>NC_059337.1:109038750-109740000 GCF_018350155.1 Leopardus geoffroyi | reverse complement strand
GAAAATATTTTCCAGTAAATAACTCACATATTTGGACATGCCTAGCTGTTTAGATGAGGGATGAGAGAACAAATGTATAACTTTATTTGAAGAGAAAGTTAAAAAATATCTATCAGGTCTTTTGTGAAAGTGATTAAAGCATTTACAAATAGGAAAGATGTGTATTCAGAAGAAAACATTATAAAGAAAAAGAACAAAAATTATGCTGTGATTTTAAAAGTTTGAGAGATAAAAGATATAGCAAAAGGCATTTAACAGAGTTCATTTACTTACTCGAAGTATCTTTTGACTGGAGAAACAGATTTCTTTATAAAGTACTATTCACATAAATTATTCAAAGACAATGGGACATTTACTATAATTCCAGATCAAGACAGATCTTAGCGTGGGTTTTGGGTGTGACAGTCATGGTTCTCAAATTTCACTCTTAAGAGTTATTCCTTTGGATTCTGAAGATCTTCTGTCCCTCCAAGGCCCCGAGGAAAAATACAAGTGTTTCTGGAGGGTATGATTATTGTCCTTTCTGTTGTTTTTGAAAGCAAGAGTAGTATCTGAGACTGGAGGAAGAGACGGAGGGGCTTAATCCCTTCTATTTCACAGAGAGAGCAAGAGATGTGTTACCCAGAGCTGTGTGGAAAGTTAAAGGCTGAGAATCAGAACAATGACTTGTTAATTCACATTCTGAGGATTATCTTGATCAGAAGGGCAGGGAACTCATTCTTGGAAAGTGAATGCATAGATTCCAGGGGAAAGAGTAATGACCTCTAAATGCGTGGAATACTTGGCATCACCATTCATAGAGATTGCTTTTGTTCACAACAGAATCCAACCTACTGTCTCGAGAAGTCACTAAATGAATCTTAGGAACTAAAAACTCGGTTCGTGCCTTTGTCTAGGGGGGTCACTGGGTATCTTTCTCCACCTAGTGGCCAGTGCCTCTGGACCACAAAACTAAAAGACAATTGGTTATTGTGGCAATGAAATAAGTGAGGTTTCTTGTTTTGCAAGAAAACAAGGCTATCAAATCCTAGAACGAAGAAGATATTTAAGCATATGTTTGGAAAAGCCAGTGGGCGTATTAATGATTAGGTTGGCTTGCGTCAGGTTGGCTCCCATTGTTCAGATGACGTGCTTTGCATTCCAGTGGAGAAAGAGCAGTTGGGAAAACTTGCTGATCAAATAATGCACACGAGTGGAGTTAAAGCTTGAGGCCAATTTTATAATATGCAATGTTCACATTATAAAGCCCACTTTCCAAGGACAGAAAAAGATGAGATTTAAAGACTCTTTGATTGTTAATGTTATGTGACTTTTGGATACTCTGTCTCAGTTATGCTCTGGGCGTAGAGAGGTACTCAGTAAAAGTCTTTTGTATTTAATTGAAATTGATAGATCCCTCTGTGCCTCAATTCTTAAATTGTTCTTGTCTCTACTTCTCCCACCTAAAATCATATTCCATTAAAAATAAATACATCTTTTAAAATATGCACCTAAGGAGCATGTTTCAGTCGTTTTCATGTTGGTCTCTGCAGAATTTGACACTGTTGAGTGCTCCCTCCTGGAAACTTTGGTCTTCCTCTCTGCTCTGGTTTCCATGACAGCATCCTCTCCTGCTTGCCTCCTACTTCCCTGGCAGGATTATTTTTTTTTGTTTGCTCTCCAGCATTACCCTCCTTTTGTGGTCTCTTAAATACTACTGTGGCCGAGGTTCTATTTTTAGCTCTCTTTTCTCCATCCCACTTGTCTGCCTCCGTGGTCACTCACCACTGTGTGAACTCTGATGCAGATGCTTGTGGTCTCCAGTCTCCATCTTCAGCTCCCCCCCCTCTCTCCTGAGCTCGGGACCAAAGTTCCTGTCTATCTGTTAGATATTTCCACCACCAAGTCCTGCAGGCACCTGGAAACCCTGGGAAGTCCTAACTGACCTCATTACTTTGTGCCCTTCTGCTACTTGCACTCTTGCCTACATTTTCCATCTGGATATATAACATTGCTATTTCAGTAGTCAGGATCCAGAGGGTGAATGGTGTTGTCTTCCTGACATCAAGCACCGACTTGATTCTGATTAAGAAAATTAATGTTAATAAAAAGAACTATGATTTATTAAGCAGTGAAGAATTTCTATACCCTGTTTAGTGTTTCATATATTGTACCAGATAAATTCTGAACCCACGACATATTGCCTATATCAGCTTTATTTTATTTATATATATATATTTTAATTTTTTAAATGTTTATTTATTTTTGAGACACAGAGAGAGACAGAGCATGAGTGGGGAGGGGCAGAGAGAGAGGGAGACACAGAATCTGAAGCAGGCTCCAGGCTCTGAGCTGTCAGCACAGAGCCCGACACAGGGCTCAAACTCACAGAACGGTGAGATCATAACCTGAGCTGAAATCAGACGCTTAATCGACTGAGCCACCCAGGCACCCCTATATTACCTTGATGTTAGCGTGGCTATGGTGAAAAGTTCTGTGCTGGTTGCCATCACCCCACCTTAAGGACTTGCTCTAACTTTCCTGCCTCAGGGCTTCCTCTGAGACTGGGGAAGACTGTTAAGCCAGTGAATAAGACAGCCAGGATGTGAGGGGAAGATAAAGCTCCTTAGCAAGTGAGGAGTGGGAGTTAGTGGAGAAATGTCTCAGCTTCCTATCCTTCAGAAGCACAATTTTGAGGGCCATTCTGTAAGATTCCTCCAAAGGAATCTTGCAGGATTCCTCCAAAGACCCCTTGTAGGATTGAGCCCAGGTTGCCCAGAATGGGAACCAGTCCAACAATATATTCTTAGTTGGCTTGACATTCCTCCTTTTCTTGCCCCACTCTCCCTGCTCCCTGGGGAGCATCTCTTAAACAAGCTCTCGGAACCTGGGTCTTGTCTTAGGCTCCACTTTTGGGAGAACTCAAATTGAAACACACACATTTAATCCTCACAATAGGTCTTCCTGTGAGATAATGCTATCCTTAGCCCCACTGTATAGATGAGGAAACTGACACATAGAGGTTAGTCAATTTACCCGGGGTTAGTCAGCCTGTTAGTTGAACAGGTGGGATTTGAACATAGGCGCTCTGACTCCCAAACCTTCTGTCTGCCAAAACAACGATCTGATGGGCAAGTGCGAGAATACCTGAGCAATTATACTTGATTGGCTCTGATATCCATATGTCATTGTCCCTTCAATGTCAAGAGATTTTTTTTTTTCTCCGCCTTTTCCAGTTTTGTGATGAGAATTCTCAGGAGATTTTTGGTTTGATGTTGAGTAGAATGGAAAGATTTGCAATTAAAGACCTGTACATCTAAAAAGAAAATAAAGTAGACTTGTATTTTTTGATAAATCTGAAGGACATTAATGTTTTACAAGGGAACTATGTGTGATTTCTGAAACTTTTGACATTTTGTTCACTGGAGGTTAATGCTTGGATGTTCTTTTGAATCTCTTTGCTTTTTGTTTCCATAAAATGAGTATGCAGCTTCACTGATAAAAGGCATTTTTAAATGTAGATAAACATGTGATAATTTATACTAATACATGGTAAGAATTTTGGAAACATTAGTGGCTTCTCAAATAATCTTACTGACTCAAACAAAAGGAGAAATAAAATGTGAGAATTCGCTTTAATTTAGAGTAGCAGATGGATTTTGAAACATTTTTTGAAATTGCGAATAGGACAAGGGAAAGGAACCGTGTGTTTCCCTACATGCCTTAGATACGTGATCTCCTTTCACTTGCCATGAACCCTGCCAATATTCTTGTCATTTTTCTTGTTTTACAGATGAGGGATTAAGTTTAAAGGATCTGACAAACTCCCTTCAAATCACACAGTTATGAAGTGGGAAAGCTGGGATTTACACCCGGTCTGAGTAGCTCTCCAAGCCACACTCTTATTACCTTGCCTGGGCAATAGAATATAAGTCTAGGATGCAAGGATTTTGTAGTTGCACATTTAGAAAATGCATGTCTTTCCAGGTTACATGACATGTCACCTATAGGCAGACGGTATGGTGTATAGAATATGCACAAGTACTGTGGACCTTAGATCAATGCAAACAATGACTTCCCTTGGAATAGCTACCTCCGAATTTCCTCAGTGTTCCCAGGAGCAATTGAGAATTTTACATATAATATAAACTCAAAAGTATTCTAATTTATAAAACTACAAGACTCGTCTAAATCACAACACCAAAAGGAGTTAACTTGCATTGCTCTTTTACCAGAAAAATGTCCGACACGGAATGTTATCTTTTATACCAGGGATGGGCACACTGGCCAAATCCAGCCTGCCACCTGTTTTTGGTCAGTCTGTGAACTAAGCATTTTTACATTATTAGACTTTTTAAGTTTATTTATTTTGAGAGAAAAGAGACAGTACAAGTGGGGGAGGGACAGAGAGAGAGGGAGAGAGAGAGAGAATCCCAAGCAGGCTTCATGCTGCCAGCACAGAACCTGACGTGAGGCTCGAACCCACGAAGCCGTGAGATCATGACCTGAGTTGAAACCAAGAGTTGGACGCTTAACTGACTGAGCCACCTAGGCACCCACATTATTAAATATTTTTTAAAAAAAGTAAAGGGAAAAAATACTTCATAACATAAAAGTTATATGAAATTTAAGATTTAGTGTGCATAAATAAAGTTTTACCAGAACACAGCCATACTCATTCATTTGCATATTGTTTATAGCTGCTTTTGCACAACATCTGAGTTGAACAGTTGTGACAAAGACTATATGTCTCTCAAAGCCTAAAGTATTTACTATCTGGTATTTTACAGAAAAAGTTTGCTGCCCCTTGTTCTATACTATTTGGTGGCTAGAGGTGAAACTTCGAGCATTGGTTTTCTTTGGCTTTGTTTTTAAAAAATCATTAAAATCCAATGCAAATACAATATATGCTCAAATACTAATGTGCATGTATGCTTTGTTTATACATGCTAGATTTTCTTTGTTACTTTCAAGATAATGCTGTCATGAAACATTTATCTTCCAGTATTGGTTCTAATAATAAAGAGACACAGGGATGTGAGAAGCAAATTCATACTGGGACTGAGCCATTCCTTAAAAAGCAATGTTGCTGGTAGGAGTCATATTACCAGTAGTAATAATGATGACCTAGGGGCTGACAGTTTAGAAATCACTTTTGGACACCAACTCACATTTAATATTGATTTAACTTAATTTTGTGAGATATTATTATTACTTCCTCTTTTGTTTACACATAAGGAAAACGTGAGATTAGTTGACTTGTCCAAGATCCCCAAATCAGTAAGTGTCAGAATCCACACCCAAACATAATGGTTACTTCTTTTTTGGGGGGGGAGGAGGAGGAGTAACTTCATTATTAAAAGGAAATATTTATGATTTTACATCCATGAGCAATAAGAATATTTTGGTATCAGAAAAAAGATGGGGCACTTGGGTGGCTCAGTTGGTTAAGAGTCAGACTCTTGAATTCAGCTCAGGTCAAGGTCCCAGGGTCGTGGGATCGAGCTCTGAGCTGAGACTGGAGCCTGCTTAGGATTCTCTCTCTCTCTCTCTCTCTCTCTCTGCTCCCCCCACCCCCACTCATGCATGCCTGCTCTCTCTCTTTCCCTCAAATAAAAAAAAAGTGATGGGAATTTACTTAAAATAACAGATTTCGGAATTTTGATTTTATTTTTGGATGGTTTTACTATTTACAGTGTTCTTTGAAGCAACATCCTTTTATCACCATAATTGCCAATATTTCTTTTATGCCAGTTAAATTGTCAGCACCGAAATAGATTTTGCAAGTAGTGACATATGTGAGTGCATACTAAAATTATTTTTACTTACATGAGGAAAATATGCTCATTTGATTATAGAAAAATGCCATTTCAGTATTTTTCTGAATGAAAACCAATATTTTAAATGAAAAAAATATATTAAAAAGAAAAAAATCAAGTTCCCAAGACATATGATTGAATTTAACAGGGTCTTAATAAATGGCTTATTTGGATTTGTAGTTTACATAAACTCATTTATTTTTTGCATATTCAGAAATATTAATACAGAACAGATGCAAGCACTATGTCAGGTATTGGTGATGGGAGGTTATCCTGTACCTTTATTAAGTTCATGATCTATGGAAAGATTAGCACATGAAGTGATAATTACGATGTAACTCAGGATGATAGGTGCCATCATGGAAATCTATATAAAAATACTATGGGTACTAATTAATTCTTATTGGAAAATGGGAATATTGTCAGAGGGTAGGTGGAAGGATTGGGTGAATGGATGGTTCCATCTAAATAGAGAATATAGAAGAGAATATAGAAGGGAAGTTTGGGGTGATAGAAAGTGAAAGACTGGATGAGAGGATTGGGGTGAGGAGACGTAAGTGACTTTGGTTTGGATATGTTGAACCACTAACAGTCTAGTGAGAGCTAATATAAGACTACACATGGTTGCAATATTTTGTGAAAAGGGCTGCGATCAACAGCATGGGGTACCAAAGGAGAACCAAAGATGGGCACTGATTTTGACCAAATGAGGAAGTACAGAAGAGCCTCCTGAAGGAAGTCACCTTTAAGCAGATACTTAAAGAGCAAGAATTATCTGGATAAGATTGGCAGGTCAGGGCCACCATAGGTGACTGTGTAAATACTACACTACTCCAGGGGATGCTGGTCACATCGACTCAGGTGTGAATGGATTTCCCTGGAGTTTTTCAGTGCACAACCCATGCAACCATATATGCTGGTCCTATATAGCAATAGGTTTTGGCTGTTCTAGGTAGAAAGGGATGAAAGAGGGACAGTGTTCCGGGAAGAGTAGGCCACAAGGGCTCTGAAGTAGGAGAAAACATGATATGGTCAAGGAGAAAAAAATGGATTTTAGTTTCTGTTGTAGACTGAAAGAATGGGGTGGAAAGGTAGGGGAGAAATGACCAGAAATAAAGTTGCAGTGCTAAGTATGGACTAATCATCCAGATAGTTGAAATCAGATAGGATGTTGGCACTAGAGATGGAGAGAAATGAATATCTCAGGAACAGATTTAAGAAACAAGCTTGACGGGGCGCCTGGGTGGCGCAGTCGGTTAGGCATCCGACTTCAGCCAGGTCACGATCTCGCGGTCCGTGAGTTCGAGCCCCGCGTCGGGCTCTGGGCTGATGGCTCAAGAGCCTGGAGCCTGTTTCCGATTTTGTGTCTCCTTCTCTCTCTGCCCCTCCACCGTTCATGCTCTGTCTCTCTCTGTCCCAAAAATAAATAAACGTTGAAAAAAAAATTAAAAAAAAAAAAAAGAAACAAGCTTGAAATGCTTATAGGAAATTCTAGAAAATGATGCCTAATAATAAAATAAGAACAGCAAACACATTGTGTTTATTATATTTCAGGTACTATTCTAAAAACTTTACATGTATTACATATAAAACACAAGTTTTACATATAATCTGAACAATAATCCTATGAAGTAGACATTATGATTTCTCCCCGACCCCCAATATTATAGATAAAACTATAGCAAAGAGAGACCTTAGGTGACTTCCCCAAGACCACACAGCCCAGGCATTCTGGCTCAAGTCCATACGCTTAACCGCCACACTCCTCTGCCATTCAATAAAAAGTCAAAATAATGGAATTGACTGGAAGTCAGACATGAGAGGGCAGTAGATGTACATTTGGAAATCATCAGCAGAGAGAAAGGGAAGACTCAGAGAGAGTGGTGCCCTGCAAGTCAAGGGAAAAGTTTCACAGACAAGGACCAGTGGACAATGTCAAGGGCAGCAGAATGTTCTACTGAAGAAGTTACCAGTCTTCACAGGCTTTAGTAATAGAGGGTCATGAATGACCCTGGTAGAAGCAATTTTAGAAGAATGATAGGGGTAGAAGCTAGAAGATTCCAGGTTGAAAAGTGGATGGGTACTAGAAATAATGGAGGGAGCCACGACAGATGTTGATGGAAGTGGAGAGGGGGTATTAAGTAGAGGAAGAAGTTTAATCAAGGTGTGTGTGTGGGAATCTATTATCTATCTGTCTATCATCTCTGTCTGTCTATCATCTCTATCTATCTCTCTATCATCATCATCTATCTATCATCATCATCCACCAATCTATCAATCAACTATCTCATGTTAGGTTATTGGAAAGTAGGAACTTTTTCCCCATGAGTAGTCACTGATTTTTAGGAAATCTGTGTTTTTAGGAAAATGCTTTTGTTCCACAAATTTTAACTGTTGACATATGAAAAAAAGAGATTTATAAAACTAGAGCTGGTGATTCTGTTAGTCTAGAAAGGTCTATGTTAAGGTTTAAAAAATTCCCTCAATCTTTCCCAGTGACAATCAAAACCAAAGAGATACCTTCTGTGGCTGTGAAAGTGTTCAGTAGTGAAGTATCAATATTGAATATTTGTAAAAGTACCTATGAAGAAGAATTTACTTAGCAAAACTCCCTGAAGTCTTATTTATTTTTTAAATATATACTTTTAATGTGGTCCTTTCCTTCCTAGTTTGCATTTTATTTGATGCTCTTATTTCTATCCTCTGCATCCTTACTATGCTTTTTATGGGGCCTATTCTTCCCTGCGTTCCTTGTAATTTAGTCTTCATTTTTAAATGCCCTCGTCTTTTCTTTTCTTTATTTTCCTGTGTGCTGTCAGTTCCTGTTGCACATCCTTCTGTTATCTATTATCATTTCCTCTTGTCCGGCCGCCATCTGTTCTCTGAGTTTTGGTATTTCTCCTTTAGAGTTTCAATTGCTGCATAGAAGTTTAAAACCCTCAGTTGGAATGTTAGATTGCACTTTTCATATGCTTTGTGCCAGTATTTTCCTGGTGTTTTCAGGGTCTTACAGTGTCTGTAAGAAAGCTATTTTACTCTTTTTCATCTTTTAATTTTTCTCGTAGGACCTTTGTGTGAATGTAGAGCATAGTACTTTGTTGTTACTCAGATTTCAATTTTTTTTTAAGTTTATGTATTTATTCTGAGAAAGAGGAGTGCAGGAGAGGGGCAGAGAGAGGGGGAGAGAACGAGTTCCAGACAGGCTCTGTAATGCCAGCCAGCACAGAGCCCGATGTGGGGCTCAAACTCACCAACTGAGAGATTATGACCTGAGCCGAAATCAAGAGTCGGCCATTTAACTGAGCCACCGAGGGGCCCCTGTTACTTATATTTTAATGAGACATATTTTTGTGATGTTTATAGGAGGTTCTTACGGAGGCATATGGCCAAGTTAGATCTCCAGGCTTCACGGCTCAAGGGCATCCTCTTCCACTCCCCTAGCGAAAAACTTAAAGTATGGCCTTCGGGTGTGGTTCCCTCAATTAAAATTATTATTATTTTACTCAAGTGTAATTAACATTTATTTAGGTCTTTGACTTAATTTTTACTTCTTTGATCAGTGCACATATTTTGTTAATGTCGTACCTATTATAAATAGTTCCGTTTTTAGTTCGATTTCCAGGGGTGCCTGGGTGGCTCAGTTGGTTAAGCGTCTGACTCTTGATTTCTGCTCAGGTCATGATCTCACAGTTTGTGAGTTGGAGCCCCATTTCCAGCTCTGTGCTGACAGTGTGGAGCCTGCCTGGGATTCTCTTTCTCTCCCTCTCTCTGCCCCTCCCCTGCTTGCTCTCTATCTCTCACTCAAAATAAAGATAAACTTAAAAATTATTACAAATTCAATTTCCAATTTTTAATTGTGAAGAGTGTGTTCAAATACAATTGGCTTTTGAATATGGACCTTGTATCTTTTTTTTTTTAATTTTTTTTTTTCCTCAACGTTTTTATTTTATTTTTGGGACAGAGAGAGACAAAGCATGAACGGGGGAGGGGCAGAGAGAGAGGGAGACACAGAATCGGAAACAGGCTCCAGGCTCTGAGCCATCAGCCCAGAGCCTGACGCGGGGCTCGAACTCCCGGACCGCGAGATCGTGACCTGGCTGCAGTCGGATGCTCAACCGACTGCGCCACCCAGGCGCCCCTGGACCTTGTATCTTAAGATCTTGCTAAATTCACTCATTAGTTTTAGGCTTTTTTTTTTTTTTTTTTTTTTTTTTTTTCAGATTCAGTGGGATTTTCCACAATGACTGTCACATTGTCTGAGAATAGACACAATCTGTATAGCTTTATTGCTTTCTTGCCTTATTGATTAGGAATTACTTCTTTTGTGTTCACACTTTGCATGTGAAGTTTAGGTGTTGATCCACACTTGAGGGGGATTTATATGCAGATCACGGGCTTCCTTTCCTCAAGGCTCCCTTCTCTTTGTGATTTTAATGTTAAAGTTTTAGCCCCTGTAGTGCCCAGACTCCAAACTCTTTTCTCCATAGTCCATTAAGAGCCATATATTTCTTGTACGGGTCTAATCCTCTGCTTATGGGAAACTGAAAAGCGATCTCAGGAAAAGGGCTGGGTGAATTCGATAAAGCTCACTACCTGTACCTTCTTTCCCACATGCATCAAAACACGGCCTGTGCTTATTCCCCCTCAATCCCTGCAGTTACTTTAAAATATCTTGTCCAGGTTTTGTAATTTTTTTCGGTGGGATGATTAGTTTGGTATCAGCTACTCCATTGTGACTGGTATTGGAAGCTTTTAAGTGTACTTTTAAGTGAAAGAAAAAAAGGAAAATAGAAAAGCTGATATTAAGGATTTGTTTATACAGATGAATTGCAGCCTTTTCCCTTTCTCTATGACTCGGGTTCATGTATAATTATTTAAAAGTGCTTGGGAACGCAGCCAGGTTGAGGAGTGGCTGCTTAGGTATCTGCAGCCTTGATATTGTTTGTTGCCATTGCGCCGTGGTTACCATTTCCAAAATGGAAACCCATAGTATGAATATGCACGTGAGATGCACCGAATGTTCCAACCTTCTCTTGCCATTTCCACTGTGCCAGCAAGTGTTTCCTTCCCCCTAACCAAGCTCCTTGAAGTATGGATCCAGGCATATATAACACTTGCTGATTTGTTTCACACCTTCCTTTGATAGACTCAGCATTCACCCTCCCAATTTGATTTCAGACTAGTTTATACCTTTCTTTACTAAATTATAGTGTTACCTCCCATGCTCTGGGCCCCATGTGGAGTATACATTTCTTAAAAAAAAAGGACTTTGTCATCTATATATTTTGTGCCGACCTCAGATCATGACAGAATCTGTTGGTTCACAGCTGTTCCATAAATATGCTTACCGGCTAAATTACAGTTTTATATAACATTATCTTTTAGTTGCTATAACTAGAGTTTCCCAAGGTTATTTTTTCAGATGTTATTGGTGTTCAATCTAAAATTAACTCCTTCAGTAAACAATGTGAAGCATAAGAGCTGCTCCAAGGAAACCACAAATATCGTCGATATCTATCGCCTATGTAGTGCTACAGAACAGACATTACCAACATTTTTCTATGACCTTTAACTTCAGGGATTTATACAAAAGTGAAATAGGATGTACATTAAATTTCAGGAACTCACAATGCTGCGCTCTCTCAGAAACAGAGTTAGTGAAGGGTGCCTGGGAGGGTCAGTCCGTTAAGCATCCAACTTCAGCTCAGGTCATGATCTCACAGATGGTAGGTTTGAGCCCCGCGTCAGGTTCTGTGCTGACAGCCTAGAGCCTGGAGCCAGTTTCGAATTCTATGTCTCTCTCTCTCTCTGCCCTTCACCTGCTCACACTCTGTCTCTGTCTCTCTCAAAAATAAATAAATATTAAAAAATTAAAACAACAACAACAAAATGGTACAGTATGTGTGCTGTAAGTTCTTGCAGAATTGCTGGGCACTTGGGTTATGTTGTGTCATGGCTGAAAGAATGCGAGCGGTCATTCTGCTATGCCCAGGAGTCCTCATTTGTGATCCATTAATCTTTTGCCATTGGCCCTCTTGTGAGCAGATTAATTGTAGTAGAAAAGTATGGACATTTTATATCGAGACTCAATTTGTTCTAAAAATGAAGACCATGAATGAATGTTTCTCTTCTTGTGTTTCCTGATAGGACTTCAAATTGAGAGACAAAAATAAATGTTAGAAATATCTAGACGTTGGCCTTAGAAATTGAAAATGATCACAAGCTCTCTGAATTACATCTGTTAGCACCGAGGCCTGTTCCTTATTCTCACCACCCTGAGACTTCCTTTTTTGTCAGAGATTAATGTTCTCTCCTTATTCATACAAAAGATTAAAGAGGACATATAAATATGAAACATATGTTTTTCATTAATCAAAGTTTTAATTCGTCTTCTTGATAGAGATCAAAAGATATAAATTGCTGTGTGAGAGGTAGAATTATACAATGCAACTAATATGAAGTGGGTAGTTTTATTCGAATTATGTAAAAGTATTTAATGTATTTCTTTCTTCTCATGGTAGATGAGGACTTGAGCGATGGCTGATGATACTTGGCCAATAAGAATCATTTGCTTTCTTTTCATAGAAGCCTAACCTTTCCTTCTCTTGGGAACAAGGGTGTTTGGCTGGGAGTAAACAAGGGTGTTTAGCTGCGGGAGGGGAAGAAGGTATGCCAGGGGAAGGAAAATGGAGCTAATTGATTGTGATAATGCAGTTAGAATTGCAGTGCTGGAAATGATATTGGAGATGATCTATTCACGATCCTTGTGTTACAGGTGAGAAAAACTGATATTTCAAGCAGAAGAGGACTTGCATGAGGTTGGCTGAACAGGAACATAGCCAGGAAAGGTGCTCTTTATCACGCCATAATGCTCACGACCCGCACTTAGTACTCAGGCCGCTCTTCAAGAGTGGGGAGTCCCCCAGCCCCACAGAATATAAAGGATGGGTTAAAGGGGGGTAATTCCTGCCTAGGGTGTTCCATGAGCCAGGGAAACAAGAACATTCATATTTAGTTTTTAAAGATTTTTATGACAAAGTAAAGTAGGGTCAAATGAGCACTGTAAAGGAGCTTCATTCTCACGCAGGCTGTCTGCAAGCTCCCTTCTAGCTCCCTGTTCTCACACCCGCTGAGCCAGATCCCTTCTGCTAAACCAGCAGCACAGCTCAGGGGAGACTGCTCAGAAGGGAAAGTGAAGGGAAATGCAACACCAGTTCTAACACTGCTGAATTTTGCTGACTAGCATCGGGTGGTTTTGACCTTGTAAATAAAGGCAAAGTGGTTTAAACGTCGAAATGTCTCATATTTAAAAAATCTGTGGAAATTATAACAATGACACCAGGTCAAACCAGAAATGGTTGAAAAATACTTCAATAGCACCAAAGAAATCTGTTCTTACTCCACCCTTCCTTTTTTGCCCCATGGTACCACTGGCATCCGATTAATGAGATTCCAGCTCTTTTCTATGTGTATGCAAACAAAAGAATTAGGACTTTACTTTGTTTTTATAAACATGAAGCTGCATTTTGCACACCCGATTTTTGTTTTAAGTAGGCTTCATGCCCACCGTAGGACTTGAACTCATGACTCTGAGATCGAGACCTGAGACGAGACAGTCAGTCACTTAACCAACTGAACCACTTAGGTGCCCCTGCATGCTTGATTTTTAACCACAGTAATATTTCTTGGATTGTACCACATATCAGTACCTAGTTACATACTATTCCGTAGTATGGTTATTCTATTATTCATTATAACATTTCTGTGTTGAAGAACATAAAAGTCTATCAACCGATGAATGGATAAAGGAGATGTGGTATATGTATATAATTGAATATCACTCAGCCATCAAAAAGAATGAAATCTTGCCATTTGCAACAATGTGGATAGAGCCAGGATGTATTATGCTAAGCAAAACAAAACAAAACAAAACAAAACAAAAAAAAAAACAGACAAATACCATATGATTTCACTCCTATGTGGAATTTAAGAAACAAAACAGATGAACACATGGGAAGGGAGGGCAAGAGGAGAGAGGGAAACAAACCACAAAAGACTATTGACTACAGAGAACAAGCTGAGGGTTGATGGAGGGAAGTGGGTGGGAGATGGGCTTAATGGCTGATGGGTACTAGAGAGGGCACGTGTTGTGATGAGCACTGGGTGTTGAATGTAAGTGACGAATCACTGAGTTTTACTCCTGAAACCAATATTGCACTGTATGTTGACTAACTAAAATGAAAACAAAACAAAACATAAATGTTGCCTCTGGTGTTTTACTTACCAGTAATACTGGAATGAATATTTTACACCCATCCATGTGAACATGTGTGATCATTGCCTTATGCCAAATCTATAGAGGTTGGATTTTTTGTTAATAAATTTAGGCATTGAAAATTTTTTTTAGGTTTAGTCAGTTCATCTTGAGGATTTGATATAGAGGTGAGAACCAAGGTAAAAGGATGGATCTATGTAGAAGTCCTGAGTGTTCTCAGTAGCAAAAATCTACAGGGATAAAGAAACTAAAGTAATTAGCTTCTCTTGCTCATTTTGGTGTTCACTCAAAGTGGCTCTGAACCAGAGGCATTCAAGATCACATTCAGACTTGCTGATCTGCTAGAAGGACTTACAGGATTCAGAAAAAGCTACTACTATGCTCACAGTTATGGTTTGTTTCAGTGAAAGGATACAGATTAAAATCAACAAAGGCAAAAGGTGACTGGGTGAAGTCCAGGAGAAACCAGATGTAAGCTTGCAGGTGTCCTCTCCAGTCGAGTCACATGGGTATGCCTAACTCTCCCAGCAATGATGTGTGACAACATGTATGAAGTGTTGCCAACCAGAGGGGCTTACCTGAGCCTTGGTGTCCGGGGTTTTTAGCTTTATAATGTTTCATATTGGTTTTATAGGCATGCAGCCCCCATGTGATTAAACTTAGCTACCTAGTTCCAACCCCCCAGAGGTCAAACTGGTACAAATGGCTCAGGACCTCAGGCATACAAAAACAGGCATTTACTGTGAGTCACATCATTAGCTAGCATAAACCATCTGGTCAAACTGACACAGCCTGGCCCACGGCCTTGGGAATATAGGACACTTTTATCGAGCAGGGTATTCCAAGGGCTCAGAAGTTGTCTCCTAGGAGCTGGCTAAAGGCCAGTTCTCCTAGATCAGGCCTTTCTTTGGAATGTGCAGGGCTTAAGCAACCAGGCCTGAGTTAACCCTTTCCTGCATGGTCTCCTTGTACTTTATTGGGGGCGATTCTGTGGTCATATGTCTTGAGCCACTCAAAGAGAAGGAGATACTAGGGCTACTTGGAATATATTTGATCATTTATGTGAGGACTGAGTAATTTCTCTTGCTTCATAAAATGGAGCCATAATGCATGTAGTGGAACCAGTGTCTGACTAGGCTGACCTGACTTGATTTGAGTCCTAGTCTAAGCAAGTCCTGAGTTTGAGTCTGAGAGATTCATCATTCCAATAAAGATTAGGGGTTTATGTATGGAAGCAAAGTAAGGGATGAAACGGCAGTGATGGAAATTTGAAAAAAAGATGTGCTTTGGGGGTATTAGTCTTGGTCTGGAGAGAGAGAAATGACATTAACAAATGTTCAATGTCCGACACCAATAAATGTTTATTCAAAAAACACAAACATTCGCTGTATACCCACTATACGCAGGTACCATGATGTTCAAGTTAAGGACAAGACTAATAACTGGCAGAGTTTCAAGGGACCAGATATTTACCATTATAAAACTTTGGCAACTTTATCAGTGACCCAGTTCTGAAGAGAGTGAAGCCCAGGGATAAGAATACAATTTGTAGGTTACATTGAGATAGCGGGCAGAGAATTCAGAAACTGTAAATCCTACTCTTAAAGGAAAAAAAAAAAAAGAATCTAGCCATGAGGTGGTATACCATAAAGTAGAAACTTAGATAAGGAATAATAAGAAGACAGGGTAAGGATTCGATGACAGGGAGCCTGGGTCACAAGTCATGAAATAAATTACTGGTGAACTGAAGTTTTCTGTTAGTATGGAACCAGAAATAAAGCTTGAGGCCCCACTCTTATATTCCCTGTATAGGAAACAGATTGATTGGTCTCAGAGTCTGGGAGGGACTTAGTGACTCCATTTGTAGATTGGAGCTATTCAGTGGCCAGATGTAAAGAGCTTTATACCACTCTGACATCCGTGGGTAGTGACTTTGCTTTTGTTTTATGAAAAAGAAACTAATGCTTTATTTATTAAGTGACTAAAAATTAAATGGTAGACAGGAAGATAAAGATTCGGTTGACTTATGGAAGAAAGGAAGTGGGTGATGTGAGCTGAGGGGTGATCAAACAAACCAACAGGAGGAGTTTCCTTAAGTTTGGTAATTTTGTTAAAGAGAGAACCATCACTCAGCAGACGGCAGGCACTGCCAATTCTATTTTGGTCCATTCTCAGAAAGAGCCATTCCTTCTGTTACGGGTTGTGTCCCCCCTCCCCCCACCCCAACCCCCCCCCCCATTGAAAAATGAAGAAAGATGTATTAGAGTCCTAACCCCTAGTGTCACAGAATGTGACCTTATTTGGAAATAGGGTCTTCACAGAGGTAATCAAGTTAAAATGAGTTCATTAGGGTGGGCCCTAACCCAATGTGACTGGGTGTCCTTTTACAAAGGGGAAATTTGACACAGAGCCAGACATGCACAGAAGATGAGGTGAAGACAGAGGGAGAAGACAGCCTTCCACAAGCCTTTGGATCCTTTCGGCCTGGAGTGGATCTGCCCTCACAGCCCTCAGAAGGAACCAACATTTCTGACACCTTGATTTTGAACTTCGGGATTCCAGAAATGTGAGACAATACACTTCTGCCCAGTCTTTGGTAGTTGTTTTGACAACCCTCCCAAACTAGTGTACCTCCCATATCTTCCTCTTACAGCATTTGTCCTTGACCTCTAACTCCAAGGGGACAGGTCTTTCTATCTTTAATCTTTTTCTTATCTATCAGGCCCCTTTAAAATAAATGTATTGCAATGGGTCAACAAGATGTCATATTAACTAAATAATTGGATAGGTGGCAGGTAGAATATAGCCTAGGGGTCAGTGAAGAAGAAAAATAAAGAATACGTTAAGTAGACCAGAGACCATCACGAAAACACAGAACCATTCAAGGCTCTTCAATTTCAAGTAGATTGGTGGTGGGGATAATAACAAAGAGGGAGAGAGAGAGAAGTGATTTTAAAATCTTTGTCCTGGGGTAGTTTGTTCCTTCATTGAATAAATGACTAAAACAATCCTCTATTATATTAACACAGCGTTACTGATAAGTTTTGACACGTAGTGATTTTATTTTTGTTGTCAATCTGAAATAATATTCATGAATAGTTTTCCTTCTTATTTACAGTAGTTATCGCTTTATATAGTTCACTTATAAAAATTTATGGTGGTTTGTTCTTTTTGTCAACATAATTCTCTCTCTTTGTGCTACTTAAGTCTTTGTGTGTAATTGGTATGGGTCCCTTGGTTACTTTTTGTTTCTGTATACCTGATAGATATACATCATTCCCTTGTTTTTGACATGAAGTGCTCCCAGTTCGATCTCTAGAGTCTGGTAGGCGTTCATGTCTTGTGGCACTGCCTGGCTGACGCAAGATCTCATTGTTTTCCCACTGCCTCTGACTCTATGAATCATTGTGGCACATGAAAAATTATAATCACCAGCATTGACTTCATCCAGTGTTCTTCCTTCCTTCAAGGTTTTACACCGAGGACGGTACCTCTCCAGATGAAATACACTGTCTCAGCCTCCTTCCTCCTTCCTCCACCTTCTTATTGTTCCCTTGAAGTTACGGCCTCCTGATATGTGTGGGTAGAAATGTAGTAGTGTTTGAGAAATCTGGAAAGTGATGGCTTAGAATGGATTACTGACATAGGAGAGGGATTGTGGCTAGTTTTCCATGACTGTGGACTCTGAATTTCAGCCCTGAGGGTAACAAAGGTACAATGGAGGTGATTTTTGTGCCCCCTCTATGCATTTTTCCTTTTCCAGGTATCCAATTCAATTTTTTTTCCCCCAAGAAATATTCCTTCTCTAGTTGCCCAGAGCTGATCTGGGGGTGGGGATAGGGAAGCAATTGGTTTACTGGAGCATATTTCCCCAAGGTGATGCCTTCTCAGAAACTTGAGAAAGTTTCCATTGAGAAAGTGGCTAAGGTGTAGCTTTGTATGTCCTTACTCTCCCTGCTGGTAGAACCTGGCAATAAGGGATGCTGTTTCGAAAAGGCTATGCTTTTGAAAAGGCTCCTGACCTAGTCCTAGTCCTGGCATGGCAAATCAGAGGATTGCATGCTCCCCTGGTAACAGTGATTCATTTAAGGATGGGAGGTGACCCAGGCAGAGCCAATGAGCCATAATGGTCCCAGACTGAGAAACATAAGAATGTTCTTCTGCCTTTGAACTCAGGGGAATATGACCCTGGAGCTGCTAGGGACTGTGCCATGAAGCCTGCGAGGTATTCAATTTAGCCAACATAAGAAAGGACAGACAAAACATGAAGGGGAGCTGAGTCTTAATCATAGTATACAAACTTCTACGTTAATCTCTGCCTGAACTTTTATGCTAATTTGAGTTGGGCTTCTATCATTTGGAAACAATTAAGCATTGGCCAGTATGGTGGGAGAGATATGTATTGTCCCTCTACCTTCTTTTTGCTCTTGTTACCTATGCCTCTGGTAGCAAAGGGTAACCCACAGGCCAACAATCACTTCTCATTTCTACTTTTAACAGCTGGACAGTTAATTGAAATTCCTTCCTGATTCTTAGAATACATTCACAGTAAGCTCTGGTTTTCTCTTTCTGGTCCTTATAAATGTTTAGTGGGAGATTGAGAGAGAGTTAATGAAGGACTCTTAGATATAATTTAAACCAGAATGGTGATGCTGGTGACTGAGGCCTATCATATTCTCATTTGGCAATCTTTCCCAATCGTCTCATGCTCATCCCTTTTTAATTAGGCTTTTTAAGTCTGGCTTCATGCAGCAGAGAATCCAGGTGAGAATAGTTTAATCTAATTTTATGTCTTAAAATTTTTCCTCATGAAATGAGGATTAGAGGTAGGCAGTGTAGAGATGGAAGGGTACTCTATGATGTCATCAGGGAACTGACTTCTATCTTTCCGTTCCAATATCTCAGGTATGGATCTCTAGCCTTAAGATCTCAGGGCCTTGGCACAGAATTCCAGATAGGGAGTAAAAAGATGAAGGAACAAACATGTGCAGTTGAATGAATCCTTAGGAAAGCCTTCTTGGAAGCCCTACCAAGTAACTTCCACCCACTTCTCATTGGCTCAAATTGCCATATGGCCACCTGTAGCTGCAAAGGAAGCTGGAAAGTATAAGTTTTTAACTGGGGACATAGGTGCTCCAAATCATAATGGCATTCTTTTAGTAAGAAGAAAGAGAAGAATGGGTATAGGGTAGATAGCTTTATAAGTTTCCTTTAGAAGAATAGATATCGATTGGATAGTTACTGAAAGTCTTATCTATGGAACCCTTAAGGCAACAATCCTTTTCTTATATACTCACTGCTTTGTATCTCTTCCTGTAGTTTTTGGTTATTATAAATATTCTCTTTTTGTTGTTTTCGACAGCCTTGTGTCTCTTTCCTACAGTGTTCTGTTCTTTGAGGTCTCTGAGGCCACCAGTACTCATATGTTGAAGAACACTAGTAGATTGCATATTACTCTTGTTCAGGATAGTATTTTACATATTTAAGCCATGGCTGGACCAGGGGTGTGCCGATCTATCTCTGGTGTCCCCAGGAGTTGGTTGTTGAATTTTCAGGAATTTTCTAAGCCAGCTATTAAATACAGTCATCATTAAAAAGTAAATTATGAAAATTTACACTGAAATAAATTTTATTAAAATCAAAGGAAAAAGTACCCACACTCATCATTTCTTAATTATTTCACTCTGTAGTTATTATCTATGCTCTGAAGTTATTTATGTTTATTTTATCTGCATGGTAATTTAGATAAGAGTGTGCTACTGTGCATCTCTTCCCAATTCTGTAGCCGATGACATCATGTTGGTAGCTGGAAGGGGCCATGGTGTAAGTATTTATACCATGGAAATCAGCAAACACTACAGCTTAGGGCTTGAGTTATTGTTTTGTTGCTTGTCTATCTAGACCTAAGAAAGGGACAGAGAAAATAATGCAGATTAGACCCAAGTGTGCAGTTTCTGGTTGTTTCATTATGAATGGCACAAAAAAGTGAGGAAATATCCTTCCGGTATTAGAAAATTATTATCTGATTCAGCAAAGAAGTTGTTCACATAAATGACAAACTAGTGAAGTTTCAAATATCTTAATTGTTTCACATCTGTCTTACTCACTAAAAGTAACCAAAACATCAACCAACTTTCAAGTCAGAACTATACCCAGAGAGTCAGTTGCTAAACATTTACCAGCATATCCTGGCTGGAACCCAATGGGGAAGAAAGTCATGTTCTTGGTCTCTAGGCTAGAGTTTGTTTATGTTGGAAAGAAACACCCAAGAATTTGGTTTTCTTTCTTGTGGTGCAAGAGTCAACACAGCATCAGAAGAACCCATTCTCTAGCTTCTGCCTGCCTCTGATGCTCGAATTGCCTAGGTTCACAGACTCACTTCAATAATATTCCTTACTTGGTGAGTGGTTTTCTTAAATCTAGTTATCCTTATTTACTGCTTTATATAATATATGGATGGTCGATTGCATATGACCTCCCATGCACTGTGCTGCAGGCTTTTTGGACAATCCCTAGTGCCCACACACTGTCCTGGGAGGAGGCTGGGACCTGCAGAACTTCTCACTAAATTTAGAGATGCCCTAGAGAGCAAGCGTGCAAATTTGTTTCACATTCACCATGTCAATCCGTATCCTTATTGCAGTGTACCTGGGTGCTCCAGCCTCTCCAAGATTTATCACTCTAAGGAAATGTATCCAAAATAAGCTGAAATTTGTAGTTAACTATTTTGAAGATAAGAGAGGCAACGGGAATCTTTAGAATACTGGGTAGAAAAAAACTGGACGTGGTCCATCAGCTCAGTAAAATAATTTTAATGAATCACTTTTTCTTGCCAGCCATGACATTGTTGGCTACTAAGCTGGCGATATTTTTCAAATAAGTAGAGAAAAATCTCATTAATTTACATGCTACTGGTGTGTAATTTGAACAAAGGCTGGTTTGGAGTTTTTCTTTATACTCTTTGTGATCAATAAAGACTACTAAATGGATAGTCAAACAAGAAGAGAGAAACAAGAGTACAAAAATTTTCAAGTACTTTCACAGAACACTTGTAAATGGTTTTGTTTGCTAGTGTTGCTAATTAGCTAACCATTAATGCAGATCTTGTAGGATTTCACTTGGCAGAGCTCTGTCAGTCATCAGATATGTTCAACTTACTCAAAAAGAATGTAATTACATAACCTTAAAAATCACCCATGATTAGAATTTTTCACTAGTGCAGATTGACATTTTTTTCAAGTAGACTCAATTAGATATCATGGTATAGATGTAGGCACAATTCTAAAATATTACACAATAACTTGTATATATGCCCATTGAAATATATTTCTTACTATTGTCAAAATATTAGTATTTTTCTTCCTTTGAGAGTCATCATCCTCTCATATCTTTGTGTAGTTGTGAGTGTGTGCATGTGTGTATGTATGTATGCTAGAAATCCTTGGATCTCCTCCTCTTTCGTTTGCTAGATCACTGCTTTTCTGGGTTTTTGTCTTCCTACCTACCACTCTTCACTCTTCCCTGAACTGGCTGTCTTTGCTAAAAGTTACATACAGCAACAAATAGTCCCCAGTTCCTTGGAGACAAATATTGTTTCTGTGTCAAGGGCCATCATGGAGAGGGTTGGTGGAGAACACAGCAGAGGTAGTAAACACATGGCAGCGTTCACTTCTCTTCTTTGTGCTTTTCCTCATTTTTCAGGACTTCACTAAGCAAAGTTGTCTAAACAACAAGAAATTAATTAAAGGAAGACTTTTACAACTTTCTTCAATGTGTTCCCTTTCTCATGGCTCAATAGAAATCCATCCACGAAATTAAACCTTTGTCAAATAGGCACTTTGTGAGCCATCATCATTCCCCTATAACATTTTGTAACTTTATTCTAGGCTTCTCAGGTTTATCTTCTCTTCCTTTTTTATGTTTATTTATCTATTTTGAGAAAAAGAGTAAAAGCATGAGTGGCGGAAGGGCAGAGAGAGAGAGGGAGGGAGAGAGAATCCCAAGCAGGCTCTGTGCTATCAGTGCAAAGCCCAACATGGGGCTCGACCTCATGGACTGCGAGATCATGACCTGAGCCAAAATCAAGAGTCTGACACTGAACCGACTGAGCCACCCAGGCACCCCTACCTTCTCTTCTAATTTCCTTGAGGTGAATCTCTGTTCATCTTTTGGAAAACCTCTCCACAGGGCCAGGTACAGCCTCAGGATCCATTTCTTGGACCCAATAGTACATTTCTCAAAGTTTAAGCAATGTAGTCTAGAAATATGCCTTAAGGGCTCTGGGAGGACAGTGTAGGTTGGCCTTTGAAAGTACTCCAGTCGTGGGGCGGGGGGGGACTTGAGTCCTCAGGGGTTTTTTTCCCTTCAAATTTCTCCCCTAACATAAGCTGCAGATATGCCCTTTATGCTATTCTCTCTCTCATTGTCCACCCCCTTCCCACACACATATACTACAACACATACCTTCTAAAGACACATATAAATTCTCAGATCAGAGCTGTATAGTGTAGTGTAGTATAGTGTAGTATAAACTCACAAGAGGGAAGAATATTCCCAACTACATTATAATTTGTGAGGCTACTTATCTCAAAGTATAGATTTCACCCTATTAGGCAGACATCATTCATTCATCTTCATACAGTCCTCTCCATTCCCTCTAAAGTGTGCCCTGTCAGTCCCACTGAGGATAAAAGACAACCAAATGATATATACTTCTTAAAAGAAAGCATTCAGTGACACAGAGCCCCAACTTGTAAGAGCTTCATTAAACTTTCAGATGACTTATCAACCACTTCTTTAGATTCTGGCTGTGCTAGAGAAGTTTAGTTTTTCCATTTGCCCCACTCTTACCAATCAAGAAATTTCCTACTCATTCTTTGTGCCCACATCCTGGAAACTTCTCCCCAATTCCAAAAACAATTGGTCACTCACTCCTTTGCTCACATGTGACTTTACACATATGTTGTCCACAGTCCTGGTCACCTGATAATTATTTCTTTATATATTGGTCTAGATTGTGCTGTCCAATATGGTAGTCACTAACCACATGTGGCTATTTAAATTGAGTCAAATTAAATACAATTAAATATTTATTTCATCAGTTGCAGGAATAGTATTCCAAGTGCTCCATAGCCATAGCTAGCCAAATGCTACAATATCGGTCAATGAAGGTATAGAGCACTTGCATAATCACAGAAAGTTCTATTGGATAGTGCTGGTCTGTGAACTTTCATATTACTGACCACTATATTCCCTGTCCTAGAGTAGTGCCTATAGTAGGTGCTCATCAAATGCTCTCTAGATGGATGAATGAATGATCAAGAATTCCTTTATGTTGGCTCTGCAGTTTTAAACACATTCTTTTGCAAATCTTCAATTTCCTTTTTTCTTTATTGAAATGGAGAGTTAAGAGTTTGATTCTGAAGTTTTAAGAGTCCAGTATAAGTGACTTTTCAACAGGGAAGGTGATTTAAGGAAGATACATAGAGACAGGAACAAAAACATCAGGTTCAAAGAAATCTGGAGTGGCTGGTACATGAGATAGTAACCATTATTGGGCACACACTTTACATACATTACTTCCATTAATTTTCAGGGAATATTATTATCTCCATTTTATGAATGGGAAAACAGAGGCACAGAGAGTTTAAATAACTTGATAAAGTAACTCAGTAAAAGACAGAGCCAAGATTCAAACTCAGGCAGTCTGACTTCAAAGCCTGGGCTTTAAATCAATAAGTAAGACCACCTCTTCTCACAAGTAGGAAAGGCTCAGGAATTAGATTGGAGAGGAAGGGAGCCAAATCATGATGGGGTTTTCAGGGCCCCCCGAGGAGTTAAACTTTATCCTGTAGCTCTGGAAAAAAAATGTTAAGAAAGAAAATTACTTCGGATGTTTGTTTTAGAAATATCATTGTAGTTAATAGGAGGGAGGATGGACTTAGGGGGAATATGTACCACCAAAAGACTTACTACAAAAAACTGGAAAAGAAACAGTGAGGGTAGTATGCAAGGGGCAGGGTGAAAAGGAGTTCGTTTGAAAGAGATGTAGGAGTTAGAAGTGACAATATTGGAAATTTTTGATATGAGGGTGAGGAAAAGAAAGGGTTGGGCATGACTGGCCAGCTTTCTGGCCTGGTTCTTTTTTAAAGTTTATTTATTTATTTTGAGAGGAGTGGGGGGCAAAGAGAGAGCACAAGCAGGGGCGGGGTAAGAGAAGGAGAGAGAATCCCAAGCAGGCTCTGTGCCGTTAGCACAGGACTCAAATCCATGAACCGTGAGATCATGACCTGACCTGAAAACAAGAGCCAGATGCTTAACTGACGGAGCCACCCACGTGTCCCCTGGCCTGGTTCTTCATGCATGGGGAGACATTTTATGGGCATTAGCAACACTTGAGGAAGAGCAAGTATGGGCGGGGAGTGGAGAGATATGAGGTGTTGGGTATAATTTTTAAATGCGTAGATTCGGAGGTGTTTGTGGGATATTTAGTCGGGGATGACCAGTGAGTGGTTGCAAATTCATATCTGGAGGTTGGGAGAGAAGTGTTTGGAAGAGAAATTGCTGTTTATCAGAGAAAACTTGGTAGTTGAAACTGAAGGAAAAACAACCTCGTGAGGCAAAAAAAAAAAAAAAAAAAAAAAAAAAAAAATGGAAAGAGGAGTACGTGGTACGTTAAGTTTTAAGGAGCATGTAGAAGAGATGGGGAAGGGATGTTAGAGAGAGGAGGAAAACCAAGAGTTGTAGAACAACTGGTGCGCGTCTCAAGCCCCAAACACTCCCTCTGATAAGGTGTTACCTGTGCCTGGAAGCCCAGCACCATATCCAGTCTGTGGCTTAAACAAATCATATAATCTCTCTGGAACTTAATTGCATGTTTGGAAAACATCAGATCAGTAATTCTCAAATTCCTTTTGTGGGCCACAGGACCCTTTTCTCAAATAAAATAGTTTGTGTAGCTTCACTTTATTAAACAGAAAGTAGGTATAGCTGCTTTGGTTGAAGTCAGGTCATGTATCACCAGATCCTGTGCTCTCACATAGCATGCTCTCTACCTCAACAGCTGTTTGTAATTAAGCTTAAGTCTTTGCTTAGAGACCCAAGTCCTGAAAACTCACTTAAATAGAGGAAATGTATTTTGGCCAACAGTATTGGTCAACTTTGATGATAGTGATGTTCTTCTGTGGCAGGCACTTTTGGTTGCCCATCTAATGGGCTTCTCCTTGCGAATTCCATTTCTTATTTCGCCCTGGCCCTCAACTTTTCATTGTTGATAGAGCTCTGATTTTGTTTTACTGTTTTCTTTGGATTGCTTATGAAAAGTAAACTGTATTCCAGCTCCAAGGGAAATTGATAATTGGTCTAATTGTGATGGTGTTATTCCCTTTTCCAGTGATTTGGTTAGAAATGGGTAGGGCGTGTATCTCAGTCTCAGCCTGTAGAACTGAGGATGATTGAGCTGAGCACTTTCTTGGAAAGGTTTTTCTCGTTAGTAAAAAGAGCTGAATGAAGAAAACACTCCTATTGTTAACTGGATGTTGTTATCTACCTGCGATGTCTGAAATGCTCTAGCCATCTTATGACCATAAGGGGATGGTCTGTTCATGCAGACTGAGCATGCAGAACAGAGAGGAAGAAAGAACCTGGAGGCTTAAAATATTCTAAGAGGATCTGGGGTGGCTCAGTCGGTTGAGCATTGGGCTCTTGATTTCGGCTCAGGCCATGATCCCACAGTTTGTGAGATCGAGTCCTGTATGGGGCTCTGTGCTAATAGCATGGAACTTGCTTAGGATTCTCTCCCTCTCTCTCTCTCTCTCTCTCTGCCCAACACCCTCTTGTACTCTCTTCATCTCTCTCTCTCTCTCTCAATATAAAAATAAACAAACATTTGAAAAAAATATTCTGAAACTGAGGTAATTGACCCAAAGCTGCCCAGTCCATGGTCTTCTAACTGTATGATATAATAAAAATTTTTATTGTTTACCTCCATTAGTTGGATCTTCCATTACTCGCAGCTAAAAGGATTATAATGGGTTCACTGGCCCTTCTGGCATAAAGGTGATAATCTTCAAAACCTATTCATTCTTTTACACATTCAATAAATATTAATTGAACAGACATATGCAAAGCATTGCTTAGGTGCTGAAGATACAGTAGACAAGAGCGCAGATATGGAACTGACATCATGGAAAGCTGTAAAAACAAAGAGAAACTTAGTGTGGCTGGAGCATAGTGACCAAATTATGCATGGTGTTATAAGCCAGGTCGAGGATTTATCATCTTATTCTAAGAGGGGTAGAAAGCATGAAAGAATTGAAAATGAAGGAAACATAATCAGATTTGCATTTTAAAAAGACATGCTGGCCTCTGTGTAGAAAATGCACTGAAGAAAGTCTAGAGTAGAAGCAGGAAGGATGGTTATTTGCAGAGGTCCCGTGAGAGATGAAGTTCACTTGAACTAGGGTTATAGCCTTAGAAATGGAGATACATATGTGATTTCAGGTAATAACTTTTTGGTGGAATCATGAGGATGTGCTGATCAATTGGATCTGGGTAATAAGGAAGAGATCATTGCCAAAGTTGTCTCCCAAGTTTCTGGCATTGCCTGGATAATGGTACAACTTTTTGAGATGGGAATGCTGGAGAAGGAGGAGACTGAGGTAGCATAAGAGATAAAAGTTCAATTTTTTAAAAAAAATGTGTATTTATTTTGAGAGAGAGAGAGCAGGAGAGGGACAGAGAGAGAGGAGAGAGGGCATCCCAAGCAGACTCTGCACTGTCAGTGCAGAGCCCGACGACATGGGCGGGGCTCCAACTCACAAACCATGAGATCACGAGCTAAGCCATGATCTGAGCCAAAATCAAGAGCAAGACACTTCACTGATTGAGCCACCCCGGTGCCCCAGGAGTTCAGTTTTGGACGTGTTAAGTATGAGACAGCCGTGAGACATTCAAGTGGAATTTTTAAGAAGGAAAGTGGAGATGTAAACCTGCATCCTCAAAAAGGTTGTGTCTCAGGAGAGAAAGAATGTAAATCATCTGATATTCCATTAGTCGTGATAGATTTGTGTAATCACACTCTCTGTGCCTGACAACCGAGCACATGCAACTACAACGTGTCTGCTCACGGGGTCTTTAACCAGAAGATCTTTAACCATAGAGAGGAGCAAAGTTAACAGGGAATTGAGTCCATGCTCAGTGTTATCGTGTTAGTCTTCTAATAATGTGAGCTGACCTGCATTTGTATGTCAGACACTCCTATTGACATAACTCCCAAAATATGTCCCAAACCATTTCTTTTGCCCGCCTTCACCGATACAGACCTAATCTGGACCCCTATGGGTTATAGTGTTTCATCCGGACCAATGCCATAGGCTTCTAATATCTACTCGTGAAGATAGATGTTCACAAGGCAGTTGGGTGGATGGTTCTGGGGTCAGGAAAGAATCTGGGATTGATGATATAAATTTAGAGTCCTTGGAACAAGGTAGGAATCAGTAGACAAGCAATCAAGGCAGGGACTATTCTAAGGATGAAGAGAATATGCAAAAGTGCAAAAGCATAAGATAGTATTGGTTTAGGGAACTAAAAGTTAAAAAAGGAGGGGCGCCTGGGTGGCGCAGTCGGTTAAGCGTCCGACTTCAGCCAGGTCACAATCTTGCGGTCTGTGAGTTCGAGCCCCGTGTCAGGCTCTGGGCTGATGGCTCAGAGCCTGGAGCCTGTTTCCGATTCTGTGTCTCCCTCTCTCTCTGCCCCTCCCCCGTTCATGCTCTGTCTCTCTCTGTCCCAAAAAATAAATAAACGTTGAAAAAAAAAAAAAGTTAAAAAAGGAAAGTAATGTTAATCAAGTATAATTAGTCACTGAGATAAACACTTATTCTGTAGAGAGAATTAGTAATCTGTTTAAGGTTACGTAATTTGTTCCTTTAAAATACTATGGTACATTGTTATTTAATCAGTGTGGCTTAAAATACATATGGCTTTGTCACATAGTTTGGGTGGATGGGAAAGATTCATGCTTAGAAGTGAGGCTGTTCTAGGGCAAGTATATGGTCAGTCTTGTGTGCTACACAAGGTATTGAGATTCAGTGCTGTAATTCAGTTTGGTCGAACTCAGGGCAGAGGAGGCTTGGATGATGATGAGAAAAGCACATTAGTTCAAATTCAGCAAATAGTTATTCAGAACCTGTTGTATACGTTCTGGGTGATATAGAATGAGGTCAGACTTGGCTCTGACCTTTGAGACGATCATCTGGGAGAGAAATGAGATATACAAGCTAATAACTATATCACAAGGTAGAATGTGACACTAGAGGGCTTTAAAGTCAGGGAATGCAAAAGTCAGGGAATGGGGGGGGGCGGTGAGGGGGAAATGAGGGAGTTCCAGGGAAGGGGGAGGGGGGATGAAAGACGAAGCTTTTGCAAATTTGCAACTGAATTTGTTGCCTATACAAAAGTAGAGTAAAGGGCTGGTGCCACATGGCATGTGGTGAGATCAGGAAGGCATGAGTGAGTGAGTCACTCCAAGAAATCCAACAAATAAAGATCCGGATTTAAAAACAGATAAATTAGAGTAAGGTTAACTATGTTACCAAATAGTATTTGGCTTTATAAAAGAATTCACCCTAGAAGACATAAGCAGCCCTGTCCCCAAAGACAAGGGAGGGTTTTCTTTAAATCATTTTCTTTCTAGGGGTTCCCGGGGGCGCCTGGGTGGCTCAGTTGGTTAAGTGTCTGGCTTTGGCTCAGGTCAAGATGTCATAGTTTGTGAATTCCAGCCCCGCGTCGGGCTCTGTGCTGACAGCTCAGAGTCTGGAGCCCACTTTGGAGTCTGGGTCTCCCTCTCTCTCTGCCCCTCCCCACTTGTGCTTTGTCTCTCTTCGTCTCAAAAGTAAATAAACATTAAAAATTTTTTTAAGACATTTTCTTTCTACAACTCTCCACTTTCTCCAGCTCTCCAGCTCTTACACAAAGCAAGGTTCTCCTGTTAACTCCACACACAGCATACACCCACCATCAAGTTTTCTTCTTTGGTGCACAGGGCTATGCTCCTATAGCTCATTTCCTGAACCTGTAACTGTATCAACCCAAAGGCAACTAGGGCACACATAGAGCAGAATAAAATTGTAGGTAATAAAAAGAGATTAATAGCCTGAGCAGGTAGTTGGGCGGCTGCTTTGAGGGAAGCTGATCACTTTGCCTTATAGGATAAGGTCATTGTGATAATGTTGGTCAAAATCTGCCCTGGGGGAAGCAAACTGCTTTCATCTGCACTGCTGTTGGTTGGCAAACCATTAGACTGATTTTTGTGTTTGTTTGTCTGTTAATTCTCCATTAAATCTGGATAATACTATAAGCATAAAGCAGCAAGCTTAAAATTATAAAAAAAAGTTTGAATTTTGTCTGAAATCATGGTAATATAGTGCACAGGAGAAAAAAAAAAAAGCCAAATTGAGTTTGTCAAAGCTAGCCATTTTTGCTAGAAAAAATTTGGGAGATTCATCAGGTACAACAAAAAAGTTATATTTTGATAGTCTGAGATTCAGAACAAATGAGGGGAAAAAGAAAGTGTAAAGATCTTAATACTCATTTAATAAGTAGTTCAGTGTCTATTTAAAAAATTTGCAGAATTAAGACTTCCATTGTGAAGTTGTGTGGTTTTGGGGAATATAGATTTCTGTCTCCTCCCGGCCCCTGTTCGCCGTGAACTTCCTTGATTACAGGTACATTGTATGGTGTGTGGGTCTGTGTTTAAAGCTTTTGCTAAATTGGATTTTTTCGTACCAATCTTACAGGAGGATTTGTGGAATCCTTTCCAGATATGATATTACATTATTGTAAAAGCTTTATTCCTCTTATCTTTGTGGGCAGAAGGTCAGAATGGACTGCACATGAGGATTAAAATCAGCCTGCGCCAGAGCAGAATAAACCAGGATGGATTACCCAAAACACTTTAACAAATGCTGGAGGTCCTGGCTTGCCTTTATCTTTCACCTCTGAGATTTCAGAAAATGTTTCAAGAACATCATTCGGAGGAAAGCAGAAGTCAGAAGTATAAAATTGTAGCAGCAACGAAGGCTGAACTTAGGTAAAACATTGGTTTCAGTTTTAGGAACCACTTAAATGCTTACAAAATAATAGTAGAAATATTCTTAGCTCTTTCTGCACTGAGGAGAGAGGGCACCCCAAGACTCTGCCTTATGCTCCTCTCCCCCACTCCTCAAAGGGGCTGATTTCCCTTCTCGAGTTTCCTTTGTAACCTGCAAGTGAGGGTCTGGGAAGCATCCAGCTGCACTTGTGAACTCACCTCACATCCTGGGGCGGTCTGCCTGCCCGCCACGCTCTAATTGGAAGTTCTAGAACTGTCTCCCATCCCATGTGGCTGAAATATAGATCAATCCCTTTGTTACAAAATTGTTAATGCTAAAGCTTTTGTGGGAAAGTATTAACTTATTAACTCAAGAGTATATTAATAGCGTGGCCTAGGGTTAATATAATACCTTTTCCTCTGCAATATTACAACTTAAGACCTGTATTGGCCTGCCAGTGACCCTGGAGAATTAGCAAGAGCACCTCTTGCCACTTCCATTGGAAGAGACAGATGTTTTCTGTGCAATTAAAGTATAAGTTATAATTAATTAAGGTGCTAGTTAGAGACTTTAAAAAAATGAAGCTGAAGTTACAATGAGCTGCGTCTTTAAAAAAATTCTTTTTTAATCTTTATTTTTGAGAGAGAGAGAGAGAGAGAGAGAGAGGCAGAACAGGAGTAGGGGAGGGGCAGAGAGAGAGGGAGACAGAATTTGAAGCAGCCTCCAGGCTCTGAACTGTCAACACAGAGCCCAATGCGGGGCTTGAACCCACCACCCCTGAGGTCATGACCTGAGCTGAAGTTGGACGCTTAACCGTCTGAGTCACCCAGGCACCCCTAAACGCATCTTTTTAAAAATGTTAATTTTTTTATTTTGAGAGAGAGAGAGAGCGGGTGTGTGAGAGTGAGTGTGAGTGGGGGAGGAGTGGGGGGACAGGGAGAGAAAGAATCTTAAGCAGGCTCCACTCTCAGCATGGACCCGGGGCTCCATCTCACGGGCTATGAGATCGTGACTGTGAGATCATGACCTGAGCCAATATCAAGAGCTCAATGCTTAACCCACTGAGCCACCCAGGTGCCTTGAACAGCATCTGACTTTTACTGTGGTTAGAATAATTTACATAGGTGAGAGAAATAAACCTCTATGTGGGAGCTGTTGGGGGAGAGGGAAAGAAAAGAGAAGAAAATGGACATCTGTCCTGTTCTTCTGGACACATAAATCAGGGAAGCCAGAGAAACTGGTCCATTATTGAGCAAAGAACATTAATGAATCTTAGAACATCAATGAAAGGCCCAGGCCAAGCCACAGGGAGGAGAGAGCTAAAGTGTTCTGCAAATTAAAGATGGGATTGAATTTCCAGAGGATTCCAGAGGGAGGGGGCCTTGGGAAGTAGAGATGCATGAAGTCTTCAGGGAATATCTAATGTTCAAGATTTTTTTACTTTTTTTTCGTCATGCAATACATGCTATTATTCAACTTAATGCCTTGTGCTTTGGGTAGAAATCAAAGTGGCAAAGGGGTGGTGGTCTTTCTCTGACACAGAACTGGGAAGACAGAGTAAGTGTGACTAGAAGGGACAAAGGTAGCTTCTTTTCCATTTCCCCTCTCTCAGTCCTGCCTCTTGTCAGGGGGAAGCCCCTGGGAGCATGGGTAAAGTGGCCCACTTCTGCCTGCATTGGGGATGGTGGTCGGAAAGCATCTTCCTAACTTCAGAGGGGATCTGCCTTACACCCAGCTGTAGCTGACTGCTTGCTAGGCATTTTCTAAGAGAATTCTAGAAATGGTAGGGAAGAACATTCTTAGAGAATAATCTTTGGAGCCAGCCTGACCTGGATTTGACTCTTGGATTTGACTATATATAAAATCTGATGAATATGGACAAATTTTAAGACTTTTTAAAAACGTTTGACTCCTCACCTATGAATTAGTGTTGTACTGAATTACATAATACTTGCCAAGCAAGTGACACTGAGCCTGGTACATGACAGATATGCAATACATGGTACGTTTTATTCAGGTCGGCAGTTTGAGTTTCTATAATGAAACCTCAGGATGCATTAAAGCTGAGGCCAGAGGACTCACGGAGGAGGCTCACCTATTTCTCCTCTCCTCTCTTTTTTACCTTCCTTCTTGGAACGATCATCTATTCTGTGCTGAGATGGTGTAAGAATTAAGTCAGGAGGTAGTTCTAGGTGGGTAAGGAATTACTAGCAGAGAGAAAAGAGGAAAGAAAATGCAAAGGTGAGTGCTTAGCAGCAGAGAAGAATTTCCTTGGTTTTCCGGTCAAGGCAACACTTCCTGTGCTCACTTGGCTGACAGAGAGGGATGCTCTCCTCCTCTCCTCTACCTGACTGCATCCCAATCCCTCCGTACCCTCAGGGCACTTCTGGATAACTTTGTCTCCTGCATGGTGCTTTTCAAACAGATGTTTCCCATAGTTGTCATTACCAAGCTTTAGGGTTGGATGGAGGTAGGATGAGGGACTGGCCCATCCTGGTTGTTGGGTCCCACTGCAGCTGGCTGATTATAGGTTGGCCTGTAATTTAATATACAGATCATATCAGGAGGGAAAATGGCTTCCCATAGTCTTTTCTGTCTATGGTGCCTGGCCCTCTTCTGCTCTCAGCTGCCTTTTTTTTTTTTTTTTTAACCACCTGTAGGTCCTGACTTCTATCTTCACAGGGGTTTCTCATGGATTTTGGTCTTCTGAGTTCTGCTAATTTCTTCCAGTGCATCTCCAAGGCTCAGTTCAAGGGTAAGAAAGACAACATCTTACGTGTGTCATCCTTTCCCCTAACTCTCTTTGGAAATGTCCTTTTTTTACATTTTTAATTTTGCTTGGGTGTTAGCCTATTAGAAAGTTTAATTTTCTAATAGGCCTTTTGAATCTGAATAAGTCTACTCAGTATTGTGGAACCTTGGTTATACTGATTAGGTAGAAAGGGAATGGTGACTTTGAATTCAGATAAGGAGAAACTCCATTAGGTGGTCATTCCATACTTTGGAGAGATACGTTTTAACTTGTTAAATGAATAATTTAAAAAATGGTTGCAAATTGTCCCACAAACCAATGTGAGAAAATGTCCAGCTTATCACTAAACTCTGTAGGATGGGTATTATCAAAATCATACAATAGAGCCATTATGTCTTTATCCTAAGACCACAACAAAATATTCTAGATTCAAGATAGAATGAGAGCGAATTTGCAACATGCAAATAAGCTGTCTTGAGTAGTGGCAGAGGTGAAGAATGTTGGACATTTGGTTGATTTCCCTTCCTTTCTTGAAGGGAAGATTTGATCATCTGAAGGCACTGTGTGAAGGAAAACCTCATAACCGCAAATCATGTCTTTACGAGAAACAATGAAAAACCTATTCAAACTGGCTTACTTGCTACATCAGCTTCTCTGGGCTGTGGAACTTCAAAATGTAATTACTGGCCAAGCAAAGACAATGAATTAAAAAAAAAAATCCATACCACCAAGACAAGCACACTCCCCAGTGTTTCTTTGGTTGTGTGTAATCCCCATCGCCTTCTCACTAGAAACAATCCTTTGGGTTTTCTAAAGCTTTATTAATATTATAGTAAATAGAATATCCCCAGGGAAGGATTATTTTCCCTTAATGAGTAATAATAATTGTTCTGTACTGACCTTTTGTGGCCACATTTCTCCAAAGAATTGATGATCCCTGTACTTCTGTCATACTTTTTTTGTTTATATTTGAGATTTTATTCTGAGTCTGGGATATTTTCCATTGAGATTATTACATATGCCATATCTATACCATTCCAGTGAATCTGTGAGACTAGAGAAAATAACATTAAATGTTAGGCTGGCAATAGCTGTGTTGTCTTGGTGAAGTTGATTGTATTTCCATTTCTTCATCTGTATAATGGGAATAATAACACTTAATGCATGGAGTTTTTAGAAGGCACAAAAGAGACTATAAATATGGAAGTAGTTTTTATAGCATGATGGAAAATATAGTTATAAGTTGTTTCAATTATTCATGAAAGGATAATCATTATCATATGAGGAACATGTTACTATCATCTACTGAAAACTCTCAGTTTTAGAGCATTTCTGCCTGGACTCAATGGAATCATTGTATCAAAATACATATTGGTAAAAGTCCTTGTTTCTACTTTGAACTTCCAAGTCAGATTCCTTTTCATTGCTCAGAGGTATATCCCACCAATGCAGGGTCTGATGGAAGACAAACTCTGACACCACCCCACATACCCCACATGCATCATTGTTATATCAGTCCTTTAGTATGTACAGATAGGAGAAGATTTTTCGTCATAAGTACCAAAATTCATGCCAACAGTTTATTTACTTTTGTGAGATTTATCCAATCTAGTTGATTGATTAGTCATCAAGACTCCAACTTGGGCCTTAGACTTATGTCCACTAACCATTTGGTAAGCTGTTATTTTATCACATCCTTGGGTTCTGCATTCATGGTTTGTGTGGTTCAAGTGGTCCCCTCATGTAGCATATTTGCGCTTATCTGTGGTCACTATATGAAGAAAGCACACCAAAGACTCAAGATAGTCATCTGCCTAGAAGGTTAAATTTGCTTCATTCCTTGAATTTGTTTTCAGGACAAATGGCCTTTCAAAGATGCCTATGCCAGTACCATTTGCTTTATTTTGTTTGATTGACCTTCCCCCAAGTTCAAACAACTTTCAAGAAGTTTGTTTAATGAATTTTATTGCTATTACTTAGGTTTGTGAACCTCTAGAACTTATAACAATGTTCTTTTAAGGTTTATTTATTTATTTTGAGGGAGAGAGACAGATGGTGAGTGGGGGAGGGCAGAGGGAGGGAGAGAGAATCCCAAGGAGGGATTGCTGTCAGCGTAGAGCCCAACACTCGACTTGGTCTCATGAACCTTGAGATCATGACCTGAGCCAGAGTCAAGAAGCAGACACTTAACCAATTTGAGCCACCCAGGCACCCCAACAATGCTCTTTTAAAATGATATAGGACCCATCTTTCTGACATGGTGTAAGTCACTCTATACCTGAGTGCTGCAAGATTCACAATATCCTAGACATACTGCCTGGCCTAATAGTTATATGAACCTCTAAAGAAAGTCATAATTAACTGGAAAATGAGATATTTCATGGTACCTTCATACCCTTCCATAGTTTTCTTTCTTCAGTATTGCAACTTTATACAACAGCTTCTCTCTTCGACCTACCTGTAGAAAGTGTTTACGGATAAATTCCATGTCTTCCCATTTGAATTAAACTTGAAGTTTCAAGTTGGTGAAATATGAATGTTTAAAGTCTATTCCTTAAAGCAAAATATCTCAAAGAGATAATTTCCTAGAAAAGATACACCTCAAACAGACACTTACGATTCATTTTCATGTGAAGAGAGCCAGGAATTATTTCAATTTTAGGTAATCTTATTCTGAATCCCTAGAATTACATACGATTTTCCAGGCTCTTGTTATATGTTTTTGCCTCCACAGATTCTTCAGGATCATTTCAAATGCAAGTTGGTGGCCCACTTACCTTTGTGAAACCACACCTTTGTAAACTTAATATTTCCTTCCAGTCTTCTTAGACAAGAGAGCTTAACATTTATTGAGTACTAGGTGCTAGGTACTGTGCTAGGTGCATTACCTACATTATCTAATTTAATCTGTAAAGAAATATTATGAGGAAATGCATTATTGTCTTTTTTATACAAATGAAAAACACACAGAAAAGGGAGGCTTAGCAACTTGTCCCAGAAGAGTAATAAACAAAATAGTATATGGCAGAACTTGGATTTGTATTTAGATATTTGACTCTGAAGTTTGTGATTTTTCTCTATACCAGGGAGTGGTAAGAATGTTTTAAAGAAATCATCAAGTTATAGTAAATTACTTCAGAGTCCATAAATCTAATATGTATGTTTGTATGTTTAATTATAGCCTGCCAGCTAGCAAGTAAAGATTTGAGGTATCTCAGAATCCCAGTGCGTCTAGTGACCACAGCTGTAGAACCCAAACATGGACATAGTCTACCATTTGTCTATACTGCTTAGTCAACATGGATATGATCCCCTCACATGACTTTGGGAGCAAAGATCTCGCCCTGGGGCTTTTCCCTTTACTAACATCTAGTGCAAGGGTATCATTGCTAACAAATGCAAAATGAATTTGAAAAACTCTAAGTTACCATGAAATTCAGTGCTGTCCTGCTGGTATGACTTTAAATCCCCATGTGACCTAAACATATAATCGTGTAATCAGCATGAGATGAAGCCAGTGGTCTAGTTATAGACAGCTTTAGCAAGCAGCACCCGGGGCCCGATATTGGCAAGGGTCCACCCTTCCTTTCTCTTGGAAGGAATAAGAATCATGAATGCTGAACAATGACAGGATTGGGTCTTTTCATGCTGACTCAGATTTTACCCAGAAGAGGATTTTAATTCCTCAGATGAACTGAGACTTGGGAAATGGAAGCTTTTCTTGTGGCTCTAAGTTAGTAAGATGGAATATAGATAAAATAACCCGGATAATATGTGGCTCTATAAATACTTCTACCTTTGCTTGAATGTGGAGGAAGTGGTCACATAAAGTGTAGTAACTTCTTTTATGCAGGGGAAATTGTATATGTGTATAGCTAGGCAAAGAGGGACATGCATCAATCCATAGATCCATTGATCCATCATTTATTCACTGATCAATTAATCGATTGATCCATCTATCCATCCATCTGTCCTTCTATGTGTAAAGTAGATAATGAGATTTAAGTTATTTTTCTTCTGTGGTCAATGTAACAACTATAATAGTAAAATGGAATCAGTGCTACTAATATCTGGGTTAAGACTTCAATACTTGCAATGACTCCAATAAGGAATTCTCCTGGTCTCAGTTTCTTTTGGGCTTATATATCTTCATCAGAGAACAATGGTATCTGTGTCCTCACAACTCTCAAAGAGTCAGGAATCAGAGTTTCTCTTTTAACTTTTATTATTTTTCCCACACGTAAAACCAAAGGGTGAATTGGATGGTGTCTAAGCAGAGGATAAGTGGAAAGAGCTGAGTTTTATTTAATTTTTTAATTTTTCTTAACGTTCGTTTATTTTTGAGACAGAGACAGAGCACGAGGAGGGTAGGGGCAGAAAGAGAGGGAGACACAGAATCAGAAGCAGGCTTCAGGCTCTCAGCTGTCAGCACAGAGCCTGACGCGGGGCTCGAACACACGAGCTGTGAGATCAAGACCTGAGCTGAAGTGGGACACTCAACTGACTGAGCCACCCAGGCGCCCCATGAAAGCACTGATTTTTAAATTTGACCTATGTTTGAATCCTGGCTTCATTCCTTTCTAGTTATGTAACTTCTCTGTGCCTTAGGGTTTTTTTTCCTGTAAAATGAGAGTGTAATATTATTTCATCTGGTTGATGGGAATATTAAATTAGAATAACAAAAGAGCTTAGCACATTGTAGATAAACAAGGGATTTTTTTTTGTTCTCTTTCTATGACTATAGGGACTAATTGAGATACTAAAAGTTAGCTATTATTCTTGCTCTTGATTTTAATGGTTCAGCTGAAACTGTTAAAGTTGTATAATATTACATGAACCAATAGACAATTGCATTGCAATAAGCCATGGTTAGGAGAGAAATATCTCACATAGCTGCTGTGGAAATTAAGTAAATTAAGACATTTTAAAGTGATTTGTTGATTCTTCTATTCAAAATATATTTCCTAAGAGGGGATATGCAAACTGGGTGTGCAAACCCAGATGAGTCTCCTATCCTCAGGAAGCTTACAGTCCAGAGTGGGGAGACCATTATTATTCAAAGAAACACACTGAAGAAAGAATTTTCTAGCCTTTTCCCTTGGGAGAATTTATCCACATTGGTTCTTAAGAGATACTGAATATGGCAGGCTTCCGGTTACTGGGTGGTGAATTGGGGGTAGTGCATGTGAAGTGAAGTGCTTTTGATACAGGAAATTGAAGTTCAGTCAAGATCTTTAAAAATAAATTTTTTTTAATGTTTATTTCTTTTTGAGACAGAGAGAGACAGAGTGTGAGTGGGGGAGGGGCAGAGAGAGAGGGAGACACAGAATCTGAAGCAGGCTTCAGGCTCTGAGCACAGAGCCCGACGTGGGGCTTGAACCCACAAACCAGGAGACCGTGACCCGAGCTGAAGTCAGACGCTTAGCTGACAGAGCCAGCCAGGCGACCCTGAAGTTCAGTCAAGATCTTGTTCACTCCAGTTTATCATGAAGGTAGATGCCTCTGAGCTGATAAAAGAAAGCAGCCAAGCACTGAGGCCACTTTAGAGACTTGGGGAGACTCTGCCTCCTTATCAGCTGCCATGGTCTCTTTGCTTATAGTGTCTTGCTTCTCTCTATGGGATTTTTGCCTTATAACATTTGCGTTCTGTGACCTACCATGGTCCTGACAAGATATCACGGCCTGGTTCCAGCTTCTGCTCACTAGCCACCTCATTATCTTCATAACACCTAATGAAAATTTCTAAGAGCAGCAACTTGGATTATCTCTATTTTTTGGTCCAAGTCACCCCAGAGTCCCTGACCAGCATGTGGGTGCTGATTTTAAGTCAGGTGCACATTTTTCGTCTTATCAGTTGTGGCCAGGGCTACTGGACTGACTCCCAGCAGGACTGGTGAGTAGGGGAGGCCCTGGGGTGTCCATTGTGCTTCATCAAGACTCACCATAAAGCCTGGGTTAAATATTTGTCCAGACTATCTGATCTGTATCCTCACTAAACAACCTTCTGTTAACTTACATGTCTTTTCAGGTACCTGCCCTTGGGAATACAAAGCTGTGAGTGAGTTATGAATGGAATGGTGGCTGGAATGTAATGGTCACTCCACTGGCAATCAGCACGTGGATATGTGATCTGTAGTTTCATCTCTTGATGGTCAGTGACCGCCAATCTGACCAGCTTTATGTGTAATGACGAAACTGAAGGTGTAACACCTGTTAAAATGGCTCAAATAAAAAATACAAGAAATAACAAGTGCTGGCAAGGATGTGGAGCAAAAGGAACCCTAGTGCACTGTTGGTGGAAATGCAAATTGGTGCAGCCACTCTGAAAAACAATATGGGGGTTCAAAAAGGTAAATGCACCCCTATGTTTATTGCAGCATCATTTGCTATTGCCAAGATGTGGAAGCAGCCCAAATGTCCACCAACAGATGAATGGATAGAGAAGATGTGGTGTGTCAAACACACACACACACACACACACACACACACACACACACGCACACACACACACACACCCATCCACAATGGAATATTATTCAGCCATCAAAAAGAATGAAATCTTGCCATTTGTAACACATGGATGGACCTAGAGGGTGTCATGCTAAGTGAAATAAGTCAGAGAAAGACAAACACCATATGGCTTCACTCATATGTGGAATTTGAGAAACCAAACAAACTGAAAAAGAGACAAACAGACTTGTAAATACAGAGAGCAAACTGGTGGTTCCCAGAGGGGAGGTGGGAGAGGGGATGGATGAAGTAGGGGAAGGGGATTAAGAGTGCACTTATCTCGATGAGCACTGAGAAATGTATAGAAGTGTTGAATCATTATATTGTATACTTGAAACTATATCACACTGTATGTTAATTTTACCTGAATAAAAATTTTTTTAAAAAGAAACACTTGAATGTATAAAGTGGAAGACAATGCATCGGGTGGTAATTTCTCCCAGAACCAAATTTGTTGCTGGAATAGTAACTCTTAAACCTCACAGTATTGGAGTATGGTCACACAATTTCAGTTCAGATTTGAGAATTAATTCGTTGGGGTGTAATGTTTGAAATTACTTCTTTATAAATGGATAAAATATAGAAAATAAAAATAGTTATACCCCTGATGAGAAATAGCCAATATTTACATTTTATGTACATCCCTCCCAAAAGGGGATAAGAAAGTGTGCAACAGATATGTACTGCTACATTTGTAAAAATGGGATTATGCCGTTCATACTTTTTTGTAGTCTGTTCACATTACAGTATTACTCAAATTTATTTCCGTTTCTTTAAATGGTCTTCTCTATCTTTAATGGCTAATAGCATCCTTCTGTAGGAACAAAGCTTGTACCACCTAAGTTGTTGGAAAGTTAAATGTAATTCTTGTTGTTACAAACAATATTGGAATGAACTATTTTAGCTCAATATTTGACAGTTTCCACAAGGACTCCTTTGGGGGTACCGAGTACATTTGGTTGATGCCCTGCCCAGACTCCCTTAACTAGACTAGTGCATCTTCCCCCCAGCTGCTGCATTTTGGCTGCTAATGACTCACAGCTGCTCCCTTTCACCAGCTAGGTAACAGGTCTCAGCTAACGGGAACCTGCTTGTCAAAAGGTTACAACTCCAGGGTTGGGGACAGCTGCAGCCAAAACCCGACTAATACGAGGATCCGTAAGACCAGCCTTCTTGATTCAAAGTATGGGGCAATTTAGGTTCCAGAGCTAGACTTGATTCTTGCTTGACTCTTTTCTCTTCCAGAACTGCACTCCTCACTTCCTTAAGTGTTTCCCTGAAGAGTACTTCCTCAATACATTATATGCACTTGCATCTAAAACTCTGGCTCTGTTCCTAGGGAACATGACCTGAGAAAATGATGAATACCTACATGATGTGTATAAGAAAGAGGGCATACATAAAGGAGCACTGATTTTTAAACATTTTTTTTTCATGTTTATTTATATTTGAAAGAGAGAGAGAGAGAGAGAGAGAGACAGAGAGCGAACTGGGGAGGGGCAGAGAGAGAGAGGGAGAGGGAGACAGAATTCCAAGCAGGCTCCATGCTGTCAGCACAGAGCCCTATGTGGGGCTCAGACTCATGAAATGTGAGATCATGACCTGAGCCCGAATCGAGAGTCAGACACTTAAACATCTGAGTCACCCAGGCGCCCCAAGGAGCACTGGTTTTTTAAATGACATCTTTATTGAGAATAAAATTCATACACACACACACACACACACACACACACACCATACAATCCATCCTTTTAAAAGGACCAAAGCAGGGATACCTGGGTGGCTTAGCTGGTTAAGTGTCTGACTCTTGATTTTGGCTCCAACACTTCCCAAGATGGAACATGGAGCCTCCTTGAGATTCTGTCTCCCTCCCCCACTTGCATGCACACTTTCTCTAAAAGAACAACAGCAACAACAAAATTATAAGGAAAAAAGGAACAAAGCAAGAGTGCACAAGTAGTCACAGATGTCTGTGCACATCAGCACGATTGGAGATTTCATCACCTCAGAAAGAAACCTCTTATACTTTAGCTGCACCCTCTACCCAATCGTCCTCTTCAGCCCCAAGCGAGCACTAATCTACTTTCAGCTCTGCAGATTTTCCGGATTTGGGTAGTTCATATAAATGGAATAATATGATAGGTGGTCTTTCGCGGCCAGCTTCTATCACTTAGCTTCATGTTTTCTGTTTTCAAGGTTCGTCCATGTTCATATTAAAGTTTCATCAATTGCCCATTATTGATCTTCATAGCTCTGCTTTCCTCATTCTAATCCAGATTCATGCAGTGCATTTACACATTTAGGGTTGCTATGACTTCTTGGCAAATCTATTTTACATTATGGAATGCTCCTCAAAGTTATGTGTTTTTTAAAACAAATTAAAAAATTTTTTTAATGTTTATTCTTGAGGAGGGGGAACTGAGAGAGAGAGAGAAAGAGACAGAGAGAATCCAAAGCAGGCTCCAGGCTCTGAGCTGTCAGCACAGAGCCTGACGCAGGGCTTGAACTCACAAACAGAGAGATCATGACCTGAGCCGAAGTTGGATGCTTAACCAACTGAGCCACCCAGATGCCCCTCAGATTTATATACTTTAAAAGTTATGATATATTATTATTGAATTTAAAAGCTCTTATGTGTTCTGGATATAAGTTCTTTCTCAGAAGTATGTATTGCGAATATTGTTTTCTGGTATCTGGCTTGTCTATTTCATTTTCTTGATAATATCTTATTTTTAAAGTTTTTGTTTTAATTCCAGTTAACATACTTGATAGTATCTTTTGATGAGAAGTTTTAATATGATCAAGAAAAAGACTTTTGCTTGATCATATATATATTTTAGAAAGAGTTCATGAGTTTCTACAAAACACTTGCTGGGGTTATAAGTGAAATTGTGTTGCATTGCTATAATGGATATAATTGACATCTTAACGTTACTTCCAACACCTGCATATGATACATTGCTCCATTTATTTAGGTATTCTTTAATCTCAGCATTATTTTAAGTTCTCATTATAGTCCTCTCCTATGTCTTTTGTTAAATACATTTTTAATTTCTTTTTTTGATGCCATTGTAAGTTATATTAAAATTTTTTCCCCCAATGGTTTGCTGCTAGTATATTCATCTTATTTTTGTATATTGACTTTCAACCCAGAGACCTTACTGAATTTACTTAGGATTTTAGGACTTCCTACCTAAGCTGTCATATAATCTGTGAATAGAGACTGCTTTACTTCTTTCTTCCCAAACTTTATGATTTGTATTTACTATTTATGCCTTTTTGCTCTGGTTAGGACCTCCGGAAAATGTTGAATAGATGTAGTGAGAGTGGACATCCTTGTCTTGTTCTTGATCTTGGGAGAAAGTGTTCAATATTTCACAATTACACATGATGTTAGCTACCTTAGATTCCCTTTATTAAGTTAAAAAGACTCCTTTCTGTTTCTAATTGCAGAAACTACAGACATTTATTGCACACATGGATGTTAAATGCTCTTTTTCTGATTGATTTAAATGGTCAGGTGGTTTTCCTCCTTATTCTTTTAGCATAATGAATCACATCAGTTGATTTTGAAACTTTAAAACAAATTTACATTTCTAGGGTAAATTTCACTTGGGTCATGCAATATTTTCCTTTCTACGTTTTGCTGAATTTCATTTGCTAGTATTGTCTTGTGGAGTTTTGTCATTGTATTCCTAAAGAATTTTGGTATTGATAAAGCTAAAAAAAGACAAATTTGAGGTCACAAATACGTAATGCGTACAACTAATGATTTGAAAAGCCATGAGGAAAGTGTTGTAAGTTTTGAAAATTTGTATGTATTTATACAAAACAAAGGCTACACATCCTCTATTGCAAATTGTCACACAGATTAAATTCACAAAGAATAAAACTAGTATTTGATGGTTTTTTTCTTTCTTTTATGTAGCAAAGTCATTCTCTGCCCAGATAACAGAGATTTCTTTTATTAATAAGTTGTTCTTACTCTGTGCTTTTTGAATACTCTTAAATTACTTTGAAAAAAGGATTACTTTTTTATGTTAAAAATAATAATAGTTATGGTTACTTATTTAAAAATATTGCATGTAACTATTTCTTGTCTTTGGGTATTAATGACTTATATGTTCTTGTCTTTTCTGACAGGTCTGATTTTACCTTTCTCAAAATCAACCCTCAAATATGTAATAAAATTATTAGGATGGCCTTTATGTTTAACTAATCTTTGAGTTTCCCGGAAAGACCACTAGGAAACTCGAAGATTTTCTTCCCCTTTATCCATATAAAAGAAAGTGTATAGAAATAATTATTTTTAGCTCTATGTTTTAATTAAAAATTGTTTTGAGAGTTCTTTTGTTTAGCAAACATAGGGTAAAAGAATGATAAATGGAATCAACTCCAAAGAGAATTTCAGCTTTCCTAGGGTATTTATGTTAATATAAATAGATTGTATATCTTTCATCCTAAAGTAAACATCATCATGTTCATGTACAAAGGGTGACAATATCTACAGAAATATTTTGTTTCTAGGTTTTTAAAACTTTTTTTTAGCGTTTACTTATTTTTCAGAGACAGAGTGTGAGTGGGGAAGGGGAGAGAGAAGGAGACACGGAATCCAAAGCAGGCTCCAGGCTCTGAGCTGTCAGCACAGAGCCTGATGCGGGGCTTGAACTCACGAACCACGAGATGAGCTGAAGTCAGACGCTTAACCGGCTGAGCCACCCAGGTGCCCTTTTTCTAGGTTTTAATACTCTTGTCAATCAGAGACAAGAGTCATAATACAGTTTTATGAGATAAATTAAAGACCGAAGGGGTTGTCAATTTTCACTTTTCTTAATATATAATCTTTCTCCCAGCACAATCAGTGACTAAATCTTTATAAAAACGATCATGTATTTTAGCTTAGTAGAAGGTCCCATTCTCCTCCATTCTGATATTGTTGGTTATTATAATGAATTAACAGACCATTTGGTTTCAACCACAGGGGCTTCTACTGCTTCTTTATACTCACCTAACTGCCTCTGATATGGCTAAGAACTGGAATGTGTCTTCTGGAAGGAACAGTAAAAGACTCTGAGTAAGCGACTGTGTTCTTTCTCTCTCTCCTTCCCTTTCTCCCTCCCTGCGAGGATACTCGCTCTTGGAAAACTGTACGCATGTGGTGAGGAAGCTGGGCCATTGTATAGGTGTTCTGGCCAACATCTTCAGCTAAGATCTCAGCCCCTGGCCCACACTAACCATTGGGCAAGTGAATGAGCAAGCTTTCAGATGATTCCAATCCCCCTCCTTCAAGTTGTCCCAGTTAATGCCGGTAATGTGGAGATGAGCTGTCTTCACCAAGTCCTACTCAGATTTCAGATTCATGAGAAAACTAGATGTCATTCTGAAATTTGGGAATAATTTTTATGCTATCATAGTAACTGGAATTGATTACACAACACAGTAATAGGAACAGATAAAATAGGGAATACATTTGTCACTGAAATCACTACCACCAACAGGTAACCGAGTCAAGATTTCCAGAACTATTTGGGTTCAGAAACAGAAAACAACATAAACAGGTCGCTTCCCTCCCAGATCGTTGGCATACGACTCCCAGATTCCAAGAGCCACTGCTTGCCGTTAGTTTTTTTGAACATTTTTATTTTTTATCCTCTTTTTAAATTATCACACCTTTGTAGGAAACTCTCTTCTTTAGTTACAGTACTTCAAAACTTGTTACCCTTGACAATTGTCAGATATGTGAGCACTCCTTCAAATACTGCAGAGTTATCCTGGGATTGGCTATTTGCTACTGGGAATCCATAAAGTGAATCATCTATAAGTTGATTGCAAAATTGAACATCTAGGAGAAGAGGTGGGAATTAGAACTTCTGGATAGATTTACCCTAATTATATCTTGTGGAGGAAATAGTGGGGAGGGGGTTCCTCTTGCTCACCAGTGTTTGAATATAGCATACACCTGCAATGCTGATTGACCTAAGCCAAGTAGACTCCTCTCCGGGAATTAGTGCATTGAGGTTAAGGCTATCTACACTATTTGATGGAGACTGAGAGATGGAGGCTGTCAAAGGAATTTTGGGTGCAATTGAGAAAAGAGAGGGAGGGAGCTCCAGGGGAATACTTTTCAGAGAAGAAGCGAACAAATGTCCACTCTGTATCTACTGAGTATTTACCCTGTATCCGGCACTGTGGTGATAAATGCTGCTGTTCATTTGGCAGCCCTACTGGCTCTCTTCCTGTTTTATAGGTAGAATCTAGCACAAAAAAGAATGCAGGCAGGGTAGGAAGGGAATATTCTTTTTTTTTTTTTCCTCTGAGTGTGCTGAAGAGGACACGTTGCTAGCATTATCCTGAATATTGAGAAGGAATAAGCTTGTTTGTAATTTAGAATAGAGTCTTTCACTTGATTTTTTGTTTCCATGGGCAGCTACCTTATGTTAGGTGTTTGTCCCTTGGGAAGCCACCTCTCCTCTAATTAAGCAGTGCTTTCTGTTTCCTTCCATATGGAATACAGTTTAAAGGAGAATGGGTTTTGAGCATTCCTGAACAAAATGAGAGTTTTTGAACACGACATATAGAAAAATATTTTTGAAAACTTGTAGGTGATTCCAGCTTTTTAATCCCTGATTTAATTTGAGCCTGATTCACCTCACTGCACATAAGACAAAGTGATTTGAAAAGTTATTAATAGGTTACAAGGCTCTATTGTATTAATAAATACAATCTCACTTCTCTGGAAAATTTATGTTAAATACTCTTTTCTAGGTTGCATAGGTCCTAAAATGAAAATATCGTAATTTCTTCATTTTGGCCAATTTATCCGTATTTTGAATGTAAAGCATAAAAGTAAATGTCATATGGTATCTAATCATTTATGAGAAGAGTAATTTTCTTTACATGATTCTTATTAAGTATTTTGTAAGATACTTTCGAATACCTGCTGCATAGTTTACACAGAAAATTTAAGAGGCATCAATAGCAAATCACAAAATAAATAGGAATCTTACCACTGAAGTTTTAATTTTGTGGACCTTGTTACGGGCTGAATTGTGCCCCCTCAAAATGGGTATGTTGAAATCATAACATCCAGGACCTAAGACTATGACTGTATTTAGAGATAGGGCCTTTAAAAAGGTGATGAAGTTCAAGTGGGGTTTTTAAGGTGGGCTCTAACCCAGCCTGACTAGTATCTACACAGAGACACCAGGCACACAGGGCAAAAAACCATGTGAAGATACAACAAGAAAATGGCCGTCTGCCAGCCAAGCATAGGGGCCTCAGAAGAAACCGAACCTGCTGACTGACACCTTGATCTTGGACTTCCAGCCTCCAGAATTATGAGCCAATAAAGTTCTGTTATGTAAGCCATTCAGTCTGTGGCATTTTATTATGACAGCCTAATCCAAGGAATATACTCTTCTATGAATGTGTATCTAGAGTCAGGTTACTTTCTTGTGAATTTACTGAGGTCAGGGAATAAGCTGGATTCATCTATGCTTCTTTATCATCTAACTAGACTCTGGCCCAGAGTAGCTGCATGAGAAGTGCTTGTTGAGTTGAATTGAATCGAATAAACACAAACTGTTTTGATCGTGGCAGTGGCAGAGCAGCTGGCTGCCAGCCTGGCTCTTTCTGGCTTCCACCTGAAGTCTTCCAACCGTTGTTTGCTTCTTCCTAAGTGAGAATGGCTGTTTTTGTTCTTTCTGATTATAAAGACAGGTGTAAAAACATATGCATATAGAAGTGTGTGTTCAGTGTAAAATTAGCCTGGTAATGCATTAAAGTATAAAAAAGAAAGTGAAATTCACTCAGAATTCCCCCTACCCAAAACAACCACTAATTTAAACTTTGATGAATATATATTTCTCAAGGCTTTTTTTTTTTTCTCAGGGGTAGGGATCATACCAATATGGTTATCAATTGATCTCTAACAAATAAATGATATGATTATATAGCATTTGTTGTTTTGCAAAATACTTTTTCCATATACTTTGAATATCTTTCATACTGGGAAATAAATATAGATTTAAAGCAGCAATTTCAAGTGGCTGACTTATATTTCACTTAAGGAATGTGTAATAACGTAGTTAAGCCTAGTCCCTACTATGGAGAGTTAGAGTGTTTTAAGTGTTCTCCTCATATGAATAGTGCTGTAAGGCTTTAGTCTTTTTGTTGTGGCTCTTATCTCATTATCCCTCTTCCTACTTGTTGAAGATGGGAAAGATACAAAAGAGCATAGTCTGCAACCCATGTGGGCAATATAGACACAGAGGTAATGGAGATGACTTAAGAGGAAATCCTTGCAGAATTCCCCTGGTTGGGATGTCTCCATCTGCTCTCAGGAACCAAAACCTCTCCTGTGAACTCCAGGCTCAATGCATCAAATTGCCTCCCTGACATCTCCACTTTGGATATAACAACCTCAAAATGTCCACAACACAACTCTCGATAGTTCTCCTGGAACGTATCTTTGACTGACAGACCTTCCCCATTTCAGGAAATAGCACCATTGTTCACCAAGTTGCTGATGTCAGGAAGAGAGAAGTTAGTCCTGATTCCTCCCTTGGTCTTTACTTTCCACATCCATTCTATCAATGAGTCTCTGTTGACTTTATCTCCCAACTCCCCTCCATCCTGCCCTCTTCCTGTCTCCACTGTTCATTTTTCGGCACACTCTCACCTCTTGCCTGGATTATGAAAACAGCCTTCTTGCTGGTCTCATGCTCTTCCCTCCTGCTTCTTCCTGACACAGAATGATATTACCACACTGCATGTATAAATGTCTCAGTGGCTATCCTTTATACTTTGTGATGAGAAGTTCTAACTCCGTGCCTTGGTCTACAAACTGAATGCAATTGCATTTATTTATGTCCAACTTCACTTTTCATTCCTCTCCTCCTTATCACTCCTTTCCAGCCCCACTTTCTTATGGTTTCTGTAAAGCCTCCAACTTGTCCTCACCTGAGGCCTGATACAAGGGTCATTCCTTCTGCATGGACTGCTCTTTCTTCTACCTTGTTGGGCTTAGCTCCTTTCTATCCCCTAATCTGCAGTTTAAATGTGATCTCTACAGACAGACTTCTTCTGGGCATTTAATCTAAAGTGTGTTCCCCCTCCCCTTGACTTTTTTGTCTGGTTTCAGTCTCTTGCTTTTTCTTTTCTTAGATTTTTTTTTTTTTTTGGCTTGCAAATAGTTTTTCTTGCTTGTTGTTTGTCTCCTCTACTGAAAGCTATGCTTGGGCACCAGTGCTAAAGACATTTGACCTGTAGGCTTAAGTCTACTCAGAGGTGGACACAGTCTTAGGACATAAGAATATAAATATGTTCCCACCAGATGCGGTCCTGCTGCCCTAAGCCCAGTTGCAGTGAATCTGGAATGAGTAGTAGGGGCTTGCAGCCTAGAGAGCTGTAACTTTCATCCCATCCTCTGTCCCCCAGTGCCTATTCCAGCCTATTCCCTATGATGGGGCGTTGGCTTCCAGTTTGGGTTTGAATTTTAGTTGCCAGCTCAGACTGATGGTACCTTGACGATAGCCATACCAGCCCCTCTCCCCAAAACTGGACTTGTTTCCAAATTCATCCCAAGCCATTGGCTGAGATGCTGCCTCTGATCAGTCAGAGTGTCCTCCTCTACTAGACTTTCTACCACTCCCTCTTTGTTTCACCCACCTGACTAAAAATATTGCTACTGTCTAGAGCTTTCCCCAAGTTTCACTCCCAGGTATAAATGACAGCCTACACTGGAATCAAGCTCACCCCTGCCCCTTTAGATGTTGGGACTTGGACTGATTACTGTTCAGTTTCATTGAAGCCAACCTATGGGGGATAAAGTTTTGGAGCCAAATAGCTCTGAGCTTTAATTCTGGTTCTGACACTTATTAACCGTGTGATGTAAGGCATGTTATTGATTTCTCTGAGTGTCAGTTCCACCATCTTTAATGTGGGGATAAATAATATCTACCTTTAAAATTTTTGAGGATTAGTGATTACCTATGACAAATAGCTGATGTAGAACCTAATATACAGTTGGCACTCAAGCCCATCCTGCCCTTTCCTAGTTTCTCCCTCCCATCCTCCCAGACCATGATGCAGATTGTGGCCTAGAGTTGCATGGCTATTTCAGGCTGTTCTTTCTCTCCTGATCTGAACTGAGCTGACTTCTTTAACTTCCTGAGTTTCTGTTTTCTTTTTGGCCCATATCCTTTAAACAAAAAACTCTCTTTTAACTGTCTCTGGTTTACACATCTGAGCCACTTTGATCTATTTCTTTCTAGAATAAGGGACATTTGTTCACTTTGTAAGTAAGATGCATGCCATATATATATATATATATATATATATTTTTTTTTTTTTTTTTTTTTTCCCCAAAGACTCCTATAGTCCTTTCCAGAGAAGATGCTGGCCTGATCTCCCCAAAGATGGTGTACAGGGTGGATGGCTTTTATTACAGTCACATGCAAGGGATGTTCTTATAATAAGTGACATTTCTTGCCCAATTTTAAGGCTCTAACATTGCTTTATACTGCAAATGGAATATAATGGCCCTCTATGATAAGAATCTTTTTTTTGCAATGACTTTTTAAATGCACAATCTATTTTTTCAAGGTTACAATTAGAATTACATGACCATAGGACTTTTCTGGAAGGCATAAAGCTGTTCTCTGGAGCCCAGCCCCCTCAGACACCTTGGCATGAATAATTTGAAGAATGGCTGGGATCCCATATGTTTCTTCATTCCTCCTAGACAGTGCTGACATTTGGAAATGTATTCTTAGAGTTTGCTTCTTTGAACATGTTTGGTTCAATTAGCCTACTGGAGCTGAGGTGGCATAAACTGTTTTTTAAAGAAGTGATGCCATATTCAGAGCAGGATGTCTGAGACACAACAGATGGGCTTGTGATCAGGCTAGATTGCCATTTATCAAATTTAGAGTAAACTTAGTGGATCTACAGCACCTGACCCAGTTCCTTAAGAAGCAGAAGCTCAAGAAATGGTGATTAGAAGAAAGAACGAATGCTAAACAACTAATGGCTGGAACTCTATTGACGCCTTGGGGAAAGGAGAACATTTAAATGAGTTGGAGATTATTTAACCTTAGAATGTCAGATGTACTGCAGAGTGAGTAAACTGTCGCTAATTTTCTTTCCTGAGATTAAAAGGTCAGAACTGCTTTATGTGATAGTAACTGCCATTTACTGAGGACTTGCTAAAATGGGTATCTATTTGTGCTTGTTTCTCCAGCATCTGTATTTCTTTTAAGGTACTGCGTCTGTCTCGATAGTCAGCGAGATGACCAAACATGGTCTTGCCCAGTGCACACCCCAGGCTGAGCCAGTTCCTATACTACATCGCCTCTGCAACCTTTCCTGGTGCGGGCACAGACATGTAGACAGGTGACACAGGTAGGGCCCGTTTAGGGGCTTCCTCTGGACTGGTATGTAGATATTGAGAAGAAAGGTTTCTGTTTGAACTGGCATTGCTAAACTCAGAATTGATGAATTTAGGCACTAGCATGTGGGTAAATGTTTATGGCTGACTCTGGTTGACTTAAAAAAATGCATATATATATATATATATATATGTATCCATATCCATATATATATGCACACATACTTAAATTTATTATACATCCTGTTGATGTAAAATGTGTGTAGCACGTAATTTGCAAGTAATATTAAAATATTCAGCACCAGCCCATTGATTTTTACAGGATACTTTCAAGGATTTTTGCCTACCTCTTGACTCTGTGGATGACCTGTAATGGTCATTGATGATAATGTAGTTCCAACATGAATATTGGTTGGTATTCTCATTTATCTTGATGATAAAGAAAAAAATAGATATAAGCTAGAATTTACATATTTGCCAATGATGCGAATGGCTATTTTGTGGAGGGTGGAGGAAGCCAATGAATACATTTTTTTCTGTTCTTTAGGTCGAAAGCTAAGTCACGTTATAGATACTGATCTATTTACTGTTAAGTAACCCTACATTTGCTGAGAATGCAGGCTGAGGAAGCAGCCTCACAGTCAGACAGAACTGGACTTGACTCCCACCTTGGAGCAAGAGCCTTTTAACATCCCACAGTTTATCAGAAAAATGAGAACAAAGAAAAACAGGCATCCAGACATCTTATGGATTATTCTGATGATTAAATGAAACAGCGTTTAATAACCAAAATACTTCACCTGTAAAACAGAGGTGATACCCTCTGGGTGCAGCTATTTTAAGAAATGGAAGTAATAAAGCCCTGTAAATAAACAGGGCCTTTCACATTTCGTAACTGTTTGGTGGCAACAAAAACTCAGCTCCATCTAGCTGGAGCAAAAAAAAAAAGAAAATTGAGAAAATCCCTGGGCAGAATCCTTTCTGTTGGTCCCTCCCCGCAGGGCTTCCCCTGGGGAGTAACCGTCATTCTGTAGGCTGGCCTTCTCTGTCCAGTCGGGGAAATGTCCAACCAGCGGCAGCCCTGTGTTCTGTGGGGCTGCTGGAACCAGCTTGCACCTGCTAGTACAACTTTAAAATTTTCAAGGGTCTGGTGAGTGGGTTGCGAAACACAGCCAGTAATAAAGATTCAATTATATTAATTTGCAATGAAATAAATTACATTAAAAATGAGCACAATACACCAAATTCATCACTTCCTAAATTATGTTACTACATTTTACTGTTATCTATATTCTTGACATTATTTATGACTGTAATATCTATAAGGTGGAAATTCTGTATCATGGCGTGCTATGCGCATCAATTTCCAACCTCATGTTTGGTGATGTCACATTGGAAACTTGAAGTCAGCTATGGAAATCAGCTAATGCACAAATCAGGGTTTGATTTATCGTTTTGTTGATTGTAGAAACTTAACAAAGTGATGGAGAAAGTGCAGATTATAAATAATTCAGATTAAACTTAAAAGTGTTTATGTCTGTAGCTATCACATTATAAATAGCAACAAAACATTTGAGGAATTATTCTTCTTGTAGTCACAATCACATGAATTATGAATAATTTTCCCCCTTCCTTCAAATTCCTCTTCATCTACATTATGCTTTTTGTGTGTGTGCAGGTGATAGGTTTTTGATGTAATCAAACCTGCTTTACCTTGTTATTTATAATTCCCTGTGCTTCAAAAATAATTTAGAAGCCTATTTTGCATAATTGTTACATGCTTAACTTAGTAGCATATTTGGAATTTATGGTGGTGTATGGTGTGAAGTGTGGGTAGAAATTAAAATGTTTAATTCTACACTAAAATGTTCCCAACAACATTGAATAATTAACAAATCAATTTGTTCTGTAGCCTGCATGTTCTAGGCACTGAATCAGAGCTAAAGAAACATATATGCAGAAGACTTGATCTCTGACCTTAAGGAGTTCACGGTGTAGTGAGGGAGACAGGTAGATAAAACCAATAATATAAAGTGATTTAATTTCACTGAGTTTCACTTTCTCTGTTTCCTTGCGGACCTCTAGGGCACGTGAGAATCATTTCACTATGTTCAAGTGCACATGCCCACCAAGGTCTGGGGAATTTCTCTATGCTAATTAAGATCCCAGTTCTCTAGTCACTCAACTCAGCAATCTCTTCCCTAGGGTCCTGTTGCCTCCCTGGAATTCTACCCAGGAAATGGAGCAGATCGTCTCTTGTCTGGACTTATTGTTTATTTTTTTATTTTTTATTTCCCTTGGAAATCCAGGGCTCTGTCCGCATTGTAGTAGAGAAAGGACTTTCTTACTCTTTGGTTTCTCTCCAGCTTGTTTCACTTCTCTTAGCATGGAGGAATTTTTTCTCATCTAGGCTGGAAGTGAGAATATATAAGAAAACTGGTTCTTGTTAGTTATTTCCCAAATCTTTTGGGAAGTCATATAGTGCAGTGGATCAACAGAAGGGTTAAGAATTTGGGCTTTGAGGGGCGCCTGGGTGGCGCAGTCGGTTAAGCGTCCGACTTCAGCCAGGTCACGATCTCGCGGTCCGTGAGTTCGAGCCCCGCGTCGGGCTCTGGGCTGATGGCTCAGAGCCTGGAGCCTGTTTCTGATTCTGTGTCTCCCTCTCTCTCTGCCCCTCCCCCGTTCATGCTCTGTCTCTCTCTGTCCCAAAAATAAATAAACGTTGAAAAAAAAAATTAAAAAAAAAAAAAAAAAAAAAAAAAAAGAATTTGGGCTTTGAAAACAGAATACCTGGGTACATAATCCTGGCTATATCACCTATCAGTTTTGAGACCTTGTGCAAGTGACTTAACTCCTCCGTGCCTCAGTGTCATTTTTGGTTCAATGGGAACAATGTAGACACCTACTGTAGTGCTTGGTACATAAATGCTCAACAAATATTCATTGGAGTCAATGAAATTCTAATTTATTCTATTAGAATTAAAGGAGATTAAATGAAAAATAAATACATGTACTTAAAACGGTACCTAGCACCTGGTAAGAATACACATAGCCTTATTTATAATGTGTTGCTTATTGCATTTCTGTTTTTCCAATGCCTACACTTTTGAAATTCAAAAGCCAGAACAAGTGAGCTGTTGTGAGGAGTGACAGTGTAATGGCAGCAAGAGACTATCAGTAAATATGGACATTTGGGAAGAGAGCCCTTATTAATGTTTCAAAAATATGTCCTCATATGCAGGGGTTCCTCATCTGGTTTCTCCAATCCTGGTCTTGTTTTCTCTCCAGAGCATCTTTTTCAAAACAACTGCAGTATAACTGACATATAACATTATATTAATTTCTGTTCATACAACATAACGATTCGAATTTGTGCATGTTGTGAAATGATCACCATAATAAGTCTAGTTAACATCCAGCACCATAAGGAGTTATAGACATTTTCTTTGGTGATGAGTGTCCAAAGCATCTTGCACACCCATTAAATACAGGTTCCTTTTCCTAGAATACCATGTCCCTTATTTACTCAAAACATGTCTTTGCTAGCTACAGAATGTGCCCAAGCTCCTTAAGCTGGTCCAATGAGTCCCTAACTGTGCCTCCAATCCTATCTCCCATTCTCTTTATTAAGTCTGAATTATCTACTTTTTGTCACACATCATAAGCTTTGCTATTATTATGCTTTTCCTTTTTTCTAGTTCTCTCTCCTAGAAAGCCTACCTCTTCTTCCCACCAAGGGACCCATCAAGGGTGAAATCCAGCCCATAATCATCTCACCAACTGGTGTCCCCGCTTTAGTTCTGTGACTGTCCACAGGAGACATCTTTTCCTAATTCTCACCAAGATGCCAAAGTAGCTAGTAGCAGCCCTGGCGAGGATGTATCTAGGGTTTCAACTGTATTTGTAATCTTTTCTTTCCAACAGCGAGACAGCTGCTGCAGTAAAGAAAGCATATGGTGGCATGAGGAGAAGACACAGAAAGGGCTCTTTTTCAAGTCTTGGAAGTCAAAGACACCTTTTGGAGGAAATGATGTCTAATCTGTGATCTGAAGGAATATGCCTGGTGACACAGGACATAGGTGAAGGAGGTAAGTGCAAGGAATAGAAGGGGCTCTAGGGAACCAAGACGGATGAGGATGTGGGGTCGCAATAGGAAGTGATAGGTCGAGAATAACTATGCAAGCAGGAGTCAGACAGGGATGGCTAGAAAAAGGCCAGCTAAGGGCTTTGGACTTTCACCTGAGGGTAGAGGGGAACTTAGAAGGGTGACACAAATAGATTTATGCCTTAAGAAGTAAAGGGTGAAAAATGGACTGGCGTAGAGTTCAGAAATGGATCTGGAGAGGCGTAGGACAGGAAAAGACCAGAAGGAGCAGGGCAAGTTCAGAGGACTGTCGCAGCAGTGCAATTGCAAGATGAATTCTGGCACCGTCTGTAACTGCACCATCACCTAGGCTTTCCTGACTAATGCAGATTAGGAACTTGCTTTAGGTACAGGAAATTAGGGGTACAATAACTCTCAACCCTGGCTGCACCCTGACCTTAAGGAGTGCCAGCAGTGATAATGGGCGCTGGATACTTTTAAGAGATGCACGGGAGGAGAATGAGCAGCATTGAAGGTGGGGGATAAGGATAAAGAAGAATTCAAGTTAGTAACTTGGACAACTCGGGAGGGGTGGGGGAGGAGCTGGAGGTGGCATTCCTGAGATAGGAAACACTGGAGGGGAGGGGGACATTTTGGATATGTTGAATTAGAGATCCCTGTGGAATTGCCATGCAGAGAGAGCTAGTCAGCACATAGGTATACATGTCTAGAGTTGCAGGAACGATATGTGTGTCTTGGAATTCAGAAATTTGTGGATTTCTGTATATTTGTAGCTCCCCGATCAGAGTTAGGGGTGGCGATCCTTGTGATCAAACACATTAATATCTATGCAGCAAAATTTGTCAATATTCACAGCAAGTGGGATAAAGGAAGAATACAGATAGCCTCATGATAATTCATGTCAGGCTTTTCTGGCAAATACATTTGTGACAAATTTGTGGGGAAAAAAAAGTCCCGGATTTCAAAGTTTTCAGTTTCAGAAATGTGGATACAAGACTGTCCACCTCTACGATCTCATTTAATTCTTGAATCAACCAGATGAAGTAGGCCCTATTACTATTCTATTTTTACAGATAAAGAAACTCAGCCACAGATAGGTTAATTAAAATGCTGAGGTCACAAAATCAGTATTCAAACCAGTCAGTCTAAGGTAAGAGAATGTTTCAAGAACAGAGGAGTGGTAACAGGACCAAATGTTATAGGCAGGTCGAGTAAAATTAAAAACAACATTGCCTCACTGGATTTGGCAATGTGAAAGATGGCCTTTGGGAAAGCAGTGTGAGGGAAATAGTGGGGTGGAGGCCAACCCACGGTGGGTAAAGGAGTGGAAAGGAGGCAAGGACGTGGAGACACTTATTACAGACCACTCTTCTGAGAAACTGACATGAAAGGTTGGGAGAGACAGAACAAAAGCTAGAGGGAACAGCAAGTTAAGAAAGCATTCTTAAAATTTTTTTAATGTTTATTTTTGAGAGAGACAGACAGAGGCGGGGGGCGGGGGCAGAGTGTGAGCGGGGGAGGGGCAGAGAGAGAAGGAGACACAGAATCCAAAGTCGGCTCCAGGCTCTGAGCTGTCAGCACAGAATCCTATGTGGGGCTCCATCTTACGGACCGCGAGATCATGGCCTGAGCTGAAGTCAGATGCTTAACGGACTAAGGCACCCACGTGCCCCAAGAAAGCATTCTTAAAGCATATGAAATATTGAAGAGCAAGGAATAAGAAGGCAATTAGTAACATGAGATCTTCCAGAGGCACTAGTGAGTAGGACGCAGAGCACTGGTAGAGGGATGGTGCAGGAAATCACTTCCTATTCACCTCGAAGAAAGAAGAAAAGGAAGAGAGAGAGGCAAAGCAGGAAGTCTAAGGATTGACAGCATGATCTGTTCTTTGAGTCATCTGAGACTGTGAGGTGAGAGGGTGACATCTTAGGTGTGAAGACAGAGGAGAAACTTTGAAAAAGCTACTGCAGAGAATGGAAGGGACGGTTGACAAGGAATGTGCAGAAGGACTGGGCTGCATTGAGAAAGTGAGGGGTTCGGAGGCCTTGAATTTATGATGCATCCATCTTGGAGATTTCGAAATTTTCTCCTGAGATGCTCAGTAGGTACAAGTATGGAGAAACTCAAAGTTGGATATAGTGGAGCTGGGTCTTGGCTGGGTAGGTGTAACTGAAGGTCTGATATTTGGGAATTGACATTCTTGGCATGACATCTAAATCCCTGAGATTCCTGCAGAGTGCAGCGTTGCTCTAGGACAGTGGTTCTCAACCTTGATGCACAGTGAAATCACCTCAGGAACTTTGAAACTACTGATGTCTGAATCTCATGCTCAGAAATTCTGATTTACTTCGTCTGAGGGCTGTGTCCTGAAAGTTGGGATTTTTATAAACTCGCAGGTGATTCTAATTTGTAGTCAAGGAATTATTGTTCCCCTAATTTCCTGTACCTAAAGCAAGTTCATAACCTGTATCAGTCAGGATAGACTAGGTTAGGGCACAGTAACAAACAATGCCAGAATCTGTGGGCTTTAATTAACGAAAGCTTAAATTCCTGTTTGTAGGATGTCACCAAGGGTCTAGGTGACTCTTTTGGGCAGCTGTTTTCCTTGTGTTGCTTGGCATTCCGTTGTCAGTGAGTCAGGGGAAGAGGAGCATTGAGGATTGAGTTCTGGCTCTTACTTGCTTTTACCGGGACGTAACACACATCACCTCCATTCACATTTCATTGACCAGAACTAGTTTATGGCCACAACTAACTTCAAGAAGGTGGTGAAGGCAACTGGATATTGGTGAACATTAGTAATGATCACCACCTAGAACTTTTACTATAAATGAAAGCAGAAGGAGAGAAAAACATTTATTTACTTTATAAACCCCATATGGCACTCGTTCCACACTGGATATCATTTTAATGGCTTTCAAATAGGAACTCATCTCACCCTTATAACAGCCCTATTAAGTAGATCATTTTTATCCCCATTTTACAGAAGGGGAGATTGAGGCTACATAACTTTCCCAAGGTCATATAGCTAGCATGAGGCAAGATTAAATTCCAGGTAGTCTGGGTCCAGAGTCTAAGCAATGTCTCTCTATACAATATCCTGCTGTCTATTCTGCTTTATCTCAACTTAGATTGGGGAGGGGGCGGGAGAAGAGGAGAAGGAGGGAGGTTATAAGTGTAAGGACTTTGTGAACGCAAAGGAATCGAGTAGTAATGTGTGAATATTTAGAGCTGGAGCAGGGCTCTGAGGGCAAGCAGAGAGTGACGCTTGGGAAATGGGTCTGGGAGGAGGAAACAGTTCTGACAGATAACTGCTGCTAATGAGACCAACCCTGGAGGCCAAGGTGGAAAGCAGGGTCTGGCCCCTTTCTTTCTTCTTTGCTCCTGTTCGTCCATCAGAGGTACCCTTTCAGCATCCTCAGATTTCACCTTCAACCCATGCTGGGGTTATCTCGGAAACAAAAATTGGAGATGGGGAGAAAAATCATTCCCCTAGAGAGTAGTGGGTAGGTTATTTTCACATAAGGGATCCAACATTAAGTCAGACCGGACCTATTTCTAACACATTTCTGAGAGTTTACATGTAATTACACTACTGTGAAACTACATTAAAAAATCTTCAAAGGAGGGGTGCTTGATCAAAGAATCCTTCAGTGAGCCAGTAGTAATTACAAACCATCACCTCCTAATACATCAGATTTCTAAGTCTTCACTTTCATGTTGGATGCTGTTACACTAGAATACACCTGCAGCTCAGCTGGCATCCATTCGCTTCAGAGCTATGACTTAGGTGTCAGCACACACCTCTGGGTATTGGAACCCCTGGTTCTCACAGACAACACCACTCTACTAACAGGGCCTCACGAAAGAAGGACACATGATTCCGCTTGAAGATGGGATCTTTGCGATGAAACAAACAAAAAGAAGCCCTTTGTGTGACATTGAAGACTTTCGGTTCCTATTGCTCACCTGTGAAATCCTGCAGTTTGGTTACAACATATGGACTCTGTCTGCAAAACACTTTTAAAATGCTGTATTGGCACCTTGCTGCAATCTGCCGGCACATTCCTTAGGGCGAGTCAGTGCATAGGGCGCCACTCTGCTTTGCTCGACTGTATTTGGATTAGGAGCTGTTGCAAGTTGTTGCCAGGGGTTTCTTCTCTCTCCAGTGCTGTGAAATCAGCGGTGGCAAGAGAGATCACTGGAAGTTGCCTGTTGTTATAGCTCTTAGCCAACACCAGATTATTTTCCATTATTTACAAGGAGCTCTTGCTATAGGGTCAGAAGGCTTGATTCTAGGCTCAGCGCAGCCTCTAAAGCACTGTGTCACCTTGGACCAGGCATTTCATCTCTCCGGGTCGTGGTTTCTTCCTCTGTAAAATAAAAACTTAAGCTAGAAGATTAAGACAAGTGTGGAAGCCAGAGGCTTGACACTTTCCCGAATTTTTTGTACAATGATTAAAATAATCCAGAAGTTATAATGCTATACACTTAAGGACAAAGAAGAAAAGATAAATGTCACTTTAAGTCTGCAGATGGAAATAAACGGGGAAGTTCTACCAGTAATTGTGTGACTGCGTCTTAATGGAGTCCAAAAGAGTTTCCTCTTTGGGAAGTGTGAGCTAATACACCCACAGAGGAGTAATTAGGAACAGAGATATTTATACTAGATGGGAAATGCTGGGAAACAGAGATTTATATCAATACCCAGAGGCGAGATGTGGGCAGCTGATGATGTGCAAAAGAACATATAGATCTGAAGTCTTGAAGTATTTCCTGTTAATGATGTTGATGGATTTATTATATCATGTTAGAGTCTAGGATTGCAATCTATGAGTTATATATATAAAACATATATAAACACTATATATCTATATCATCTATATCTATATCTATATCATCTATATATATATCTATATCATCTATATCTATATCTATATCTATATCTTAGCCTGTCTATTACCACCCCAGTCTGTGAATGGCTCATTAGTCTAGGACCATGCTGTGTCCCTACACCAGCTTAGCTTCCACAAACACAGGTTATGTAAGACCCACCAGGGGGGGGAATCCAACTGTGTGTTTAAAAATGCCTTTCCACTTCTCCCGCTCTTACACACTCCCAGTCAACTGCAGGGAGGGAGCTGTAACCTCAACCACAAATCTGAACCCTGCCGGTGGCAGGCGGATTAGAGGGATCCAGCGTGAGTTCGTTGCTATTTAACTAAATACACCCTAATGCATTTAGAAGACGTTCTAACTGTAGGGGAATTAACTTGCACCACCAGCAGTACTTGAGTAGAAAGCTAAAATAGCCCAGTGTTATTCCACAGAGTCTCTTGATTTTTTGCAGAAGGAATCCTAGCAGAGCAAACTGCTCTTTGCTTTGCGTCAACCTTCCGGGTTTGCTCAGCTGCCCCGCCCAAGCTTTGGGACATGGGTGAAAATTTCAGAGAGGAGAGGGAAGAAAGGACCCGAGGCTAAAACCTGGGTTCTGATTGTGTGTTTATGAGTCTCTTGGCCAAAGGCAAACGCCCTACACCGGGGTGCTCTGGAGAGAGTGGTCGTAACACGAGGCCAGTGATGAACAATCTAGGGGTTTTCAAACAAAGTCAGACACCTTCCCTCTGTCCTCCCTGACCCAAGCCGAAGCTCAGCAGATCTCCCGGACCTCAGCCGGAGGATTCCTGCTGCTTCCGGGCAACTTAGCCTCCATCATTTCTAACAGCGGTTCTCTAACCTACCATGACCCCAGCAAAAAGCGACGCCCCCACACAACCGTCCTTTTGCTGTCACTACTCAACGCTTCGCCTGGACACCAACTTCTCAGCGTGCTGCAGCCGCATTTTTGTCCCGTGTCCTTGACCCTGCTTAGCAATCTCCCTTTCTAGACAGGCCCAGTGGAGCCTCTGGAAGGGAAGCCTTAGTGCTTCTGAAACTTGAGCGAGCATGCATCACCTTACCCGGAGGGCTTGTTAAAACAGGTTGTTGGCCCCAAGTGTGCCTAGTTACCTAGCTTTGAGGTAGAGCCCGGTAATTTGCATTTCTAACGAATTCTTAGGAGATGCTGCTAGTCTAGGATTCCTGTGAGAACCACTGCTTTAGATAAAAGAAGGTGCCACGGCGTGAGCTCCCCCTTTCCTTTCCATCCCTCCGCGCTCCATTCGCACTTATGCCATTTTCTCTTCTCCGTGGTAGCTTCCGGCTTTGGGACTCTGTATGCTAACGGTTCCACATCTGTCCCCGGTTCTGAGCTGATGGAGGGTTGTTAAAAAAGATTCCTGCCTGCCTCTCTCCTGCACCCCCCACCCCCGCGCGATGTTTCCTTCCACCACCTTCACTGTTTTTCCACCACAAATCCTGTCCGCTGCGCTCCCCCTCTCTCGCGTGTGAATTTATCCACCCCCGTTTCCCACTCCTTGAATTAAGTGTAACCTTTCCCGCAACTTAGCCCTGGTGGCGGGCTTGCCGCTCGCCTCCTGCGCTCTGGGGCTCCCCGGCACGGAGGCTCCTCCGCGCGCCAGGTGCGGTGGGAGGCGCAGGGGCCATTCCCGCGCCCGCTCTGCGCGCAGACCCTGGCTGGCCCCGGCTCCTGGGCGTGGGGCAGGGCGGGTGCTGACAGCTCCTCGGCTGAGCTTCGGGCGCGGAAGCCCGGAGGGGGGCGGTAGCAGCGTCAGGTGGCTGCTCTGCGTCCCCGCGCGCCGCCCTGTCAGTCCCTGCTCCGCGCTCAGCCTCAGCTGGAGCGGGAGCTGATCTACACCTTCGCCCCGACAGCTGCGTCCTCGGGAGCAGCCGGGGCTCGGGACCCCGGCGGGAGAAGCTGAGATGTGACCCCTCCGACTGCCCATTGCTCTCTCTGGCATCCTGCCTGCTTCTTCCTTTCCCGCTCCACGGCCCCATTGGACAGCGAACCTGTGTCTGGATCTCTGGGGAGAGAGGAGCGGCTACCGGGCGCACAGCCCGGCAGAAGTTGGGCTCAGCTGGGCAGCCTTGATCCAGCTGCGCGCGAGGGGTGGGCCAGGGCGGGAGGAGAGGAAGGCTCAGTAAAGGGGTCCGCATCTGGGCTGAGAGGGACTGGGAGCCAGAGCTAGGGGTGACTCTTCCCGCTCCCCGGCCTCGGGGCGCGGGGCAGCGGGAGAAATGCTGAGTCCGCGCCCAGGCGACCGCCGCCGCGGCAGCAGCAGCCTCAGCAGCAGCTTCAGCATCAGCACCGGCGGGACAGCGACAGCGGGGGCGGCGCAGGCGCACTGTGCCCCGCGGAGCCTGCAGTTCCCGAGCCCCGTGTGCGGCACCGCCACAGTCTGGGCAGCGGCGGCCGGGGGAGCGCTACTACCATGAACTGCCTGGTCCTCCTCCCCAGAGCTGCTCATCCAGGTCGGGCTGGAGACACAGTCAGGGGACCCTGTCGCCGCCGCCGCGCCCCCTCTTCTTTCGGCTCGATCTTCTCCTCCACCTTTACCTCCTCTTCCTCCACCTTCTCTTCCTGCATCCCCCCCTCCCCCGCCGCGGATCCTGGCCGCTGCTCTCCAGACCCAGGATGCCGGGGGGCAAGAGAGGGCTGGTGGCACCGCAGAACACATTTTTGGAGAACATCGTCAGGCGCTCCAGTGGTAAGAAGAGTTGCAGTTCAGAACACCCCCACCTCCATCCTGCCCACGCGCGCCCCCCATCCTCCCCATCCCATCCCTCTCCCAAGGGGGAGGGGGATGCAGACAGCCCTACCTGGTGGCTTCAGTTACTAGTTGGACCTGATTTGGGGTCGGGAGGGGAATAAGGTAGTGAAGGAAAGTTAGTTGCATCCCCTCCCCACGACAGACTCTCCTCCCTCCCACCTGTCCAGAGCCCAGAAGGGAAGGGGGAGCTGGGAGATTGTAGGTTCATCTGGAGAATAAAGTTGAGTTTTCCTTTGTTGAGGGATATCTTTCTTGTTCATCCTTTCCCCACATTTTCCCCCCCTCAAGGAGGCTTCAGGGACTGATCAGATTCTTAGAGTTAATCTCAGTGGGAAGGTTTCCCTCGAGTTGGGAATGGCTGTGAAAGTGGCTACTTAATAAGGTTTAAGTCTCTGGAATGGCTTTTGGGCCCAATGAGCACTGCTGAAGGGAACCTTGTGCTAGGGAGAGGAGTTGGAGTTGAACCTAACAGAGTCAGTACTTGAAAAATGGGAAGCCAATTACTATGGTTAAGTTTGTGTTGAAAGTTTCTTTATTTTAATTTTTTTCCATTGTGCATTGCTCGTTATTAATCTATTTGATATATTTCATTTGACTTAAACAGGGGAAATGAGAAAGGGAAGCAATAGCTACTGTGCTTTTAAAGAACTGGAGTAAGAATTTTAAAAAAGGCCATTCTACTTTGCTACTGATTGTAAGGTTTTCTTGCCTTAAAGTGTCTTTAAAATGCCATCCATTTATAAAGTCATTTCCTTCAAGATATTCTGAATGGAGATCATTATATAGTTCACATTTTAAGACCTTATAAACTTTGCATGTTACTGAAATCTACATCTTTCATGTTGTTTTAATTCTTTTGTATAATTTCCAATTTTATAAGCAAGATATGTAAAGTGTCCTTCAAAGTTTTTTTCCTTCAGAGGCCTGTTATTTTATTTTGAGATCTTTTATTGGGAGACTTATGAGAAAGATATTGCTGCATATTGATTACAGTAGAGCTTGGGCCAAAGCAATGGAAATACTCTATGCAGTTCCAAAATTCATTGTTTATTCATTCATTGAAACAATATTTACTTGGGTGCCATGTACAACAGACACTCTGTGGGGTCCTTTGGATAAAAGAAAAGATTAAGACACTTCTGCTCCTAAGAAGCTCTCTGCCTAGTGTGTAAGACAGAGTCACACTAAAATAATAATAAATAATTAAATACAATTATGCTTTCCCTGAATTGGTTGACTAGATTATACTAATTCTTAGATTAGGATCTCTTCAAAAATGAAGCTTGCAAATAGTTCCCCTGATTTTTGGGACCGTGTATATTCAAGTGTCCCGAGGTATTTTTCATAAATCTCTGATGTGGTATTTGGTTTTAATTTGAAGCTTGTGACTTTATTTCTTCCACATTGGTCAACATCTGATATTATACAAGTCTAGAGCAGACTTTTTGGGTTGAAAAAAATAGCTAACAGTCTTGGTCTAATTTTTAAAAAAAATCTATAATATTTTTGGCCATTCCAGTGTGATTTGAAATATGTTTTTTTATTTTTTATGATAATATAAAATACAAATTCATAATGGTAGGCAACTTCCACGTTTATACATACCTTCATGTATTCCTGTAAATGCAGACCTAGAATACAAAGGGATGTTACTATTAAAACAACCAGTTTGGGAACTTTAAAGTCTATTGGGATCAACTATTTCAGATACATACATTTTATTTCAGCTTTCTCATCCTCTTGAGTTATTTCAATTCCATGCAATCTGGTCTGTGAGGGGACTTGTCAGAGAATGCCTGAAAAAAATAAAGCCCATAGGCTCTCTGTTCCTCTGCACGATGACCCGAAAGAAAATGAGAATTCCTTGACTGCAGTTTACTAGTAAAGCATCTTTGGTTGAAAGTTCTTCTACAGAGTGGAGCGATGAGCCAGTTTTGAGAATATGTTTGATTTCAGATATAGTAGGAAATTAAGGCTTACCTTAATGTGGCTTGGAAATATCTGCTTCTGCCACCTCTATTTTATATCTACCATCCAAATCGATGAGTCTTTGATTGTTTTGACACTTTGTGTTCATAATTGCTTCATTGGTTTAATGTTTCTTTTAGTGGATAACAACCCCAAGCGCAAATGAAAATTTATCTGTTCTGGCATTTAAAATGCCACTTCTAATTGCTTATGGCTAGCTTTTAATACCACTACTCGAAACCTCCGAGCTTTGTTTGCAATGTATTGGGCCGGTGAGGTAAATATGTGCATGTGCAGGTAGTAAAAACTAGAAAGTCTCAGTACTACTTTTATAGGAAGAGCCCCAGAAATTGAGAATCACAGTATTCAATTGGTCTGCACATTCATGTGGGAGTAGCCCACAGTTGTTGTCATTTCTATATGATTTGGCAGAGAAATAGAAAAATTCATTCTGAGAAATTGTTTAATTGAAACTAACAGAGGAAATTCCCTTCAGGATTCTCACAGATGGATGAAGTTTGTCACAGTGAAGATTTCATTATTCACTAACTTTTAACAACATTGAAAGTGAAGTGTTGGCAGAGCTTTAGTGGAACAGACAGAAATCGAAGAGAGTTGCCTACTTACCCTTACCCCACGAAATGCTTCTCTTTCTGATACATCACCATTTTCTTCTTATGAAAAGATCAGGTCTTTTACTGAGAGCTGGATGAGATAGACACGTATACAGAGAGATGTACACAGATACGCCACAGACAGGCATCCATCCAGATACGAAGATGGATGTACAGGAAAAAAAAAAAAACAAAAACCCAACCTCTCTCTCTTACACACAAAGAGCAAAAGAGAGATATACAGAAAGAGAGACACAGAGAGGGGGAATATCAGATTTGGAAGAGTAATGGACACAAAGAGAAAGCATCAAGCACTAATTTGTCCACGGATATAACTAATGAACTGAAATTGCAGCCAATTAGACATCCATCAGAGAACTTCATGTTGTGGAACAAAAGAGCACAAAGTGTGGTCTGTTTGGATGTAGCTTTTAAACCAGAGGACTTCCTAATAAAGTTCCTAAGTTCTCATTTGCAATTTCCCACAATAACAGTGCTTCATTCTGTGTCTTAGAGTAGCACTATCTCCTATTTGCTGTTACTTTACACCTCTTGAGATTGGATTTTTATTTTCCTTCTTTGGTTGACTCAGTCTGTTATGGGGAAGCATTTCAAAGTGTTACTGGTGATTCAAAGTCTATAAAATAAAATAATGAGGGCCACTGAGTAGGATGGATACAAACATGCTTTATGGCCAAATCCCACAATAGTAGAAGTAGGAAATTCCTCTTTTTAATTTTAAGATAAAAGACAAGATAAGTTTTAGATAAATGAAAGGAATTATAATAAGTCTTAACATTTGATTCTAGCAGATATAGAGAACACATTATCAGTAGTCTAAGAAGTTGCAAAGGTCAGAAGTATAAGTGTAATAGCAAGGTTTGGATACAGTTTTGGCTAGGAGGTTCAAAACAAGTTGCTAGGAATGGAAAGTTTGGGAACTATGGGATGAGTTCATTACATGTATGACAGGTCTTGTAGACAGCCCCGGCCCAAAGTGCTTCTTGACTGAACCCATGTCTGGCACATTATTAGGCTGTCTTTCCTTGTTTAAATTGTAATTATTTGTGCAAACTCTTCATCAGTATACATTGGGCTGTAGGGAGCAGAAAACTTGTGGGTAGAGGGTAAATACCTGAAAGAAAACAAGAGTATCTTAAGAATTATAGATGAAATTTTAGATTCAAACGAAACAAAACAAAACATTTCCAAGACCTTCAATCTGATTATGTCTTTGGGCAGCACATTTTATTCATATGTTGTCTTTGGTTCCTTAGCAAGTAGGCAGAAATGATTAGTTTCCATGACTGTGAACTAGGTTGCCATTTTGATATATTATATATACCAAATTTAATGTCTTTTTATTAGAATCTAATTATTGTTCTTTAATATTTTAAAGATTATTAAAATCTATGAATGTTTTTCTCTTTAGAGGAAAAAAAAGGGGCTCAGGAAAGAAGAAAACAGAAAAGGTAGTATTTTATCAACCAGTTCAATATACTCGATTTTCCATTATTGCTTGAGATATCAATGTTGTACAAGCACTTTCTTGGCTTAGTCATCTCATAGGAAAATCCAAAATTACTTTTTTTTGCTATAATTAATATTTATGAAAACTGAGATCTTAAAAGAGAACCTATAGGAGAAAAAATAGAGAACTAGTGATTTAAAAATAAAACAGAAAAAGATATCATACCTTTTTAGTAGCATCCAATGTAAAAGAAATGATGAAAAACATGATTTTTTGGGGGGGCATAAAGTTCCTGATATTTTTTCTTGGACGATTTTCTTTGACATCTAAACTGCTATTGAGGAAATGCTGATAGAACCGTGTTGTGTTTGGTTTCCTCAGGTATTACAGTGTATCATTTTTACTTTGAAAATATCACTGAGGTTGAAATTATACTGACCACTCCCTAAATTATATTTATAAGTAAGCCAGTGGATTTGTCTCTTGCTCTAGAGCCCACAGTGTGTTATGTAATGAGTAGCAATGCTTTGCTGACCAGAACTTTGCTTATTCCAGGTCACTCTTGTCTTCACTAGAAATCGCCCTCTTTGTCTTTTGGGTGGTTCCAGAAGTAGGGTGTGTGAGAACTCCATGTACGTGGCCATCCTTTAACTGCCCTCCTGAAAGAACAATGTAAGACACTATTTTTTAATAAAAGACAGCAGCTAGGAATATTTTAATTGACAGTGACTGAGTTGACTTCCAACAAGAAATCCTTTAGCTTAGTCAATATTTGTCTTTTACTTTCATTGTTAATAACGGCTGTTTGCAAGAATGGAGGAAGAGTGCTTTTGTGTTCTCCAGAGTCTGGCCTAGGAAAAAGGTTGTATTGTTCTCCAAAGCTCTGTAGATAGTATTTACCACAAGAGGTCACTATCGGTTCTGTCACAGGTGAACCAAGTAGTACATATCTTCCTTTTTCCATTTTTGTGATTTTTCCCTCCAGTTGGATTGGAGGTTAAAATCAACATAATTAATTGTTTCTCTTGGAAGAAAAAAATCTAAAATATTAGACATATAGGGAAGCAAAATGAAGAAAGATACTCATTTCTTTTAATTATTGCAGTCTTTAGTTGCTAAAATTAAATAAATTTATTTTATGACTAAATGAGTTGGATATTAATAAAAACAGTTTACGTAAAGAAATACATTTAAATACATTTGAGACTAATATAATACTTCAGCAGATGAACAAAATTTTATTGTAATAAACCATTTCACCATGGTGGTAATCTATGTGAAATACAAAGTTTTGCAGAAAAATGCCATATAAATAATGTCCATATATATTTCTATTTCAACAACATTTTTCCTCTGTGAGATATCTTGATATAATTCATATTAAATCAGTGAAGTAAGATCAGTTCTTGACAGCGCTTTGATTTTATTGAAAGGTAGTTCACAGATTTACAGTTATCTTCCTAGCATATTATATGATTCCAATATTTTCATGTTATCCAGACTTTTAAAAAAAATTTTTTTTAACGTTTATTTATTTTTGAGACAGAGAGAGACAGAGCATGAACGGGGGAGGGTCAGAGAGAGAGGGAGACACAGAATCTGAAACAGGCTCCAGGCTCTGAGCTGTCAGAACAGAGCCTGATGGGGGGCTCGAACTCACGGACCGTGAGATCATGACCTGAGCCGAAGTCGGACGCTCAACCAACTGAGCCACCCAGGCGCCCCCAGACTTTTAAAATAAAATACAGAGCTAAAACAAACATTCTCTGAAATTTTCCAAACTTACTGAATTTTCCTCAGAATAGGGTTGGAGATAATATTACTTTAAGAGGTTTTGTTTCTTGTCAATTGGGAAGTCTGAATCTTGGTTTCAGGAATTTCTTTTTCTTTTTCATAGGATTAGAAACCAAATATTGGGAGATGCTTCAAAATGTCCCAAACAAAATTAGTTTTAAATGGAAAAATTAAAGATAGTAGTTTTGAAATACATTACGTTTTCATATGGAAAAGGTAGAAAAATTAATTAAAGAGCAATAAAAAAATTAGAAAGGAAGAGTGGTTGAAAGCTATTTGAAATTTTATTGAAATGGATTTCTTTCCCAGGGTCTGTTCCTATTAGAGAAATATACATACTAAATATGAAGTCCTATTACTTGAGATATGAGCTTAGGTGCACAGTTAATAGCAGTCCCTGGAGGTAATGACATATAACTAGAAAGTCATGAACATGTTGCTATATGAACTAAGCTCCTTAAAGATATGGGTCATACCTGACTCATATTTCTATATCTTCCACTATGAAGAGTACATAGCACCAAGTACTAGTTGAATAAATGTCTTTTGATTTTGTCTCCTAAATTAAACAAGTCCATAATTGTTTTTTTTCCCCAAAAGAATGCTGATTAAGTCTATTAAGTAAGCTTGTGTAAGTAATTGCATAGTTTCCGGTATCTAGTCAATGGGTAGATCTGAAAGCAGAAATGGGATCGTACAGGGCAACTCACACGGGACTCGTGCAAGCACGAGAGGCGAACGTGTAAGTGTTCTCATGCTCATCTATTCCAGACAAAAATTTTTCTACTGGTCTTGTTCTACCCTCTAAGAGTTGAAAAGCTAGACTCTTTTATATGAGAAAGAATCATAGAGAAATTTGTAGATTCTGATTAATTTTGTTAAGAAACAATTTTGCAGTTAGGGCATGGCAAGTTTTGTCCTTGGGAACCCATCCTTACCAGTTTAAGTATCTTCTGAGTGAGTTTTGCCCTGTGGTTCTGTGTAGTATCCCACAGAGGAGAGGAAATGGATTTTGGCTTTTTAGAGATGGCAGGGCCAGCCTCAGATCACCAAGTTTAACGGAAAATCAGACAACTCACTTGGATTGAGGGGAGGAGTTAACTTTTATCCTGATCTTTTCTGTAAGCCTTTTCTGTCTGCTGGCATATTTTTTATTTGGGGCAATTAAAGCACAATGAGTTTATTTTCATATATTTACAGCATTGAGAGAATAGAACAGTTCTTCAATCAGGGTTAAGTGGCTCCAGAATAAAGTCCCCTACAAACAGCTCCCATCCTTTTGCTTGACATTCATATTCTTTTTGGTTAATAATTCATTACTGAAATGAAAATTTATTGATTGTCTCCTACGTGCTAGGCACGGATCTAAGTTCTGGGGATACATAATATGCACAATGATAGATATAATGCTTCTTTTTTTTTTTTTATTCTGTGAGGGGCTAGCACTATAACTTGTTTATTCTTCCCTAGTTTTCTCCTCTGTAACATACAATAATAAGAGTACCTAGATCATGGTATTGGAGTGAGGATTAAATGAGGTAATATATACAAAGTACTGAGAACAGTATCTGGCACACAACAAATACTATGTCAGTATCCTTGTGTTTAGTTACTACTATCATTTGGATGTTTGAATCTTTGAATGCACCATCTATAGTTGATGTCTTTAATTCTTGGTTACCATTTTCCTTTGCACTTCTTTCAAACGATTTCTGTCTGTAATGTTGAAATGTCCTAGAAGATTACAAATGAGTCTTCTTGTGAATCCAAAGCCCTTTTATTTTTCCGTATTTTTCTGACTTCGCAGGGTTCGACACTATGCTCCGCTACCCTCTCTGACACTTGTTTCGCCTTTGTCTTTCATGACTTTGCACTTTCTCCTGCCCTTTTTCCTGGATTCTTTCTAGTCCCTTTCTATTGCTTTCCTGTTCCCTCTCTCCTCTTCTCCCTGCCCTGTCCCTTGTCTTTCCCTCCCCTCTCCTGAAGACTGAATAGTCTTCCAGGTTCAAACTTCAACCATCTTTCTTACACACATGCACACTCCTTTTCAGAGCAAGCTTGTCCTCTGTCATAATTTAAACTTTTTCCTCCCTGTGCCCCAGTCTTGTGTTTCTAGTGGCCTCTTCTTATACTTCTTGTACTTCTCACAAGTAATCTAAACCTCAAATGTGGCCAGAATTGAATTTATCACCAGTTTTAGCTTCAAACAGACTTACGTGCTTTGCTGTTTCCCCATCTCTGTCAAAGGTGTCTCTAATATTTTAGTCTTTTAGCAGGATCAGACCTATAAATTAATACAGAACAAACTGATGGTGGTCAGAGGGAAGGAGGATAGAAGGATGGTCAGAATGGGTAAAGGTGAGTGGGAGATACAGGCTTCTACTTATGGAATGAGTAAGTCATGGGAATAAAAGTTACAACATAGGGAATATAGTCAATGACATTGTAATAGCATTACATGGTGACAGAATGTGGCCACACTTGTGATCATAGCATAACTTATAGAGAGGTTGAATCACTATGTTGTATGCCTGAAACTAACACAACATTGTGTGTTGCAGCTAGACTCAAATAAAAACTTTTTGTTGTTGTTGTTAATTTTAGTCTTTTAGTCTAGAAACCCGAGGGTCTTCTTTGACTTCCAGGTCAGTATAATATTAGTCTTGCTTTCTAACCAGATTAGTTATTGTTTTTAGTTATTACTACTAAATTACAAAATATTGTTTTTAGTTATTATTACTACACAGCACTTGTGTGCAAAGTACGTAAATTCATGCCAGTTAACTATACTGATTTATCTCAGGGCATGAAACATGTCCACAACTGACATCATATGAAGCCAATGTATATAGATATGATGAACCAAAGAAAGACTTACAGGTGGAAAGAAGAGTTGCTTCATTAACTGTGCTCAGGAACAAAATGTCTTATCTCTGTGTGAGGAATGAAAGGTATGATACATTCTCCGCATTCATTTCTAAAGCAGTCCTTCTCTCTCCTAGAGCAACCATAATCAAAGTAACATGCAATCTTTCTGAGACTCTGTGGGGGCCTTTCTTTCTTTCTTTCTTTCTTTCTTTCTTTTCTTAATGTTTATTTTTGAGAGAGAGAGTGCAAGTGAGGGAGGGGCAGAGAGGGAGGGAGACAGAATCCGAAGCAGGCTCTAGGCTATGAGCTGTCAGCACAGAGCCCCGACGCGGGGCTCGAACTGACAGGCTATGAGATCATAACCTGAGCTGAAGTTGGAAGCTTAACCGACTGAGCCACCCAGGCGCTATGGGGACATTTCTAAGGCTCAGGGAACAGTGCTTTCCACAGAGCAAAGGCATTCCATCTTGATGACAGAGACTCCTGTCCTGGTAACAGGAGCCCTTACCCACGGTGAAACACTGGGCCTCTCTAGGATTAGAAGTCTTACCTGGCAAGTTGGTGGAAAGACTCAGCAAAGCCATAAATGTAGCAGTTCTTGTACTGTACCTTGTCATGGTAAGGGCTTAATAAATATTCACCTTTTCCTATTTTCTTTAGATAAGGTAAGGCAGGGAAGATTTTCTTCCTTCCTTTTTTAACCTGAAGAAAACAAAATATTAAGTAGTTGAGGGGCGCCTGGGTGGCGCAGTCGGTTAAGCGTCCGACTTCAGCCAGGTCACGATCTCGCGGTCCGTGAGTTCGAGCCCCGCGTCGGGCTCTGGGCTGATGGCTCAGAGCCTGGAGCCTGTTTCCAATTCTGTGTCTCCCTCTCTCTCTGCCCCTCCCCCGTTCATGCTCTGTCTCTCTCTGTCCCCAAAATAAATAAACGTTGAAAAAAAAAATTAAAAAAAAAAAAATTAAGTAGTTGAGATTTTAAGTCATAAATTGATGAGTCTAAGCTTAAAGCGTTTGGACTCACTTGACCAAGGGCCTATTTCTTTGGGGGGGAAAAACAAAACCCCAAACAAACAAACAAACAAACACTACTCTTCCCTCCAACAAAAAAACTACTATTTAGAGCCAAAGAAACATCAGTACTTTTTAGCTCAGTAACTGGCAGTGCTTGCAGAGGCCAAAGAAGAAGGCAGAAATGTCTGGCTTTTTGTAACTGGCCCAGTGAAATCTGGCCAAAGGAGAGAATTGAATTGAATTTGTGATCTGTATCTTTTCCTTGCACAATTAGCTCCTATTGCATAGATAGTAGGAAAGAAAATAGAACAAAGCTTTAGAAAATTAATTAGATTGTAAATGCATTCAGAAAAGCCTCGCTTCTGTATTTCTACCAGGTGTGCAGGTTACACTCATCTTTTAATTGGAATTCTTCATTAGTTATCTAGCCATTAGTGTTGATTGCCTTAAAAGGTTAACTTCAAAGAAAATATATAATCCCTTTAGAACAGATGCAGTTCTTTTGCAAAAACAAGGTTTGTTTATTTGCAGGATTTAAAAGTGATGCTTAACCATTAAATATGTAACACTCTTCCCCCCTGATAAATACATTTTGACTGATTTAGCCTTTGTCCAAGATTATGTAACTAGTGACTGTCTTATGGCTTTAGGTATTTTAAGAAATCTCATTGTAATAAACTTCTGTAAAAATTCATCATTATTTATATCAGGGTTAAGGTTTTCTGTTGTATTCTGAAACATGAGTCATACAGGTCATTACTGCAGTTACCTTTTGCTTCTAATACTTCTGACCAGTATACTTTTTAGAAACCCATCTTCTCATGAACGAAATACTGACTATTAAAAGTAGAAATTTTGAATTGTTGGGAATTCTTTCGTGTGTCAGTGTGTAGAAATATTTTCTATAACAAAATTGCTATTATTCCTGCCATTAAAATTTTAGAAATATGTGTTAAACAATCTCAAGTATTCTGAGCCACTTTGGCTAGATGGAAAAATGATGAAATTAATGCCATCAAAGAAACATAGAAACCTAAAAATGTACCTTTGATCTTGAAGGAGATGAAAAGTGGAGGCATATTTTTATCTTTGATAACAGCTGAACAAGTTTGAATAAATTAACAGATTTTTTTGCATATTTCAAACTCTCACAGTGATGGTCTGCTTAATGTTGCCAATATTATTATATAATAATTAGTCTCATTGTGGAAGGTACAAAGTGTATGTGTCTACACACACACATATGCACACATTCCCTTGCTATAGAGCTGTAGGGTAAAGGTGTATTTGTAAGAACAGGAAAGAGACCAGCTTTATATTCTGTTACTACATAGTGGAAGTGAGCAATGCATCTCCCAGAAATCAATGTTGTGGATGTGGATATGACATATAAGTTATTTATGCTTTTGTTTAGCCATCTGTGCCAGGATGGTATTTAACCCAAATAACACGTGCTGTTTGTGCTTTGGGGATTGTTCTGCTGTTACTGTTCTATGGAACTTAAATGTATCTATAGATATCACTCACCCAGAAGACAAGTTTAAAAAGTAATATACACTCCATGATTTAAATTTTCAAGTTTCCAGGGTGCAGGGAAATCTGCTAGGAACCTCTGATTTTTTTTTTTTTTTTTTCAGAATTGTCAGTTCTTTGAAGAAAAATACCCAGCACGGTCCTTATCTATCTTCTTGACAATGTCCAGCCTTGTTCTAATTATTGTTTGTTGATTATATGACTTAAAATTTTTTTAATGTTAATTTTTGAAAAAGAGAGAGAGAGACAGAGTGCAAGTGGGGGCAGAGAGAGAGGGAGACACAGAATCCAAAGCAGGCTCCAGGCTCTGAGCGGTCAGCACAGACCCTGACATGTGTCTCGAACTCACAAACCATGAGATCTTGACCTGAGCCGAAGTAGGATGCTTAACTGACTGAGCCACCCAGGTGCTCCTGATTGTGTGACTTTAAATAGAAATCAGAATTTTTATATTTGATTTGATCATTCAACAAACACTTGTGGGGATTCAGTGATGAACAAACAGACATGCTCTCTGACTTCAGGGAACTTGAAGTCTGGTAGGAGAGAAAGGTATTCGACAAACCCATGTCAAATATATAATTACAAATTGTGGTAAGCACTGTGAAGAAAAGGAAAGGATGCTGTGACTAAGTATACAGGGATTCATTTCAATTGGGAGACGGTGTCAGGGAAGGCCTTTCTAAGACAGTAGTGTAAAGTGGAGACCAAAGTAAGAGATAGCTAGATGATAAGTGGGCAGAAAAAATATCTCAGGTGAAGAGAAAACAGGTGAACAGTCCTAAGGAGAGACAGAGAAAATGTGGGGCCAAGTTTGTGAAGTTCAAAGGCTAGTGTGGTTGGATTGCAGTGAGCACAAAAAGATAAAGTCAGGGCTTAGCTCTTCAGGGCAAGGTGTTTGCATTGTATTCCAACTGCAGTGGACAAATCTCCACTCAGATCATAAGGATTATTTTTGTAACAACAAGTTAGGTCAGAAGGAGGAGGAGTCATAGTAGGGGACCATCGAGGAGACTGTTGGACTAGACCAGGCAAGAGATAATGGTGGCTTGGGCTGGTCTGGGAGCAGTAGAGATGGAGAGAAGTAGATGCATTGGACATGCACGTTTCACTGGTAGAATTATTAGGGTTTAGTGGTGAATTGGATGGCATAAATGAAGAGGTGTGAAGGATGCCTTTCTGGGTTTCGCCTTGAGCATCTGAGTATAGATAGAGGTAGGGAAGGTTTCCCTGAGAGCCAGCTTTGGAGTGAAACTCTGGACATCACCTGCATCATGGCTTTATCTAGCTCCTTTTCATTCCCTTGAAGTGAAGACAAATGAAGGCAAGGGGGGCTTAGTTTAGTGTGACTGTGTACGGAGGGGACTTCTGTACTCTACTTACAGAAGTTCAGAAAAGAATATCACAGGCTGGATAATTAGCTTGGTTGGTCTGGTTGTCCTTGTGGATTAGAAACAGGTAGCTTCAGATTTTCATAAGAGGCTGATTTAGACCAGAAACCAAATACATTTTTGAATAAAACCAAAATCCCAAACCAAAACTTAAATTTATAGTGAACATTTGACAAGAAGCATTGTTGAAATGCCCTCTTTAGCCAATCTCTTTTGGAAAACGTTAGCAATTACTACGTGGATTTTATGGTGTTGCTTTTAAGCTTCAAATTACCCTCTTTGGTCATTGATTTTCAGAATGTGCATTCTTTAGCTCTTTGATTCAGAAGATTTTGGAGGGTGGAGTGGAAGTTGAAGCTATGGGCAGCTGTGATCAAGCCCTTCTCCACAGAGGCCCCTGGGATCTGGAGAGCAGCTTGAAATAGCTCTCAGCTAGCTTTCTGGGCTTCCACCTGCACAGAACCTCTGTCGGAGTGGCTCTGTCCTGGGTAGTAAGGCTTTCAGCCTAGTAAGGATAACGGCCCCAGTTTCTGGGTGGTGTGCTTCTCCAAAGTAAGGACTAAATGAATACAGTCAGAGGGAAAATCCTGTCAGTTGCCTTCAGAGGCAACCCTAGACCTTGGAAAAACTATACCTTAGTGAAAGTGTTTTGTTCAGTGTTTGTGGATTATTTTTGTGAAGTGCTTTTCCTTTCTCAGCCCCACTTGATGTCTTTGCTCTTCCTCAGTACTCTGGAATTCGTGTGTCTCCTCACTTCCTAAAATGTATGAAAACTTCTCAGTGCTAGGGCTCTGAGGGTCATCTTGCAAAGAAAATTGAGGGGACGAGGAGGGAGGGAGAGAGAAATAGAAAGAGAGAGACCAAGAGAGAGAGAGATATTTAACCCCCCAAAAGGTTACACTTTTTGTAACACCCAAAAGGTGTTTCACTTTGTTAATGTCCGTGGAATTTGTGGACCACAGAAGAGTATAGTTTTCTTAAAAACAAAACAAACAAACAAACAAACAAACAAACAAACAAACACCTGTATTATCATGTCAGATACAGGGAGTGATGGAGCAGCTCATAGGAAAACACTGCTTTTCTGGAATTGCTACAATTCTGGAATTGTAGAAAGGGAAGGAATATCTCCCATACTTTTATATTGTTGTTATTGATCAAATATAACTTCTTTTCTTTGGGAAATTTCTATCGGCCAAGACTATTGACCTCATAGTTTGTATATGATCTCCTTTAGAAATGGCATTAATATGCAGTAACATAGAATGTGGTTATTTTCCTATTATCCGAAGAAATGGTGCTGTAACAAGGAAGTGCGTCCTTTATGTTCAAACAAAGCAAAACAAAAGCTTAGATAGCAGTTCAAAAATACACTGTGATAGGATAGAAAGCCTTAGTCAGCGAGGCCTGGCTGTGCGTTTGTCCCCCACCAGACACTTTTTTCCTGTGTGCACTGGGTCCTTTCACTTTCCTGGTCTGCTTTCCCACCCATGAAAGGAAGGAAAGCAAGTGTAAGATGAGTGCATTCATGGGCTTGAAGATCACCTGATGATCTGGTTAGAATGCAGGTTCTGATTCATCAGGTCTGTGGTGGGTCCTGGAGTCTGCATTGCTAGCAAACTTCCAGGTGGTTCTGGTCCACACTTTGAGTAGCAAAGTACTAGGCCAGTTTCCCAAAGCTAGCTGCGCATGGGACTTGCCTTCAGTGGCTGCATTTTTGTGTTTCATCTTTAGGGAGTCTATTCAGTGTGTCCGCATTAGAACTTAGCAATCTTTATTTTTTTTTTAAACTTTTTTTTTTCTTTTTTTCAACGTTTTATTTATTTTTGGGACAGAGAGAGACAGAGCATGAACGGGGGAGGGGCAGAGAGAGAGGGAGACACAGAATCGGAAACAGGCTCCAGGCTCTGAGCCATCAGCCCAGAGCCCGACGCGGGGCTCGAACTCACGGACCGCGAGATCGTGACCTGGCTGAAGTCGGATGCTTAACCGACTGCGCCACCCAGGCGCCCCAGCAATCTTTATTTTTGATATTTTTGACACTCATGACAGGATTCTATGGCAGCCGCCAGTATTTGGGAATTATTGCAGTAGCCATTCTGGCTCCATTAGAACCACCTCAGAAGATTTAAAAACAAATACCAGTGCCTGGGTCGCACCCAGACCTATTAAAACAGAATCTTTGAGGGGTGAGGCCTGGAATGAGTAACTCCTGGGGCCCCTTCCAATTCTCCTCAACCTTCATCCCCATTAAATATGGAATCAAAATTGAGAGCAACTCATAATGATTCCTACTGGGCCATTGTGAATCAGGGTCTTGTGATTTATTTTTTGACCTCCTTCTAACCCTTGAGGGAAGAGTGCTTGTTTTATTTCATGTCTATCTCTGAGAAAACACTGAATGGTCTTTAAAAGAATAGGAGATGTTTTAAGGCTGAGCCTCTTGCAGAGATTCTCTTGAGAATCTGCTCATGTGTAGAATTACAGCTTCTGAAATGCTGTACTAGACTGCTACCACCCAGTAGAGATAATGACCTGATTCTTAGGCCCCTCATGCAGGAACATAGTGCGTATTTGAATCATTTGGACAAGAAATGCATGCAAACATCTTCAAGGACTGAAACAGTCTGGATCCCAAGAAGGTTGAATTTTCCAGAATTCATGGCTCTTGGTGTGCCAAGAGTTGTGAGGACAAATCAGAACTGGTTTCCCTAGCAAGATTGGTTGATAAATATCTTAATCTGTTTGAGCTACTCTAACAAGATGTCATAAATCTGGTGGCTTCTGAACAACAGAAATTTATTTCTCACAGTTCTGGAGACTGGAAGTCCGAGATCAAGCATGGTTGGGTTCTAGTGAGAACTCTCTTCCTGGTGGCAGACAGCTGACTTCTTATTGTATCCTCACAACGTGGAGAACAGCAGAGAAGGCAGACTATCTTGTGTCTCTTACAAGGGCACTAATCCCATTCATGAGAGACTTCACCCTCATGACCTTTTTGAATCCTAACCACATCCCTAAGGTTCTACCCCCTAATGCCTTCACATGAGGGTTAGGGTTTCGACATATGAATTTTGGAAGGATGCAAACATTCAGTCCAGAACAATGAGGATGGTGGTGGTCACCAAGAATTCTGGGCAATTAACTTAATAGCTTTGTGTTTCCAAAACTTCTTAACTGGTCTCACTTTCAAGATTTGCAACTTATCTCCTTTGCAGAGAAGTTATTTCTCGGTTGCCAGGTTGCTTTCCCCACCATTAAAAAATATATATATATTTTTATTTTCTTCTATTTTTTTTAATGTTTATTTATTTTTGAGAGAGAGAGACAGAGACAGTGTGTGAGCAGGGGAGGGGCGGAGAGAGAGGGAGACACAGAATCGGAAGCAGGCTCCAGGCTCCAAGCTGTCAGCGCGGAGCCCGACGCCCTGCTCGAACTCACAGACTGTGAGGTCATGACCCGAGCTGAAGTCGGACGCTCAACTGACTGAGCCACCCAGGCGCCCCCTAAAATATATATTTTTAAATGTTTATTTATTTTGAGGGAGAGAGAAACAGAGCATGAATGGGAGAGGAGCAGAGAAAGAGAGAGACACAGAATCCGAAGCAGGTTCCAGGCTTTGAGCTGTCAACACAGAGCCTGATGCAGGGCTTGAACCCCCGAACCGTGAGATCATGACCTGAGCCAAAGCCAGACGCTTAACCAACTGAGTCACCCAGGCACCCCACTCCACCATGTTTTAAAGCCAAAAGAAATTAAAAATTTTCAGGAAACAATTTTAATTAATTTGCTATCCTGTGTTTAATGTTTGTTAATAATACCAGATTTCACATTCACTAAAACAATAATTTTTATGAGTATAGGAAATGGAACAGTTGTGTGAATGTTTCAGATTCACAAATTATATTTCAATTAACAAATAGACAAATAACCCAAGGAAGATCCTGGATAGTCTACTTAGTATTTATCAGTTTTCATCTAATTTAACCTTTGACATGAAAAGGAAATCTGTTTCCCCTTCTTTTGTCCTCACCCCTCTCCTCCTAATATTTTATTTTGTAGTTTAGTGTATTTAGTGTATTTCAGTGATAAATACAATTTTTATAGGTTCTGGTTTGCAGGGTCACTATTTAAATATCTATGTCCTTTTTCTAGTTCATTGCTTGTACACACATATACAGAACTCACACATAGGATGCTCTGTCTGCATATATGATGCAATTGTACAAGAATCTTGTACATAATAAATAACAACAATTATTAGTTAATAAAGACTTTTTGCTCCAATAGTTGATTTATAAAGATTTTTCTTTCATTACTCTATTTCATCTCCATAAACTACCCAGAGTGGTAGGTATTGCTGTCTCCAGCTTGTGTGTGAGGAAACCAATAACCTAATAAACTCCCCAGGTTTTCTGGAGTAGCTCCCTTGGGAGTATTGAGAAGGGATCCGAGTGTTGGCAGAAAGTTTGGGAATAGGGCTCTTTGTGGTAATTTGATTGTTATGAATATTTACCAGTTGATAACTTGTTATATGAAGTACCTAGCACTGTGGCTATTTTCTCAATTACAGTTTTATAAAACCTTCAGAAATGAGAAAAGCAGTTCTTATGCTTGTCCTCCATAAACCCAGAGCACATATCGCTAATGTGCAATTGTTAAGACCTTGAGGTAAGGGCTAGTGAACACAGAGTTACTTCACGCTCTGATGGTCTAAATGGATAATATCAAACTTGAAGCATAAAGATGAATGGATGCCATATTTCCTAGACTATTTGTTAATCTTTAAGTTGTTTAAAAAAACTCTTCTGAGTTGTTAGGTCTGATTGAATCTGTAAGCGAATACTCAAATGTGTAGCTGGTAAATATCTGAATAGTCCATATTCTATGTTTATTGGTTAAAATCAAGTATATATTGTGAAAAATGGGATCGATTCCAATTTCTGTGGAGTTTTGTTTTTCCTCTGAACAACTCTGTTTTCAAGCTAATATGACAATCCTCCCTCCTGTGAGTTGATTTAGGACTTCATTCTTAGACTTCCTACTTTTCTATTCCAGCAAAAGGAAAAAAAAAAAGACACAATTCTACCTAAAAAAGTTTGAATCTGCAAATATCTCAGTCAAGAATTAGGATGTAGAGAACCTCTGTTGTAGTTGCTGCTCCTGAAGAATCTGGTCTTGATGAGTCTCTGACTCATCACAGAGAGGAGTTGTTTTCCAGATTAGAGAAAACAGGTACGATAATCTGTAGATAACAGGTAGATGATCTGTCCCAATGCCTAGCACAGAGTATGGGCTCTGCTAAAGGTTGCTTTGATTTTGTTATTCCGTGGAGTTACTAGAGTGTAAGTGAAGTAATATATCAACAATAAATGAATGATAATAGCTAGGCCCTTCTGAGCTGTAGTCTTAATTTTCTCATTATTGAAAATGGTATGATGGGAGCAGTTTAATATTTTTAATAGCAGAGTTAACTAGGAACAGTTAGAGCTCCTAATCCAAAGCCTACCAAATGTCTTGAAAACAAGTCTGTTTATGACAGAAGGAGGTCTGCAAGACTTTGGGGCTGTTTAGGGTGTTATGAAATAGAACTCTTACTTCAGGGTATAAAATTGATTTAATGGGTCCTGACTAGCACACCAAAAAATTGAGATAGAGTTAAAAAAGAGGACCTCTCGTGGTAAGTGTTTTCTGAGAAATTGTTTTTTAGTTATGTGTTTGTGTAGTGCATGTGTGCACCTGTGTAAACATGTTTTGAGATACTATGTAAAATTAATTTCTTACTATGAGCTTCAACTTAAAAAAAGTTTGAAAAACACTGGTTTGATTAGTTTCTTGGGGAGAGAAAGCCTCCCTCAGTAGGACTTTTCATGTTTATGGTAGTTCGTTTTTAGAACCTTTGGTTTCTGTTTCCCGAGATACAGGCAATTATTTCAATCAATAAATAATTACTATACTGCAACTTTTGTGGGCACAGTAGGCACAAAATTTAGAATCCTGAGGACTATATTATCCAAGAAGTTAAAAAGTAGCATATGTAAAGTATTTAGAGAGGCAGTGCATAATAAATTTCATGATATCAATTATATAAAGAGATCTCACATGAATACATTAATTCCTGTGTTTATTGATATAGTCAACCAACAAGCAAACATCTACTATGTGCCAGGCACCATGTTAGATACAGGGGGATAAAATGGGACCAAAATGGATATAGGCTTTGTCCTTATAGAGCTTACACCCCAACAGGCAGATATGCATTCATCGTATCATAACACAAATAGGTATAAAATTGTAACTGTGATAAGGGCTGTGAGGAAGAGGTGCATTATGTCTGAACTATTAGAGATGACGTGGTCAGAAGGTCAGGGAAAGATTTACTGAGGTCATGACAATTGAGTTAAGATCTAACTAACTGCAGGTGTCAATCATATAAGTAAGGAAAAGACTGGTGTTTTGGCAAAGAGAATGACAAGTTAAAAGACCCTATGATGGGAGAGAACTTGAAGCTTACAAAAACATAAGAAAAATCAGGGTAGAGGACATGAATCAATTTGAATTTTGGAAAGACCTCTTTGGCTTCAGTATGGACAATCCATTGAAAAAAATCTCAGAGAGGGTTGGTGTAAAACAATTAGGTAGCTGTTGGAGTGATCTAGGGGAGAGATAATGGAAGCTTGGATTTGGGAGATGATAGCGAGGATCCAGAGAAATGGAGAGATTTGAAAATTTGAAGAGATAGAATTAGTAGGATTTGGTCATGGATTAAGTACAAGGATAATGAGAAGGATGTTGAAAGATGGCTCTAAGATTTCTGGCTTACATAATTTCATGGATGGTGATCCCATTGTCTAAGATAGGAAACACTGGAAAAGCACCTGATTTGGGGGAATGAAAGGTCATGGACCTATTATATTGAGGTCCACTAAAGATATCTAAGAGGATATCTATGTCAACTTGGATATCAAGATCTAGAGTTTATAAAAGAGGTCTGGTTTGGAGATATAAAGTAATGAGTTAGGGAATCTATGGAGACAGGTGAAGTATAAGAGGAACTGATGTGGAGAAACTTTAGTATCTACTTACTGGATAAAGAATGTTGAGCCTGCAAAGGAAATGGAGGACTGCTCAGAGAACCAGGGGACAGTCATTTTATGAAAGCTAAAGATTGAAAAATTTTCAGGAGGGAGTGGTTACCAGGGCTTCTGAATTGTCAAGTGAGATGAATAAAAAGCATCCTTTTGATTTGGTAACATGTAGAGGCTGTTGGTGATCTTGTTTCTCCTGGAGTGGTAAGGAAAGAACTAGATAGGAGTGAGTTGTATGAATAGGAGCTGAGAATATGGAACCAAAGGGAACATACAACTTTTTTGGAAAGTTTGTCCAGTGAGGGGTTGGAGACAGATATGGTGGTAGTCAGAGGGGGATGTAGGCTGAGTGGTACTCATAGAATGTGTCTGGTTCTGAAAGGTTTTGATAGGTAAAGGGATGGGGGAAAAGTGTTTCAAGTGGATAATAGGCATCATGAGTGAGTATATTTTGGGACCATAATGAGAAAACTGACTTAATTGTAATAGTAGAGACTTTAGGAGTAATGAGAAATATGTTTGTATAGGTAGGGAGGGTATAGCTGGATTTTAGAAGGCTTTCTAAATCTGAGAGGCAATTTGATGATGTAAGCACTTGGGAGTCTATATTTGGATGAGGAGTAGTAGTAGGATGATGGAGGCAGGAATTCAGGGGAGACAGTGAACATTAGTGTCAAAAGTAAGATCAGTTGAGTCAGGGAGAACATGTAGCTGAATGGACTGCCACTGTTGCCTCATCATGAAGTGGACAGCATATGGATTAGCGAGAGTAAACTGATTAGACTCCAGCCTGGGCTAAGAGGAGAAAAGTTAATTTTTGGTGATCATGTTATATTTATTTATACTTGATGCTATACATAAATGAAAATGTCATATATTTATAGAAGAATTTATTTATACTTTATGAAGCATTTTTGTAGGAATAAGCTCATTTTAATCTCTACTATAACCACCCTATGTATCAAGGAAAGGTATTACGATTCTCATAGCTAAGGTTCATTTCAAATGCCACAGTTTCCCTAACGCTTCTGAATCTTTGGTCCTTCTTCTTCCATGGGTTTTCTTTTAAATTTGAGGGAATTGATTTATTAGTGGTAAACACACACAAATTTTAAGTGTACAGTTCAATTAGTTTTGACAAATGTGTATACTTGTGTAGCTTATACCTCTATGAAGATAGAGAACAATGACCTCCCCCAGAAAGTTCTTTTTGACTCTTTCCTATCAGTCTCCCTCCCATTCCCTTTAGCAATCATTGTGCTGATCCCTATCACCATAGATTAGCCTTGCCTGTATTTAAACTTCATATGAATGAAATGATAGCTTCTAGCTATCATTATAATGTTTATCAGACTCACCCATGCTGTTGCATGTGTGAGTAGTTTGTTCCATTTTAGACCTGAGTGGCTTTTCTTGTAGGACTATGTCACAATTTTTAATCCATTCTCTTGCTGATGGACGTTTACCTTGTTTTCAATTTTTGACTGCTATGAATAAATCTGATGTGAACATTTTCCTTACAAGTCTTTTTGTTAACATATGTTTTTGTTTCACTTGAGGAAATGCCCAAGAATGAAATTTCTTGGTCATGGTTAAATATTTAACTCTACAAGAAACTATTTTTCAAAGTGATTGTTCTATTTTCTATTCTCATTAGTATTTTATAAAGAGTTCCAGTTGTTTCACACTCTCGTCAACATTTTGTCCTATTAGCCTTTACAGCCACTCTAGTGGTTGAGTGATGCATCATTGTGCTTTTAATTTGTATTTCCCTGCTGCCTGATGATGGTGAGCATCTTATTCTTGTGGTTATTGGTCATTGTTTATCTTCTTTAGTGAAATGTCTGTTTGAGTTATGTGCCCATGTTGTTCACTGGGTCATTTGTCCTTTTGTAGGATTTTTTTTGGTATGTCCTGGATAGGAGTTCTTTCTCAGATATCTGTATTGTAAATATTTTCTTAGTCTATGGACTTCCTTTCCTTTTTTTTTTTTGAAAATGTCCTTGAATGAGCACTTGATTTTAATTTGATGGTGTCTAATGTATTTATTAACACTTTCTTTTACAGTGATTGCTATAGGAGTCTTATCTAAGAAATTCTTGTCTTCCTTAAAGTTGCAAATATTTTTTTCCTGTGTTTTCCTTTTAGTTTTCACCTTTATATTTACGTCTATCACCCACTTTAAATTGGTGTGTGTGTGTGTGTGTGTGTGTGTGTGTGTCGTGTGATGTAGCAGTGATGGTTCAACTTTTGTTCATGTGGACATACAGTTGTTTTAGCTGAGTTCATTGAAGAGACTTTTCTTTACCCATTAAACTGCTTTGGCATCTATGCAAAAAAACCAGTGGACCATTTTTGTGAGGGTCTATCTCTGAACTTTTTAATTTGCTTTATTGGTTGTATGTTTTCCCAGCTTGGTTCTTCTTTTTCAGATTTTATTTTGGATTATTTTTGGTAATTCATATTTTCATAATATTTTATGATTACTTTGTCAACTACTGTTTTCACTGGGATTATATTGAATCTATAGATCAATTTGCAGAGAGTTGATGTCTGAAAAAATATCCAGTCTTTCAATTCATGAACATGGCATAGCTCTCCATTTGTTTAAGTGTCCTTTAATTTAACTAAGGAGAATTTTTTTAGTGTTCATTCTAGAGGCCTTACACATCTTTCGTTAAATTTATTTCTAAGTATTTGACATCCTTCTAAGTGAAATTGTTTTTCACTTTGCAATTGTCTAATACTAGTATATAGAAACAAAATTAACTGTTATATTAACTTTATTTCCTGCAACCTTACTAAATACACTTATTACTATTTTTTTAATGTTTATTTCTGAGGGGGGGGTGTGGAGAGAGAGAATGAGAGCGCAAGCAGAGAAGGGGCAGAGAGAGAGAGAGAGGAAGATACAGAATCCAAAGCAGGGTCCAGGCTCTGAGCTGTCAGCACAGAACCTGATACCAAGCTCGAACTCACAAACTATGAAATCATGACCTGAACTGAAGTTGGATGCTTAACCGACTAGCCACCCAGGAGCCTCACTGAATTCACTTATTAATTTTAGATGTTCCTTTAAATATTCCTTAGGACTTTCTCTGTAAACAATCATTCAACCTGCAAATAGAAAGTCATTATATCTTCCTTTCCAATATTTGTAACTTTTGTGTTTTTTCCCTTTTACTTTTTTTTTTTTTTTTTTTTTTTGCCTTATTTCACGAGTTGGGCCACCAATAAAATGTTGAGTGTAAGCATTGAGAATATACATCCCTGACATTTTCCTGATCTTAAGGGGGGAGTTATTCAGTATTCCACCCTTAAGAATAATGTTAGCTATAGATTTTTTAGTAGGTATCATCTGTCGGCTTAAGGAAGTTTCCTTCTTTTCCAAGGTTGCTCAGAGATTTTAATCATGAACAAGTGTGAGTTTTGTCAAATGCTTTTTTTTTGCATCTATTGAGAAACAATCGTATGATTTTTTTCTTTTATTCTATTGATGTGATGGATTACATTGATTGATTTCATAATGATAAATCAGCCTTACATTCATGAGACGAACCCTACTTGGTTATTATATATATATATATATATATATATATATATATATTGCTGAATTCTATTTGCCAATATTTTCTTCTGGAGTTTTGCAACCACATTCCTACGATCTGTTTGTCAGTAATCTTTTTTTAACAGCCATTGTCAGATTTTGGTGTTATGATAATGCTGACTCATAAAACAAGTTAAGATACAGGATACAAGAGTGTTGATTCATAGGAGCACTTGTACCCCAATGTTTATAGCAGCACTTTCAACAATAGCCAAATTATGGAAAGAGCCTAAATGTCCACCAACTGACAAATGGATAAAGAGGATGTGGTTTGTACATACAGTGGAATACTACTTGGCAATGAGAAAGAATGAAATCTGGCCATTTGTAGCAATGTGGATGAAACTGGAGGGTGTTATGCTAAGTGAAATAAGTCAGGCAGAGAAAGACAGATACCATATGTTTTTACTCATATGTGGATCCTGAGAAACTTAACAGAAGACCAAGGGGAGGGGAAGGGGGAAAAAAGTTACAGAGAGACGGAGGCAAACCATAAGAGACTCTTAAATACTGAGAACAAACTGAAGGTTGATGGGAGGTGGGGGAGAGGGGAAAGTGGGTGATGGGCATTGAGGAGGGCACCTGTTGGGATGAGCACTGGGTGTTGTATGGAAACCAATTTGACAATAAACTATATTTAATAAAAAATAAATTAAAAAAGTTAAGAAATATTTCCTCATATACTTTCTGACAGAGTGTGTAATATTTGTATTATGTCTTATTTAAATATTTGAAGGGGGCCCCTGTGGGGCTCAGTCAGTTAAATGTCCGACTTAAGCTCAGGTCATTGTCTCCCAGTTTGTGAGTTCGAGCCACACATTGGGCTCTGTGCTGACAGCTCAGAGCCTCGAGCCTGCTTTAAATTCTGTGTCTCCTCTCTCTTTCTCTGCCCCTCCCCCGCTCACACTCTGTCTCTCTCTCAAAAATAAATAAACAAAAAAATTAAATATTTGAAGGATTTCACTGAGTCTGGAGCCTTCTGGGCTAGTTTTTTTTTTTTTTAATAGATAGCAAGTATTAAGATTTTCCATTTCTTTTTGTGCTTTTTAAGGTGTTTTCTTATTCAGAAATTTTGTTCATCAAAGTTTTAAAATTAATTGGCAAAAAATTGTTTGCACTATACCTTTATTATCATTTGCTATCTGTAATATATCCAGTGATGTCTTCTCTTTTATTCTTAATGTTGGTAACTTGTGTTTTCGCTCTCTCGTTCTCTTTTTTTTTTAAATTATCAGACTTGTTAGGGGCTTATCATTTTTATTAATGTTTCCAAAGAATTAATTTTGACTTTGTCAAGGTTCACTTTTCTTTTTAAAAAAAATTTTTTTAACGTTTATTTTTGAGACAGAGAGAGACAGAGCATGAATGGGGGAGGGTCAGAGAGAGAGGGAGACACGGAATCTGAAACAGGCCCCAGGCTCCGAGCTGTCAGCACAGAGCCTGACGTGGGGCTCGAACTCACAGACTGTGAGATCATGGCCCGAGCTGAAGTCGGACGTTCAACCAACTGAGCCACCCAGGCGCCTCAAGTTTCACTTTTCTTTGAATACTTTCTATTTTATTGATCTGCATTCTGATCTTTGTTTCCTCATACTTAATTTGGGTGTAATAGCTTTTCTAATTTCTTCATATAAAAGTTTAGATAACTGATTTTAAAACTTTCATCTATTAAAAATATAAACATTTAAAATGAGAAATTTCTCCCTAAGTATTGCTTCAAGTGTATCCCACAAACTTTGATGTGTTGTTACTTCATTAACGTCCAGTTAAAAATATCCTCTAAATTTCTTTTGATTTCTTCTTTGACCCATTTCTTCTTCTAGACCCAGTCTAGAAAGGAATTGGGTAATATCCAATAGTGTAGATTTTTTTAGATAATTAAAAAAAACCCACCTCATTCCTAATTTAATTGCTTTGAGGTGAGACTATATACTCTGTGATTTCCATATTTTGAAATTTATTGACTTCATTTTTGTGGCTCAAAATCAGATCTGTCTGGGTAAAAGTTACACGTGCACTAGAGAAAAATGTGTATTCTGTAGCATTCTGTAGAGTATTCTATGAATGTCAGTTAGCTAGAGTTAGTTGATAGTGTTGATAGTGTTTAAATATTCTATATCCTCAATCATTTTTACAGCTGGTTGTTCTGCCAGTTGATGCGGGAGAGAGTAAACATTCCATTTTTATTGTGAAATTGTTGAATTCTCCTTTTTTGTTATGTCATTTTTATCCTTCATGTATTTTGAAGCTCTTTCATTGCTTTTGTATACATACTTTTATATACAATTGAGACTGTTATGTCTTCCTAATGAATTGACCCTTTTGCTATTATTAATTGTTCCTTTTAATCTCTATTATTCTTGTCTTTTGCATTAATATAACCACATTGGGTTTCTTATGCTTAGTGTTTGTGTAGTGTATGTTCCCCACACTTTCACTTTCAACTTGTCTATGTCTTTATTATTTATTTTTTTAAGTTTATTTTTTTTTGTTTTGAGAGAGAGCAAGAGAGAGAGAGAGAGAGTGCATGTGGGGGAGGGACAGAGAGAGAGGGAGAAGAGAGAGAATCCTAAGCAGGCTCTGCACTGTCAGTGGGGAGCTCAGTGTAGGGCTTAAACCCATAAACTATGAGATCATGTCCCAAGCTGAAGTCAATGTTTAACTGAGCCACCCAGGTGCCCCTAAGCTTAAAGTCTTAAAATCATAAGTTAATTTCTCTTTTTAGTATGCTATTTTGAATATGAGTTCAAAAGAGATTTCTTTAGTAGATATTTTGAATTTTTGAGTTATAGTATTCCCTTAAAAATGTACTCTTTTTATTTTAGTTATTTATTTATTTTTCAATGTTTATTTATTTTTGAGAGAGAGAGAGAGAGAGAGAGAGAGCGTGAGCATGAGCTGGGGGGTGGGGAGGCAGAGAGAGAGAGGGAAAGAGAAACATAGAGAATCCCAAGCAGGCTCCACACAGTCAGCATAGAGACCAATGCAGGGCTCGATCTCACAAACCCTGAGATCATGACCTGAGCTGAAATCCAGAGTCGGATGCCTAACTGCCTGAGCCACCCAGATGCCCCTAAAATTTACTCTTTTAAAATATTTATTTTAAAAATAATATTTTAGGGGTGCCTGGGTGGCTCAGTCGGCGAAGCATCCGACTTCAGCTCAGGTCATGATCTCACGGTCTGTGAGTTCTAGTTCCGTGTCAGGCTCTGTGCTGACAGCTCGGAGCCTGGAGCTGCTTCGGATTCTGTGTTTGCCTCTCTCTCTCTCTGCTGCTCCCCTACTCTCACTCTGTGTCTTTCTCTCAAAAATGAATAATAAACATTAAAAAATATTTTATTTCTATATCTTAATATTATTCTAATTTTGTTTCACTATAATGTTAACATATTTATCATCTGATTTACAAAATTGCTAAAGGTGCTGCCTAAAACTGTTAGATTTTCAGTCAAGGTTGATACCAAAAGATATTATTTTTGTATTAATTTTTATACCTAATGCAAAACCACTTCTCTATGTAAAATAGATCAGAGATGTTCCTTTCATTTAGAATAATGATAGTTTCCAAATTCTGTGTAAAATGTGGTTGAAAAGAATATCTTTGAATAATTTTATTTAAAAAAAGACTCTTCTGTTATTTTAAATTAGACTTCTCAAGATCAATCTCATAGACAAAATTGTATGTCAAAATTATAATAGAATTTTTGGAGGAGTCATACAAGTTTGCTTCAATATTATCAAGTTCTTTTCTTAGTCTGTGGAGAAGTGACTGTAGCCCTCGTCTTAACAAATTAATCTGTGTAATTATTATAGTCACTAACTTTTATTTAATATTAATCATACTTGTTCTTCATAGCTTAGAAAATACTTGAATGCAAAGAGGTATTATAAACTGGCTTCTCTTCAATGGGGTTTTTGTTTGTATGCAAATCTTGTACTTATTGCAGATCTCATTTGATAATCACGCTGAACTGACTATGTCAATCTCCAGAATAGGTTTTGTTATTGTACCATAACAAACCATTGTTGCGTTGGTCTATCTATGAATTTGTCTTTTCATTTCCTTGAAAGAAGTACATTGTTAAATGCAGATAAAAAACTTCCTTTTCCTTCTTTCTTCTTTAGAATCGAGTTTCTTACTGGGAAACGCCCAGATTGTGGATTGGCCAGTAGTTTATAGTAATGACGGTTTTTGCAAACTCTCTGGCTATCATCGAGCTGACGTCATGCAGAAAAGCAGCACTTGCAGGTAGGTCCTAGAAGAGCTCAGGAATCGTCTCTGAAGTGTAACTAAATGTTGACTGTGATTCATGGCTACACTTGCGGGAGTCCCCCGCTTGTCCCTGGTTTTCCTTCCTGAGGTTTTGTTTCCCGTGGTTTCGTGCTTCCCATGGTGTGTTACCCCCAGTTAAGTACTTTCAGAAGCAGATGCTCCTCCTGATGCAATGTCACGTCCAGAGTAGCCTAACACTACCTCCAGATGCCAATGTGATTCACCTCACTTCATCTCATTATATAGACATTTTCTCATCTCACATCATCACAAGAAGGGTGAGTAAGGTGTTTTGGGAGAGAGATAGACCACGTTCACATAACTTTTATTACAGTGTATTGTTATAATCGTTCTATTCTATTATTACTGTTGTTGATCTCTCCCTGTGCCTAATTTATAAGTTAAACTTTATCATAGGTATGTATGTCTAGGGAAAAACCAGTTTATACAGTGTTAGGTACTATCTGCAATTCCAGGCATCCACAGGGGTTGGGGGAGGGGTTTGGGAGAGGGTCTTGGAACGTATCCTCCCCAGATAAGGGGAAGCTCCTGTCTTAGACTCACTGTGATGTTGTGGTTTATAATAGGAAATATATATTTGGTATCTGACACAGTTCCTGGCACAGGTCTCTTAAAACTCTTGGAATTTTCTGTGATCAGAGAAATAAAAGTGTCTTTTGTTATGTTAATGGCGACTTTCGGAAGGCCCTTAAGTAACCTTAGTGTGGAGGCTGTTGCCATGGGAACCATCTAGGTGCTAGGAGGGTGGAAACTTTCAGTACTCCTGCTCCTCAACTTCTCAGCCTCTAGGGAAGGGATGGCCCTGAGGCTGAATTAATTGCCAATGGTCAGGGATTTAATCAGTCTGGACTGTGGAGTGTAGCAGCCACAAGCACACAAAAGGACAGGGTTGGTGAGCGTGTGGAGGGCCTGGGAGAGCAGCGCACCTGGAGATGGCACTCTGTTTTTCCACCATACCTTGCCTGTGCATCTATCTCTTTGGTCTGGCTGTTCCTGAGTTATATCCTTTTATAGTAAACCAGTGATCTAGTAAAGAAAAGATTTCTCTGAGCTCTGTGTGCTGCTCTAGCAAATTGAACAAACCCATGAAGGTTGCGGAAACGTCCAGTCTGTAGCCGGTAGGTCAGAAATACAGGTACCAACCTGTGCTTTTAATTGGTGTCTGGAGTTGGGGGGTGGGGGGTGGTCTTGTAGGACTGAATCTTATGCTGCATCTCCAGGTAGTTTCGGAATTGAGTTGAATTGTAGGACAGCTGTAACTGAACCAACATGAGTTTGCTCCTTGGTGAGTCAGAAACTACCTGATGGAGTTGTCATGCAAACAAAACTTTATTCGCAGCAAATAAGGAGATAGAGGGGAATGGCTTCCAAAGCCTCCCCAGAGCAAGGGTGAATGGATTCCTTTTATTTAGGATTAGGATGAGTATTTAGACAGGGAAGCCTTGTCATTGTATGTAGAAGTGGGCATAACATCGTGCATGCGTCTTAAGGAAACATGCCTGTCCACACGTTGTATGTTATGTAGATGAGCCTTGTGGTCCTCCTTGGGTGGAGATTTTATACTATAATGAGCTAAATGTAGTTGTCGGTCATTCTAGAGGTCACTCCATGGTCCATCTGTGCAGGTGTGAGTCTGAGGTTAAGCTCAAATGCTCTAGGCCGTCCTGGCTGCTGGAGGTCTTGTCAGGGCAGTGGCTGTCACTAGTAGGGTGGTTTCACTTTCCATTTGCCGGAGTTAAGAGATAAGCTGGAAAGAAAAGCTTAAGGAAAAATGTGGGACAAAGTTCGGTGCATATAAGCAGGTGGGCAGTAAAGGTCAGGTCTTGGGGTCTAGCTGGTGATACAACCAGCTGGTGTCCCAAGAATTGTTTGTTGGTGTGGAGACTTGTTGCCACCCATCCTCCCCTATTGGTGCTAGAATCTGTCTACACTCACAAACAAAAACTGTAGGACAGTACAAAAGCAGGAAACTGTATTAGAATATTAAGGAGACTAAATTGTTAATGCAAACATATAGTTTAAGAGCCACTGGGGAGAACTTGTGCAAAGAAAAAGATTTTCCCATATCTGTAAATCTACTAATTCTTTCAAGAAATAGTTTTTGAATACTTACAATGAGCCATGAATTATTCTCAGGTGCTGAGTGATCAAAGGAGCGTCCCGTATCAGGCAACCACTGATGGCATCAGCACTTCTTGAGCTGCTAAAACTGTCTTGAACAGAGTAGAGTAAACGGCCCCCAACACAGTAGGACATAATTCAGGAACATTTAAAGAACATCGAGGGGCACCGAGCCTGGAACCCGCTTCGGATTCTGCGTCTCCCTCTTTCTCTGCCCCGCTCACTCTCTGTCTCTCAAAAATAAGTAAACATGAAAAAAAAATTAAAGAACATCAAAATGAAGTTTTTACATCTTGAGTAAATCACATCTACTGGGTAATGTTGATACATTGTAACTTGCTATTTTGTTTGGCTTATGTAAAACATAATCTGACATTTATATTATTTATTACAATTCTTTCTAAAATATGCCATATTTGTGAGTTTAAAGAGAGTATTATGAAAAAAAAAAGGTCATATAAAAGAAAGGAAATTCTATAAAGGGAACCAATTTAGATCCTAAAACTTTTTCACAGTATTTCAGTAAGGCCAGATGGGATGTTTTTTACTGGAGATAATTTCTCTTCAAAGTTCTCACTTAACTAAGCACCGAAATCATGTTACTTTGGAACTGTAAGGGATTTGAATTATTGTCTACTCCACATCCTTTGTTTTTCACAAAAGAAAACTGAGGGAGGGTTATGTTAAGGGACTGGCCCGGGGAAATACAGGGATTTCTTTATCTTTTTTTCCTGTATATTTATGCTAAAAACATATACAATACACTATATATATATATATATATATATATATATATATATATATATATATTCTGCATCTTCAAGGAAGCCAGGGATTCATCTTATACCAGTGAGTGTAAACCTGACTACATGTAGGAATCATTTGGAGGGATTTTGTGTAACATAGATTCCCAGACCTCACCTCTGGGAATCACCTACTGAATCAGCATCACCTGAGGTGGGAGGTAGGAACAGGTACCAGTACCTTTAACCATCGGCTCAGATGATTCTGAGTTTAGCCAGGTTTGAGAAATAATCTGTTCAGACTTCTTCCTTCACTTATCTTGTCCCTACAATCTTTTTTCTCTCTAAAGTTATTTTCACATTCGGTCTTCACTCCCAGGTCTGAAATTGGTAAGCAAGAGTGATGGAAAACTGTGCTCCCCTTCCCCCCCCACTGAGAGACTGCCTTTGGTAGCACTGATGTCTTCGTGCCTTTTTCATCCACTGGATGAGTATGAGCTCCTAGGCTGCCATTGCACTAAGGTGTGTGTTTTAAGTTCTGGGAGGTTGAGGTCTGTATTGAGCTTTTCTGTTCCCTTATGTCTCAGCAGGCTTGTTAGGAAAAGGTTAGTTTTAGGGTAGACGTTACTTGTGGAACAGGCTCTATAGAGAGTTCCAGGGACTGTAGATGCTCTCATGCCCATTTCCTCTTTTTGGACTGTGGACATCCCATCATTATGTCATGCCTGTTTCAGATGCCATTTTCTACCTGACGTTATTTATGATTCCCTCAATGAGATGTGGTTTTGCTCCTCTGAGTCCCTTTTGGTTCATTATTTGGCATCATCATCTGGCCTTCAACTAGCTTTCCTTATCCCTTGGGGTTTCATCGCTATTGCTTTTGTCATTTTAGAGACATATTGCCCTTCGTATCTGAATATATTGTAAAGTCCTGTACCCATCTGTCTTTGATTCCACGTATCTGCCTCCACTTTTATCCTGTTTTCTTTGGCATGTGAGGTCTGTCCTACAAAAGGGTTTATTAAAACAAATGCTTGCAGCATATTCTCTCCCATAGAAGAATAGCTTTTTAACTCCTGCCACCAGTGTCAGATTATAAGTGTCTTTAAGGTAGGCATTTCATCTCCTTCACTTTTGTATGCACTAAGGACACAGCTCAGTGTTTTGCATTTGTCTTTGTTGAATTAGATGGCTCACTCTGCAACAAACCCTAACCCAGGTCTCACGTGCTTCTGTGCTCCCAAGAGTTATGGTATTCGAGGTGGTAAGAGAGCAGAGGGCTTTGGATTGGGTTATGCTTTTTCACTGTGGGAAGAAGTATGCAAACCTTCCCCCAGCTCTTCTTTCTTCACTGTTGTTAGAGATGGCATTTTCAAATGATAATATTCTCTTTTAGAAAAGAACTTAAAAAAAATTTTTTAAATGTTTATTCACTTTTTTTTTTGAGAGAGAGAGAGAGAGAGAGAGCAACAGACACCCAGGCACCCCTTAAATAACTTTCTTTTTAAAAAAAAATTTGTTTTGAGAGATAGAGACCAAGCAGGGGACGGGCAGAGAGAGAATCCCAATCAGTCTTGTGCTGTCAGTGCAGAGCCTCAGGTGGGGCTCGATCCCACAAACCCTGAGATCATGACCTGAGCTGAGATTAAGACACAGACACGGACGCTTAACAGACTGAACCACCCAGGGGCCCCTCAAAGTAATATTCTTATGCAAACAATTATTACTTGATTGCATGAAACACCCCGTGTGTTTTGCTAACCTAGAAATCGCAACCAGTTTAATGCCTTCGTGGAACAATGAAGACTAGCATCTGATATATGAGCAGATGATATTTGAGCCTTATCAGATTTTCTTATAGGCATAGTTGATTTTAATGTACTCTGCTTCTAAACCTCTTTGTCCCTTTAAAAAATTAAACTCTACTCATTTTATGTTTACTGCAGCATTTTTTAGAAGAATGAAGTCCTGGAAATAGTTAAAATGTCCAGTCGTAGGTTTGTTAAAAAATATTATGGCAAAGCCAGACTTTCTAAATCATATGTTGGAAGGATAAGACACTGAAAGAAGCTAACAACATATTTTTTAAGTAAAAAAAAATGAACTGACCAACCAATCAACCAACAACAACAAAAAGGTTACAGAACAGTATCTGTATTATGATTCTGATTTTTTTTACATATGGCTTTTTTCTATTTCCAGTATAAATCTATAAAAGCCTTTGAATATTACGCACAAGAAAACAAGAAGGAAAGACAAAAATTATATACACATTTAGAAACACACTGTTAAAGCTAAAAGTTATTATAGAGTTTGGAATCACTGAATTCCAGTTGGAGATAACTAACTTGATACTGAGGATAGCCTTGCAAATATTTCAAAGAATTTTACTGAGTTTCATAATGACAAATGTTAGGCAAATGTAACAGAATAAGAAACTACAAGTCAGTGGGCATCCGTTTGTGCAGAAAATATACGTCATTTTATATGCTGAAACAATAAATCATCTTTTTATACAGCTTTCATTAGATGGATTAAAGTATTTTAAAATAATCAAACATGAATTGTTTGAGAAAATGAAAAACTGTTCATTGTGATTTTGCAATATCAAGAAGCTAATATTTAGTTCTTCTGCTTTCTTGTTTCTCTTTGTCCTTCTCAGTCTCCCATTAGACCAGGTGCAACAAATTAACTACTAAACTAAACATACTCCTCAGTTTCTTCCCATAGTATTGTGATCCTTCTGGGCAAAGTCTCCCTTTTATTTTATTTCTTTTTCTTGTCTTTGATTTCCTTTCCCCTTCATTCCACCCCCTTCCTTTTCCATAGCTATTCATTGTAGCATGTTTATTGTGTGTCTTTCGGATCCATCTTCTGTTTGTTTATTAAATAAGTATATTCTTGAAGTGATGTTACTTTGTGTGTGTTTGTTTTTAAAATCTACATAAGTCATACCATGCAGTAAGATTGATAGTTTCTTACTGTTTCACTCAACCTTTTGTTATTGAGAGGTTTTTATGTTGCCATATGACAATCTCTTTCATTATGTCTGACGCTGTATAGTGCCCAAATGTCTTCACAGCCTTCTGTTTTATTATCTATTCTAGCAGTCGTGAACTCGAACTTCTGACATTTTGCTACATTCAACAACAAATATCTTCGTACACATCTTCTTGTGGCCCCGTGTGAGAAATTGTTTGTCACCACACCCAGAAGTAGTGTTGCTGGAGAGTAGAATGTATGCCGAATTTGTAAATTAACTGCTGCCAGATGGCTGTCCAGAGTACCTTTCTGTTTCCTCTCTCAGCAGCCATGAAGGAGTATTACCATTTTCCTCAATCCTTGTACTTCACAATAGCATCTACATTTCTATTTTTAAACATGTGATGTGTGGTGGGGCGCCTGGATGGCTCAGTCTGTTAAGCGTCTGACTCTTGATTTCAACTCAGGTCATGATCTCACTGTTTGGGAGTTCGAGCCCTGAGTAGGGCTCCGCACTGACAGAGCAGAGCCTGCTTGGGATTCTCTCTTTCTCTCTCTCTCTGCCCCTCACCTGCTCACATTCTCTCTCTCTCTCTCTCTCTCTCTCAAAGTAAATAAATAAACTTTAAAAAAATGTGATATGTCCTATGTACCATCTCATTTTGTTTTGGCTAAAATTTCAAAAACATTCTTATGATACTTGAGGATTACCAGGAATTTCAAATCTAGTCCATTTCATTGTCTAATAAATTGCATTTCCAAGCCTTTGGGCTATTTTGCTATTTATTGAAGGACACAAAACATACTGCATATTTAAAGGTGATTGTAGGTTTTGGGGGAATGGCATTTAGTAGCATGTGATCTTATCTCATGACCCCCAGGAAGCCCTGACGTTGGTTGAAGGCATCAAAACATACTATCATATGTAGGGTAGAAATCACTTTAGCATTTTACCTTTGATTAACCTGAGATTTTTAAAAAAATCCCTCTGTTCTTGTTTGTTTTTATTTTTATTTTTTAAATGTTTGAGTCGGGGGAGGGGGTGAGGAGAGGGACAGAGAAGGAGAGCCCCAAGGGGGCTCTGCACTGTCAGCACAGAGCTTAATGTGGGGCTCAGACTTCCCAACCATGAGATCATGACCTGAGCTGAAATCAAGAGTCAGATGCTTAAGAGACGGAGCCACCCAGGCGCCCCAGAGCTGTGCTGTTTTTAGAGAGGTGAGAAGAGCAATCATACAGGTACGGAGGATTGGAGTAGATACTTCCAAATACATTTTTTTTTTCTGGAAGGCTCATTAATAATCCATTACCCAAGCCATCAAATTAGACAATGAAACAATTAAGAGGCACTTTATTGGATGTACTTCACAAGGAGTTTCATTAGCACAGGGTCCTTTCAGCCAGCCAGAGCACAGTACGCATGAGGGATGCCACTCTGTGTGGTGACATTTGGCTGAGGGCTCTGATTCACACGGTGGCACTGAGGGAAAGTGTTGGAGAGCAGAGGTGCCTCAGGGACGTCACACTCCAGAGGTTAGATGTCCAGTGCCATCCCTAGTTTCCATTAGTTACACACCATGGATCTACCACTATGACTCTATCTAAATCTTCTTAAACTCCTATAAATTAATGGGTTGTGAAACCTTTTGGTTATGATTCACTGTATAAAGTAACTCCTTGATTTATTTTAAAATTACCTCTTTCAGATTTTGAAAGCTGTGTTATTTGTTTCTAAAATTTCCTCCTTACTCCCTCTCTCTCAGGCTTCTTTTTGATTCTTTGACTATTTGAGCTCATTCTCCCATTAACTTTTGTGATAATTTTATTCTTGTGGCTGATTCCGAGCTAGAGACCACATTTACCCACTGCATTAAGTCAATCTGTGTGGTTTCTGTGATGAAGCTATCCTAGGTTGTGAATTACAGCCTATAAATAATATTATCCTTTTTGTGGTGACTGAATATGGCATTTTAGTCCAGGAACATCGTTGACCATTAGCAGATTAAGATAGATTGGCAGAACTCATGAATAGGTTATATATTTTTTTGTTTGTGAGGTTCCTGTCTCTCCTGGAAATCTGTCAACATTTACAGCCATTCTTGCTGGTAGGCATCATAATGAGGCTTGTTGTGAGCTTTTGCTGGCAGAATAAAGGATCCAAGAATAAGTAAATCCTGCTGTAAAGCAAACCTACCTCACCTTAGAAATTTGCTAGGGCAGGAAAGACATGAAAGGTATACTGCTGAATGCTCAGGCCTGCTGGATATAGCCTAGGCCAGACCTCAGGAAAACTTCTCCCTATCCTAAGACCAAATTTTGTCACCGGTTTATCGTGTGGCAAGAAAAGTGGCAAGATTATTCAGGAGCAGGTCCTGAATGGATTTATATTTCACCCTCATCGGCTCACAAAGAAAGAAGACACACAAAATGATGTATGTATCCCTTTAAGATACAGTGACCCTGCCCATTAGCAAGCATGGTCCAACCCCTGTTCTAGAATTATAGAGGAGCTAGAGAGAGTAGTGGGGTTGGGGCTAGGGCTGGAGGAGCTTTCTTCTAACCCCACCCATAGGGAGCATTTCCAGTAATAATTCAGGCAGTGTATAGCACATTATAATTTGCAACTGCATGAGCATTATCCTTTTAAAGCCCTCACCCTCTGAGGTATATGAACATTATCATCATTTTACTGATGAGGAAACTGAGAGTCCAAGCAATTACATGATTTGTCCATGAATTATGCAGTTTGTAAATGGTGCAGTGGTCTTCTGTTATATCGTGATCACTCAATATTATAACGGAGACAGATAGCATCTGTGCATCTAATTTTCTTTGCTTTTCAATAAGATAACAGTGCACTTGTAGTAGTCATGTATAATTACTGTAAGGGAAGCTTGGCATTCTGTCTGAGAGAGCAGCTTGAAGTTCTGAAATGTTTCTCTGTGTTCCCATTATATATTCCTGGAGGATATACGCAAGAAATGTGTAAAATGACGATATAGGTATATAGTTTCAAAAGCCTGAGGATTACCATTTCTGAATCTTGGTTTCCTTCAGATTCCATTAACCATTCAAAGACTGCATTGAGCTTTAGTCATCCGGAGTCAGGCTGCTGGAAACCTTGATAAAGACACTCAACACTTACGTGTAAAATAGCCAAGCAAATAAACAAATGTGCCATATTCCTGTAGACTTTGTGGAGGAACCGATTTAGTCAGTTTGGGCAACTTCAGATGGAAATATGTCCTTTCATTGGAAGAATGGATAATACATTTCAGACATTCCTTATAGTTTGTTTTGAAATATTTTTTCTTAGTTAATTGCTGAATTTTACCACTTCAAATATGTGTTCTGTCACTGGAAATATGTGGTTTAATAAACATAAAATGAAAAATGTGAGTGAAATAATATAACAAAATAGAAGACTAACTTTAAGAAAGTATTCAGAATGTAATAATCTAGGATTTTTTTTCTTCAAGTGCCTTTATTATGACAGGCAATTTTACCGCTAAAAGGGCTAAATGAGTGAAGAATACATTATAGAGTTTTCTGACTTTATTTAGAAAGTTGTGGAGCGCCTGGGTGGCTCAGTCGGTTAAGCGTCCGACTTCAGCTCAGGTCATGATCTCGCGGTCCGTGGGTTCGAGCCCCACGTCAGGCTCTGTGATCCTGTGTCTCCCTCTTTCTCTGACCCTCCCCTGTTCATGCTCTCTCTCTCTGTCTCGAAAATAAATAAATGTTAAAAAGTTGCTTGTTTTCATCTTTAGAATTTTCACTGAATCAGCCTTGTGTTGTATTTGTTATTAAGTGGTATTATCACATCAATTTCCAAGAATTTTGGAATTTTGAGTTGTCACTTATTTTTAAATCCTATTAGAGTTGATTTTTCAAAATTTTTATCTTAATTGCTTGTTATATTATAGACACTTTCTTTTTTTAAATGTTTTTCTGTTGGCCAATTGCGGATATTGTGTTTTATTTTATTGAACCATAGAGCTCTGACATTTACTAACAAGAGTTAAATGGTTTTTTCTTTCTTTATAAGACCATAAACATTTAGTTGCCTTAATTATCTTAACTTTTTTTCTGTTTTTTAAATGTTTTCTTTCATTCTTTTTTTTAATGTTTACCTATTTATTTTGCATGTGCGTGTGCATAAGTGGGGGAGGGGCAGAAAGAAGGGGAGAGAGAGATTCCCAAGCAGGATCCCCAAGCCTGATGTAGGGCTTGATCTCATGACTGTGAGATCATGATATGAACCAAAGTCAGGAGTCAGACACTTAACTGACTGATCCACTCAGGCAACCCAATGTTTTTTGTTTTTTGTTTTTTTTTCTCTCTATTAAGGAGTTTTTAGATTAAAAATCACAGTCAATTAAAAAAAAACAGGTTTTGTTTTTGATTTAAAAAGTTCACCCTATAAAAAATATTAACAGTATGAAACTAGTGTCTTAATTTCTGGAGGGGAAGGAGGGTGTCTTTGTGCTCTTTAATTCTAGTTTCACAGTAATGCCTTCAAGAGATTTTCACAAAATTCTCATGAGGCAGAGTTTAGTCTTTGGTGGAAGCAATGGCTTTTCAATGCTGTCTTACAGGTAGGCTCTGAGAGCTTTCTATGTGAGTCTGACACCGAGATTATGGAGTTAGAATCTGCCGTTTTATTCTGAGATTCTCTTGCTTAACTTACTATTATGATGACAATGAAAATTCTTTTTTGAAAATGCAGAATGCAGACTGGGCAGTCTTTGGTAAACCTCATCCATTTCCTTTCATTTCTTAGTTTCTAGAATTCTAGTTGCCTAGGTTAGTATTATCGTAAGATGGGCCATCACTCTGTAATTTCTGGTTCTGATATGGCATTCCTATAGGATCTTCTAGTTTTTCTGGATCTTGCTATCCAACTATGCTTTTCATGTTATAAATTTTCTAGATTGATACATTCAGGGCCAGATTTCCCATGAAGATCATGAATCTTAACCTTCAGGGGCCCTCACTTGAGTGGAAGTCTTTCAAAGCTCTGTACCTAATTTTGTTTTATAATTTTATGTTATTTTTTCTTTAAAGAGGGTCCCTAAAATTGTATAAGCTTTAGTCTCTATCACACCCGGATCAGCCTCTGGCCAATATGCTAAGTCATTGAAACTGGATGAAAAACAATAACAAAGATATACATGGACCTTCAAAAAACTTATTCAAGTATCTGGAAGTGCCACATATTCTTTCCTGGTGGACTAAATGATCTGGACAACTATGCTAACTAGTAGGACTGTGTATCTAGAACCAGATGCACAGCTAAAGATCGTGAAAGCATCAGAGTAGAGTTTTAGAGGCTTGTAGTCCTTGACTGAGTTCTATTTTGTAGATTTTCAGACGTTTGGTGAAATTCGCTTAGAAAAGTAGATAATTTCAAACATTAGGAAATTTTTGTGGCATGTAAAATCTCACTTTTTAATTTATGTTTTGTATGTTCCCCATAACCATGGCAACAGTGTGTGTCTCCTTCAATTTCTCACCATTATTTTCCTCCCATGAGCCATACCTGCACCTATCTTTAAATTTTAGCGTTTATTCATTTTTTGAGAGACAGAGAGAGATAGAGCGTGAGGGGGGGTGGAGCAGAGAGAGAGGGAGGCACAGAATCTAAAGCAATCTCCAGGCTCTGAACTGACAACACAGAACCCGATGCAGGGTTCAAACTCCGTGAGATCATGACCTGAGCCAAAGTTGAACACTTAACTGACTGAGCCCCCAGGGGCCCTATACCTGCACCTATCTTTTTTTTTTTTTTAATTAAATATAATTTATTGTCAAGTTGGTTTCCATACAATACCCAGTGCTCATCCCAACAGGTGCCCTCCTCAATGCACATCACCCACTTTCCCCTCTCCCCCACCTCCCATCAACCCTCAGTTTGTTCTCAGTATTTAAGAGTCTCTTATGGTTTGCCTCCCTCCCTCTCTGTAACTTTTTTTCCCCCTCCCCTCCCCCCTGGTCTTCTGTTAAGTTTCTCACGATCCACATATGAGTAAAAACATATGGTATCTGTCTTTCTCTGCCTGACTTATTTCACTTAGCATAATACCTTCCAGTTCCATCCATGTTGCTACAAATGACCAGATTTCATTCTTTCTCATTGCCAAGTAGTATTCCATTGTATATACAAACCACATTTTTATCCATTTGTCAGTTGGACATTTAGGCTCTTTCCATAATTTGGTTATTGTTGAAAGTGCTGCTATAAACATTGGGGTACATGTGCCCCTATGCATCAGCACTCCTGTATCCCTTGGGTAAATTCCTAGCAGTGCTATTGCTGGGTCATAGGGTAGATCTATTTTTAGTTTTTTGAGGAACCTCCACGCTTCTCCAGAGTGGCTTTACCAGTTTGCATTCCCACCAACATTGCAAGAGGGTTCCCGTTTCTCCACATCCTTGCCAGCATCTATAGTCTCCTGATTTGTTCATTTTATCCACTCTGACCAGCATGAGGTGGTATCTCAGTGTGGTTTTGATTTGGATTTCCCCGATGAGGAGTGATGTTGAGCATCTTTTCATGTGTCTGTTGACCATCTGGATGTTTTCTTTAGAAAAGTGTCTATTCATGTCTTCTGCCCATTTCTTCACTGGATTATTTGTTTTTTGGGTGTGGAGTTTGGTGAGTTCTTTATAGATTTTGGATACTAACCCTTTGTCTGTTATGTCATTTGCAAATATCTTTTCCCATTCCATCAGTTGCCTTTTAGTTTTGTTGATTGTTTCCTTTGCAGTGCAAAAGGTTTTTATCTTGATGAGGTCCCAACAGTTCATTTTTGCTTTTAATCCCCTTGCCTTTGGAGATGTGTTGAGTAAGAAATTGCTGTGCTGAGGTCAAAGGGTTTTTTTTTTCCTGCTTTCTCTTCTAGGGTTTTGATGGTTTCCTGTCTCACATTCAGGTCCTTCATCCATTTAGAGTGTTATTTTTGTGTATGGTGTGAGAAAGTGGTCTAGTTTCATTCTTCTGCATGTTGCCGTCCAGCTCTCCGAACGCCATTTGTTCAAGAGACTGTCTTTTTTCCATTGGATATTCTTTCCTGCTTTGTCAAAGATTAGTTGGCCATACATTTGTGAGTCCAATTCTGGGTTCTCTATTCTATTCCATTGGTCTATGTGTCTGTTTTTGTGCCAATACCATACTGTCTTGATGATTATAGCTTTGTAGTAGAGGCTAAAGTCTGGGATTGTGATGCTTCCGGCTTTGGTTTTCTTCTTCAATATTACTTTGGCTATTCGGGGTCTTTTTGTGGTTCCATAAAAATTTTAGGATTGTTTGTTCTAGCTTTGAGAAGAATGCTGGTGCAATTTTGATTGGGATTGCATTGAATGTGTAGATTGCTTTGGGTAGTATTGACATTTTAACAATATTTATTCTTCCAATCCATGAGCATGGGATGTTTTTCCATTTCTTTGTTTCTTCTTCAATTTCCTTCATAAGCTTTCTATAGTTTTCAGCATACAGATCTTTTACATCTTTGGTTAGGTTTATTCCTAGGTATTTTATGATTCTTGGTGCAGTTGTGAATAGGATCAGTTTCTTTATTTCTCTTTCTGTTGCTTCATTATTGGTATATAAAAATGCAACTAATTTCTGTACATTAATTTTGTATCCTGAGACTTTGCTGAAGTCATGTAACAGTTCTAGCAGACTTTTGGTGGAGTCTGTCAGGTTTTCCATGTAGAGTATCATGTCGTCTGTGAAAAGTGAAAGTTTGACTTCATCTTTGCCAATTTTAATGCCTTTAATTTCATTTTGTTGTTTGACTGCTGATGCTAGGACTTCCAACACTATGTTAAACAACAGCAGTGAAAGTGGACATTCCTGTCGTGTTCCTGATCTCAAGGGGAAAGCTCTCAGTTTCTCCCCATTGAGAATGATATTAGCTGTGGGCTTTTCATAAATGGCTTCTACGATGTTTAAGTATGTTCTGTCTATCCCAACTTTCTTGAGGGTTTTTATTAAGAAAGGATGCTGTATTTTGTCAAATGTTTTTTCTGCATCTATTGACAGGATCATATGGTTCTTATCTTCTCTTTTATTAATGTGATGTATCACATTGATTGATTTGTGAATATCGAATCCACCCTGCAGCCCAGGAATGAATCCCACTTGATCATTGTGAATAATTCTTTTTATATGCTGATGAATTTGATTTGCTAGTATCGTCTTGAGAATTTTTACATCCATATTCATCAGGGACATTGGCCTGTAGTTTTCTTTTTTTGCTGGGTCTCTGTCTGGTTTGGGTATCAAAGTAATGCTGGCTCCATAGAATGCGTCTGGAAGGTTTCCTTCCCTTTCTATTTTTTGGAACAGCTTGAGAAGGATAGATATTAACTCTGTTTTAAATGTCTGGTAGAATTCCCCAGGGAAGCCATCTGGTCCTGGACTCTTATTTTTGATAACTGATTCAATTTCTTCACTAGTTATGGGTCTGTTCAAATTTTCTATTTCTTACTGTTTGAGTTTTGGTAGTGTGTGGGTGTTTAGGAATTTGTCCGTTTCTTCCAGGTTGTCCAGTTTGTTGGCATATAATTTTTCATAGTATTCTCTGATAATTGCCTGTATTTCTGAGGGATTGGTTGTAATAATTCCATTTTTATTCGTGATATTATCTATTTAGGTCCTCTCTCTTTCCTTTTTGAGAAGCCTGGTTAGTGGTTTATCAATTTTGTTTATTTTTTCAAAAAACCAACTCTTGGTTTCATTTATCTGTTTTACTAGTGTTTTTTTTTTTTTTTTGAATTCTATATTGTTTATTTCTGCTCTATTCTTTATTATTTCTCTTCTTCTGCTGGGTTTGGGGTATCTTTGCTGTTCTGTTTCTAGTTCCTTTAGGTGTGCTGTTAGATTTTATATTTGGGATTTTTCTTGTTTCTTGAGATAGGCCTGGATTGCAATGTATTTTCCTCTTAGGACATCCCAAAGGGTTTGCTGCATCCCAAAGGGTTTAGGTTGTTGTATTTTCATTTTCATTTGTTTCCATATATTTTTAAATTTCTTCTCTAATTGCCTGGTTGACCCATTCATTCTTTAGTAGGATGTTCTTTAACCTCCATGCTTTTGGAGGTTTTCCAGACTTTTTCCTGTGGTTGATTTCAAGTTTCATAGCATTGTGATCTGAAAGTGTGCATGGTATGATCTCAATTCTTTTATATTTATTGAGGGCTGTTTTGTGACCCTGTATGTGATCTATCTTGGAGAATGTTCCATGTGTATTTGAGAAGAAAGTATACTCTCTTGCTTTGGGATGCATAATTCTAAATATATCTGTCACGTCCATCTGGTCCAATGTATTGTTCAGGGCCATTGTTTCTTTACTGATTCTGTCTAGATGATCTATCCAGTTGTTGTAAGTGGAGTATTAAAGTGCCCTGCAATTACCACATTCTTATCAGTAACGTTGCTTATGTTTGTGAGTGTTTTATATATTAGAGTGCTTTCAAACTCAATGCATAGACATTTATAATTGTTAGCTCTTCCTGATGGATAGACCCTGTAATTATTATATAATTCCCTTTTTTATCTCTTGTTACAGCCTTTAATTTAAAGCCTAGTTTGTCTGATACAAGTATGGCTACTCTAACTTTCTTTTTACTTGCAGTAACATGATAGGTAGTTCTCCATCTCCTCACTTTCAATCTGAAGGTGTCCTCAGGTCTAAAATGAGTCTCTTGTAGACAGCAAATAGATGAATCTTGTTTTTTGTTTTTGTTTTTTGTTTGTTTGTTTTCCATTCTGATAACCTATGTCTTTTGGTTGGAGCATTTAGTCCATTTACATTCAGTGTTATTGTCAAAAGATATGGGTTTAGAGTCACTGTGTTATCTGTAGGTTTCATGCTTGTAGTGATTTCTCTGATACTTTGTGGTCCTTGCAACATTTCACTCACAGAGTCCCCCTTAGGATCTCTTGTAGGGTTGGTTTAGTGGTGATGAATTCCTTCAGTTTTTGTTTGGGAAAACCTTTATCTCTCTTTCTATTCTGAATGACAGGCTTGCTGGATAAAGGATTCTTGGCTGCATATTTTTTCTGCTAATCATATTGAAGATTTCCTGCCATTCCTTTCTGGCCTGCCAAGTTTCAGTAGATAGGTCTGCTACCATCCTTATGTTTCTACCTTTGTATTAGTTAAGGCCCATTTATCCCTAGCTTCTTTCAGAATTCCTCTTTATTCTTGTATTTTGCCAGTTTCACTATGATATGTTGTGCAGAAGATCAATTCAAATTATGTCTGAAAGGAGTTCTCTGTGCCTCTTGGATTTCAATGCCTGTTTACTTCCCCAGATCGGGGAAGTTCTCAGCTATGATTTGTTCAACTACACCTTCAGCCCCTTTCTGTCTCTCTTCTTCTGGAATTCCTATGATATGGATACTGTTCCATTTGCATCACTTAGTTCTCTAATTTTCCCCTTCTAATCCTGGATTTTTGTATCTCTCTTTTTCTCAGCTTCCTCTTTTTCCATAATTTTATCCTTTAATTTACCTATTCACCCCTCTGCCTCTTCAATTCATGCTGTGGCCCCCTCCATTTTATTTTGCACCTCATTTATAGCATTTTTTTTTTAGCTCCTCATGACTATTTCTTAGTCCCTTGATCTCTGTAGCAATAGATTTTCCACTGTCCTCTATGCTTTTTTCAGGCCCAGTGATTAATTTTATGACTATTATTCTAAATTCTTGTTCCGTTATATTGCTTAAATCTGTTTTGATCAATTCTTTAGCTGTCACTTCTTCCTGGAATTTCTTTTGAGGAGAATTCTTCCATTTCGTCATTTTGGTTAGTTTTCTGTCTCTTAAGAGTTTTAAAAGTGTGCTGTGTGCTCTGCACCTGCGAGCACTGCTATATTAAAGGAGGGTCACACACCATCCAGGGCCTGGCCCTTCAGGAGGTGTTTTTTGGAGAGTGTTACTTGCTCGCTGTTGTTGTGACTTTGGTTATTTTATTTCCCTACTCGTAATGATGGTTTGGACCCTCCACCAGGTGTGCTTTGATTTGTTCCTTGGAATAGCCCTGTAAAAGAAAACAGATAGACAAACAGGAAACAAAAGCATGCAAACACACAAACATAAAACAAATAAAAACAAAAAAAGCAAAAAACTAAAAACAATCAAAAGCAAAAAACCAGAAACACCGGCCACAAGTAAAGAACAGGGTGGAAGCGGTGCTGATGGACGAACACATACAAAGAGAGAAATGGTGGGGGGGGGGGGGGAGGAAAAATAAACATTGACCAGGCAGAGAGACTAAAAGGCTTAATCCTGAGAGAGAGAAAGGAAAATGAGGAAGGAGGCGGGGAAAAAGAAATGAAGATAGAGTTATCCAGAAAGAGAAACTATATGGCTTCATTATTCCAGAGAGAGAAAGGAAAGTAAAGAAGGAGGTGTAGAGCATGTATCAAGAGAATGGATGAAATATGTCTGTTTAGACAAACCAATAACCAGAGTAACCAGCCTAGAGGAGGGAAGAGATAAGGAGGAGAAATGGGGGGGGGGGTAGACTATATCTATATATCCAGAGTTGACCTAGAATTAATCCAGGCAATGCTGCAGCGCTCCTCTAGAGGAGCTGTCTGGTTAAATAGGGTCCGTTTGGCTCCAGTGGATACGCAGCTACCCAGTGCTGAGGGGCGTGGTTTGGTGTAGGCTGGTCCCGCCTCACTGAGGGGCGTGGTTTGGTGGAGGCTGGTCCCGCCTCCACGGTGGGCCCCTGCAGACCCATCCCTGAGGCCCCGCCCTGCTGGTGGCGGTGGAGGGAAAATGGCGGTGGTCCCCCATTCTCTTCTCCACAGACCCGCTGGACTCCACTTGAGTCGTCCTCACTGTGCCGCGGGTACAGAAGGCGCGGTCCTTCTCGCTCTGCCAACTCCCCTGACCCTGCGCTTGGCTAGGATTCAAAGACCCGCTCCGCGCACTCTGGCGCTGGGGAAACGCCTCTCAGCGCGGCGGAAGTGTGGCCCTGGCTCGCTTTGTCCGTGCCACCGCGCTTCAGGGAGGACCGCCTCTCCTCTGCAGACTGTGCCACCGACCCCTGGGGGTGGCGGATGCAGGCCGGCTTTGTCTTTTCCCACAGCACTCCAGGAAGGGGGTTGCTCTTTCCTGCTGCGGACTGCGCCCTGGAGGCCACTGAGCCTGGGGGTGGCAGACGCGGGCAGGCTATGTCCTATGGCGCTGCCCTCCAGGTAGGGGACCGCTTTCTCCTACGGCAGACAGTGCCCCTGATCTACCACCAGCCCAGGGCTGGCTCCCCTCCTCCCCAGGTGCGTGAAACAGGGAGCCGGCCCCAGTCTGAAGAAATCCCTGCAGTTAGAGATGGGTTCCCTCTCGGTCCCAGTCCGAGGTTTTTCTCTTGTCCAGATACAGTTCTGAACTTCCCTAGCCGCTCTTTCTCTTCGTCTCCGCAGAAGGGAACCCCCCCCCCCCGCCCCCTTCGTGCCTACGCAGCCCGGCTGTTTTATCTCCCCCAGTTAGCAATCGCCTACCTATGGTCTCTCAAGTTGTGCTGGCTTCTTCCTGGTAGATTCAGTCTCTTTTCCTCCCAGACTCTTGGGGTTCAAAGTCCTTTGGCTTCAGCACTTCTTTGTTTTAGAGACGTGGGAAGTATGGATCCCCCTACTTCTCGGCCATGTTGGCCCCCTCCTACCTGCACCTGTCTTAATTGATGAGAAGAACTGATGAGAATGCTTGTACATTATATTGTCACACGGAGTCTTCACGTTTCCTTGTTGTATGGGAGGATAAAAAAGACCATGCAAGTTGAAACTGTGTGATACGATCTTAACACTCGGGAAAAATTTGTGATTATTCTGTGACCTTTAACAACGTCTGTCAAAACATTAAAAACTCTCTTACTGCTGATCATAAATGGAGAGAAATGCAAATAATAGTAAAACTAATATTTAGCACACTGATTTAGAATGTAAGAAACACTGAGAATTAAAGTGTTTCATTTCTTTGTAAAAAACGATCACAAGTCACTTGAATAATACTTGCCTTCTCGTAATATAGCATGACATGAAGAGAGCTTTTTTTTTTTCTCTCTTAGTAAAGGCTCATGCTCCTTTGTAAATCTGTATCAGCCTCGACTATTTTATCCTTGTACTCTCACTGTTGTGCACTCTCTCCTAGACCTCTTTTAATGTGAATTTTTTTTTTTTTACTGGCATCACTTCCTCTGGGAAGCTTTGATCCTTTGTGTCACAACCACTGTCCTGACTTATGTTGATAAGTTCGCCCTCCCTCAATTCCTCTGTTTGCCTATCTAGAGTCTCCATTTTTTTTTAAGTTTATTTATTTTGAGAGAGAGAGAGAGAGAGAGAGAAAGCATCAGTTGGGGAGGGGCAGAGAGAGGAGGAGAGAGAGAATCCCAAGCAGGCTCCATGCTGTTAGTGCAGGGCCTAATTGCAGGGCTTGATGTCACGAGCTGTGAGATCATGACCTGAGCTGAAATCAAGAGTCAGATACTTAACTGACTGAGCCACCCAGGTGCCCTAGAATCTCTCAAGTGACAGCAGTGTCAACATTCCCACAGCTGTGTTTCATCTATACCTTCATGTGTGTTCAATTTGAATGTCACTTCCAGCATTATCATTTGCTGGCCAATCTTTGATAGCTAATTCCTGCTTTTGATGATCCATGTTTGTAAAATGTCATGTGGGTTCATTGCTGAGAACCAAGGAGGCAACACAACTACATGCTTTGTGGGCACGAACTTAATAACAGATGCACCATGACCAATATTGAGGGGCTTGGAAAGAAGTAATGGGATTGGTTACTGATTATGATGTGTATCTTTCATTTACCAGTCATTTGTAGGCTGGGGAGCTAGCAGAAAAGTTTATATTTTATGCAGATGTTTACAGTTATTATACTATGATAACTGAAATTGGAACCATGCTGTTGAATTTATTTAACTCAACTGTAGTAACTGAAATTTGTGCCTATAGGAACTATGTAAATTGATAACTCTCTCTCTGTACGTTTGAAATAACTTCTAAACCTAGCTGTTAGCAAGAAGTTTAACAGTCATGATTAAAACATCGTTTCAATAATTTATTTCCTCTTTTGAGAGCAACATTTTATTTTGTAACTAAATGTGAATATTTAACCCAAAAAGACAGCTATGTAATTTTATATAGCATTTGAAAAGCAAAACAAAAACAAACAAAAAACTGAAATGGATTGTTTTTTCCAGTTTTATGTATGGAGAATTGACTGACAAGAAGACCATTGAGAAAGTGAGGCAGACTTTTGACAACTACGAGTCAAATTGCTTTGAAGTTCTTCTGTACAAGAAAAACAGTATGTATCTAAATTATCAATAAGATGTGTCAACTCTGATGAACGTTATGTTTTGGTTAGTGGTAATTGAGCTGTAGTGTAGGGAGAATATAAAACTTTGTTTCTTTTCTTGGCAAAGGCAGGGGGTGCTGATAAAATTCGCAAAACTAATAAATGATTCTACCTATGAAAAGCAACCTTTTGAGGAATAACAGAAAAATACGGTGCATTAATGTGATTTTGTGTGTGTGTGTGTGTGTGTGTGTCAGATGGCAAAATGTTTTATAATATTTATGGTAAAGATCCTGTAGTTATATGACAGCAACTAAAGATGACAGACAAATTCATTCATTTCTTCTTATGGTTAAAGGAAAAGGTGATTAGTATCACAGTATGTGTGATTACTTTTCAACATGTTCACCAATGACATGTGATATCTCTTTGAGGTCAGTCTTTACCAATATGGCCTTTTGCTAGACTCTGACTCTTTTGTGTGGAAGGCTTACAAAAGTATTCATTAATTTCAGAATAGGCCATTCCCAGCTGGTAAATTTGCGTTGGTTATGGTGAGGTCTTCTCTGGGACAGAATTTGTGACTGAGAAATTGTGCATTGTATAATAAATTATATTATAAACATGAGACCCCATGATCTGGACTCTTTCAGAGTTTGAGGGAAAAGCCAGCCAAACAACAACCAACCAGTATACTCCACAACCAAGTTTTCTTCTTTTCTTTCTTCCTTCCTTCCTTCCTTCCTTCCTTCCTTCCTTCCTTCCTTCCTTCCTTTCTTTCTTTCTTTCTTTCTTTCTTTCTTTCTCTTTCTTTCATGTTTATTCATTTTTGAGAGAGAAAGAGAGTGAGCAGAGAGAAGTAGAGAGAGAACAGGAAACACAGAATCCAAAGCTAGCTCCAGGCTCTGAGCTGTCAGCACAGAGCCCAACATGGGCCTTCAACTCACAAACTGTGAAATCATGACCTGAGTTGAAGTCAGATGCTTAACTGACTGAGCCACCGAGGCGCTCCACCAACTTTCCTTTCTAATTTGTTTTCTTTGAGTAGTCTGGTTACTTTTATTTCTTTTTCCCAAATTGATCTTTTTTTTTTTTTTAAGTGAATAGTCACTTCATACAATGCTTCAATTTATTTAGTGTTAATGATAAATGATAGCAAAGCCAATTGTTACCTTAGTGGAAACTGATGGTCACTAAATCCTTCCCCAGTTTGGGAAGCATTTTAGCTTCAACAGGAAACACTTGCTCCATGTTCAGAGTGGGTTGGAGTGTTTGCAGCATAGTTCATTCTCTCCATCTTACCTCAAACATTTATTCACTATAAGTTATTTAGAATTGAACTTAGTTTTCTCTTTTTATTAATGGCTCATCAAAGGGATAACAACAACCATGGGCATTGCTTTAAGATTAGTGTACTTGGTAATGGGAATGTTGGTTTTTAATGGTTTTACCTATGGAATGTCTTATCATTTTATCTTTCATTTTAGAATCAAGGCCAGAGAGGTATTTCTCTTTAGTCATAGCCAAATGTCTGTTGGCTTGTCACCTAGAAAACAATCCATTCTGAATGATCTGCTCTGTCATCTACCAGAGAAAAGTCAAGCTCGAGGTGTTTTCTGGGTCTTTTTCACCGGGTCCATATCTGTGTTGATAATTTGTAGTAGACCCATATGCCCCCTTCAATCATTTTCATATAGGGTTGTTTTCCTTTGAATGACTTAGATATATGCCCCAAGTTTAGCAAGTAACTCAAGGGTACTCCATATTACTAAAATCATTTCACTCTGACACTAAGAAGAGTAAACAAATCTTTGCCTGATTTTAAAGCATGAACGCCAAGTTCATAGTTTCTGAGTTTCTCAAAAATACGTTTGTGGAGATTCTGTTTTCCTTACATCTTTTAAATCATGTTAGAAACAACTTGAATTTTACATTCCCAAACGTTTCCTTCCAAGGTAGTATTTTGCTTTCTTTTAATGGTTTGAAATTCTTTGATCTTCATTGAGTTTTTTTTCTTTAATATGAAGGATAGATATCATTTATATATTTGCATAGAGTTCTCTTACACTTAAAGCAACTTTTAAAAAATCTTGCAAATTGTTACCTGAAGGATTGTGACCATCAACTGAAAAAAGTATGTTCTTGTAATTTTAAAAATGTTAGATAGCAAAATTCACATGTCTGTGGATAAATGTTTTGGGAATGCCTGAATGCCAAGTCTTCCCAATACTTCCATTAAGTAATTAGGTTAAATAGCATTTTGCAAATGAGGGGATTGAGGTATCTGATTTAACATGTGTCATCACTGACATTTCAGTTTGTAGGCTCTATTTTTAAAGCCCATTGCTCTGATCAGCAGGCTGCTTCTACTGTTGAGAAGAAAACAGTAGCTCTGGGATGATGATTTAAAGGGGTCTGTCTGCACCAAGGCAGACCTGTGATAGCCTGGGCTACTCCAGATAATCAGTGCCAAGGCACTGCCCTGAGTTTCCGTCTGCAACTGTCCTCTCTGTCTAACCCTCTTAGACTTCCTGCTCCCTTGAACCCCAAAACCAGAATATGGATATTTCACCAGCCACTCAGCAAACCTTCTGTCTACTTGGGCAGTCTGACCCTGTAGCTCAACTTGAAAAAAAAAATCTGCCTTCATATCTGAAAGCAATTTTAAAAACAGCCCTGACTCTATGCTAAAATTTGAAGAGTTGCTGTTTTTATAGGAAGATGGGAAATGTAACATCATCTCTTTCTGTTCAAATTTTTAACAGACCTTGGAAAATGACTTATTTTTAATGCCCTTTTCTCTCTGTTTATAACCCTGCTGTCTCAAGTTGACTGTGTTGGAACAGCCATAGGCCATGTATCTGTGAGCACGTGTGTCTGGTGATTTGTAAAACTGCGTACATCACTCACAGTTGTTGAGTACACAGTGTAGAATAAGAAGCAGAAAATAAAGAACAAGCCTGTCTAGGAGATGGTGTGATGGCTTTTGAGATCCCTGTGTCAGCGGTGATCATTTCGGAAAGGGCCATGTTTTTCAATAGGCCCCAGGTTGCAAAGGACCCAAACTGAATATTCCATAAAAATTTCCTCTCTCTAATTCTCTGATTTCTTGAACCTGGTAGTTAAGCCATCTCTTCTTGTCTAGATGACAAATTCCCCTTTGCGGTGACATTATTATGTGACTTTTTTTGGCCAAAGGTATGAAGGTTTTTCCTATTTGGTTTTCATTGCAAGCCACTAATAGGCTATCAACTCTCACGTAGAGACTATTAATAGCTGCATATTTCACTCCCCAAATCCCAAAGCTAACAAAAGCCTCTATGTCTTTAAGATAGGAAATTTGGAGAGGCTTTACTGCATGATGGCTTGGAAAGAATATGATGCAAACTGTGTCTTTGATTTTGATGGAACATTCCTTCAGTGTTTTATCGCTTAATGGATAATTACTCCTTTGAAGGCATTTCTTGTGTCTTCAAATATTTATTATTTGAACTAATGCCAGTTCCTGGTTTGTCCAAATCCTAAGCCTTAAGTGCTCTGAAACTCTTTGCTTCGTGGAGGTTGTAGGAGCCACTGTTTAAAGAACATAGTGGCAGAGTCAAGCCTCATTCTTTGAGTGAAGGAGATAGGAAGCAGTGGCTCATAAAGACACCTGAAGAATCTCAGGGGTTGGGGACACTTTTTTTTTTTTTTTTTAAGATTGCCTTACAAGCTTCAGGTAGAGCTCTGTGTACAACAGGCATCAAGTATTTCTGACATCCTCTTTCTCTGATGTAGGGGTGCTGTCAAAGGCATAGAGCCATCGTATAACTCTGACTGATGAGAGAAGCTTGAGATAGGAATAGTGTTTCAAATGTTCCTCCGAGAGGACTGCTTATCAGAGCATCAGGGATTGCTGTTGAAGTCAATTGGAAACACTTCTCAAAGTGACAAGGAGAAGCATGGAGGAGTGGTCATGCATGGGGAAACTATGAAAAGGAATTTGGTGAGCGAAGCAGGGGTGTAGGGACCCAGACCTCAAGGGAATGCTGGTGTTACTTAAGTGGTGAGACTGCCATTGGGCTCCTGCATTGTGAAATGACACCCTCTGCTCTCCTTTCAAATTCTGGTATTTTGGGCTGAAAAATGTTTATTAATATTTGAGCAACTGGTAGTTGCTTGATTTAGAAAGCAATGAAAATATTGTTGTTTTGGTGCTGGTTCCTGGCATAGCAGTTGGCAGCTGAAGGCAGAGGGAAGGCAGGAGACCAAACCACTGCTGTGGACCTGTCACACTCTATTGTCCTTTCTCTCTCTTACAGGAACCCCTGTTTGGTTTTATATGCAAATTGCACCAATAAGAAATGAACATGAAAAGGTGGTATTGTTCCTATGTACTTTCAAGGATATTACATTGTTCAAACAGCCAATAGAGGATGATTCAACAAAAGGTAATTTCCAAAGGGATGGCCACACTTAAGAATTAGGCTGTTAATTATTTATATTGTTGTTATTATTATTGTTTAGAAAAATACATTGGTTGAACTGGAAAACACAATTTTACTATTAGTACTTCTTTTGCTTTACATTCATGCCAGCAATGATCCAAAATCAGTTTTATCCAGTCATATCATTTGAATGGAAATAGCACGGCTATCCAAAGTTGAAATGAGAATTGGTTAACTTGAATTATAATAAGAGGAATTTAGATAAGATATAAGGAAGAAATTTCACAGGTCATTATTAATTTAGAATCAATATAATGGGAGTTTCAACAACTTCTACCAGGATGAGCTTTAGAAACACAAAATTTAACAACCTGTGAGATGGTTTAGGTGAAGTCCTTTTACAGCACAGTTGATCGGTTGATTGAATTTGGTTGAACTAATAAGTGATTGATTAGCTGATTTTTTTCAGGTTACTTTTCACCCTTTACCCATTTAGCTGTTGCAGATAGTCTTGGGTAGATGCTGTTAGCTTATGTGAAGAATAATTTTGTTATCAAGTGAGTAGCTGGCAAAATACAAACATCCTGACTATAGTCATACTGACTATAATATTCAGGGAGATGGCTATAGAAAGCAGTAGTCAGTGGTGTGCATGTATCCCCCTTTCTAGGTAATATATTCTCATTTTATTCCCTCCAATTATGTTTAAATTAAAAACTGGTGTCATATAAATGAAGAATTTCAAATACTCTTAGAAGATTTTATGAAATGTTATTTTTAATAATCCCTCCAGAGACTAAAAATGAGATCTTCCTCTTTGTATTTGGCAAACATTGTCTTCCTTTCCTTACCTCTTAAAAAAAAACTGGTACAGAAATTTAATCTTTCCATCCGTAACCTAATTATAGAAAAATTTTGTAGTTTTATTCCTTGCATATGGATTCACATATATTATGTTATACCTGGTTGGTTTCTGGTTAGTATCAAATTGCAAGAGGAAAATTTTACAATGTGCAAACCATTTAAAGTATAACATAGGACAATTTATTTGCAAATGTTTCTGAAAATGTGTATATTAAATCATCTCCTGGACTATTGAATATTCACTTTTGGACTCATACTACCTATTCCTTTACTTTTACGCAGAGACTCAGTGTCTAAGAGGTTTAGGATAAATTTAAACATTATTTTTAAAAATAGAATAGTCTTCTAATAGTATTTAGGTTTAATGCTTATTTGTTTTAAAATTCGAAGTTTCTCCATCCAATAGCAATAGAATATGTGTTCTCAAGCTTACATGGAACATTCACTGGATAGATCACATTCTGGCCATAAAACACACCTTGACAAATTTAAAAGAATAGAAAGCTTAAAAAAGGCAGTTTCTTAGACCACAATGGAATTAAGCCAGAAATCCATAACAGAGAGAGCTAAGAAATCTCCAAATATTTGGAAATTAATACATTTGTAAATAGCCCACGGGTCAAAGAAGAAGGCTTAAAGTAAGCTAGAAAAATATTTTGACTAAATGAAAATGAAAATACAACTTATCAAATTTATGGGATGCAGCAAAAGTAGTGGTTAGAAGGAAATGTATGTGACATTAAATGCATATATTAGAAAAGAAGAAAGACGTAAAATTAATAACCTAAGCTTCCACCTTGGGGAGACAAAAAAGAGCAATTTAAACCAAAGCAAACTGAAGACAAGAAATAAGGAACCTTGGAGCAGAAATCAATGAAGTAGAAAATAGGAAAACAGAGGAAATCACCACAACTCAAAGCTGGTTCTTTGAAAAGATCATCAAAGTTAATAAACCTCTAGCCAGGCTAAGTGAGAACAAAGGGAGAAGATGCAGGTGACCAGTATCAGAAATTAAAGAAGGGCCATCACAACTCATCCGAAGGACATTAAAGCATTACAAAAGAATACTTTGATCAACTGTGTAGCCACTGAATTGATACTTTAGGGGAAATGGACCACGTCTTTGAAAAACAAACTGCCAGAACTCACACTGGGAGAAACAGCTAACCTAAATCATTCTATATCTATTAAATAAATTTAATCAATAGTTAATAAACTGACAAAACAAAGGATGTTTTTGTTTTTTATTTTTTGTTTTTGGCAAATCTACAGTCTTTTCTAGAAAATGGAAGCAGAGAGAGCTCCCCTAACTCATTCTGTGAGGCCAGCACTACCCTCATACCAGAGCCAGAAAAAGACACTGCGAGAACAGAACATTACAGACCAATATTTCTCATGAATATAGATATAAAAACCCTCAATAAAAATTGAACCCACATGACAACCAAGTGGGATCTATTCCACATATGCAAAGCTGGTTCGACATGAAAAAAATCAATCCCTGTAATCTTCGCTTCAACAGGCTGAGAAAGAAAGATTATACCATCATATCATTCAACATAGAACAAACATGACAAAACCCAGCACCCATTCATGGTAAAAACTCTTAGTAAAGTAGGAATAGAGAACTTCCTCAACTTAATAAGGAACATTTATGAAAAACCTATAGCTAACAGCTGACTATATCTTAAAGTAATATGTTTTAAAATAATTGGTATACGATTTGTGACCTAACATATTCTTCAGATGAATTTCTCTTGCCTTCGCACTGAATGACGATAATACAGAGTAAGAAGCCTTCATGTCACAGTCTTTTCCCTTAAATAATATTTATATTTATATTTATATTTATATTTATATTTATATTTATATTTATATTTATGTTTATATTCAATGAATATTATTTTCTCTCACTTTTTAAAAGTGATTTCATGACACCACTGAAGTTAGGGAGAATATGGTACATTTGCAGTTTTGGCCTGCTGAACGTTGATGGTGTCAGTATATTTAGCCTATTTATAGAAACTGAAAGTTGACAGCATTCAAAGTGAGATTGGGGAAAAGGTGCTAATATTGAGAGTTGACTTTTCTCAAATTAATGCCCTTCCATTTATCGGCCTAAACCTCCATCTCTGTATCCTTACATCAGAATCACAGAGTTCCTCCTGTGGCAGAATCTCTTAACTGCATCACGCATTCTTATAAAAAAAATGGTATTTGAATAAATGCCAAACGACTTAGACCTTTTGATTTTGAACTATGTGCTGGATAGATATGTAAATTAGCATTTAGAGGGGAAATCAGACCCCACTGTGAAAAGCATTAGGGAAGACTATCTCTTTCCAGGGCCTGAATTTGTAGAGGAAGAGCTTATTTTAAACAGACTTTTATTTTGAGACTCTTCCACACCTGTCAAATACATAACAGATTATTGAACAAGTAATGCACAATGTAACCATGAAGGCTGTATATGAGCTACTTTCCATTATTCATATGAGCTGTAAAATTAATATGAAAAATTCAATAGAAATAAAATATTTATGCCATTAAGTAATCATCCTGCTATCTCTATGAAGGTAGAAGCATAGGAAAGTATGTTTGGAAATCTTGGCGGAAAAATATGTCTCTCAAATTCTTAAGTTGAGTAAAAGGGTAAAAGGGAGTGTGGAACTTTTAAGAAAGTGCAGATAAGATTTCATGATAACACCGTAATATCAAAATGATTTGGGTGTAGAGCATCAAACTGGGAGATGGTAGATTTACTTTAATTCGGGCTTGGGCACCAGAAATACTTAACATGAGACTTTTCAGGACTCTTCTAGGAAATTTTGTTCCCCTTGTTTATCTATTTTACCAATTTTTCCCCCTAACCAAAAATGTTGATTAAGCACACAGAATGGTGCAGGCCATTCTGCACCTGTGTCCTGAAGGTACATAGTTCCTTCCCTCATATGATAATGGGGGAGGGGAAGACAAACAAGTAAATATAGATTGGAAATTTTCTTCTGATTGCTCTTATTTTCTCAGTAATATAAAAAACATGGTTCTCACCTGAGAGTAAGCATGGTGAAGGAGATGAAGTATTGAAGGTTTGGGGAGAGAGGAGTAGGCATGAAATGGTGATCTAAGAGGGTGGAAAAGTGAGTGGGCAAGGGGAATTCAGCAGATTTGCTGAACACGAAGGTCTGCTTGGGGCTAGTGATCATGAATTCACCTGCATCTATGAGCATGATTATATATTTTACTCCACCTATGTTTAGTCGAAGGTGTATAGATGCAGAAGTAATGAAGAGTTGGATTTAACCAGAGTTGGGATTTGATAAGGTGAGTAAGATGAAAAGAATCAGAGAGAAGGATCAGGGAGTTGTGGCTGTTGCAAGGGAGGACATGGAGGGTGTTTGCAAAATTCTGAGGAAGTACTTAGGTAGTAGAGTTCTACCTAGGACATAGGAAATAGTGTTTTAAGATGAAGAATAGACAAGTGAGTCCATACATTAACAGGCCAGAATGTAACTTTTAATCCCAGAGCAAGGGCATTTTACCTTCTTAATGTGAAATGTCGAAAGTCCTTTGAAGATTTGCCAAGGTTGGAATTAACATTAATCTCCTTCTACGTGATTTGGTATTTTTACCAAGAAACCCAGACACATAGTTGAAAGACTTGAGTAAACTAATTCTGAATAAATACAATTGTTTCTAAATTGTATCTGGGATAGTAACTATAATGTGATAGCAATTTACATGCACCTCTTCCTCATAATGAATCTCACGATACCAAAACTTCAATCTAGGTTGATTTTTGCCTTTAAAATGAATGGCACTTACTGATGTCAATGATACCTTTGACGTACATCATGATGGATGGTAGTAAAAACCATTGAAGGGAAGGAAACCTGTTTTGATGGAGTAGTTACTATATGTCAGGAACTTTATATTCTTTATTGCTCTTACCTATAATACTGAAAATTAGTATTGCTATCTCTGCTTTACTGTTGAAGATCCTGACATGCAAAGTGTGACTGATTTTCAATCCCATATTCTCTCTATTGCATCATGCTGTCTCATCCTTTCTAGTGGAAACTTACTATTGCATTTTTGTCACCTTAATCCCCTGCTCTCCTTTTTTCCTGCAACAATTGAGAACACTCTGATTCTGACAGTATTGTACTGTATTAAACCAATGAAATTTACTGATAATAATCAAGGGGGCAAAGCATTTTTGTTATCTTTTGTTCCTGGTACTGAGGTCTTGGAACTGTTGCTCAGCTAATCAGTCAATGGTACCTGATTCATCATTTGTAATAATGCAAAGGGGAAAAATTACAGCCAAGAAATCCATTCTGTTGATTATCCATATGTGTTCTAAAAGAGATGACCAAAATCTCTGCCCATTTAGCTGTGCGGTATTTTCAAACAGATTCCAAAACTGCCAAGACACTCACAGTGTGAAATATCCTGTGCCAAATAGTTATGGCATCTTCATGCCAATAATTGAGACAAAAAATTCCTATAGAATGAAACTAACAGCAAAAATAGCAACCTTCCCCTTGTGGGAAGCCAATGGTTTTCTTTAGAGAGGAAACAACAGATGAAATATGAGTAATTATACCATGTAGTCTCTTTGGCCAAGTGTATAATTGTTTACCTAAGCTTTTTTCTTATAGATTAGAATCTTGTGTTGCAGTCTAGTAAGATTGATTTTACTGCCTCTGTGACTTCCTCTTATTTTTAAGATTAGGCAGTCCATGACAAAGAGGTTAATTGCAACCCAATAGAGCTAAACTAATGTTTTATTAAGAAGGAGTTGGCATCCTGAGCTTTTAGGAGAACAAATGTTCTCATAATTCCATGAACAACTCATAGAACAAGTTTTAGGCTCTTCATATTCAGCTGTCTGTTCACATTACCCCATATCGACCACATCTAAGTAACATCAGCGAACTGTGCTGAATAATCAGTTATACCAGTTAGGTCTCTGTAAAGGTGAGACCAGTAAATGTATCGCTGGAAAAAGTTAGAACTGCTGATGTGCCTTTTTTCTGACCTAGACAGTATGGCTGCTCAATTTTTTCAAAGTTTGACTGTATAGTGGGGGTTGGTGACAGAGCAAATGAACTAATTTAGTTAATAACATAGGCAATTCCAGATGTGTCCAAGGGCACAAAAGGATAGGCATAGGAAATTCGCTGTCGTGTTGTTAGTGATAGAGAAAAATCTAGAAACCACTTAAATGCCCATAAACAGAACATATGCATGATCAGAAAAGAGCAAATACCTACTTCTCTGAGATGATAAAGAGGCAGGCAAGATTCAGTGCCATGTGGGTGGGTCTAGAGATGGAGGGGACAGAAAGGAAATTGAAGGCTATCATGTTTCTTATGGCCTCTGCTTATTCAATAACATTTGACGAGGTAATTGGTTGAGAGTGAGGAGAGAGGGGTAGTATAAGGGTTTTGAGAAAAATGCTCAAAACAAATGCTCAAAAACAAGTAATTGTTTAGAACTGAGAATTATAAGAAAGCCCTAATCCTGCCATGGCTGTAGGAAATGAGAGAACGCATGTCATTTGATGATTTGTATTCTTCCATGTGTCAATGAATTTATTCTTTCAATATCTCTTTTAATTTTTTTCAAAATATTTTCTGGATAAACCTTATTACATTCTGGGAATAAAAATTGGCTTCTTTGTTAATCCAATCCTTAGATGTACTAAGTGTGTAACATTACTTGTCTTAGAAATATGAAGCTTCAATTAGTATAACATTGCCTTGGAAGTTTCTAGAAATATTCAATGCAATTATAATATCAAGTTGAAGAAAGAAAGAAAACGATCACCTGAAATATTGTAATGTATCTATTGCCAACATGTCATCTGAAGACACCCTTGCCACTTTTACCGAACAAAGCAAAACCAAACCCAACCCCTGATAATAAAACAAAATGGGACTTATTTTAAATTTGATTTTTAAATTACAAATAAGTCAATTAATTAATTAATGGCCTGTTTTATGCCAGGCCCTTATCAAGTGCTTGAATATGGAGAGATGAACAGTAGTTCAGTGGGAGTGACTAACATGTTAATCAACAACTGCCATTAGTGTTGCAAGTGCCATGTGAGGTATTTATCCTATGATGTGCAAGCACAGAGGAGGATACCTCTCTTATGAGTGGATCTAAGAAGGTTCCAGAAGGAGATAATGCTTTAACTGAGTCCAGAGGTTCCAGTCAGTGTTAGCCAGACATAAGGGGATGGGGGGAAGCATTTCAGGCAGGCAGAATGATTATAATGCTTGAAAACCTGGACACAATGAATATCATGGGGTGTACAGAGAATTCCTAGGAGATTTAATTTTAGTTTTGAATTTATTCTTCCTTTAATTTGCTGTTAATTTTGGTAGAGTTGTTATACAGAGCATGTATAAAGAAGTAGAAGGAGATGAATGCAGAGCAGATCTTTGGGGCCGGAAACTAAATGACCTATATACCAAGAAAATGCAATGTTATCCTGAAGACCTCTGGGGATCTTAAAGAGTTTGAAATGGGGAAAGGGGAAGCACTTTGGCAGCAATGTAGAGTTGCTTGGGAGTATATGGTCAGAGGGCAGATAGAGAGTATCGTCTTCAAGATACTGCCAACCTAACTCAGGTGGAAGATTGTCTGACATATAGGGATGGAGAGACGAGATTCAACTTGAGTGAATTTATTAATAAGTTATAGTCTATAAGTCTTGAAAGTGATTGGATATGTGGGTGTGGAGGTAACAGTGAAGGAGGATGGTAAATTTCAAGTTTCTGATTGGACAACTGGAAATATCATGGGACCATTCACCAAGTCCAGGAATACATGAAAGGTGAATAGTTGGAGATGGAGGGAGACGATAATGAGATCAGTTTTGGATGTGCTGAGTGTCAGATGCCTATAGAACATCTTAGTAAAAGGTGCCTAATGGCTGACTAGATACAAGATAGGTCTAATGCTGAGAAGAAGAGTCTAGACTGGTGATACAGATTGCATGTTGGTCTTTTACATTGATGTTAAGTTCTTAGAGAGCTGGTGGCATATCTGGTGATGGTTGTTGTTGTTGTTGTTCTTCTTCTTCTCCTTTTAGCACATTGCACAGGGTTAGCCTTAGGGTTGCATACAATCCCCAAAGCCTAACATTTTTGTTGTTGTTGTTGTTGTTGTTCTAGTCACTAGGATAAAGTCCATTGGTGAAGAATTAAGGACATTCTATCAACTGATGCCAGATTACTTTTTTTTCTAATCCACTTATTGGATACCATAAAGGGAGCTGAACAGTTGGGGAAATACAAAGCTTAAATGAAGTCAGAATTAGCCTGAAAATGGTAGTAAAACATGATGTCACCTACCTAGTATAATTTGAAAGGCATTTGACGGGTGTCTGCTGAGGGTTTTTTCCTTCATCTTTTGTCACATTGTCTGAAATTTCATCCTTGCCGTTACCGTCATTCCTTGAGACCATCAGAAGTTTTCCTTTTTTTTTTTTTTAAATTTTTTTTCCACGTTTTTATTTATTTTTTTTGGGGACAGAGAGAGACAGAGCATGAACGGGGGAGGGGCAGAGAGAGAGGGAGACACAGAATCAGAAACAGGCTCCAGGCTCCGAGCCATCAGCCCAGAGCCCGACGCGGGGCTCGAACTCACGGACCGCGAGATCGTGACCTGGCTGAAGTCAGATGCTTAACCGACTGCGCCACCCAGGCGCCCCCAGAAGTTTTCCTTTTTTAAGGAGTTATTTGGCAAATAACCTAGTGAAGTACAATATCATAGAAGTTATCAAATGGTCTTATTGGAATCTTTAATAAATTAGAGCTTTTGGAATATCCAGAAAAGGATAGTTGAGACAGACTCAGAGTATGGTTAGTTTTGCTCTACTTACTCACGTCTCATTGATGTCTCCTTGAAATTAATTATTTAATAATGGGAATTTGAGGCGTTGGGAAGAAATTTCTTTCTCATTAAATTCACATCCCCTCCCCCACCAAAGTTAAAATTACTACTCTTTCAGAAAACAATGTTAGAGATTCTAGATATTTAAAGAATGGTATTTAGATACCACTGCAATTAACAAGAGAGAAATAACATTTTGCTGTTACAAGAAAGATGGAAGTGTGATATGAACCATAATATGTGAGATTTGTTGAAATTGGGTTTCATTTTCTTATGTGTATATATCTACACACAAATGCACAGTAAAATTGTTTTTTATTAGGCTATAATAAGTACCCCCCCCCCCCCATCTTCCAGCAGCTTAACACAGCAGAAGCATGTTTCTTGCTCACGTTACAGTCCAAGGCAGGTGATCCTTGGCATATGGCAGCCTTCCATGCACGGATTCAGTGCTTTACTATTCCCTAGGGGCTTGTTGTCACTTGTATCCAGCTGGTAGAAGGAGGGAGAACGTGTAGAGAAGTCTCACCTGCTTCATAAGTTGTGGCATGTGTGAGAGTGACACACATCATTTCTGCTTTCATTCCATTGATGAGAACTGGGAACATGGGGACAGCTGGATGCAAGGAGTGCTGGGAAATACATTCCTGGCTGGACAGTTGTTTTCCAGTAACAAATCTATATAATGCAAGGGGGAACACAGAATTTTGTGGACAGCTGTACCTTGGGTACTGGGACTATGTAATAGATATGAGCAAAACACAAAGATCACACGTAAAAATTAGCCATTACTTTATAGCTACACTTGAAATATGTGGTGATGTTTATGTAGAAATAAAGTGCTTTAGATTGATACTTTTTATTAGTTCTGGATGTTATGCTATTTCTGAGATCCCCTGAATATTAGCAAGAATGTTGGGTTCCATATTCATTATATGTGAAAAACTGAGACTTTCTCTCCTTATTTTAAGGTTGGACAAAATTTGCCCGATTGACACGGGCTTTGACAAATAGCCGAAGTGTTTTGCAGCAGCTCACGCCAATGAATAAAACAGAGGTGGTCCACAAACATTCAAGATTAGCTGAAGTAAGTGGGAGACTAACTTTCCTTCCCAAGATGGTGGTGGTAGCACATTTTTCCCCCTGAAATGATTCAATATAGATATCTGTGGTTATTATATTATAAGTACTCATCCTCTAATTATTTTTCCTGTGTAGATTTATAGAAATTTCAAATATATCTTTTTATTCTCTTGTATTTTTGAAATGGGAAACAAGTTCATGATATCCCAAGTCATATCTGTAGAGGTCTGTAGATGGTGAGATTTTCTTCGAGTAAGTGAGATAGGAAGTTCACTCATTTCATCCATAACCTGAGGGTTTTCTCTGTGCTTGGTACTCTATCAAGGATGGAAAGATGAATATGCAATGGGATCTACCATCAAGGAACTAAAGATCCTTGCAAAAAAACCTGACAATAGAATGTGACAGGTAGGATGACACACATGCAAAAGCATTTACCTAGACTTGGGGCTCTAGGGAAGCTTACCTGGGGTGAGTGAATCTTGAAGGAAAAATATGAGAGATTGGTAAAGAAGGGATGCAGGTCATTCCTACCAGGGAGACCAGCAGGTGCAAAGGCACAGAGGTGAGACAGTATGATGACTTTGAGTATGAATTCAGTGTGGGTGAGGTCAGGGGAAGGAAAGGTTAAAGTGATGTGTAGTAAAACAGTGGTGGTTTGTGTCCCATGAGTTAGGGAAAAGATATGATCACATTTGTACTTCAGAGAAACCTCTCAAAGGGAGATTAGTCCCTACGGTTTTCTTTGCGATGCTATGTTTTTCCTGTATTAATTTAAAAACATGATTCTGAGAAGGGATCCATAGATTTCACCAGATTGTCAAAAGGGATCCATTGTACAAAAATGATTAAGACCCCCTGCTTGACCTAGTGGCTCTGTGTTGAATGGGAGGATAGGGAAACCAGTTAAGAGACTTAATGGTAAATCAGTTAGGTTGACCATGGCTTTAAGCAAGGAAACCAGAAGCAGAAGTGGGCAGAATGCAGACACGCCAAGATTAGAGTCAACACATTTGTTGACTAGTACTGTTGGCTAATAAAATAGCATATATAAGAACAGGAAGAGAAGGTTTAGGGGCAATGGTTATGAGTTCAGTTTGGGGCATATTAAGTTTGAAGTGCCTGACAGAAAAATCCAAGAGGGGATGCCTCAAAGGCAGAGGAATTTATGGGTCTGGCTCTGGAGGGATTTCTGGGTCTGAGTTGCAGACCTTGGTGCCATAGGATGAGATGATGTTGCCCAGAGAAAGTATAGTGACCCAGAGAGAAAAGGAATTGAGGACAGAACTCCAGGTAGAAGCTTTGGTGTTCACGTGTCTTCTATAATCATCACTTGTCTTCCCCGTGTTGCCAAAAGTTAATGAAGCCACCAAAGCTCTGCAGAGCAGTTAGTGGGCACTCAGAAAACATTCTGAGGTGACCTACCAAAGCAGAGAGAGATAAAATTAAATGTATATGTTCATCAGTTTGTTCTGCTGGAGAAAAGTGAGTTGAAGCACTCTAGAGTATCTTTCTGAACTGGTTGCAGATATTAAATTTGGTTTGGAGAGGGTTAGAAAGTAAAGTATGTTCCTTGAATTTGGAGGGTTCTGGAGCTTTTCTTGGACCATAGCTAACTGGGGGATTTGGAAGGCTTTCTGCTTTAAATGGCACTGTTATCTTGGGGAGAAACTAAAACTTTGATGTGCAAACACATTTTTAAAAGCCAAGGTAAGATCATGATTACAACTAAATATTAATAATAATGATAATCGCAATATTTTAAAAGACAATATGCAATTAGTACAGGATTTAATGTTCTTTTAAAAAAAATTTAAGTGTTTATTTTTGAGAGAGAGAGAGACAGAGAGACAGAGACAGAGCATGAGCAAGGGAGGGGCAGAGAGAGATAGAGGGAGACACAGAATCCGAAGCAGGCTCCAGGCTCTAAGCTGTCAGCACAGAGCCCAACGCAGGGCTTGAACTCACGAACCGCAAGATCATGACCTGAGCTGAAGTTGGAAGCTTAACCAGCTGAGCCACCCAGGCGCCCCTCAACTAGCACAAGACTTAAAGCAGACTGTTAGATACAACTTCCTTTGTCAATAATTCTTGTTATGAAGTACTACTTGATTTTACAACTTTCTTTTCTGCCTTAATTGTCCATTTCCTTTTACAAAACAAACTGGAGTGGAAGAGCTTATTTCTGTGACTGCTGACTTTCATAGCTATGATTCCTTTCTGGTCTTAATGATACCTTATTCAGAATTTTTCTTTTCTCTGTTATACCACTGGGAAAGAACAAGAGGAAAGGGATCATAGAGAGGAAATTTTTTACCTTAGCACCCTGAATCATTCGTTGGTTTTTTCTTCTGCATCAACTGGGGAAGCTTCCCCTCAACGGCTCATGATTTTCTTTTACTTTTATTTTTTAGGAAATTTCATTCCCGTTTCTTCCCATCTGATTTTATTTTGTTTTTATTTTTTTGCTTTGCCTTTTGATTATTGTTAGTTTCTTTGTTGACCATCCTTAAGTCACAAACCTGACTCAGACAAAATTGTTTTCTGTCAGGTTGTAGGTTTGATTTCAGAGAACATGAAGAGATAACAAGATTCTCAAAAGATATTTTGTTTGCATGTGCTCTGAATCCAAAGGCTGACCCACAAGAAGCATCAATTTAGCAAAAGGATATCATTTCAAAAATTTTACTCTGAGTCTTATAATGTGTTCAACCTGAGTATATGGATTTGCTGGTAAATTTCAGGCTTTCACTTTTTCCAAGATAAAGTATAAATTTCCAAGATAAAAATATAAATTTTATCTCAATTCCATCTGGACACCTACATTTGGAGCCGATTCCCAGTTTCAGAGATCCTGGTCTCCGTGTAGGCAGTTCACCTATTGTCCACGTGAACCCATATCCTGCTGACTGGCTTCAGCTTCTCACTTTTATACTGGTGGAGCGATAAACTTCCGTAATAATGCCATGTCCATGGTCCTGATTCTATTAGCGTCAATGCTCTCAGATATTCAGAGAGAAAGAATGTGTCTGTATTGGGATAAAAATACATCGGAAAATGTGTTTTCACCCCCTCCACCTCAGGCTCATCACTTATGAAAGTACAAGTGGAATAGCGATGAAAGTGAAGAATTGTTACTCACTGCTTTATAAAAGCACCGGCGTCAGAGTGAAGATGAAAGTAGTGCTCTGCATCTGAGAGACATCAAAGCACAAGCATGTGTGTTCCTTTGTTGTTCATGCGTGCTCCTGCTCCTTGTCTTCTTGTAGCATTTCTGGATCCTTTTACATATGCAAGTCACTGTCTGAAGAACTAGGTCCTGGATGGCTAAAGAAATAAAAGACAAGAGTTTTACCTTGGACTGTGCATTATAATCGCCCAAGAAAGGTTTTGAAAATATGGGCCTGAGAAAGAGTATACTATAGTTTAAAAAATTTCTCCACATGATTCTAGATTGTAACCAGATTTAAGGGATACTGACCTTAGGAGTGATCCTATTCCATCTCTAGAGAAGACATCTCATATTCTGCTGAGGTGCTGAGCAGGGCAGGCTTGTCTATAAACACAGTGTGTGGGGCTACAGTGCTTTTAGGGGTCCATGGGATGTTTGAATTTCTATTAACAGTAGAAGGAAAAATTAAACTTTTAGGTTAAAAAATTGAATATATAATATTTATTTTTTGCAACAATGCAGTTGTAAAATGGAATTTTTATCTATCTATCTATCTATCTATCTATCTATTTATTTTTAAATGTTTATTTTGAGAGAGAGAGGGAGAGTGAGAGAGAGAGCAGGGATGGGCAGAGAGAGAGAGAATACTAAGTAGCCTCCATGCTGTTAGTGCAGAGCCCAACACAGGACTTGATCCCATGAACCGTGAGATCAGGGCCTGACCTGAAATCAAGAGTTGGATACTTAGCCAACTGAGCCACCCAGGTGCTCCTAGTTTATTATATGTTTTTTGGAGGAAGGGTCCAGGAAAGCAAAAATGCTCAGGGCCCATGAAGGTCATAATACACCCTGGCACTGAGTTTATTTTCTAGGTATACTTTCTTTGTGCTCAGTCTATGGTCTGTGTAGATATAGATGGTAAAATATTAACATTGACTTTGAAGAAAGTTTTCATGTCTAATACAGTGAAGTTGGAATGGGTAGACCATTGGTTGTAAAGTGAGAGAGAAACCATGATTATATATATAAAGCTCTATCCCCAAATGAAGCTTTCATTCCTGGTAAGAAAATTTGCTGCCAAGTAATTTAAGACCTTATGGGACAAATATGGCTGGGCACTGATAATGAGGATAAATACATAAAAATCTTTAGAAATAGTTCTTATAGCCCCCAAACTAATAACAATAGTTTTAATACACAACTAAAGAGAATACCAGTGATGTTTTTTATGTTTCAAAATATTAATGATGGGTATTATATACATAGTTTTCAGATATGTAAGTTCTATGCATGAGAGAAACTTTTCAGGATAATTCTCTCTCAAGTTTCAAGAAGTGCTAGTATATTTGCTTTGCTTTGCGGCTTATGAGTTACATGCTAGTAGGTATTTTTGTTTATATCTATTTTTACATTCAAATATTGATGCATTTAGGGGCGCCTGGTTGGCTCAGTTGGTTAAGCGTCTGACTTCGGCTCAGGTCATGATCTCCCGCTCTGTGAGTTCCAGCCCCGCGTCAGGCTCTGTGCTGACAGCTCAGAGCCTGGAGCCTGCTTCAGATTCTGTGTCTCCCTCTCTCTCTGGCCCTCCCCTGTTCATGCTCTGTCTCTCTGTGTCTCAAAAATAAATAAACGTTAAAAAAAATATTGATGCACTTATGATTTAATGGTAACCCTTTGACTCCTACTGGACCCCATTAGCCCTGGAGACACTGAATAATTGGATATATAATATGACAAAGCTGCTGGAAATACTGTTTATGAAAGTCACATTTATAAACTCCTTACATATAGGTTCACTCAGCCTTAGCTTCATTGATGGCATGGAGCAGAGCTCTCGGATCTATTCTTTCAACTCCTTTTCACAATTTCCAGGTTCCATGTTCTGCAAAACAATGCTAAATCAGTGTTTGTTACTTTTGCCCAGTGCTGCCCAGCCTTCTGCTCTTGCTCTGTCATCTGCTTTTTGTCTTTGCCTCTTTAATTAGACCTGCTTAGAGTAAGTCAAGGTTCATATAACCTTGCAGTGAAAATTTTCCGTTTGTCCAAAAAGGTATAGAGAAGCAAACCTGAGTATTTAGCATTTTTTTCCCTAAAGAGAACATTCATCTGGGCAGAAAACACAGTTCTTCAAGTCCTGGTTGAAGGGAGAAAAGGAAAATGTAGGCTATAATATTTACAACCCTGATATCACTATGCCAATCATTAGGGCCCTTGCTGAGTCCCACTCAACAGCAAGATCACCAACAGTGTGGTCCTGAGGTTCAGCGAGGCCATCAGAATCAAAGTTATGCTCTCTGAGGTGCTAAATATGTGTGAAGAATGGATAACAGTGAGTCACCCAAATAAGTGCTGGATAATCAGAGATGTGATTTTAGGCAGGCTTGCAAGTGAGTGTACAGAATGCAGTCTCAGAAGTGGATTCCAGCAGTGCTGTGGATCAATGTTGGTGTTGGAGGAAGTCATCAAGAGGATGTGACTGCTGGTTGACTCTTGAGCTGAACCCAGGCAATTGAAGGCTTCTCATTCCTGTCCTTCAAATGTACATTCTACCCACTGTTCCCATAGTGGGAACCATTTTCAAGGACATAGTGCTGAAAGAGTAGGATGTTTTGGGGACCATTTGGATGATATATGTAACCGGACCAGGGCATCTCTTAATCTTTTAAGATTCTGGTGGGTGGGTGGTAGATATCTACTAGTCTCATGGCTTCCTGCCACAAGCCTCATAGGTATGTTCCCTAGCTTATTAAACCTTCCACCTAAGAATATGGTGTGGTCTGCCTTTTTCTTTGGTTTCTTCTTGCCCTTGGTGTTTGGGGGCCAGTTTGTGAACCAATATTTGGCCACTGGAGAGAAAGCCAGGTGGAACAGCAGATTAACTTCCTTTGAACAAACTTTGGTACAACTCAGAAGTGGGAGACAGAACTATGGGGTGTGATTAGTCTGGAAACCAGGAGTCATGAAAACTATGCTGTGGTTTGAGTTTTGGTGAGTTTGAAGTCATTACTAACTGTACAGAGATGTCCAAGTCATTTATATGCACATTGTCTCTCTTTTAGGTTCTTCAGCTGGGATCAGATATCCTTCCTCAGTATAAGCAAGAAGCGCCAAAGACGCCACCACACATTATTTTACACTATTGTGCTTTTAAAACTACTTGGGATTGGGTGATTTTAATTCTTACCTTCTACACCGCCATTATGGTTCCCTATAACGTTTCCTTCAAAACGAAGCAGAACAACATAGCCTGGCTGGTGCTGGACAGTGTGGTGGACGTTATATTTTTGGTTGACATTGTTTTAAATTTTCACACGACTTTTGTGGGACCTGGTGGAGAGGTCATTTCTGACCCCAAGCTGATAAGGATGAATTATCTGAAAACTTGGTTTGTGATCGATCTGTTGTCTTGTTTACCTTATGACATCATCAATGCCTTTGAAAATGTGGATGAGGTAAGTTTTTTTTTTTTCTGAGTACTGTGGTTCATATGTTTTGAGAAAATTAAGATAAAAGTTTATAGATAATCGAAACTTCTTTTTAGCCACATGTTCAGCCTTCACCCTACTTGCCATAAATTGTAATATTCAATTACTTTATGTTAATTTTCATCTGCTTCCTTTTCTTGCTTTCTGGTTGATAATACCAATTACTGGGACAGTGGTTGTGGTTGGAAATTGTGGTTTGAAAAGTGGAGGTTGTGGTTGGAGGAGGTGGAACAGAAGAAAAGTCGTAGCATTTGGGGCAAAACAGTTTATGAACTAGGTAATAGACTAAAAGATATGAAACAGATGTATTTTCTTTGGAAAACTAGCATTTTAAAATGCTATGCATCCATAGATCTTTTGTTTCCTCCTCTCCAGATATATATGGTAGCAGTGCTTGATTGAGATAATATAAAAAAAAGTTTATGGAAAAGTCTTAAATTTTTGCCTTTTTGGTTTCTTCTTTATAGCCTTTGCTTTAAATTTTGTCTAAACACATATGTGGCTCTTAGAGACTATATTGGATGATTTCCGATGTCTGGTCTAGTTCAAGGTTCTGCTCATTCAGTGTGTTACCTATACAATTACAAACACTTAAAATATGTAATGTCTTAAAAGACCACTTTATCCAGAGGTTCCTAACTTCTAACTTAATAGTGGATGATTTTCAACTTGCTACATCAAGCTAATAGGATGCAACCAATAATCTCAACTAATAACATAAAAATGAGTCAATATAGAATGCATCTATTATTAAAATATGTTCATAATGATAATATTACAAACTTAATTTCCCTAAAGATTCTACTCTGTCCTTGTCAGCTGCTCAGATGGAAAATTCTCCACTACATTGTTGTTGTTATTCTATGTATGTTGGGAGGTAGATAGAAACTATTCGGTGACTTTTTTCCATACAATTTCTATGCTCACTTAACTTTAATATTATTAAAAAAACCCTATTTCCCTGAAAGTTAAGTGCAGACATTGTATTTTGATGCCATACACATTAGTTTAAAAATTACAGAAAAAAGAGCAATGATAGTAAATTATTTTATAATTTTAGATTCCATTTACATCAAGCTTTTAAAGGTACATTTATTTCTTTCCTATTTACCCTCTGGAAAGGGTTGAGAGGAGTTTATTTTGAAAATGTGAAATATGATAAGGAGATGATAGAAGTTATATTTCACTTACTATATGAATTTATATATTAAGATTTCAGTCATTTAGAACATAGACACCAATATTTTAATAACAAGAATCAAAAGATTGGCTCAGTTCATAAAAGGGAAGATACATTAAATGTGTTACAAAATAATAAATGTATTTGACATAATATATAAATATATCAAGAGATCCTCAGCCTCATGCATATTAAGTAAAATGCAAAGTAAAACTATACACTGACATACCATTTTTAGGTTGTTACGAGCAAAGCTTAGTTTGGGTACCTGGGTGGCTCAGTTGGTTGAGTGTTGGACTCTTGATTTCTGATCAGGTCATGATCTCATGGTCATGGGATCAAGCCCCACATCAGGCTACCTGCTGAGCTCGGAGCCTGCTTAAGATTCTCTCTCTCCTTTTGTCCCTCCCCCACATGCGATTGTTCTCTCTCTCTCTCTCTCTCTCTCTCTCTCACAAAAAACACAAAACAAAAGAAAACACCAAAAAAAAACCCCAAACAAAACCAAAAACCAAAAACCAAACAAAAACTTTGCTAACACACTAGGATGGTGAGTATGGTGGCTAAGAAGGTGCACTGCTCAGATCTTCCTTCATGAAAACCTGCTACCCAGAGCACAATTCATAGCTTCCTGGAACCAGCTCTTGGTTTGGGAAAGACAACTGTTAGCATCTTTTTCGAACTCAGCATTCATTCAGTGAGTTATCACACTGTCACACTAGTAGCTTGAAACTGGCCATGGCCGCAGTGGGAGTGTTTACACCCAGAAAGACACAAATGGTATGAATAAAGGCTTTTTTTTTTTTTTTTTTTGACTGACAGCTACTGCATTGTCTGATCTGTTGCATTTCATACACTGAAACCATATTTCCCCAAGGCTACTCTTAGCCAATAATTAAGAATGGTGGTAAACAGTATAGTTAGTCGACTCCTGCTCAATGGGGAACTCCTCTATTGAGTAGCATTTGCTCTGGGGCTCCCCATTTACCTGTACTGTGGTCTGAGACCGTTCTACCCAATACCTCTTCAGACGTGTCAGACCTGCATTGTGGTCTGAAGCCTCCTCCCTCTTCCCTTTATCTTTCCCAGGTATTCATCTCAGTAAAACTCTTGCACATGTAACCCTGACTTGGCAGCACTCTGTAGGGGACGTGAACTAATAAAGTGAACGTGTGGGTATTCTCATACATTGCCCAAGGGGAAGGTAAATTGGTAAAACTTCTATGCAGAATGATTGACATTACCTCATTTTGGAAAAAACAAAACAAAACAAAAAAAAAACAACCCTAGAGCCAACCACTTTCGCATTGTTTAGGAGATTCTTTTATTATTGCTTGCATATCAGCAAACAACAAGATTACCTACCTACCTCTTGGTTTTTCTTTTCTTTTTCTTTTTTTAATTTTTAATTGTCTTTTAAAGTATCGGAGCTTGAACTCATGACCCTGAGATCAAGACCCAAGCTGAGATCAAGAGTCAGATGCTTAACTGACTGAGCCCCCCACCAGGCGTCCCTGATTTTTCAGTTTGAGGCCTTGTCTTTGACTTCGCAAATGGCATTTTCTCCCTACTCTTACTATGTCCATGCACTTTTCCCATCACCTAGTTCTCACAATACAGGTATATCATCCTTTTGGTTCAATAAATATTAGGTGTTCACAACATTATTACTACAGATATGGAACCTTAAACATGCTATGATTGTTTTCCTGCACTTTACATTTTCCCAAGCATTAATAAATGTCTGGGTTTATTGTTTGCTTGGTTTTATGTACTTATCACTAATTCAAACACTAAGCTTTCTGCCAATTGTTTAAATGTTCTCTCATTACATCGATGCAAGCAATATTCTATCAACATCATTAAAAAAAATTTTTTTTTAATGTTTTATGTATTCTTGAGAGAGAGAGAGAGACAGAACATGAATGAGGGAGGGGCACAGTGAGAGAGGGAGATACAGAATCCCAAGCAAACTCCAGGCTCTGAGCTGTCAGCACAGAGCCCGACGTGGGGCTCGAACTCACGAACTATGAGATCATGACCTGAGCCAAAGTCAGAAGCTCAACCGACTGAGCCACCCAGGTGCCCCTATCAACATCATTTTCTTAAACAAATCTTTTTGCTCCCACCTCCCACATGATCGACCATTTGGCTACTTACAACATTCTAGGCTAGAGAGAATTTCTCCTCAGAATTTTGAAAGACATAATGTCATTGTAGTCCATCTTCTAAAAACTGTTAAGAAACTTGTAACCACTAGGATTTTGGCCCTTTTATATGGCACCTGTTCTCTCTTTCTGGAAGTTTGGTGTGCTCTCTTTGTCTCTGGATTTTGAAACTTTCTGATGATAGGCCTTAGTGTGGGGTCCATTTTCATCAGTTTTATTGGGCACTGATGGTGGCCCTTTTCAATCTGGAAAAGTGTGTCTTATGTCTTAATTTCTTTTTCCTGAAATTATTTTCTCCACCCTTCTCCTCACTTTTCTCTTGCTGGTATTCCTTTTATTCAGACATTATATGGATTGGACTGGCCTTCTAGTTTTCTTTTTTTCTTCTCTCCAATTTTCCAACACTTTCTATTTTTGCTATACTGTCTGGGAGATTTCCTCAACACTATTGTCTAACTTTCTTTGTCCTTAATGATTGTTTTTGTTCAAGATCTATTTAACTTGATATCAATAAAGCTAAATTAGCTTTCATTTAGTATTGGCATATATAGATATATCTTTTAAATTTTATTATTATAGATTATTAAACTCTAGCTGTATCTTTATCTTATATAGATTCTGAGAGGCTTTTTAAAAAATGTATATTATTTTTTTGAGAGAGAGAGAGGGAGAGACAGAGACAGAGAGCAAGCAGGGGAGGGCAGACAGAGAGGGAGACACAGAATTGGAAGCAGTAAATTCTGAGAGTCTTAACTGACAAGCTTAATCTATGCATATATTTTGAGATTAATTGCATTTTTATTTACGTAAAGCATTTTATTCTCTACTTTAAAATACCTTTGTTCTTTTCTCTCTGTTTTTATTCCTTTTTTCTTTTTTCTTCTATTTTTTGGATTGATTTTTTTTCTCTCACCTACTGGATATCTTCCATTAGTTTGGAAGTTTTTCTGTTAATTGATTACTCTTAACATTTCTTTTTAAAAATATTTTAAAATTTTACTTATTTATTTTTAAATGTTTATTTTTGAGAGAGAGAAAGGGAGAGAGAGAGAGTGAGAGAGAATGAGTGGGGAAGGGGAAGAAGGAAAGGGGACAGAGGATCTGATGCAGGCTTTGCACTGACAGCAGACAGCCTAATATGGGGCTCGAAGTCCCGAACCATGAGATTATGATCTGAGCCAATGTTGGATGCTCAACCCACTGAGCCACCCAGGTGCCCCTGATTACTCTTAACATTTCTAGCATCATTATGTGGCTTATTAGTATCTTTACTCTTTTCCTAATTAATTCAAGGACCTTTGTTCATCTCATCTTTGAAATTATTACTGTCTTGTATTTTGGATCTATATTTTTTAACTTTCCCTTTTAATTATTATATTGTGGTCTTATTTATTTATTGAAAGTTTCTTTCTTAGAGAGAGAGCGAGAGCAAGACAGCAAGAGCGAGAGCGAGAGTGAGAGCGAGAGAGAGAGAGAGAGAGAGAGAGAGAGAGAGAGAGAGACAGAGCGTGAGCCGGGGAGGGGCAGAGAGAGAATCCCAAGCAGTCTCCGCATTGTCAGTGTGGAGCCCAATGCAGGACTCAAACTCATGAACCATGAGATCATGACCCGAGTGGAAACCAAGAATTGGTTGCTTAATTGACTGAGCTACCCAGGTGCCCCAATCGTTGTCTTATTTAATTTCAATACTTATTTAGATGTACCCACATGTCCATCAGTTTCTTTGCTCACATTATTTTATCCATTTTTGGCTTCTTTCTGGTTTAGTTCCTGTGGATCAACTCTGTATTATCTATTATATGACATCCAACTTTCTGGAACATACTTCTTCAGGGAAACCTTCCTACATTATGTTAAAAAGCAAAATTCAGCCGAGTAAATTTTAAAGGCCATACTGCCTTTATTCAATGATTCATGAGTTGGGCAACTTCCCATCTAGCAAACAGAAAGGAGCTCTGAGGAGCTGTACAACACAGAAGACTTTTATAGGCAGAAGGGGGCAAGACAAGGACATAATTAGCAAAGAATGGGTTATTTCAGGCAACGTCACCTTCATTTAGGGGAAGGCCAGGGGTCTATCAGGCAGGTTACTTCATTAGTGCTGACCAGGTAATTCCAGATGGACTGGTTAAGATTACATTCCTGGGAGAGGCTGAAACTGCAATCAAGTTGATGTTAAGTCTTGGTTCCGTGACACGGGTGGGCTTAGCACAAGTGACTCCCATTTTGGGCCTTTTTTAAAAAAGTAATTATTCCAGGGGCGCCTGGGTGGCGCAGTCGGTTAAGCGTCTGACTTCAGCCAGGTCACGATCTCGCGGTCCGGGAGTTCGAGCCCCGCGTTGGGCTCTGGGCTGATGGCTCAGAGCCTGGAGCCTGTTTCCGATTCTGTGTCTCCCTCTCTCTCTGCCCCTCCCCCGTTCATGCTCTGTCTCTCTCTGTCCCAAAAATAAATAAACGTTGAAAAAAAAAAAAAATTAAAAAAAAAAAAAAAAAGTAATTATTCCAAAGCAACTCTAATGAATATCTTCATTGTATTTCATCTTCATTTATGTACATGAGTGCACATTAATGTAATTGAAGTTATTTTTCTTTTGTTGCTTTGTATGTGCTCATGAACACTGTACCATTTGTTGTGGGACCTGGGGTCTTATTCCTTCCTTAGGATATGTTTGTTGTGAGCCTTTGGGATGGTTACTCTGGCTCTCAGTTTCTGTGTCTGTAAGAAAAAGGAAGGAATACCTAATTACTTACACCACAGGGTGGTTATAAGGAATAAATGGGAATAGAGACATGAGTGAATTTTACTTGTAGAATTTTCCTATCTGAGAGGATATTATTATTTCCTTTGTGTATTTTTTTTCCCCTCAGCTTGATTCTAAGACCTGTGATAGGGAACAATGTGGCCCATCTCCTTGGTAATCCTTTATTATTCTTCGTGCATATCAGTGACTCACTGACCTGAAGCAATGACGTATTAGCAAGGTTTTAGTAAATTGTACAATGACATAAAACTTATGATGAAGTGAGCTGGTGGTGGCTTGGGAATAGGAGAGTATGAATCTGAAAATAGCAGTTTAATCCTTTAATGTGATGCGGGTGCAGGACTTAATAACTCTTTATTTTCAACATTGTTTCAGTTGATGTGCACTCTGAAGGTAATTTGATTTACTAGGAATTCACAAACTGAATATGTGATTCTGTAAGAGAGTTGTGAGGCATGGAAGACAGCGTCCATTAGAGGAAAATGTTCTGTTTGAGAAGATGTAATGCAGATTTCCTAGAAACCATAACCCAGGGTAAAAATGTAACGAGGAATCCAAGGAATAGAATCAAGCCCTTTTTTTTTATTATTCTTTTTTAAGGGAGAAAGCGTGAGCGGGGGAAGGGCAGAGAGAGAGGGAGACAGGATTTCTGAGCTGAGGATGCAGGTGGGAACTCAGGAGCTCATGACCTGAGCTGAAGTCAGTTGCTCAACAGACTGTGCCCTCAGGTGCCCCAGAATCAAGCTCTTTTTTTCTTTAAATTCAAGTTAATTAACATACCATGTAGTCTCGGCTTCAAGAGTAGAACCCAGTGCTTTATCTTTTATATAGGACACCTAGTGCTTGTCCTGAAGAAAAGTGCCCACCTTAATGCTCATCACCCACTTAACCCATCTCTCCACCCACCTCCCCTCCAGCAACCCTTAGTTTATTTTCTGTATTTATGAATCTCTTAAGGTTTGCCTCCCTCTCTGTTTTTATCTTATTTCAAGCTCTTTTGTATGTGCGTTTGAATGCCACTCTGGGTGGTCCACGGAACCTGATTTCTGGGAGGCCTGGAAATGAATTATAGGGCATTAGGGAAAGATATGGCAGCTGCAGGTAACACCATTTGATAGTGTAAGTGGACATAGGAAACCTGATATACACAGGACATAGAGTGGTATTAGTAAGTGCTAAACATGATAAACTAGGTCGTGACACATTGAAATTGGGAAAAAGATCACTAATGTATTGTTTCAGGGGGCAAAATGGATCGGTCAGCTACTGCTAAGTGGAAGTATATAAATATTTTAAATTTTCTGAAAAGCTTATGGAAAAACATTTCTACATTGTTATTATTATTATTATTATTTGCAGTTTATGCTTATGAATCTGTCACGTGCATTATTATGTTTTGGCATACATTTTTTTTTTAATTTTTTTTTTTAACGTTTATTTATTTTTGGGACAGAGAGAGACAGAGCATGAACTGGGGAGGGGCAGAGAGAGAGGGAGACACAGAATCGGAAGCAGGCTCCAGGTTCTGAGCCATCAGCCCAGAGCCTGACGCGGCGCTCGAACTCACGGACCGTGAGATCGTGACCTGAGCTGAAGTCGGACACTTAACCGACTGAGCCACCCAGGCGCCCCTGGCATACATATTTACATTGCATATTTTTTGTTTCTTATCTAGCCATCAAAACAAGAATTGGAAATTAAAGAGGCTAATTTTACTTATAGATTTTGGTGACTTTTTCAGCCTCTGATTTCTTTTTCTCACTTCTGTTGAATTTCAGACCCTCAACTAAATAGAGCATGTTAGAAATGGCTATTTAATACAATTTGGTTGCCATTACTTTTTCATTAAAGCCTGCAGATAATTTGCAATAATGTTTGAGTGGTATAGGTAAAGATTACATAATCTTTTTTTTTTTTTTTTTTTTTTTTTTTTTTTTTTAGTTTTCCTATATTTAATCTAATTAGATCCTTAGAAACACTGGCCAGTCCACCTTGGAATTTATTGATTTTTCTTATCAGTGTGTTTGCACAGATGATAATAGACTTTATTTTTAAGAGCAGTTTTAAATTCACAGCAAAATTGGGAGGACGGTACAGAGATTTTCCATGCAGAGGTTGCCCCCACATACACTTAGCCTCTCCATTACCAACATCCCCCACCAGAGCAGTACATTTATTACAACTGATGAACCTACATTGACACACTATTATCAAAACCCATAGCTGTATGTTCTTTGGGTTTGGACAAATATATAATGACATGTATCCACCATTACAGTATCATACAGAATACTTTCATTGCCTTAAAAATCCTCTGTGCTCTGCCTATTTATCCCTTCCTCCCCTTCCCCTCTAGTAATCACTGATCCTTTTACTGTCTATATAGTTTTGCATTTTCTAGAATGTCATGTGGTTGGAGTCACACAGTAGATAGTCTTTTCAGATTGGCTTCTTTCAGGTTTTCATATGTATTTAAGGTTCCTTCATGTCTTTTTGTGGCTGATAGCTCATTTCTTTTTGGAGCTCAATAATGTTACATTGTGTAGATGTACCAGTTTATTATCTATTCATCAATTGAAGGGCATCTTGGTTGCTTCCAAGTTTTGGCAATTATCAATAAAGCTGCTGCAAACTTTGTGTGCAGGTTTTTGTGTAGGAGTAAGTTATCAACTCATTTGGGTTAATTCCAAGAAGCACAATTGCTGGATCATCTGGGGAGATTATGTTCAATTTTGCAAGAAATTGCTGAACTAGCTTCCAAAGTGGCTGTACCATTGTGCATTTTCATCAGCAATTAATGACAGTTCCTGTTGATCCACATCCTCACAAGCATTTGGTGTTGTCAGTGTTTTGGATTTTAGCCATCCTAATAGATGTGTAGTGGTAACTCGTTGTTTTAATTTGTAATTCCCTAATAACATAAGATGTTGAACAGCCTTTCATATGCTTATTTTCCATCTGAATGTCTCCCTTGGGTAGGTGTCTATTCAGATCTTTTGCTCAGTTTTAAACAAGTTGTTTATTTTCTCCTTGTTGAAATTTAAGATTTCTTTGTATATTTTATATAATAGTCCTTTATCAGATATGTCTTTTGCAAATATTTTCTCTTCTCAGTCTGTGGCTTGTCTTCTTATTCTCTTGATAGTATCTTTCACAGAGCAGAGTTTTAATTTTACTGAAGTTCATTTTATTAATTATTTCTTTTATGGATCATGCCTTTGGTGTATCTAAAAAATTACCACCACACACAAGGTCACCTAGATTTTCTCCCATATTATCTTCTAGAAGTTTTATAGTTTTGCGTTTTAAATTTAGGTCTATTATCCATTTTGAGTGAATTTTTGTGAAGGGTTTAAGGCCTGTGTCTAGATTCATTGTTTTTGCATTTGGATGTCTAGTTATAACATTTGTTGAAAAGAGAATCTTTGCTCCATTGTACTGCCTTTGCTCCTGTGTTAAGGATCAGTTGACTGTATTTATTTGGGTCTATTTCTGGCCTCTCTGTTTTGTCCCATGGACTTATTTGTCTCTACTTCCACCACACTGTCTTGATTACTAGAGACTCATAGCAGATGTTGAAGTTGAGTAGCATCTGCCCTCTGACTTTATTCTTCTTAATTGTGTTGGCTATTTTGCACAATTTTTGCCTCTACATACAAACTTTGGGATCAGCTTATTGATATCCACAAAATAACTTGGTGGGATTTTGATTGGGAATGTGTTGTAACTATAGATCTAATTGAGAAGAACTGACATCTTGACAATATTGAGTATCCCTGTTTATGAACATGGGATATCACTCCATTTATTTAGTTCTTCTTTGATTTCTTTCATCAAAGTTTTGTGGTTTTCCTCATATATATACATCTTGTATGTATGTGATTATAATGTTAGCTGTAGGTTTTTTGTAAATGTTCTTTATCAATTGAAGAAGTTCTGTTCCCTGTTTTCTGGGAGGTTTCTTTTTCTTTTTTTAATCACGAGTGGCTATTATATTTTATTAAATGGTTTTTCTGCATCTGTTCATGTAATCATGCGATTTTTATTGTTTAGTCTGTAATGTTATATCTTATCTTAATTGATTTTTTAGTGTTGAACCAGCCGTGCATACTTAAGAAAAATCTTACTTGGTCATATTGTGTAATTATTTTATAGATTGCTTGATGTGATTTATAATATTTTGTTGAGGACTCTTTCATCTATGTTCATGAGAAATATTGGTATGTAGTTTTTCTTTTCTCATAATGTCTTTGTCTGATTTTGGCATTATGGTAATCTTGTATTAAAAAGATAAGTTAGGAAGTATCATATCTAGTTCTATCTTCCAGAAAAGATTGTATAAAATTGTTATATTTCTTTCTGAAATATTTGGTAGAATTCACCCATGAACTTATCTGGGCCTTGTGCTGTCTTGGAAGGCTATTGTCTAATCAGTTTATTTAGTAGACACAGTTCTCTTCAAATAGTCTATTTTTTCTTGTGTGAGTTTTGGCAGATTGAGTCTTTCAAGGAATTGGTCTTTTTCTTCTAGATTTATTCATAGTATTCTCTTATTATTGTTGTTATTAGCCTTTTAATGTCTATGATACCTATAGTGATGTTCTCTCTTTCATTTCTCATATTAGTAATTTGTGTTCTCTTTGTTTTTTCTTCTTAGTAAGTGTGGCTAGAATCTTAATAATTTTATCTATATTTTCAAAGAATAAGCTTTTGGTTTTGTTGATTTTCCCTTATGATTTCTTATTTTCAATTTCATTGATTTTTTTGTTCTAATTTTCATTATGTCTTTTCTTTTTGTTTACTTTGTACTTAATTCTCTTTTCTTTTTTTCAGTTTACTAAGGTAGAAGTTTAGATTATTGATTTTAGATCTTTCTTCTTTTCTATTATTTGCATTCAAAGCTATAAATTTCCCTCTAAGCACTACTTTCCTGTGCCACACAAATTTTGATATGTTGCATTTTCATTTTCATTTAGTTCAAAAACTTTTAAAATTTTTCTTGAGATTTATTTGTGACCATTTCTTATTTAAAAAAATAACATTTATTTATTTCTGAGAGGCAGAGAGAGACAGAGCATGAGCAGGGAAGGGGCAGAGAGAGAGAGGAAGACACAGAATCCAAAGCAGGCTCCAGGCTCTGAACTGTCAGCACAGAGCCCGATGCGGGGCTTGAACTCACAAGTGGTGAGATCATGACCTGAGCCAAAGTCGGACACTTAACTGACTGAGCCACCCAGACACCCCTAACCATTTCTTATTTAGAAGTGTGTTGTTGGGGCACCTGGGTGGCTCAGTCGGTTAAGTGTCCAACTTCAGCTCAGATCATGATCTTACAGTGTGGGTTCAAGCCCCGTGTCAGGCTCTGTGACAGCTCAGAGCCTGGACCCTGCTTTGGATTCTGTGTCTCCCTCTTGCTCTGCTCCTCCTCCACTCATGCTCTGTCTGTCTCTCTCTCTCTCAAAAATAAATAAACATTAAAAAAATAAAAAAAAAAAGAAGTGTGTTGTTTAGTCTTCAAGTATTTTGGGATTGTCTAACTATCTTTCTGTTGATTTCTAGCTTAATTCCATTGTGATCTAAAAGTGAATACTGTATGATTTCTATTCTTTTGCATTTGTTAAGGTGTGTGTTAGTCTAGAATATGTTCTATCTTGCTAATGTTTTATGTGAGCTTGAGAAGAATGTGTTTTCTTTGCTCTTTTTGTATAAAGTAGTTGACTGATGTCAATTATATCCAGTTGATTCATGGTACTGTTGAATTCTACTGTGTCTTTACTGATGTTCTGCCTGGTAGATCTGACCATTTATGACAGAGAGGTGTTGAAGACTTCAACTATAACAGTGGATTTATCTATTTCTCCTAGAAGTTCTACTTGTGTTTGCCTCACATATTTTGATGTTCTTGTTATGTTCATATACATTAAGGCTTATTACATCTTGGAGAATTTACCTTTTCATCATTATACAATGCCCCTCTTTATCCTGATAATTTTCTTTCCTCTGAAGAGCTTGGGACTTTTACTGTGATGAAATTTTCATGTATTACCTGTGGGGTGATTCTACCTTGTATTCAGGACTTAGGTTTTTAGTAGCCTGCTTTAAAAAAATCTTAGCTACAGTTTTAAGACCTATATACCTCCCAGTCCTTCTCTGAGTGAGAAAGCACCTTTACAACCTAGTGATTCTAATAACAATAAAAAAAATCTATGTATATGTATATGTATATCTATATATACACTTTTTAAAGTTTATTATTTTGAGACAGAAAGAGAGCACAAGTGGGGAGGGGAAGAGAGAGAGGGAGAGACAGAATCCCAAGCAGGCTCCGCACTGTCAGTGTGGATCTTGCTGCGGGGCTTGAACTCATTAGCCATGAGGTCATGACTTGAACTGAAGTCAAGAGATGGACACTCAACCAACTGAGCCACTCAAGTGCCCCAAAACATTTATTGAGGATTAGATTGGTAGTTCACTCACACTTGACTTTCACCTATCCACTCAGGGGTAAGTGTATGGATAACCGTATTTGGCATCCTTTAAAGCCTTTAAATCTTTCAAGTCAAGAGTCAGGATTGAGTAAAGTTCAAGTATCAAGATATAATAATCCAGGATTGCTGGAGACAGCAAGATGAGGATTTTGAGGCAAAGAATTCAAAGAACCTTAGGGCATAAACTATTTATGCTTTCTGTTGAAGAGTTAATGGGTCTTTGGGAAGTTCCTATGGTGAAAAATCAAACCATTTGATTTTCTGGAGTCCTGGAAAAATAAAGTCATGCTAAAGAAGATAGAGGAATTACATAAAAGTCATGTTAACATGGTTTCAGCTCTGAGTCTCCAGGCTGAGTGTGGGGTTACGCAGGGTCAGTTCTCTAGTTTTTAAGTCAGGATGGTTGTCTCCTTGGGAGAGGGTACAAAGCATAGTTTTCGGGACTGCTACATAGACTGCTATGAGGTCAAATCCTATGGAAGAGGATGCCTGTTGCTGCCCTACTCATAACCAGTGATTTCTTCCCTGTATCCCTCTGAGATATCTAATGAGAACAAGCATGGCTTATGACAGTCTTGTGAGCGTGAATGCTTACTTGGTCAGCATTGCAGACAAAAATATGGACTTTACAATCAGATGCCTGGTGTGCATTTTTCCAGAAGATGCTAGTTTTCAGTGTGATTTGTTTGTGCTTAGGTCATTGTGTTAGGCAAAATCAGCCATCTTAAGTTATATTCACATTTATACACAGGCTTATACTGAGTTGTGAATGGCCATACTCAAAATTTTTTGTTTGAGGGGCGCCTGGGTGGCGCAGTCGGTTAAGCGTCCGACTTCAGCCAGGTCACGATCTCGCGGTCCGTGAGTTCGAGCCCCGCGTCGGGCTCTGGGCTGATGGCTCAGAGCCTGGAGCCTGCTTCCGATTCTGTGTCTCCCTCTCTCTCTGCCCCTCCCTGGTTCATGCTCTGTCTCTCTCTGTCTCAAAGATAAATAAACGTTAAAAAAAATTAAAAAAAAAAATTTTTTTTGTTTGAGCTTTTGCAGATGTTGTAATTGTTTTGGCCACAATGAGTGAAGAAGCATAGATGATAGAAGCTTGTGCAACAGTTATTTTATGATAGTTACAAATTGTTAGACTAGCAGAATTTTTAACTCAAATATTGTCCTGCTAGAATTTTAGAACCACTTGAACTTTTTGTGTTCAGTATTAAAATATAACTAAAGTTTAATAATAGCACATATATTTAATGCCATTTTCACCTTTACTGACAAAGAAAGTAATCATATTTAGGGAATACAATTTCCACGTGTAGAAGCCTGTCAGTGCGTGTAATAAAGTTATATCACTAAGGCTGATAGTTTCTTCTCCTTAGTGTGATTAGTAAGCCATGTACTTAGATTGAATTTTGAGATGTGGCAGTATATTCAGAAATATAAAGGAATAGCCAGGAGGGATTTATTTTTCTCTCAAAGTTATCCTTTAAATGCAAAAAAAAAAAAAAAATACCTTCTGTGATTTCATTCCTCCATTCATTCAACAGATATATATTGAGCTACTTCTTTATTCTAAATATTGGGAACCTCAACAGTGAACAAGCACACAAATCCTCCTTATCTTCATGGAACTGTCAAAGAGAAATTGTACTGAACACTTGTTAAAAATGGCAACAAAGACTTCATTCAAGACTATTGTAATAGGGAAGAGAGATTGAACTCAACCATGCTGAAACAGAAGGCAGAGAAGTTGGTCAATGTGATTAAGCCATCTGTATTTGCTAATTGCTGTCATCAGAGTTAGACTCCTACCTGCCCACAGATGCTGAGAGATAGGGGTACTATTTTTCTTGATTATGTTTCAAAAGGATGGCTCCCAAGTCCTTGAGAAAGACATTCCTGGCTTGTACAACTGTCAAAAGTCTGGGAGAAGATTTATATCTCAAAGGGGCAGAGAAATAATTTATAATTGAAAGTTTTCTAAAGTAAAGACTCTAAGAAAAGGGAGGTCAGGGCCTAGAGTCAGGAAAAAAGCCCGTCTAAAGTTTAATCAAGGTACATTAAGGTTGTCTTGGTCAGAGTTTTTATTCTGGTGGATAAAAACAGCAAACATGTATGGAAAATTTAAGAAGTATATATGTAATTTCAGATAGTGACATGATCTATATACAGACATAATATAGGGCAATAAGATACAGCTAATAACTGGGATGATCAGGAGTTGAACCATGTGGGAAAACATGTACTGGGCTAAATGTAACTGTTAGGTTAAGGTTTTGTTGCTGTTGTTGTTGCAAAGAAAAGAGACTCAAGTAACCTGAAGTGATGGGAGATATAAGAGCAGGCATTTTTTAGAAAATTGGAAAAGAAACATGGGACCTTAGGAACTAATGTATGGTCCTGGACTATCAGAGCTGTGGAAGCCTTGGTCCAAGGCAGCCAAGTTGTAATATTACGGGAGTGAGCCAGGAAGTGGATGTTGGGCCAAAGAATTGGATAGGGAGGAAAAAGTTTACAAAAGGGGAGCTACTACTCTTTGACCACCTTCTTTGCATGTCTCCCAGGTTTGCTTTGAGCTTGCATCATCTTTTTAGAATAGCCTTAAAAACCACATTGTCACATATTATCATTACAATTGTTGGAAAAGGACCACTTTTAGAAAATGGGTTTGGAGGACATGACTGTTCACCCTCCTTTTCTATTTTTCCAGAATTTGTAGATCTGAGCGTTCTACTATTAGTAAGATTCACTTAGTCCTGTCAGTATCCTCTCCTGCCTTTTCTCTACTGACTGAATTTTTACCTTCTCTTCTCCTTTTCTTTATCTCTTGGATCTCATCCCTGAATCTTCATAACTTTTACTACCTGGTCCATCATGGCCACTTCAGCCTTCCTTTGTTTCCACTCTCACTGCCTCCTCCATTATTCCCTCAGCATTTCCTGGACCAGATACTTATGCTTTAAAACAAGGGCCTTAATCTATTTGAGGATGGGGATAGTTAAGGGAAGTCTCTGAAGAAGTGATAGACATTTAAGCCCAGACCTGAGAGATGAGTAGGAGTTAACCAGGCACAAGGGGTGATTTGTAGGTTCAGGAGAGTGCTTTAAACATCATGTTTAGAGACTCCCAGGTGAGAGAATATGACATTTTTGAAGAAAAGAATTAAGTTTTCTATGACTGGAGTACAGAGAGCAGAAGACAGAGATGCACAAGGCAAAACTATAGAGTTAGGCAGGTTGCATTAAGGCGTTTGGATTATTGTAAAGGCAGCAACAAGTTATTGAAGAATTTAAAGCATCCTTCAACTTAGTTTGCTTGTACATGTGTCATAATGTGTGAAAAAAAATTGAAGCTTCAGGCAATATACCTCTTTTTAGGGTGTGTATTTTGGTCCTGCTTTATATTCATTATGATCCAATTAAAGAGAAAGTCTTTTCCACAACAAGAAGCACTTAAAAAATTAGTACATTATGGATATTACTGAAGATAGATGTCTGCTCTTCATCTATCTATCTATCTATCTATCTATCTATCTATGCCACCGTGTTTTGATAAGAATATAAATTCGCTAAAGCAGGTAGTATGTACAAGTTATGTAAATTGAGATCCTTCTCTGAAGCATGTTAACTAATGTATGGAGTAATTAGGATTATTTCCCCATGGATCTCTTGGTAGCAGGAATTGGACAAGTGAATTTTGAATAGAAAGGAGGAAATAGAATTTGTTATCTGGGTTAAAGGTTCAGATAATAAATGTACTTTGCAATTTTCTTTCAGTCTTTAGATTGTGTTCTACAATAGAAAATGGAAATGCACTATGTAGTCATTCATGTATATAATCTATTTAGAATAAGGACCCAATGCTTATGAAATGGAGCTTATTACTGTTTTGTGGTTTCTATTCAGTTGCTTGCTATGCTATCCATGAAGATGAAATAACTATTAATTATTAATACAATATCAGTGGTGGAGGAGTCAGAAATTATTATGAGAGACTTATGTATTGGTTAGTTTATTCTTTAAATAACGTATTCATTCTTTCAATAAGTATTTGGCGCTTACTATTTGCAAGGGAGTGCTAAATAGAAGGATTAACAGAACATATACACTCACAACTAAGGCACATATCCTGAAGGGAATGTACATGGTCCTTTGCGACTATATAATGGAATGACCTGATCTAGACTGGAGAAGAGAGTTTTCCTGGAGAAGCAGTGACTGAGCTGAGATCTGAAATACGAAAAGAGCTAGCTAAGTAAGCTAAGGATAGAGGGCATGAAAGACTAGCAAGTGCCTAGGCCCTGTGTTGGAGGGAGCATGGCATATCCAAAACCTGAAATTTGGAGGAAGAGTGAGCTGAAGAATGTTGAAGGATGAGGTTAGAGCGGTAGGCACGGGCCACACCATGCAAGTCTGTGTAAACCAAAACAGATTTAAGAACAATGGGAAGCCATCATATGATTTTGAACTGGGAGTGATTTTGTAAAGTAACTCTTTTTTTCATTAAAATTTTTTAATGTTTATTTATTTTTGAGAGAGAGAGGGAGAGAGAGAGAGAGAGAGAGAGAGAGAGAGAGAGAGAGAGAGAGATACACACAGCATGAGTGGGAGGGACAGAGAGACATAGAATCTGAAACAGGCTCCAGGTTCTGAGCTGTCAGACACCCGGCTCGAACTCATAAGCCGTGAGATCATGACCTGAGCTGAAGTCGGATTCTTAACCAACTGAGCCACCCAGGTACCCTGAAAAGTATAAGAGTTACATAGTGTTCAGAGAAAATTGGATGGGGAAAAATAAAGGACTTGAAACTCATTAGGAAACATCTATAGATCCAGGAGACAGATGCTAGTAGCATGGCCTTAGGTAGTGACAGTAGAGATGGAGAGAAATGGATACATCTGAGAGGTACTTAGGAGCCGAAATTAACAGGATTTTAAGACAGATTGGGTGTGAGGAATTTCAGAATACTTCTGACAAGAATACTTCTCAGTTTCTGGTTTGCTTAATCAAATGGCCAATGCTGACATTTGCTTAGATATTAAAAGAGGACCAGAGATATAGTCTGGAATGGGAGAAGGGGGGAGGAGTTTCTTGTAAACTACCTTTCTTTCTTTCTTTTTCTTTCTTTCTTTCTTTCTTTCTTCTTCTTAATGAGAGACACATGAGATATTTAAATGTCTAGGGAAGAATGTAGTTGAAGAGGGGAATGGTTGGAATTTTGAGCAGAGTAGAGAAAGTTTGAAATCTAGTGGGTACATAAATTCTTACGAAAAGCAGTAAAATTACTAGGTAGTTGAAAGATGCTTTGAGATTGATGATAATGAGTTTATAGTGGAGGTAATCTGCCCTATTATATGCTCAAGATTATGATTTTCTTGACCGTTAACACAAGCATGAAGAAAGCTGATAATGGAGCTAGGATTTGGATTTTGATAGAGGCTACAATGAAGAGGCAGAGATGTTAAGAAATTCAGGGTATATAGTGTTACTGATGTTATGGGACTGCATAAAGAAGAAAGTGGAGAATGGAGAGAGTTGATAGATTGAGAAAAAGTAGATCTGTTGGTGGACTGGAAGTTCAATAAGATTGAACTCTGCAGTTGGTGTAATTGGACCATTTTGCTCAACAGAGAAGAGGAAATGGTCAGATAGCAGGGTGATTAAGTTCAAGACTTCAGAGCTAGAAACACTTTTAGGATATGACAAATTTCATGTTATGACCCTGGGAGTGGGTATCTGAAGAGAAATGGAGGGATTGTTGCAGAGGATTTGGTGAAGAAACTGTGAGACCAAGGTATTGAAAGACTCATTCACATGTATAATAAAGTTATCTATGGTGACTTTAGGTGAGGCTGGATTTGAAAAAATTTAGGAAATATGTGAAGTAATAATTTTGAGTTTTCTATTCTCGTGGTATATTCATTGGCATGGATCTATTCAAAGCAGAATAGGGATGCATTTCCCAATATAAAAGATAAATAATGTCTAACATTTATATGTTAAATTTTATTTTACATACCCATATCTTACCTATATTGGACAGTCTTATTAAAATGAGACCTTTGTATCTAGTGACAATCTATATAGTCCCTAGTATTAAGTCATACCAAGTATGAAATTCTATGCACATAAACACATAACAGATATATTTTCCCCACATTTGTATCAGTTTTTTTTAAGTTTATTTATTTTGAGGGAGAGGGTAGGGAGGGGTAGAGGGATGGAGGGAGGGAGAATCCCAAGTAGTCTCTGCCTTGTAAGTGCGAAGCTCGACACAGGGCTTGAACCCAGGAACCTTGAGATTATGACATGAGCCAAAGTCAAATGCTTTACCAACTGAACCACCCAGGTGGCCCATTATCAGTAGTTACCTTTTTTCCCTGCATCACAAACTACTCCCGAACTTGATGGATAGTAACAATCACCATTTCTTTAACTCACAAGTTTTTGGCTAAATTAGGTGGTTCTGCTAAGTTGGGCTAGGTTTAACTTATCTTGATAAGCTTGCCCATGTATTTGTGGTAAACTGCTGAGTTGCTTGGTAGCTGACTGATCTGGGATGGCTCAAATGGATGATTCAGAGGGTTGCTTCTGTGGTCTCTCATCATTCAAAAACCCCATAGGTATTTACATGGCAACTAAGCTGGGTTCCTAGACCTTGAGTGGAGGTGCTATGCCTCTTGAGGTGTAGGCTTAGCACGGGCACAAAGTCATTTACACCACATGCTGTTGGCCAAAGCAAACCATAGGGCCAGCTTGGATTCAAGGGTTAGAGAAATGACCTTATTTCCTGGAGGGAGGAGCTGCAAAGTCACACAGCCAAGCAGCGTGGATATAAGAAGGAAAATAACCACAGCTACATTTTTTTTTTTCCTTGCAAACAATCTACCACAACATCCTGTGTGTGGGAATGTAAGATGTAGGTGAAACACCATGCACTGGATTTTACAAACCTGCATTCCTCCTCTGTCACTCCCACTTATTTGTCATGTATCTTTGTATAAAAAAGTTCTTGGAGCATCCCTTTTCTCTTTATAAAGCAAGAAGGGAAGAAGGTAGGAAAATATATTAGCTGATAGTAGCCATTTGCCTACTATCATTAGTGATGGTCCAATGAGAGCATTGATTTGTGTTTTAGGTGGCTTTATCATTGAAATATATGATTTTTATGCCAATAACATCCCACATCTCTTTAGTGTGGGAATCCATAAAAATATTGAGGAGTTAATACCTCAGCGATATGTGCTGGATATTGTTTGCTGTGCTCCTGTGGCCTGAGGGGCTTGTCAAGTAAGGAAATAAGCTGGAAAGGCAGAAGACTGATGACTGAAAGTTCTCCATTAACACTGCTGTGTTCTATTATGCATTTCATGTGTTTGAAATTCTTTTCCACCTGTGGAACCCCAGGGATTCGTGTGCTAAGAGCTCAGAGGTTGGGATAGAGGCAGAAATCCTCTGGACTTCAGAGGAGGGCACAGAAGGTCTGGAAAGCGTGTGGCGTGAAATGAAGCAGAAAATAAATGAGCACATAAAACTGGTGGAAAGTACAGAATCAAGAAATTGTTATTAAAAAGGTGTTGGTACAGAAGGAGGGCATTTTTTGAGGACTGGTTTAAACAAGGAATTAAATACAATTTGTGGCCCAATCTAAAAGTTGTGAGAGTGAATCATAAGTAAGGGAAGTCTCTGATTTTAATACAATATTGAATATGACCCTCCCTCAAAAAAATCACATGATGCTGAAGAAATCATGAATTTGAGTTGTGTACTATGGTGAGATGTTAACAACACAGCAGTGACTGCTGGATTTTCCTTAACGTTATTTTTTATGCTTAAATATAATATGCTTAAAGAAAATGACAGTTTTAAGTGTAGAACTCAAAGAATTTTCACTGAGCACATGTAATGATTACTAGCCATATTAAGAAACAGAATGTTGCCAGAATCCCACAATCCTCCTCATGCCCATCATAGTCACTACCCTTCCCCACCAACAAAGGGAGCCACTATCTTGGCTTCTAATTCCACGGAGGAATTATACCTGTTTTTACACTTTTTGTACATGCAAGCATGCAGTATACACTCTTTTGTATTTGGTCTTTTTGCTCAACATGATGTTTTTTAGATTTATTCTTGTTATTGTATATAGATAGTCTGTTCGTGTTTATTTTTGGATAGTATTCCACTAAATGAATGTATGAATGTTTATCCATTATACTGGTGATGAACGTTTGCATGATTTCAAGTTTTAAGTATTTAATCGCATTTTATGTATTTATTTTTTTAATGCTTATTTATTTGAGAGATAGAAAGGAGAGAGAGAGAGCACACGCGCACGTGCGTGCATGTGCACACAAGTGGAGAGAGGCAGGGAGGGGGGAGAGGGAGAATCCTAAGTAGTCTCTGTGCTGTCACACAGAGCCTGATGTGAGGCTCGAACCCACGAACATGAGGTCATGACCTGAGCTGAAATCAAGAGTCAGATGATTAACCGGCTAAGCCACCCAGGCACCCTTTCATCACATTTTAAAAGCAAGTTGTTTCAGTTTGAGTTTTGATGATGATTGCATTAAATTCTCTTTAATACAAAATGATAGAGAATGAGAAAGTTAAAACAGCTTTCCAAATAAAGCAAGCTTGCTTATTTGCATATTAATAATTTTGAATAGCAGTTTCTGATTTTACAAGTCCTTGAAGGGTACACTCCAGACAAATTCAAAGTGAACCTTGAGGATTATGTTTGGGAGCAAACAGGAGTTTGGTTTGATGGGAGCACTACTGAGACACACAGGCATAGTGGAGATGACCTGGCGGTCCAGACAGAGGTGAGGCTGGGCACCTTGAAGGCCTGCCCTGGAGATTGCGGTTGATGTAATGTCTGTGATGTCCCTGGAGGGTACTGTGTATTAGAAAGATGAATCTTGCAGGGTTCATTGGGGGTAAGGATGGGAAGACTGCACAGCGGTTGGTTGTTGTGGAACAGGCACTAAGAATCTGAGGGACTAGGGGTATCAGGAGCTAATACTTAATCCTGTAGGTATGAAGTAACAGTGAAGGTTGGAGAGGTACATGAATAGATAGATGTGATTTAAATATATACCAGACCGGTGGCCTGTACAGTGTGGTCTGAATTAAAGGGAGTAGGAACAGAGCTAGGGTGGCTGATAGGCTCTTCTGGTGACACAAGGAAGAAAAAATATGAAGTCATGACCAAGACAAGGCCTTGGGAATAGGAAAGAAGGGACATTTTTGAGAGGCTTATTAAGTAGATGTATTTTGAGCACTTGCTCATGTCCTGTGATAACATTTGATAACCAGCTGGGGGTGGCAGGAAGCTCAGGCCCAGGTCTGAGGGACAGGGCAGGTAATGATGTCACTCATGACAGTTGGTGATGGAGAACTCATTCAAGTGGAACAAGGGATTCCCTGTGGGACCAATTACCTTGTGAACACCCATGACACATTTAAATGCAGATGTATAGTGAGTATTTGGCCTCTGTCAGGAACTCAGGAGACAGGACCGGTGAATCATCCATATAGAGAAGCCAGTAGAATCATGCATATGCAGTAGATCAGCCAGGAGAGGGCTGAGGAAAATCATGATGAGAACCCTAACACATCATAGAAGCATGGAGAGGGGTAGCCCTAGAAAACGATTTTGAAAGAGATATCGGTTGGGGAGTTGGCAAAACCCAGGAGAAAGTGGTGTCGTAGAACCTGTGGCAGAGTTTGCATGCTTGCAAAATATGTTGTAATGTTTAAGTAGTGTTAATCATGGCCATAGAAAATGGTGCTTTTTGATTAAGTGGGGTCCAGAGCAGGTATCCTTTGGGGTGGACCATCTCCTTTTGGAGAGCTCTGACTATGTCAGAGATCAGGAGGGTTTGCTCTGCCACTGTTTGGACCTAATTCTAGTAGGCCCTGATTTTCACATTCTGGTTGAGAGTTGTGACTTTTTTAGTTCGAATGAGGATAACGATTTCCTCTCTGTTTTTTCTTCTCTTCATTTTTAGAGAAAAAACTCAGGTAGAAATACCTTTTCTGCGCAGTATTTTCACAGCAGTATCATAGTTCCTTTAAAATTTTAAGCTAGCTAGAGAAGTACGTCCATAGCAGCACTGTTTTTATTTTTTAATTTAATGCTGTTTTGAGTTTGTCATGCATTTGGGCTATGGGTTTCTTCAGAGCAGAAGCAAGGCATATTTATGTTCATGTTCCCAGGGCCTAACTCAGAGGTTGGCCCATGGAAGTGCTTAAGAACTGCTTATTTTTGTCTTCATTGTTCGTGATTACACGGCTCCATTTCTGAAAGCCTCCAAGCTCTCTTGAATCTTCTTGCCTTTCTTTTTCTTTTTCTTTTTCTTTTTCTTTTTCTTTTTCTTTTTCTTTTTCTCTTCTCTTTTATTTTATTTTATTATTTATTTTTAAACATAATTTATTGTCAAATTGGTTTCCATACAACACCCAATGCTCTTGCCTTTCAATATCTGTTGTCAGTAAATTATGCCAATTCATCTTTTGAATTTTCATAATTCTGCTTTTTTTTTAACTGCCTAAAGGTTGGTATCTGTTTTCCCCCCTCAAGTGTTCAAGCAAAATGAGAATTTATTTTAAGGCTGTACTGATGCCACAGCATTTGAGAATAGGAGCTGAAATAGAGCCCAAGGTATTGAGGTTGAGACAGAAAACTGTCAAAATGCTCCTGCTACTCTTTCATTTGCACAAGTTCTCTTGTTTCTACTTCTCTTTGTTCTATTTCAAATATTTATTTTGAAAAATTTAAATCATATGCTACCTACCATATGGGGTAGAACATAACCAAATACATTAGTAATCCTTTTACCTGAACTGTCAAGAACTTTACAATGCCCAAATTAGTCTTATTGCTGTCACATCTGTTCCACTATACCAACCAATTCTTCTGTGTTGGTCAGAAGGAAGCTCAGGGTAAGTTATGCTAGACTCCTTGTCTCCTCTCTGGGAGAAAAAATTAGCAATAAGGGAGTCATGGTCTTCATGAGTCTTGGAGGTGAGGGTCAGACGAGAGGCTTCCAGATCACAGCTCTGTATTCCCTACCTGCATCAGGAGTGAATTTATCGTCTTTCCCCACATGGCTTATTATGTGCTTCCAAAAAGAATAATTATGGGGCTTTCATTGATTGAAGAAAGTAGATGCTGTATTTCCATTTGGATGATGCTGTATTTGGATTTTAAGCTTCTGAGCAAAATATGAATTATCTTGTTGCTGTTCCCTTACGGTATTCTTTTCTGTAACTATTGCTAAAGGATGATCGGATTTTGTAGATTACGTACCCATTCTACGCTCAACTCTTAACTTTTTCAGAGCTCTACAAATTTAGTGCTTATCATGACTGTGACAGGAGGTAGTGGAGGCAACAATGGCATTTGCTCATTGTCCCCGTAGGCACAGAAGTATTTCCTGTTTGCTTGCCAGTAAGATTGGGATTCCTTTTTCAGAAGTTTTACTGCTCATAGCTATTACAAAATGAGAAGTAAAAATAAATGTTTTCGAGTAGAGGAAAAATTTTATAGGAAAGAAGTAATAAAAGGTCTGATTTCATCATCCCATTTCTATGCTCTGTATATATTGCATTTGAGCAATTTTCTTCTTTGGTTTTTTTTTCCTCTGTGCTATTTATACTTCACTTATGAAGATAAATTGGATCTTCCTCAGCTAATGAAAAGTTGTCTTATTTAATAATTCAGAAATATCTTATTTCTTGGTGGAAAAATAAATCTGCTTTTGAAAAAAGTTTCCTTAGCATTTTAGCTTTTTTGTGGACTTAAAGTCATAGCTATATTATGTGTATGTTCTTAGCATATAAATGGGCAATCAAGTTCATGAAGGTAAACCATTGAATTGTTTCCCAGCCTTTTCTTTTCTGAAAGTGTCCTGTCATTTCTTTTCTTTTCTTTTCTTTAGGGAATCAGCAGTCTCTTCAGTTCTTTAAAAGTGGTGCGTCTCTTGCGACTGGGCCGTGTTGCTAGGAAATTGGACCATTACCTAGAGTATGGAGCCGCAGTCCTCGTGCTCCTGGTATGTGTGTTTGGACTAGTTGCCCACTGGCTGGCCTGCATATGGTACAGCATTGGGGACTATGAGGTCATCGATGAAGTGACGAACACGATCCAAATAGACAGTTGGCTCTACCAGCTGGCCTTGAGCATTGGGACTCCGTATCGATATAATACCAGTGCAGGGATATGGGAAGGAGGACCCAGCAAGGATTCTCTGTACGTGTCCTCTCTCTACTTTACCATGACAAGCCTTACAACCATAGGATTTGGAAACATAGCTCCTACCACCGATGTGGAGAAGATGTTTTCAGTGGCCATGATGATGGTTGGCTGTAAGTATCTCGTTTTTCTTTTTTAATTACCAAAAAATTATTGTTGTTGGTGGTTTTCCAGGCTCCAGTCTCTAACAAGATTAAAATGAAACTACTTTGTCTTCAGAAAGGTGTTTATTCCATATTATTTGCATTGGGTTAATTTTTATTCAGCCTTAGAAAATAAAATGCAAAATAATACATTTTACTTTTCAGAATGTATTGAGCACATGAAAAACAGTGTTGATAGAGTGGTACGAAAGTCGGAATGGGAACTCTTTGATTTAATTCTGTTCACAGCCTTGTAACCAGCAGAGCTCTTTCCAAGGGAAACCAGCATCTAGAAAGGCAGCATCTGGCACATCCCATAGGTTTTGTTGGCAGTGTATTAAATTCCAAAAAAAGCAGCCAGGATATGATGGGTGATACATAGTTTAGAAAATACTTTAGTTAGTAATTGAATTCTTGACTAACGTTGATCTCAGGATAGTTTTCTGCAGGTTTTTACAATTAAGAAGAATAAAAGTTTCATAAATTTAGTCTCCGTAGCAAATACTCTAGGTTAATAAACACTCTAGGTTTAATATATGCTCCTTTGAGAGAATTAAAGGATTAGTAAATACGAGCTCATTTGGCAATGACAAAAGTATCTGGGAGTTAGCAGGCTTCCTGAGTACTAAATGCCTGGATGGTGTTCTTGGGACTAGAATGTTCTCTAAAGGAGTTGAAAGACCATGTGTTCTACACTCAGACTGAGACTGGATTGTGTCAGATCAGAAATTAAGGAAATACGTATCAAAGAAGCTATTTTAAAAGAAGATTATGGGGGAGACTTCACCATTATCTACCCCTTCAAGTTGACTTAGATGATTTATCCAAGCCTAATTCTAACCCCCCAGAGTAACCTTAAGATCATTGTACTGGAGGTATGATTAGTGTTATTAGTACTTGTTAAGCCTTTAGGTCATGGTCATTGGTTTGTGGTATAAGACCTCCTTTCTGAGATTCCACATTGGGGAGGTTTACATTTTTTTTTAAAGTTTATTTATTTTGAGAGAGAGAAAAAAAGCATGAGTGGGGCAGGGGCAGAGAGAGAGGCAGAGAGAATCACAAGCAGGCTCTGCACTGATAGTACAGAGCCCAATGCAGGACTTGAACTCATGACCTGAGAGATCAAGAGTCGGTCACTTAACTGACTGAGCCACCCAGGCACCCCTATATTTTGTGAATGATGGGAAAGATGTTAAGAGTCCAGGAGTATCAAGAGCCCTATGAAAAGTCAATGTCTTAGGTCAAAGTAAGGCAGTTTTCACATTTTCAGAGGTGAGAATATTTGATAGCTATTGGAGCACCAATGTTGGCAGTTTAGCTTCCGTCTCTGTGCTCCTCTGTGCAGGTACAGAAACAAGAAGGCACAGGTTCCACTCACTGTTTAAAGAGGTAGACTGAGAATTCCAGGTGCTGTCTGCTTCAGAGGCTTGTAGGAAGAAATATGTTCCTTCATACAAAAAGATCCTGATGATTTCTTAAACTGTTGTCTATATACCCAACTTGGTAAGATGTATCGGTGCTTTATAAATTCAGAAAACAGGGGCGCCTGGGTGGCGCAGTCGGTTAAGCGTCCGACTTCAGCCAGGTCACGATCTCGCGGTCCGGGAGTTCGAGCCCCGCGTCGGGCTCTGGGCTGATGGCTCAGAGCCTGGAGCCTGTTTCCGATTCTGTGTCTCCCTCTCTCTCTGCCCCTCCCCCGTTCATGCTCTGTCTCTCTCTGTCCCAAAAATAAATAAACGTTGAAAAAAAAAAAAAAATTAAAAAAAAAAAAAATAAATAAATAAATTCAGAAAACATTTTGTCAGGTGTGGTATTTATTACTATACTACTTTTTGTATTATATAATGCATTTTGCCTTACGCTTGAGTGTAGATTAAAAAAATTTATTTTGAAGCAATTATTGATTCACTGGAAGTTGCAAAAATAGTACAGAGAGGGCCTTTGTGCCTTTTACCTAGTTTCCTCCAATAATGACATCCTGTATAATCCAGCACAAGATCAACATTGGCACTGATACAACATGCGTGTATAGTTCTGTTTTTTTTTTCAATCACATGTGTAGCTTCTTGTAACTACCACTGAAATCAAGATACAGAATTGTCCCATCACCACAAAAACCTTTCTCATGTTACCCCTTTATAATCATACCCACCCCTTCTCCTAAAGCATCCCTAATCCCTGGCAACTACTGATTTGCTCTTCACCTATATAATATTGTGATTTTGAGAATGTTATGTAAGTGGAATCATGAAAAATGTGACCTTTTGAAATTGGCTTTTTTCAGTCATCATAACCCCTTGAAATCCAACAAAACTTTACTCGGTTCACTTGGGCCCATCCTTTCTCTACTTCATGTGTGGCCGAATATATTGATATATCTAAATGTCTTTCTCCTTCTTTTCTTTTTCTTTAGTTCTTGTCTTGATTTCAAGATGAACACCTAGTCTCAAACTTTGTCCTTTTCTTTTCTGAGTTTCTGCTATTTCCTTTTAACACCTGAGCAGTAGTTTTCTGTTTATAAACTAGCTTCTGACATTTTTTTTTTTTTGTCTGTTGACTTTAGCTTTTTGTTTGTTCGTTTGTTTTTGGTTTTGTTTTTGTTCTTTTTTTGTGCCTCAAAGTCCAGTTTCTATTGCCAAGATCGTCCCAGGGAGATGCCTTTTAATTTCCTTCTTAGTCCCTGAGTCCTTAGTAATCTAATGATATGTTTCCTTTGAAACAACCCAAGAAGTTGATAGAAAACTGTCAAGACCCATGAAGTATAACAGTAACTTCTCACAATTCCAAAATTTATTAGACACACAAGCTCAAAATATCAACCAAATGTACCTACTGAAGCTATTTGTAGTCTTAGTATCACTTTTTCCCCCTACAATAACACCAAGGAAAACAAAACAAACTACTACTGTTCCCAATATGTGTTATCAGCCATAGATACAGCCAGGGATTTAGCGTCCATCTCTCTTTCTCTCCCTCTCTCTCTCTCTCTCTCTCTCTCTCTCTCTCTCTCTGTGTATGTGTGTGTGATGGGGAAGGAGAGTAGGAGAGTAAGAGAAGAGGGAGATAGAAAACAGAAAGGTTCATGCTTTTAGTTGTGTTAAGATTCTAGTCAATCCATGCTGGCTGTTTGAGAAGCACCACTTACAACCTTTTAACACAGTAACTAAGAAAAGTATTTTATCAAAACGTTGATGGAGATACCAACTGCCTATATTCTGTTGTGAAAAATGCCTATATTCTGTGGAAGAAGTAATCACTACTTGTAAATCATAGCTTCTTTTTGTGGAGAAAGTCATCTGAAATTTCCATGCCTTCTAGCAAAATTGAGAAATTTTAATGGCAACAGTTCCAGTTCCTAGGTCCTTTCTGAGCCCTCTTCTTCCTTTAATGGGCTTTCCTCTCTGACCTCTAGGTCCTTCCCCCCTGATGCTGAATTGCATGCGGACTCCGTCCAGGAACACAGTCCCAAGGTTCTCCTTGTTGCTATCAGACAAATCTTCAGACAAAATTTATGACTGTGGCCTCCCTTCAATTCCAGTCACTCTGTGTTCCCTTTTGATCCCTTCTGCATCAGCAGGATCCCAGGGTATTTCTTCTTCCTGCTACCCGGAGATTTACTAGACTTAAATCCTTTGTTCCATCATTTGCCCAAGATGGAGAATCACCTTGCTCAGATTATAGAACTGGAAAAGTTTTTTTTGGATCTTCTCAACATATATCTACCACCATGTATTCTTTATCTCAATTTTGTCTCTTCTCAGCTTTGGCATGCTCTATGCCTTGGGTAGAACTCCATGGCTCTGGTAGCAGCCATTACACTACCACAGGGTAGTTAACTCTCAGTCCTCTGCATTTGTCCATTCATGAATGAACCTGACAGCTCTGCTGACATTCATCAAATTCACTGCCAGAGGACATTTGCGAAAAGATATTTTTGTGTTGAGTTCTACAGCAGTTGTGGAAAATAGCATACTTTAAAAAAATGTTATATTTATTTTTGAGAGAGAGAGAGAGTGAGCAAGGGAGGGACAGAGACAGGGGGGAGACAGGAGACAGAAAATTGCAAGCAAGCCCTGCACTGCCAGTGCAGAACTTGATGCAGGGCTCAAACTCACAAACACCGAGATCATGACCTGAGCCGAAATCAAGACTCGGAAGTTCAACTGCATACTGCATACCCTGCATACTTTTTTTTTTTTAAAGATCAAGATGTGGGTAATGTCTTTGCTTATTTGCAGAGTAAATATGTCATGATGCCTTCATGAAATGTTCTCTAATCCATTTCATTTGTATAATCTTATTGAGCCCCTAATTATTTTCTTTTTTACAAAGATTAGCAGACTGACTAATTTTGCTTCTATTCAGAAAGCACCTTAGTGCACTGATGATTTGTTTTGATGACTATAAAACAAAGCAATATGAGAATGGAATGTTTCTGATATGATTATCCTTTTGTCTTAATGCATTTTTATGAATCCGCTTTTAAAGATTTATCAGAGAAGCAATTGCTTACTTAGTTTCTTCTTCATTACTAAATGATCATATAAATTGTATTTTTCTTTAATCCAACCATTATAAAAATCTGTACACTTGCATCTTTCACTATAATTTTTTTAAAAAAAGAAACATATAAAATAAAATATAAGTTATAAATAACTTTATGCCATGAATAATTTATGTCCAACCATAAATTTTCTTTCTCGTTTTCTCTCTCACTTTTTCTCTATTTTTTGTTCATTTGCTTGCTTTATTTTGTTTAAAATTTTCTTTTTTCATTTTTTTTAATGTTTATTTATTTTTGACAGAGACAGAGCATGAGCTGGGGAGGGGCAGAGAGAGAGAAAGACACAGAATCCGAAGCAGGCTCCAGTCTCTGAGCTGTCAGCACAGAGCCTGACGCGGAGCTGGAACTCACAAACCTCAAGATCATGACCTGAGCCGAAGTAGAACGCTCAACTGACTGAGCCATCCAGGCGCCCCTATTTTGTTTTAATACACTGTTAAATACATTAGTAAACATGTACACAGCATATTTCAAAGGACTGTAAGATTTGACTTTGCAGGGGTGCGCCTGGGTGGCTCAGTGACTCTTGATTTTTGGCTCAGGTAGTGATCTCAAGGGCATTGAATGGAGCCCCATTGGGCTCCATGCTGGAAGTGGAGCCTGCTTAAGGTTATTTCTCTCTCTTTCTCTCTCCCTCTGCCCCTCCCCTGCTTGCACTCTCTTTCTCTCTCTTTCTCTCAAAAATAAGTAAGTAAGTAAGTAAATAAATAAATAAAAATGAAAATAAATTAAAATAAGATTAGACTTGGGGTACTTATTGTATTTAAAAGCATTTTTCCCCTATTTTTGCCTGCTTAGTTGCTAGATTGAAGCAGCCTGACTCATATGGTATATGGCAATCAGAATCTGTCCTGGTGGGATGTCGTGCAAATTAAATCTTTAAAAGTAAAACAAAGAAAGACTAAAAACTATAAATATGAAAACTGCTGAGATTAATTGGTAGGCAGGTAGTCATAAAAACGCTAATCTGCAATTTTCAAACAGGATGTAATAGATGATAGCCCAAACAGTCTAAGAACTCTTGTGTAATTGACTGATACGGTTTACAATGCAGCAGGCAAATGGTTTAGCATATTTAGAAGTACAGCAGGACCATCTGCTAGTGAGATGTGCATGAAGAGAAATTCGAATCTTCATGTGGGTGGTTAAGCCACCAGGGAGCCCTTGGTTACACACTGGTCACTCAACATCACGCAGAGGAGGCTGATGCCATGCACCATATTCTCCAGTTGATGATCTAATTTAGCATTCTCTGTGGAGTTCAGATAAAAGCCAAGCTGAGATTATAGGCATTGCTTTTATCTCTCTCCATAGGAAAAGGAAATAAATAGAAAATGGTGAGACCCAGAGATTGGGAGAATATAGAATAAGTTGAGGGTGAAGGCCTGTGTGACCTTAGAGAGTCTTTGAATCTCTCTGGTTTTAGTTTTTCAGTTGTGTAATGCAGGAGTTGAAATAAATGACTTTTAATATTCCTGTCTGTGATAACAAATATTTCAGATTCTGCTAGTGCAGTTATGCCACTGTTCTTAGAGTTGGGTTGGCTGTTGGTAATGAGGTTAATAATGAAATGGAAGACGTTCCACTTACCGGTTTTAGGGTTTTTCATGTATATTACATATCTTGCCAATTTTGTTGAGAGTAAGGTGAATCTTTTATGGAATATATTCAGTAATGAGGGGACACTGTCAGGAAATCTTGTAGAGAAAAGAAAATATTGTTTTTGGAAAGAAGAGTGTTTTTTGAATAGAAATTAGGCAGCTAGATAGACTGAAAGACATTTGCTTCAGGACATAAGAGTAGGGCCCAAGGAGAAGTGTGTGCATCAGACCAGTGGGAACTCTGAAGGATATTTGGCCTACACCGATGTCCAGGCAGGTTTCAAAGTGGACTGGAATTTAAATAAAAACTTGGAAGAAAAAAAGTAGAATGAAATGAAATAAATATTAAAGAAATGCTGCTTTAAAAAAATAAAAGTGAACTGTTGCCCTTTTCCAATATTAAAAAAATTATTCTTCGGATCTTAACATGAGACTTTAGGTGACTGAGATACAATCCTAAGTTACATGTTGAATTTTTTCTTGCCCTTGCTGTTGTGGTGTAGGTAGGAAGTGGAGTGTGAACATGCTGATTTTCATTTCTGGTTTTAGATTCAGCCAGATGGAGAGACTTTTAAGCTTAATGTTTATTTTGGAAACTGGGTCAATTCTTTGTGTCTGCTTTACTTCTGCTTGTAAAAAAGATTTTCTTTCTTTCTTTTTTTTTAAATCTCTTTTCTTTAATAAGCTGAGTATCCTATGAGGAAAAACATTTTGTGGAACACAAAGTTCAGGGTTATAAGTACCTTTATTCATGGTTTAGTAGTTGCAGATGTATAGCCTGGTAGTTAGGAAAAGGCTATGTGGTGTGTACTTTATTCCATTTCTTAATCACAATAGAACTTGTATCTTTTGCAGGAATGTTCTTTTATACTCATGTTTCTTTTTATGCCTAGTCACATTTTCACAAAGCCTCTCAGATTCTATAAAGATTGAGTTTTCCCAGAAAACAGGAAATTTTCTCAGTGGCTCAGTAATTAGTCTGGTCTCTTTGAAAGAGCTGGTCTCTGGAACTACCTTGTGTCTCAGTATCACTCAAAATTATTTAATTCATTCATCATTGTCCCAGACAGTTATTAAGCAGACAAACTGGATACTTTGTGGCTCTCAGTAAGTTAGTAGTATGGTGAGTGTCAGACAAGAGAATCACTGAATCATCTTTCTTTCTCTCCCATTCCCTCCATCTCTATCCCCATCCTCATGTCCATGTCCATCTGCCTTCTCTCTCCATCCCCATCCCAGTCTCCAGCCCCATCTCCATCATCATGCCCATCCCCGTTTCCATGTCCATATCCATCTGCATGTCCATCCCCCTTTCATCCCATTCCTATCCTCATCTCTATCCCCTTCTCCAACCTCATCCCCATCCCATATCCATCCCTTCCCCATCCCCATCTCTGTCCCCATTTCCACATGCAACTATTTCCCCATCCCCATCCGCATCCCCATCTCCATCCCCATCCCCATCCCCATCTGCATTCCCATCTCCATCCCCATCTCCATCCCATCCCCATCTCCATCCCATCCCCATCTCCATCCCATCCCCATCTCCATCCCATCCCTATCTCCATCCCCGTCTCTGTCCCCATTTTCACATGCAACTATTTCCCCATTCCCATCCCCGTCTGCATCCCCATCCCCATCTCCATCTCTGTCCCCATTTCCATGTGCAACTCTTTCCTCATCTTCATTACTTCTCCATCGTCATCTCCTTCTTATTTGTCTTTATACGGTGAGCTAAAAGCTAAGACTTTGAACAAATGAACAAAGAAGTTGGGCTGAACTACAGAGCAGGTAAGAACAGGGTCTGTGTTTGTCCTATTTGTCATTACATATTTAGCACAAAGTATTGTGCCTAGTTGAAAGTTATGCTCATTAAACATGTTGAATGAATGAAAAAAGTTTACCTAGCTTATCCTGAGGAATGCAGGAAGATTTCTGGGAGGAAGTGACTCATGAGATTAGAATAGAAAAACATACTGGACTTCGGTACTTTTTGAAATAAAGAGGACATATGTGAAAAAAACAGGAATGAAATGGCTTGGCCCTTTTGTAGAACTCCATGTATTTCACTTGCATAGCTTGGCAAGGAGTTTATCATTTATCCTAAAGGTTGTGAGATAAAGAAGAATTTCATTCTTCTGTGTGGAGGATGAATTGGAGCAGAGAAAAGCTGCAGGTAGAGAAACCAGTTTGGAGGCTGTTGCAATGATTCAGGAAGTCATAAATTGAGGTGGTAGGGATATGGAAGGTGGCAGTTTCAGAACCAGCAAATTGTTTTTTCTGTAAAAGGACAGTTAACAACTATCTTAGGCTTCATGGTCAAGTCTCTGTTGCAACCACTCATGTCTGGTATTGTAGGGTTTTTTTTTTTAATGTTTATTTATTTTGAGAGAGAGAGAGAGATAGAGGAGAGAGAGCATGGGCAGAGGAGGGGCAGAGAGAGAAAGGGAGAGAGAGAATCCCAAGCAGGCTCTGCACTATCAGTACAGAGCTTGATGCAGGGCTCAAACCCATGAAATGTGAGATCATGACCTGAGCCAAAACCAAGAGTTAGATGCTTAACTGACTGAGCCACCCAGGTGCCCCTCTGCTGTTGTAGTGTTAGAAGAGGCAAAGACATAAATAAATGGGCATGCCTATGTTCCAATAAAACTTTAAGCAGGTGGCAGGCCAGGTGCGGCATATTTATACTTTCCCACAGTCTAGGGAGACAACATAGTTTATGAAAAGACCATGGACTTTAGAGTCAGACAAACCTATGTTCCATTATTAAGAATTTACACCAGTTATCTAGATCTTCATCTGTAAAATGGAGATCACTACATTGCAGAGTTTTTTTGGAATACTCAAAAATAGATTGTATATAAAATTCCTGAAATGCTTTTTTAAGTTGTTATTGGTGAGTGGATAAATGTGTCAAATATGATAGAAGAATCCAAAAGGACTGGAAGGTTTCTGGCTAATTCAGCTGTGTGAATGACCACGTTCTTTTCTGAGATAGGAAAAAAGAAGCAACTATTCCTGGGGGAAGAGAATGGTTCTATTTTGAACATGTTTGAGTGTGAGGTGCCTGAGGTCATTTAGGTGGTAATGTACATTAGGTTAGACAGTTAAAAGTGTGATTTTGGGGTTCCAGAGATGTAAAACATGGTGAGATCTCTTTGTGAATCACAGGGTAGAGAAAGTAACCGATGTCAAGAGAGTGGCAGGGTAGATTCAGAATGAAGCTGGTGAAGGATGACACTTGAGGGAGGAGAGCCACAGAAGGATAAAGAAGAGAGCCCAGAAGGATAAAAAGAAAGCATGGCTCCAGAAGAAGTTTCTTGCAACTTCAAGAAGGAAGGGAGAACAACAAGAGAAATGGGACAGTGACTCAGGAGGGTCTGGTTAGCATTATGAGGTCATTGGTGACCTTCTATGAGTAGTTTCATTGGATAGTTGAGGGGAGAGAATCACATGGGGGAATTTGCCTTTTTGGGATCTAAACCTTTTTTTTTTTTTCTAATATGAAGGAAGATATGAAGAAAAATTTAACTTAGCGCAGACAGGTAACGCTTACACAATATTTTTCACTGCCAATGTTGCCTGCCTTTTTTTTTTCTAAATCACCATTCAAGTTCAATAAAATATATATACATTAGACTATTAGGTAGGGTACATACACTTGGAGTTTTCTTTCCATGTTACAAGATAGAAAAGGAAATTGACTTGCAAAGACGTTTTTATGAAATCCCACATTCTAAGAACAGGGGTTTCAGCCAGGGAAGAATTTTACTTATGAAATTATATGGTAACCTTCTAATAAATTTGTGTTGATTCCTATGAACGTGTCTATTGCCCAAGGTGGGTGGTTGCCTGGTGGGTGAAATTGTGCTCTGCTAGAGAGAAAGCACTGGGGACTTACAGGATCCTTATGTATGTGGCATCAAGGGTCAACTGGTTTATACTTTTAATTTTGCTGGAAACAAAATACTTACAAAATTTTTCAAAGGTTGAAAGACTAACAAGTCCACATATGAATATATTTAGAATTTGCTAAAATAAATGTTATACCCAGAAGGCTTTATGTATGGATTTAAGAATTGCTTTGGTATGCTCAGACAGGGGATTTTCTTTGGAGCAATTTCTAAGCCAGTTCCTAAGTGACTGCTTCTTACGTCTTTACATAACATTTACATAAATTGCAATGACTGCATCAGGCCTCCCTGGGAGTAGAGGTGCCAGGTACATGGTTGTAGTTTTGGGCTTTGTGTGTGTAGATAGGAAGATTTTTATGGGATGAGAGTTATGTTCTGGTTGACTGTCAGGAAATACTGGAGGCTTTAAAAGATTCTCTCTGAAGCTAGTTCTGAGCTAGCCCTTTAGATACTCTCTTCTTTAAAGTTGAGTTTATGTTTAACAACCCCCCAAAAGTCTTAATCTGTGAAAATCTAATTTGGGAGCCTTACTGATTTAAAATGAATGTAAGGGAAGGACACTTAAACTCCTACCTCTAGATAAGACTTGGCAAAAGAGATGGGTGTTGATTTTTCTTTTCTAAAAAAATTTTTTTACATTTATTTATTTTTTGAGAGACATAGAGAGACAGAGCACAAGTTGGGGAGGGGCAGAGAGAAAAGGAGACACAGAATCCGAAGCAGGCTCCAGGCTGTCAGCACAGAGCCCAACGCAGGGCTTGAACTCACAAACCATGAAATCGTGACCTCAGCCGAAGTCAGATGCTTAACTGACTGAGTCACCCAGGCACTCCAGGTGACTCTTCTAATGAGACTTTGGGATGGGTGGTGTTGACCTCAGGAGCTTTTCTTATGCTAAGCTGCCTAAACTTTGCCTTTTCAGTTTTCTTAGAAAAGGCCTCAAAAGAACCCCCTAGTAGGTGTATTTTCTAACTCTCTTCTCTTAGGGGGAGCTAGCTAGAGAGCACTCTTCCTTCCCCCCCATCCCCCCCTCTCAATCCCAGACACACACCGGAATTCTAGATTCCATCATCCCTTGTCCTATCACTGCACTGTGTCCTAAAAAATTCCAATCTGGATCTACCTACCTGCCTCTTTTGCTCCTGTTTCGGGCTTGCTGAGAACTGGCTGGAGTAAACCACAGCTATGTGAACAGGTGCCACTACAATACATTGTTCATAATCTTACAAATCTTTGCTTATTTTAGGTCATCTCCCTCTCACATTTTGCTGAGTAGCTATTCTTGTGCAATTCTAATGTTTTCTTCTCAGCTCTCCTGAATCTGACTGCCCTTTCCTATTTCAGCAGATGGCCTTTCTTTTATTTCTCTGAAAAGGAAAGGGTGGCTGTAGCAGACATGCATCCCTGTACCTTCTTGACCCTCTTACAAAGACTGGCTGGAAGAGGGAAGCAGGTTGGGAGTGAGGGGGCAGCCAAACCACACAGCACCTGATAGGTCAAATTAGTGACTTTTTTCCCAAGTCAGATGGGAAGGCTTTTGAGGGTTTGGGGCCAAAGAGTGGCATGATTTGTCTTATGTTTTATAAAGATCAATCTGATGGCTGTGTGGAAAACAGACTGCAAGAGATAAAGGATGGAAGAGGGCAGATAGGGTAATAGTCAAGGTGCAAGATGATGGCAGTGGTAGTTAGAATCGGTTAGACTCTGGACAAATGTTAAGACCCACAAAATATGAGAGAAAGCAAGAGTCAGGATTTAATTTAAGGCTTTTGGTGCAAACAACTGCTAAATTGGGAATGGTCCTTTGTGATGTTGAGTGAGCAGTTAATGTATATGAGTCTAGAATTGTGTGGATGGTCCAGGGTATGGTCATGTTATCTGTTTCATCCTTTAATGTTTATTTCCTCCAATTATTGGCTCTTGTTTCTGCTGTGTTTTCCATCTCTCTAGCTCTCTACTGGCTCTTTCTCATCAGCCAGTAAACGTGCTCATTGTTTCTTCAATCCAAAAAAAATACACATATGTGAATAGAAGAACACTCGAGTTCACACTCTCTTTGCCTGTGATCTAACTACCAGTTCTTTTTTTTTTTTTTTTTTTATGTTTTATTCATTTTTGAGACAGAGAGAGACAGAGCATGAACGGGGGAGGGGCAGAGAGAGAGGGAGACACAGAATTGGAAGCAGGCTCCAGGCTCTGAGCCATCAGCCCAGAGCCCGACGCGGGGCTCGAACTCACGGACCGCGAGATCGTGACCTGGCTGAAGTCGGACGCTTAACCGACTGCGCCACCCAGGCGCCCCTCTTTTTTTTTTTTTTTTTTTAAAGCAAGCTTCCAGAAGTATGAGTCTTTACTTTCTTATCTTATTTCACTACCTAAAAAGTGGACTTCTTTCCCCTACCACCACTTGAAATACATTTGCTAAACTTCATAGACACTTTTTCATCCGTGCAGAAACATCTCTGGCTTCTTGATGTTTATCTCTCCCTGGTTTCTCTCCCATTTCTCTGGCTATTTCTTCTATTTCTTTTGCTGGATCATTATATTCTGTCTCTTAAATTTTGGAAAGTGTGATTTTGGGAACAGATTTTTCAAAGATCAAGGGCAGCTCTTGATCTGAGACTGAGTACTGTCCCCCACCAAGGAGTGATTTAGGGGAGCTAGACAACTTCTAGGTATCTCCCTGATCATTTTGTCTGACGGTCCCTATTTTGTGTGTCTTTCCCTCCAAAAGTCCCCTGTACAACTGCCACTTTGTTCTCTGAAAGATGTAAGTCTCTTGTCAGCACACCAGCATGGACTGAGCTTCAAACTAGCTCACTGTCACAGTGAAGAAGAAAGAGAGGCTGAGATTTCAGAGCAGAGTAGAGAAAACATTTGGAGCGTGGGGAGCTGCTTGGTAGGCCGGGGCGGGAAGGGGCTAAGGTGATGATGCCATGAGGGAAGAGACTCTTCAAGATAAACTCTTATTCTTCCTAGCTCTGTGGTGGGAAAAGTAATCAGAGATTAATAAGATATGCCCCTTTTCTCCTATTTCTTGCCATGAGAAGTTTCCTCCCTAATCTGTCTAAAGTGTCTCTGTCCTCCGTATCATTATCTTTCTATTATGGGCTATAATTATGTTCTTTAATTCTTTCTTTACATATTTGCTGCTTGTCTTCCCAGCTCAAGTGGGAGCCGTGAAGGCAGGGAACTTGTCTGTCTGGTTCACCTCTATATATCTGGTATAATGAGAGCATAGTAGGTGCTCAGTAAATTCTTTTTGAACAAGTGACAAAAGGTTGTGTATTCAGAGCAAAGCAAAACTATACCAGCTCTCCAGATCTAAGTATTTTAATGGGGAGTTTAAATTTTTATACAGTAGAACTTACATACATGAATATGTGGCTGACTTCATTTTTCTATACAGAGCTCAATTAGTTTGTGACCTACCACCTCACTCTTTTCCATCTTTCAAAAGGTATCTTTCTTTTTTTTTTTTTTTAATATTTTTTAAAGTTTATTAATTTATTTTGAGAGACAGAACAGGCTCTTCACCAGCAGCGCTGAGCTTGATGCCAGGCTGGAACTCACGAACCATGAAATTATGATCTGAGCCAAAACCAAGAGTCAGACACTTAACCAACTGAGCCATCCAGGTGCCCTTCAGAAGGTGTCTTTCATGCTGTATCTGTCCTATGGTTGCACTCCTTAGTCTTTGCCATGTACCAGAGAGTTCTGGATGGGAAGCAGGATACACTTCTCTGTTGCTCTTGGATTTCCCCTTACCCTATTTCAAGTTTCTTTTTTCATCTATATTTCTTGCTATTCTGCCCACTTATGTTTCATTGCCTTTCCCCCTGCCTCCAATATTTTCTGGGAAAAGAGCTAAAATTTTAACAGTAAAAATAAAACACAACAAGAACAACAATAACAAAAAAGCCATTTGCTGTCTCAAGGGCCTGGCACTTGCAAAGGAAATCTATGCTTTCAAGATTATTGTTTTGGCTAAGGGCTTAAAAAAAGGTCTAATTTGAAACTCAAAGCTACGCTGCTTTCTTTGTTCCTAGCTATGTGCATACTCCCCTTGACGAGTGACTGACACTGTTTCAGTGGGAGGGCAGCAGAGCGGCCATTAGGAAGAACCAGGGGTTAAAGGCACTGAAAATACTTCTGTGTGTGTTCCTCACCCACAATCACGGGTAGGTCCTGGAATAAAGGGATTCACTGCAACCTCCCAATCCCTTTTTGTTCAATGGGTATAGAAGAGAACCAAATGGGATTCAAATGGTTTGGAGGTAACTGTACCGCATGTAGAATTTAATGATAAAGTTTGGATATTCTATTCTTAGAGGCCAGACAAGGTTAGAACTACTTCAGCCTAAATCAGAAGTATAAATATCCATGTCATTGCCGTTATTACTATTTACTAAAGAAACAAAATCATATACCTGTATTTTGGAGAAATTTGCATCTTGAAACAAGTGTGTTCAAGTAAGTCTATTTACCCAAAGGGAACTTTCATTGGCTGCTGATGTTTGGTGAAAGACTTTCTATAGCTATGTGACTTTAACTGCTAATTTAGTCATTGGAGAGATTCCCAGAGATAGGAAGGTGATTTGGTTAGAAAAGAATGGGATTTGGTTAATATGACAACCCCAGAGATGACAGAGCTGAAATAAACAGGAAAGGACCCAGGACCCACAAAGACAAGGAAGGAAATCAAGAATTTTCCAGACCTCTGGTTTTCCTGACTTGTTTTTAATTTATTCTGTGTGCCAATTCAGATTGTCTGCCTATTTTTTAAATTTAATTTTTAGATCAAAATAATATATGTACATAAAGAACCAAATAGTGCTATAAGGTTTATTTTTGAAAAATAGAAGTTTTCTAATCCCTATGCACTTTTCCATTTCCCAGCAATCACTTTAAAATTGTTTCAGTTTTTTGAAAATATCTATCTTTTTATCTATAAATAGCATGATTATTGGAGAGGATTTTCAATTTTAGTCATTATAAATTGACTTCCATCTTTGGAAGATTAAAATATAATTCTCTTTTAATTATATTTGGCTCTGTCCCCATCCCTTAACCACCACTACGTACCCATATATACATTTTTCAATTTTCTAGCCTCTAAAAATATATAGATCACAAATTTGATGAAATCAATAGTGTGTTTTCATAATCATGACTACACAAACACTGTTTGTAATTGAATTATGTGGTTTACTATGATTATTTTCCTGTATAACTTTTGGTTTTATGTCATTTTCCTTTTTAGTTTTTTGTTTTGTTTTGTTTTGGTTTTTTTTACTGTTTATATATTTTTGAGAGAGAGTTTGGGAACAGGGGAAGTGCAGAGGGAGGAGGAGGACAGAGGATCCAAAGCAGGCTCCGTACTGACAGCAGAGAGCCTGATGGGGGGCTTGAACTCACGAACTGAGATCATGACCTGAGCCAAAGTTGGATGCTCAACTGGATGAGCTACCCAGATGCCCCTCCTTCTTAGTTTTCCATGTACTTCTCCTCTATCATATAATACTCATCTAAATATGCTTTTATTAGGTAGTTATCAACTTCCTGTCTTTGGAGGCTATTTTCTTGGAATCTTCTGAATTTCCCCAGTCTGGACTAGTCTCTATAGACTTGACCAACAGCTCCCACTCAGCCTGATTTTTCCCTTCATCTTTGAACCTCAGAGTTTCCTTTTCCTTTCTCTTTTGTGGACCTTCTGTTTACTACATCTGTTTTGATAGAACAACTCTTACAATAGTTTACAGAGAAAGGAGGCATAGAAGGTAATTTTGAGGTTGTGTATGTCTTAAAATGTCTTTCATTTACCCTTTTGCTTAACTGATAGCTCATCTGGGTAAAGATATGAAGGTTAGAAATAATTTTATGACAGAATTTTGAGATATCCTTCCTTTGTTTTTGAGTTTCAGTGGAATTATTTAAAAGACTGATTCTAGGGGCGCCTGGGTGCCTTAGTTGGTTAAGCGTCAGACTCTGGCTCAGGTCATGATCTCGCAGTTTGTGAGTTCAAGCTCCCTGTCAGGCTCTGTGCTGACAGCTCAGAGCCTGCAGCCTGCTTCAGATTCTGTATCTCCATCTCTTTCAGTACCCCCCCCCCCCCACACACACACACAGTCTCACCCCTGTCCATGTCTCTCTCTCTCTCTGTCAAAAAATAAACAAACATTAAAAAAAATTTTTTTAAAAGACTGATTCTATTCAAGTCTTGATTCTTATAAATATGTTTTCTTCTCTCTTTATTTCTGCAAAACTTTAGAATCTTCTTTAGGTACCCAGTATTATGAAATACTATGGCAAAAGTCTCTTTTTATGGGTCTGTTGTCATCTACTCTTTTAGATTCTACAATCTCTTCTAGATTCTCAGTGGGTCTGCTTCGTCATTTGGAAATATTCTTCACTTCTGGGACATTTTCTTGAGTTATTTTTTTGATAAATTCCTTTTCCCCCCTTTATTAAAATGGCGATTATTTGGATATTGGATCTCCTGGATTGATTTTCTAATTTTCTTATTCTCTTTCTATAATTTTCTGGGTTTTTTTCATCTGCAGTCTGGAAGTTTCTGCCAAGCTCATCTTCTTTTGTCTTTTCTTTTTTTTAATGTTTATTTATTTAGAGAGAGAGCATGCATGAGCAGGGAGTAGGGTGGTGGCAGAGAGAGAGGGACAGAGAGAATCCCAGTCAGGCTCTGAACTCTCAGCACAAAGCCTGACAGGGTGTGGGAAGGAAGGCTAGACTTGGTCAGGGGGCTTGATCCCAGGAAATGTGAGATCATGGCCTGAGCTGAAGTCAAGAGTTGGATGCTCAACAGATGAGCCACTCAGGTGCTCCTGTCCAGCTCATTTTCTATCCTTTCTATCCTTCTACTAAGTTTTCATTTCTGCTAATTTCTAAGAGCTCTAGAGTTTTCTCTGTGTTCCTTCTTATAACGTCCTGTTTTTGCTTTATCAGTTCAAAAATCTTCTCTATTGTCTCTGAGGATGTAGGATAGTTTAGGTACAGTTTTCAGATTCCCACATAGTCTTTGTGTCCTTCAAATTGATTTTTGGTTTGTTGGCTTTGGTCTCTGTTGCTTATTTTGGAGGCTTTATGCAGATTATGTGGGAATTGTGGTTGTTTTATTATGGCTGGACTTATGACCATGGCCTTGATGTAGAGAGATCTGTTGGATTATTTTGTGAAGAATAATCAACATCAATATTTTTACATCATTTCTGTTCAGTTTCCCCAGAGAAAATTTTTTCCAAATTCCAGGATGCAGAATATAAGCCTTGCTCTAGATTTTGGGAAGCTGAATGGAGAATAGAGCTGAGAGTGTGATGTTTAGAGCATAAACTTTCACACAATCCCCTTGGTTTCAATATGGTATTTTTATTTGCTCTTCCCTCAGTCCAGAGACCCTCTTCAGTCTGCAATGGGTGGAAAGGGAACTGCCTGATTTTGGAATTAGGCAGGGCATATAGGAGATGGATATCTATCTGCTTCTTAAATATTTTCTATTTTTTATTTATTGAAAATTTTTTAATGTTAATTTTATTTTTATTTTTGAGAGAGACAGAGAGAGAGAGATAGGGAGAGGGGTCAGAGAGGGAGGGAGACACAGAATCCAAAGCAGGTTCCAGGCTCTGAGCTGTCAGCACAGAGCCTCACGCAGGGCTTGAACTCACAAACCATGAGATCATGACCTTGAGCCAAAGTCGGATGTTTAACTGACTGAGCCACCCAGGCACCCCTTAAATAGATTTGCAATAAATCCTCCAGTTTCAACTCCACCCTTGCCCCTGCACTTCGGGGGTAGTAGTAGCAGCCATTCCTGGGATATATGCCGGTTCTATAGTGCACACCAGCGTGAACCTTGGTTTTCTCTTTTGCTGACTTAAGATTCAGCTTTCTTGAATCTGCTAAGTCAGCTAGTACTTGTTCTATTTTTTCCAGATTTCAAAATTTTGTTGTTTCTGTATGTTCTCCCATTTTCTGCATCCCTGTGGTTTTATGGCTTTAAACCCATTTACTGTTATTTTATGGAGTTTTGAGAGAAAGCAGAGGCACCTACATGTGGTCAATCCTCTATCTTTCGTTGAGCCTCTCTTTCCCTTTGGCCTGGTTCTGTCAGTTCTCCTGGTTCTTGTTTCTCTTTCATTTGTTTATTATCCAGTTTTATATAACTCTTGATCTAAAAGTTCCCACTGCTATTTATCATTTGTCTGAAGCTACTAGGTTAGTCTCAAGTTTAATATATCAATCTTGCTAACTCCACACTGCTATAATATCTGTCTACTGAATCTATACATCTCTTCCACTGTCTGCTTGCCTTCTCAGCTATGCTGCATGGTCCCTGTTCCTTGGAAGTCCTGTGCTATTATTACAACCTCTGCTCAATCATTCTCTGTGGTATTCTTCCCTCTGTATTCATGAGAGTCAGGCTCTCTCTGATACTACATTCATCCTCAAGCCCAATCTCCAATAGAGCATCTGTCCCCAATCCATTAAATATACAGACTAACCTTGTATAAATAGTCTATTTTGTTAGCCAGATTGAGTCGGAAGTTTAACTTTTTCACATAGGCTTCCACTTTAGAATTAAAGGAAAGCATGCAATTTACAAGCATCATGGGTTCATGGGTGAAGCCGGGATTAGGTATCTTGAATTTCTTAAAGTCGAGATTCTGTTGTAGTCTTAGGACTAGACATGGTCAACAATAAAGGGGTGAGAAGAAAAACCACTCTCAGTACTATGGGCGAAATTTAAAGCAGTGGCTAAAATTCCTCTTCTGTCAGCCTTAAATAAATAGCATTCTATAGTCCACAGTGAGTCAGCACAGTGATGCTTGGATTTTGTTGATAAACCTGTTATAGGTGTTTCTCAGTTTGTGTTTCAGCTGGAATACTGTCAGCTGGAACACTTCACTGAGGCAGTCAGTGTAGGAGGGGAACATATGTGCCTTTGATGAAAGCTGCTTTGCAGTGAAAATCACAGGGATTCCTGTGAAGCTCTATCTTGTGAACATTGTTATATAAGCACTGCCTTTAAAATCTTTGGCTTGGGTCTCAAGTAAATAAGTTTATACAGGATGGCCCTACTGGCTCTGCAGGAGTGAAAATAAAATGTCTCACTATTGTGGTATTTGGGACTTTTCTGTTGTCAGATAGAACTTTGCCTATGTAAATTTAAAGCAAGGGAAGAGCAACTGATAAAAATTCGTGATTAGTGGCTAAAAGGCAGGCTTAAAAGTATCATGATTAAAGGCTCTGTCCCCATTATAAATTGAGTAACCATAGAGTTTAGGAGAGAGTGAAGTAGGGAGAAAATGGTGTGGGATGAGGCCAGAAAGGTAATGGGCACCAGATCCCGCAGGGCCCTAGAGATCATGTTAGTCTGAGGATGGGAACTTCTGGAGGATTCTGAGCAGAAAACAACATGATACGGCATTTTAACAGGGTCACTCTGAGTAACAGCGGAAGGAAAGACAACTGAAGGAGGCTTTGGAATAATATTCCTAAGGGATAATGGTAGCTTGGACTTAGGTAGCAATAGAGGAGAAGGTGCACAGTGGTTAGATTTTAGTTATATTTTGAAGCTGGAACCAACAGGATTTGCTGACAGATCAGATGTGGGTGCTAAAGGAAGGGAGAAATTAAGCATGATTCAAAGTTGTTTTGGTTTGGTCTATGCATCTCTAGGAATGGAAATGATTATGGAGAAGCTAGAGGGATTTTTTAGGGGGAAGATGTCATAGAATTAGGAGTTAAATTCTGATGGGTCATGTTAAGTTGGATATGCTCATTGGACATACAAGTGCAGATATCTAATGGGCAGTTGGGTAGAGAGGATTCCAGGACAGAGATTCTGGCTAAAAGCCTACGTTTGGGAATTGTTGGTATAGAGCTGATATTTAAAATGTGGCTGAGACTGGTTGAACCCTCCATAGGATTGAGATGGAGAAGATGTCTAAGAATGAAGCCCTGGGCATTCCAATATTGAATGGTCAGTAAGACAAGGCAAAACCAGCAAAGAGACTGAGAAAAGGCACTTAGCGAGGTAGGAAGAAGTCTAGGAGTGAAGTGTCCTGTAGGCCAGATGAGGAAAGTGTTTTAAGGAGGGGTGAGTGAAGCCATGGGAGGTGCCACTTATAGATCAAGCAGAATGGGACCTGGGAACTGGCTGTTGGATTTTTTCAGTCAGGGTGATCCGGTTATCTTGAGAAGATTTGATGGAATCTTGGGAAGAGAAGCTCTTACTCTAGCCCTCTAAGCCTCAGTTTCTCATCTGTAAAATGGTATAACATTACCCATTTCAGAGAGTTGTGAGAACAAAATCAATGGACTCATATAAAGTACTCAGAACAGTGCCTGGTACATTGTATATGCTAAATAACTAGTTTTGTTCTTACTGGAAACCTCTGTTAATTGTCAGTCACCGTCTCGTGGAGAGGTCATGCAACTACTTGAGAATCCACCTATCTGAATGAGCACTCAATCCATAGAACTCCCTTCCAGGCTATCATAGAAAACCTTGTTTACTGTCTCACTAAAGTATAGGTAAATATGCAAGGCACAGTGACTGTGAGGCAAGAAGTGAGGTTATCTGTGACTACTGCAGGATAACTGATGGGTCTTAGAGACCATTCCTCTCATCTCAGGGTTCTTATTCATTCCAAACATTGTCAAAGGATAATACCTAGTACACCAGTTTGCTCTTGGAACCCAGGATATTTTGTTATTCTTATTTGAAAACTACAATCGGGTTTGCCTTATTTCTAGTGTTTTGCTGATTAAATTCCTCATACATGGGTGGCAGGGGCACAGCTATCTCTTGGGCAGACTCTCCAGTGTCTTGGGATGAATTCTAATGGGCCCAGAACACATAAACCCTTTTACAGCTATTCATGTTTTGCTTTCTTTTTAAATCAATTTGTCTTCTGTTGGGTTTATTTCCTCTCATACAAGTGCTCATTATAATCTATGCTCTGGCCTGAGTAGTATTCTGCTTGAAGTAGAGAACAGGCAGAACAGGAGTCAAAGACTTGTATTTCCTTTGGGTCATCCATAAACATTGACTCACAGCTCAAGAAGCAGGTGCTATGGACTGAGTTGTGTTTCCTCCAAATATTTCTGAGCACTACCTACCCCCTGCCACGTGACTGTGTCAGAGATAGGGCCTCTATTATTTATTTACTTATGTATTTATTTATGTATTTATGTATTTATTTATTTCTTAATGTTTATTTGTTTTGAGAGAGAGAGACAGAGAGAACATGTGCTTGAGTTGGGGAGGGGCAGAGAAAGAGAGGGAGGGAGAGAATTCCAAGAAGGCTCTGTGTTATCAGTGCAGAGCCTGGCCTGGGGCTCGAGCTCACAAACCATGAGATCATGACCTGAGCCGAAATCAAGAGTCCAACGCTTAACCACTTAACCAACTGAGCCACTCAGGTACCCTGGGCTGGGGCCTTTAAGGAGATGATTAAGGATAAGTGAAGTCATAAGAGTGAAGCCCTGATCTGATAGAACTGGTGCTCTAAGAAAGTGATAAAAGCAAGGATAAGAGAAAGTGATAAAAGGGCTCTCTCTCCACCATGTGAAAACATGGCAAGAAGGCAGCCTTCAGCAAGCCAAGAAGAGAGCTCTCAGCAGCACGCAACCATGTAGGAACTCTAGTTCCAGCATCCAGACTTGTGAGCAAATAAAATAAACTTTTATTGTGTAAGTCACCCAGGCTGTGGCATTTTGTTCAGGCAATCTGGATGGACTAAAACAGTGGAGGCTCTTCTTTCTACTATTTGTTGTCCTAGCATTTTTTCAAACATTAGTTCTTTGGGGACTTGAGATTTCCTGATAATCTAGATAACCATCTGCATTAAAAAAATTCCTATTTAAGCTTTGAAATACCGGCAGCTTCTTTAATCATGTCCAACATAGTGCTTTATGTTGTAGACCATCTAAAATTTTCATGAACTTATCACAGTGACTATAAAGATGCACCTCTAGTTTATCTCAGGCTCCTTAGCATTAAATAAACTTTGATTTCTTGGAATTAAAGAGCAAGGTAGCTGATGCAAGCCTACCCTCCTTACCTTCTTTGCATCCTTTTCTTTCCTCTCCCCCCTCACTCCCCGTATATTCCTTCTGTATTAACCGCCTGCAATATTTTCTGCCTGAAACATTTAGAAATGTTTACTATACGGTATTTCAAGATACATGAGCATTCATCTGGCATTGATCAGTAGGTAGCTGTTGTCATTTTTAACGCCTGTGCAAGCCTATAGTGGCGAGAAGAAACACTTACCTATTTTCCTGCTTTCTACATTAACAACAAAAATGCCAGTACCTGCAAGGTCTTCTCTCTGAATGTTCCAGATCTTATTTTTCTTAATGTAGGCATTTCTTTCTTCTTTAATATCATGTCAGAAAGCACTAAAATATTACACTATTATTTGTAGTCTCTGGAAATCCATAATTGGAAATCTAACTTCCAATTCCAGAATTGAGCCTACATGAGCTGATTAGAAGCTGCCTTGTGGCCACAAGATCCAGACTTAGGACCATCCTGAAAGAGAATGGCTACTTTTTGGGAATTTAAGGCTTTAAAGACACCAGGTATATGTGCCAAGGGCAGTGGGAAGGAGTTGCTTGATACTAGAATTTTCTAACTTCTACCTGTGAGATGCAGAATGAATATGTATCTGTACGTTACCTGTATATATGCCTATATCTCTATATAACATTGTATATCTTATTATATATACAAATGTATATTTTAGGCTGACACAAATCTGATGTTGAAGAATATTCATTATGGTACTCAAGGAGAAAAATATAACAGTGTACTTTTGGAGAATTTTCAAGGAGGAGGAGGAAACATTTAGAAGAGCAGTTAAGTAGGCAAGCTGCAGTTGCACAAAAGAAAGCCCATATGGTTTAATGCCATACATTAGTTTGTTTTAAACCTTTGTGGTTTATTTTCAATTTAAAATGAATATGTGCTTTAATTAGTTCTGGAGTGCGATAGGGAGGCATATGTCTTTTAGTTAAACACAGAGTAATTTACATGGTATTCTCTCCCTTGTTTTTCATGATAGATCTGAGTTCCAGTTAGCCAACAAAATGTGGTCCATAGAGACACAGGGCAGACAATCCTTAATGTGTTTGGAATCTGTTATTTTTTCTTTTTCCTTATCACACTTTGCTTAACTGAAAAGAAAGAACGTTTAAATCTTTATTCATTTATTAATAAAACACTTAACTGACATATTTCATATGTATAGCCACTTTATGATACAAATTTATGTGCATGTACATACTTATGTCCTCAGTGCTTTTATATCTTTCTTTGTCTCTGAAAGGTAGAGAGAGATATAGATACAGGTATAGATATAAATATAGATATTGAAGCCTAGGGATACAAGTAAAATCTTTTCCCTGGTCTCAAAACTTCAGGGATACTGAAGGAAAACTACCTTATATAGTTGAATCTGGAAGTACAATTTCGATACCTAAATGCACTATACGAAGTGAAACCCAGAATATATATCCTCTGCATCACTCTGTCCTGGAATAAGCCAATATAAGAGTGTTGGTCATAGATACCATCGGGCAGTCTTATGTATGTCACAGGGTTGCTACAAGGCCAGATAACAGAAAGCATAAGGAGCATGTTTTAAGCTTTTAAGCATAAAAAATGGTGGTTGGTATTCTCAGAATATTCAAAATTCAGCCACCAATGTGTCTGTCACTGCCAAAAGGGGCAAAATAAGATGTATCTTATTCATTATATCTTGGCCTTTACGGCTGGCAGGTGAAAGGACCTGTCCTTGTCCGTTCTGAAATCAGGTCATAACTGGTGGACCCTGAGACACAGGTCAGTCTTGATTCATCCGAGGCCTTGAGCACAGCCAGGGGGGATGTGTGGAAAGCTACACAAGTGTAGTTCTCTGGTGTGATGCTTTTCCCCAGGATGATTGTCTGCTCTTCCCGGGTCCAGAGGTGTGGACCTCTAGCCAGTCATTTATGGTCATGAGAAATTGTACAACTTATTTGAGATTTCCCAGAATGTTGATGACTCAAAACTAGATCACACCAGGCTGGTGTTGTCTCCAAACCTTTTCTCCATCACGCTCAATTTCTAGGCATTTTCTTCTCATCACAAATGGCCTATTAGACACTTCATATTCAATTAGGGTTTTGAGATTCTACCCACAAAGTCATGAAAACACAAACCACTTCCCTGTATTTTAAAGAACAAGCATAATTTATCTTCTATTTATTTAGAGAAGTGATAGGTTTTAAGCTCCTATTTTTACTTGGCGGTAGGTTTTTTGTAGCAGGAGAATGAAAATGGAGCCCGTGTCCCTGCAACTGTGTTTAATTAGGAAACATGCTGAGCCACATTTGGCCATTTTTTGTTTCTGAACTAATGTCAGCTTCTCCAGTCTGCCATGGAACATGTTTTGCAGCTCTACAACAAAGGATTAAAATAAAATAAATGTTTGGAAAAGTGCTTTGAAATAGCTAAAGATAGAGAACCATACAAAAGCTCACGGGCTTTGGTAGGAATGACAAATTAATTATGCCGTCTTTAAGTGATAACACAGAACAATTAATGCACTTAATTGCTTTATTGAAACAAAAAGCTCTTTTGCAGTTTCCATAATTTCTTTGTGTAAGAAGAAGGTTTCATAAATTTATAAATTGATGCATGACCTCTGATTTAGGGAGTTTTGGTAACATATCTCTTTCTGTACTTTTTACTTGGTTTTTATTTTCAGGCAGTATTTTTCTTTCTTATTGTGTAAATCCAGAACTGAGTTCATAATGAGATAAATTAGTAGTAGTAGTTAGGGAAGGGAAGGAAAACAAAATCATTTTAGAATATCTAACATCTTTGAATAATTTATTGGTATTTCTTTCTTGCTTGCTTGCTTATTATTTTTTGCTTAAGTATAGTTGACACACATTGTTACATTAGATCCAGGTGTACAACTTAGTGAATTGACAAGTTTATACATTATGCTATTCTCACCATAAGTGTACCTAACATCTGTCCCATTATATCACTATTACAATACCATTGGCTGTATTCCTTATGCTCTGCTTTTTATTCCCTTGACTCACTCTTTCCATTTAATGAATCTTGTTTTCAAGATTGTATTTTTTTTTTGCTTGATGGGAACACACCCTAAATTTATTTTGAGGATTTCTTTTTAACATAGAACAAACCCAAGTTCAGTGGTTTTTAAGTTGCCCTGGAGGGCTGAAGATTTGTGAAGGGTCACCTTGGAACTGGTAAGGTGGGTGAGCAGATAGGGTACCACACAGTGAGCTACATGAGGGTTTTTGTACCTAATTGTATATCTAGCCCTTAGCACACTCAGTACATTGGAATGAATGAATAAACAAACTGACCCTATCCCTCCACCCTGCTTTAACTTGAGAGTTCTGTTTTTCCTGTTTTCTTTGTTGCACTCAGAATGAGTTTTCAGGGGGAGCCTGGGTGGCTCAGTTGGCTAAGTGTCTGACTTTTGATTTCGGCTCAGGTCATGATCTCATGATTGTGAGATTCAGCCCTTATTGGAGTCCTCTGTGCTGAGGGTGGAGCCTACTTAAGTTTCTCTCTCTCTCTCTCTTCCTCTGCCCTTTCCCCCACCTCAAGAAAAAAAAAAAAAAAGGAACAAGTTTTCAGCATCCTGGCTCCTCTCCCTATCATCTGCCTTCTCTTCCGCATTTCTCTCCACCACTCTTCCTAGGCCTCCAGCTCCCCTGTATCACTTGCCCCAGTGGGAGTCGGTATCTTAAAGTGATGGCCAAACACCAGTCTCCATTCACCATTGGACCGGCACAGTGATCAGAAACACTGCCAACCTGTTATGGAGGTGGGCAAGCTCCCTGAAAACTGTCATGCACTGTATAAATGTAAGCATTAGTAATAGTTTTATATAGGAGTTTATTGATTTGTCAAAGTAATTGATATCACCTTGCTGAGATTGGGCAACCTCACATATCCTGGGACTTGGGCTGTTTGGCATGCCTTCCAAGCCTTCATTGACCTCTCTTTCTACCCTTGGTTTGGAAATGCTATATATTTATTCATGTTCTAGAGACTGTTTGACCCTCCTTATTCTGAGACAGAGAAAATGATTCATCTTCTCAGTGTCCTTAGGTGACACGTGATGAGCAGGTAGGTTATAAAAATAGTAAATATTTATTGTACTTCCATGCTGGGCAAGGATGATTCTATACATGATCTCATTTTACAATGAACAGCTAGCATTTTTTCTAGGATGTCAGGTATGAATGGAAGTGCTTTACATAAAATTGACTCATGTCATCCTCATTGTAACTTTATGAGTTAAATGATATTATTGCTCACATCTTACAAAAGAGAGAAAATTGAGCACAGAGAGATTCAGTAACTTACGCCCAGCTAGTAAGACGGGAAACTTGGTGAGGCAGTATTACTCTAGGCCAGAATGTGTGATGCTCACTGCTTTATCATCTCAATGATGCTGTAATTTCCTTTTATGTTTTTCTTTTTATTCCTGTGGACCCCAGAATGCTCTTCTAACTTTATAAAACATATTAAAAAAAAGACCTGGGGCACTTATATCATTATTAAAATATCATCTCTAAGGAAGTAGCTATGGTATTTGTTTTCTAATATGAAAATAGCTTCAGTTTTTATCTGATTATAAAAATAATTCATACTTGTGAAGATAAATGAAACAATCCAGAAAATACAAATGAGAAATCATAACTACCTACCGGTACTTGAGTGGATATGCTTTCTGACATTTCTCTATGCACATGCATGTGTGTGTATATAGCATTTTTATAAATGTGACTATATTACACCTGTTGTTTTTTAACCTATTCCTAGGCTCACAGTGCAGAGGAATTGGGGATGTCTTTTCTGTGGCAGTGACTATAAGTATATGCCATGCTTTTGAATATGGTGCTGCTCTGTATGGCTGCGACAGACTTCATTTAAGCATATTCATGAACATCTAAACCACTTCCAATATTTACATGATAAGCAAATTTATGGTAAACATGATTTCTACAAATATTTTGGTTCATGGACATTTTATTACTTGGGAGCAAATTCCTGAAGGTGGGATTGTTGGCACAAAGGACATTCACATTTTTTATTGGGTATATAGTGCCAAACAAGAAAGACTGTAACAACTTCATCCTCTACAATATATTTTGAGTGTGCCCACCTCTTTTACTTCTTGCCATTGCTGATTTTGTCAATGTCTGATAGTTGAAAAAATGTTTAATTTTTATTTCTGACACTCAACATTTAGTGGGGTTGAATGTATATATTTATTATGATCATTGGCCATTTGTATATGCTTTGCAAATTACCTTGGAATATCCTATATCCACTACTTTTGTTAGTGACAGTTTATTTTATACTGATTTTTTATTATCTTTTTCTTTTCTTACTTTTTTTTTTTGCATATGAAGGATATGAGTCTTGTTTATTTTATGTGTTGCAGATATTTTTCCCAGATGGTAATTAGTTCTTCAGTCTTGTTTTAGTAGTTTATTTACTTCTTTATCTATTTATTATTTGCCACATAGGGTTTTTGAATTTTTATGTGGTCAAACAAACCTCTTCTCTAATAGTTTCTTCTGGCTTATGAGCCATTTTTAATAAAACTGTCTTTACCCCAACATTGTGGAAATGGCTTCATCTTAATAGGACACGGAACCAGACCATGTAACTGTCATTTATGTGTCTACCACTTTAAAGTTTACTGAGTTTTCACAAACACTTCCTCATTTAATTCAGTTCACAATATAATAATATTATTAATATTTCTCAGATGAAAATGAGACAAAGAGAATAAATACTCCAAATCACACATCTACTAAAGATTAGACTATAGGTTGGTCTGATGCCAAAGCCATGCTTTTAGCCCTGGAGTACACTATGATCCCTTAGGTAGATGGGAAAGCAGAGGAATAGAAAGGTTAAATAGCCTGTCTCATGCTGAAAATTATCCCCCGCTTTTTGATAGAAAGATTAGGAATGGAATCCTTAACTGTTAATATGTGTAATCGAGTTCCAGTTCAGACTTTTGAAAGGAGTTTCAGTGCAAAAGCAATCAGATGTTGAAAGGAAAAAAGACATAGGAACGTTAAGGTATTAAATAACATGGGGTGTGCTTCGGATTTTAAGAATTAAGAGGATGATGTCCAAGTAGTTAAATGAATTTGTAAAAATGGGTCAGTGAGAGAGCACTATATCAGAATGCTTGGTCCATTTTCAGGCAGGCATATTGAGCAAATTCTTCCCTCATCTCATTTCCAGTAAGTAGTCAGAGCAAGTATTAAGCAGGATTTTACGTGTACAATTAGAAAGGATTTCATGCCTGGTATTACACTGGATTTTGATGCAGATAAATTTCTCATTCGCAGAACACTTCCAGTCTTCAGGGCAGAATTTACCATTAGAATAAAAAGGCATATAGATTTCAGTTGATATCACTTCATTAATTATCAGCACTTGCGTGAATGCACTATTTTTGGTAAGCACTGTATTTGAGACAACGCAAAAAGTAAAAGGTGTTTTGTGGGTTTTTTTGCCCTTTTTTCCCACTGTAAGGTTAAATCTGAGTAAGAAGCAGAAAGTGCTTGACTCCTGGTCTTGCAGCGAAATGAACGGAGCTCAGTCTCATCAAAAATAATTAGGAAATTCAATACAGAGCAAGAGAAACTATATAACAACGCAAAGCTATATAACAGGAGTAACGCACGTTTTGCACAGACTGGAGCAAAACACGGGTCATCGCTTTCTAATTTACCATATTTTATAAAAGTTAAACATAATTTAAACTGTAGTGTAAGTTCCAATTTTTATGTTAGTTTGTATTCCTATTTCATTGGTGTGGATCCTCAAATCCTAATTTCTTGCATTTCTAGAAAACAAACCACTGTACCTCCCACATGAATTGCTTCTGGATCTTTCAGGACTCTTCCTGGTGATCAAGTTAATAGAAAATGGCCTAAATGTACCCTGTGAGCTCTGCTATTCTTACCTTAGCCTTGACCTCTCCTCTTACAGTTGAATGAAAGTTTATTTTATTTATTTTTGAGGGGGTGGGCAGAGACAGAGGGAGAGAGAATCCCAAGCAAGTCTTGCACCGGCAGTGTGGACCCACGAACTAGGAGATCATGACCTGAGCCAAAATTGAGAGTTGAGAGTCAGACACTTAACTGACTGAGACACCCAGGTGCGCCCCCCCATCCCCCCATCCCACCCTGAGAGTTGAGTTAAACCAATCATTTGTTAGGATTCAGAGCTGGAAAGAATAAGACCGTGTTCTGAGTCTCAGCGTTTCTTTGCCCCTGTGTCACACCGTGCAGCATGCTGACACCACCCTCTGTTGAGTCATGCTTCTCTCCTCTCCAAGCAAACCTTCCGTTTCCAGAGCTTCTCTGTGTTCTCAAATCCTATCAGTAGTGTTTTCTGGCCTGCAGGTTTTCAGAACAGAATCCAGGGTTTCTATGGCAGTGGGGAAAGATTTTTTTCTCATCAGAAAATCAGAAAAGGCACCTCAGTGATACAGCAAACTTAATCGTTTTGGTGTTCTAACTTAAATCTTTTCCCCCAAAGTTAATTACTTCTCACATCAGGGTTGTTCTTTCTAATAAAATGAAGTAATGACCATAAGAAGAAGCCGATACTTTTTTGACATGTTATAAGGAATAATGCTCAGGAATTTGGATGCTCAAGAAATTAATTGACCTTTATAGCAGTGTGTTCTCCAATCCACCAATTATTCTGGATATGGTTGTTAAGAATATGAACATCAGCCACACTTGGATTCAAATCCTGGCTGTGCCGTGTACTGTGTGGGTGTCTCTGGGCAAGTCGCTTATTTTTAAACCACAGTTTACTCATATGTCAAATGAGAATTAATGCCTTTCTCTCCTCAAAGTTACATTGAAGGCTAAATTAGATAAGGCACCTAAAATGCTTTCACAGTACCTGCCATCAAGTGAGTTCAATAAAAAGAATTCAGTTGTATCATTTAGCACTGTTACCAAACTGTTGGTGCTTCCATAAACAGCTGACCTTTAGAAAAGCTTTTTTGGCATAACATTTTCCCCCACTTCCTTATACCTTCGCTTCATCATGAACGAGGGCCAATGTGTTCAAGATTGGGATACTAAGAAAAAATAACTCTATGGCTCTTGTTCCAAAGGACTTCAGGAGATAAACAATTCCACTTTCACTTTTACTGCCTTCACTTGTTTAAATATCATGTGTGCATTTTCATGGCATTTGCAATCCTAGAAAAGTCTACAGGGCAAGAAAATAAGTGTACCACCCATAAGTATTCCACTTTTTGCTCTGGTATTTATTCATCAGATTTCTTCTACAAGTGACAGTAGTTTGGGAAACTTGCAAGCCTTAAATATTGTATTCAATGTGATGCATGCCAAACATATGGTCTCCTCTTTCAAGAAATAGAGAAGGAAGGACTTGGAAGAATATACAAATTTATACAGTGGGTTGATGGCATTAACTGCATGCAGAAAAGATAACAAAAAAGCACAATTAGTTCTACCCACATAATTGGTATGAACCTCACAAGACTTTTGGCTGGTTATAAAGTCAGATAGCCAATTAAATAAAAAGATTGCCACTTCTCATATGTTGTTTAATTGGAGCAGGTCATCTCTGGCTGAGACCTGTGGTATATTGATCTGATTCCATAAACATTTACTGAATGTCTGTTCTGTGCCAGGCACTGGCTCAGATTTGAAATTACAAAGGTGAATAAGACAAAGACCCTGTTTTCAAGGAAGGTAGAATGCAAAATTCATAATTTATGCTTGAGGATTTACTTCCTGACTATTCTCACTGCTCAAATGGCAAGGCGTGCACATTTGAAATGTGAATATCCTCGTGAGTAATTTATCAAATATGTTCCCTTTTCGTAATATCTCATATGGCAGTATTGCATAGAGTTAATTGCCAGATTACAAGGGGCCCTTGTGTATTTCTGCATATAAACACTTCTACATCTAGTGGTAGTGTATTCATGTGTGGCTGGGTATGAAATATAATTTAACCTTGTTCCTGATTCCTTAAGTAGTAAGAGAAGGGAACGTACAGGAAATATCAAAAAACCTAGCTTCATGATAATTTCTAATAAACACTTTTTCCAGGGCAATAATACTTTATACTCAAGCTAAAAAATGACATAAAGAAAGTTTGAGTAAATTCATGGCATTGGTTTTTAGACTGTCAAACTTTAAAAGTGTTATTTTATTAATTTCAAGTCAGTTTCTAGACTAGTACAGACTGGAATAAGAATGTACGATATCATTCTTCTAAAGAAAAATTAAGGGAACTGGGAATGTGTAGGCTCTTAGGACAGGTGAGTTCTACTTGACTTTCTTAAGGATGTTGGGGCCAGAAAATGGACAATTAATTTGCATTGCCGTTTTCCCCTGTATAGCTTGCTTTCTGAAAATTGGAACTGCTAATGATGCATGATGATTATGACCTCTTCCTCCTTCCCTTCCCTCTTATGTTTATTGAGCATCCAAACTCCTTAATGTTATTCTTTATAACAAGTCAAAAAACAGATTCTTAGGGTCCCTGCTTCATTTTATTAGAGTACTCCTGTGTTTATTGAACACAAGACACTGTGCTGGTCAGGAAAATGAGGCCCTGCATAGAACTAATGTCACTTTTGAGGTCAAAGTAGTAGATCCAATAATGTAGGTGCTCTAGAGCAGTGCAGTAGTCATTCTGCTCCTATTTTCTGGTTGTGTCACTTTGGACCATTTACTGATCTCTTTAAGTTTTTGTTTCTTATTTTAAATGAAAAGTATTACCTGTCTAATGGGTTGATGTGAGGTTTAGAGACAGGTGTTCATTTGTTCAATCATCAAATATTTGTTGAACACCTACTATTCTGTCTGATACTGTTCTGAATTCTTGGAAAACAATGGTGAACTAAAAAAGATTCCTGGGTGGCTGGATGGGCTCAGTCGGTTAATCATCCAACCCTTGGTTTCAGCTCAGGTCATGATCTCACTGTTTTGTGAGTTCAAGCCCTGCATTGGGCTCTGGTCTGGCAGTGCAGAGGCTGCTTGGGATTCTCTGTCTCCCTCTCTCTCTGCTCCTCCCCCACTCATGCTGTATCTGTCTCTCTCAAAATAAATACACTTAAAAATTTTTTTTAAAAGATGGGATTGTGCCTGCAATGTTAACATCTGAGGAATAGTAAGAAGGAAGCCAATGTGGCTACAGCACTGTGAAGAAGGGTGAGGGAAAATTATATATATTAACATACGCTGGAAGTGTCTGACCAATAACAGGTACTATTGAATTATATGAGGGGGCGCCTGGGTGGCGCAGTCGGTTAAGCATCTGACTTCAGCCAGGTCACGATCTCGCGGTCCGTGAGTTCGAGCCCCGCGTCGGGCTCTGGGCGGATGGCTCAGAGCCTGGAGCCTGTTTCCGATTCTGTGTCTCCCTCTCTCTCTGCCCCTCCCCCGTTCATGCTCTGTCTCTCTCTGTCCCAAAAATAAATAAACGTTGAAAAAAAAATTAAATTTGAATTATATGATTACAACAGTAGAAGATGAATGGGCTGAGGTAGGCATCAAACTGTTTTTGTGGAACCCATGGTATTTGAGGTGCGCCTTAAGGGGCAGGTAAGAAATAGACAGTGCCTGCTAGCTAGCCCAAATTTTGTTATTTTGTCTTTGTACTGTAAAGAGGCTAGAACCCAAACTGTTTTGCCATCATAGTGACATGATCTAACCAAGCCTCTTGTTTTATTGCCAAAGACTGAATGTTGTAATATCCTTCTCCCACCAATATTCTGCACATCCCTTACATATCGCCAAAGAAACATGCATATGTAGCATGTGTAAATGTGCATACAATATGTTGTATGTACAGGTAAGATGTATGTAAACGTGAGAAGAGAGAAATGATGAGATTTCCTTTTCTTCCAACGGAAAATTCCTAGGAAATGAACAGTTTGGGTCACTTACAAAGCTACATTGGAATGCCCATTTTAAAATGAAATTCAATATAAAATCGTGATTTTAATGATCTGTTTTCAACCATCTTTCTGTTAGTGGCCAGTTATACTTAATTTATTCAGCAATTGGAGTTCCTTGGTGGTACAGAATCCCTGTGGCATTTTCTACCTCTGTTTCCTTATTGTTGCTCTCTTTATTTGTATCTCTTTCAATTTAAAGGGGTTGTTTGGGGGCCTTCTGAAAATATAAACATGAGTGAGACTTTCCCAGACCACATTAGGCCAACATAAATGATGACTCACCATGAGTAACTCAATTGAGATGGTGATTAACAATTTCTATTTTTGTGGAAGAAATATGGTTAACATCTTAGAGTTCTTTATATATCATTAGCAAATCTAATTTTTTTACAATAATCTTTGATATATTTTCCTATTTTAAGAAAACACATTAGAGTGGTGTTTACACCTAAAAATCCAGCCTTTTTCACTCAGCTTGTATCTTATTACAGGAATTTCTGTGAATGTGTTTCATTATTGATATTCTCTCAGACTTGAAGATGAAGTGACAAATAATCTTTGACTTTTGTACACAAGGTAGAGTTTTTGGTTGGGGAGGTTTGAGGCTAAAATTGTGGCTCCTCTCTCCAAGACTCCAAGAGCATATTACGGGAAGAAAGCCAAGAGAAAAATTTTCTTTTAAACCTCAGGGATGTATTACTGCTTTACAATTACTTGAAAGATGAGTAAAATTCTTTGACAAACTATGTTATTTTAGGTGATGATTATGAATCATTAAGAAACCGAAGCTTCTTCTAGTATGCATTAAAAACCATTTTGCCTTGGATTTTATAGTGTTATTACTCTTCAACTTCTCCTGAGCACTATAATTATTCTAGGTGGTTATATAAATTGAATTTAGAGAGTCCCTATTAATTAGACAAACCATTGCTATCTTGTCTGCAATTCTGAATCACTTGCCCACCACTGCTCTCCAAATAAAGAAATTTCAAATTTATTTTAACGTGTGGTCTGTTCTTGATTTATGTGACTATTGATTATTCATGGCTCATTTTATATCCTAGGCCAAGAAGATGCATTAGATTTATCCTGTGGCTTCATTTGTCTTGACAAATCGCTGCCCCAACCTCTCCTTAGGAATAAAATTTTAACTTAGTACCAGTTTAGAAGCCATTTTCAAGTAGATGTTATTAGAAAAAATAATATATAATAAATACGTACTTTTTAGGTAATTTTTTACAATTAAACAAAGAAAATGACTTTTTTCTTTACGTAGCAATTTAAGTAGACAGATACACCAATCCATGAAACTTGAAGGGAAAGATGCCTTGCTATGTGTAAATTACTTCAGTGTTAAAAAATGTAGTTGGGGCACCTGGGTGGCTCAGTCGTTTGGGCGTCCGACTTTGATTTTGGCTCGGATAATGATCTCCTGGTTGGTGAGATGGAGTCCTGACTCAGGCTCTGCACTGACAGCACAGACCCTGCTTAGGATTTTCTCTCTCCCTCTCTTTCTGCCTCTCCACCACTCGTGTTTTCTCTTTCAAAAATAAATAAATATGCTTTAAAAAATGTAGCTGAGGGGCGCCTGGGTGGCTCAGTCAGTTAAATGTCTGACTTCGGCTCAGGTCATGATCTTGCGGTTCATGAGTTCAAGCCCTGTGTCGGGCTCTGTGCTGACAGCTCAGAGCCTGGAGCCTGCTTCACGTTCTGTGTCTCCCTCTCTCTCTGCCCCTCCCCTGTTCATGCTCTGTCTCTCAATAATAAATAAACGTTAAAAAATTAAAAAAAAAAAAGTAGTTGAGGCTTTCTGTTCCATCTCATTTTTACACTCAAAATGCCTTATAAAGATGATTAATTGTATATTTAATTATGTTGTACTTGTGCATGGCAGATTGCTCCTTGAGGCAATGATTAAAACACAATAAGATCTAAGGGAAACTAAGAGCTAATAGAGCAAGGCAAGGGAATGGAAGACTAGAATCTGGTATGACTCAGCAAACATTTAAGGGCTAAAAGATAAAGAAGATTGAGATTTGATTGTTGTCATCAGTTAAATTTCAATTTATTATTATAAAGTGGTAACATAATTATTCATGATAAATTTATTCATGATAAATTATTCATGATAAACATATTGTTATGTTAGGGAATTTTAATACATTTTATTGTTCTTTAACATGTACCAGCCCCTTTAATCCTCAAGACAAACCTGAGATAGGCAGGCTTAGGTAAAAGTAATCTTTGGTCATAATATATATATTTTTCAGTATCTTCCCTCCCCCAGCTTTATTGAGATATAACTGACATATAATATTGTGTAAGTTTAAGGTGTAAAATGTCATGAATTGAAATATAAATATCACGTGAAACAGAGGAGTATGTAAAGCACTTTATATTTCTTGAGGTTTTAGAAGTTACACTTGTTGAGATGAGCACTGGGTGTTTTCTGGAGACCAACTTGACAATAAATTATATTAAAAAAAAATTAAAAGAGAAAAAGGATGGGGAAAAAAAGAGAAAAAGGATGGGGAAAAAAGTTAACTAGTTAAAAGACTTATTCCACCAACTTGAAATGCTGATTCTCATTTACAAAATGTTCATATGCGATGGGCTCAGTTCTTCTTCTATTCTATTTTATTGATCAAGATGTCTATTTGTGAACCAATGTCATGTTTTATTAATTTATACATCTTTGTAATATATTTTGATATCTTATGGGACCCAATTCCAGGCTTTAGCTATTCCTGAGCATTGTGTCTTCTATATGAATTTCATAATTATCTTGTCAAGTTCCATGAAAACATTCTATTGGACTCTTGATTAATATTGCATTGAATTGATAGGCTAACTTTAGATCATTAGCTTATTTATAGCTTTCCCTTCATGCACATGCATATCTCCATTTATTTGGGCATTCTTCACTCAACAAATATGTCCTTCACTCAACAGATATGTTTTATTTTATTTTATTTTATTTTATTTTATTTTTTTTTTTAATTTTTTTTTTTCAACATTTATTTATTTTTGGGACAGAGAGAGACAGAGTATGAACGGGGGAGGGGCAGAGAGAGAGGGAGACACAGAATCGGAAACAGGCTCCAGGCTCTGAGCCATCAGCCCAGAGCCCGACGCGGGGCTCGAACTCACGGACCGCGAGATCGTGACCTGGCTGAAGTCGGACGCTTAACCGACTGCGCCACCCAGGCGCCCCATCAACAGATATGTTTTAAACACATACTATTCTTAGGTCACTGTTATACGTGTTGGGGATAGAACATTGATTAAAATGTCCCTACTTTTAAGTAGCTTATATTTTAGTGGGGGGAAAAGAGAAAAATAGGATTCAAATATATAATATATAGTTGTCTCCATAAAGATCTTGAGTATTTCTTGTTAGGTTTATTTCTGGGTATTTCACAGTCTTTCCTATGATTATCTTTTTTATGTTCTTTCTAAAATTACCCTTTTATTTGGTTATTGCTGGTATGTAGGAGAATTACTGATGCTTGTATGTTGATTTTATATCCTGTTACACTATGAACTTAGTCCTAGTATTTTAACAGTTGATTCCATTTGGTTTTCTATTAAGTAACAATCCTGCATAATGACTATTTATCTCCTCAATCCTAGCCTATATGTTTTATTTCATTTTTCCTTGTCTTACTACATTTCTAGGATGATTAGTAAAATATGTAATAGTAGCTATGAAAGTGAACATCTTTTTTCCTTTATCTACTTTTAATGGAATACTTCTCATTTCATAATAAAGCATGATGTTTACTATTTCTTTCTTCAATGGAGCAGGGCAATTTTTCTCCTATTTATAATTTTTAAAGTACTTTTTTAAAGTAAGAAAATTTTCAACATTTATTAAGAAGTTCGTGTGTGTGTGTGTGTGTAAAACGTGTTAATGTAGTGAATTGTGTTGATCTCTCTCCCTATTTTTCATTTCTCAGATATATAGTGATTATAAAAGTATTAAGTGTCTACAGGTACAGGCAATGTTCTAGGCACTTGAGTTGCATCAGTGAACAAACACTCCAAAATTCCTGACTTCAAGAAGCTTACATTCTAATAATGGAAGGCATAAAATAATAAATATGACAAATGAGAAAATTATATTTTTATTTTTTATTTAGTTTTAAATATTTATTTATTTTGAGAGGGAGAGTGTGAGTGGGGAGGTGTGGAGAGAGAAGGAGAGAGAAAATCCCAAGCAGGCTCCATGCTGTCAGTGTAGAAACGTGAGCCGAAATCAAGAGTTGGATGCTTAACCAAAGAGCCACCCAGGTGCCCAGAAAATGGTATTTTTAGTAGGAAGGGATAAGTGCAATGTAAAACAGAGACAGCAGAGCTGGTAAGGGGAATCGGGTGTAGGGAGGGAGTTTGCAATGGATTTGGATGGGCTGACATTGCTGATTCTGAGCAGGGGAGCGGCCTGGCCTGCCTTGTGGCTGTGCGGATTCACTCTGCACTAACAAACTATGGGAGGGACGAGAAAGAGAGGAAGGACATGTGTGTAAAAGCTCCTTATAGTAAAACAGGAGGGAGTTGATAGAGACAGAACAGACCTGGTGAGTGGTAGTGGAAGTGATGAAAATCTACTTCTAATTTAAGTAGAGCTAACAGAGTTTTCTGGATTTTTTATTGCATTTAGGTTATGAGAGGAAGAGAGGGGTTAAATTTTTTGGCCTCAGCAACCTGATCATGATGCTTTTTTTCTTTTAGTAAATGGCTAGATTTGATTTGCTAACAATTTGTTCAGGACTTTTGCAATGATATTCTAAAGTTGTGCTAGGTTTGCTAGGTTTGTCTGTTCTTCCATAAGCCATGCCTTTGAAAATACATAGGGTAGCTTTTTGTATGTTTAAGAGCAGTTTGTAGAAAACGAATGTTCTCTTACTTAAAAGTTTGGTTAGGCTTGCTCAAAAAGTCATTTAGACCTTTACTTTTTTTTTTTTTTTTTGGATTGTGAAGGGATATGTCGGGGGTCTCTAAAGACCAAGTTTGGTGATTTGCTAGAAGGACTCACAGGATTCAGTGTTTAACTCATGGCTAAGATTTATTACAGCAAAAGGGTATAAGGCAAAATTAAGAAAGGGCAAATCTTCATGGGACAAAGTCTGGAGGAAACCAGGTGGAAGCTTCCAAGAGTCCTTGCCCAGTGTGATCTTGTGGGGTATGCTTAATTCTACTAGCAACAAGATGAACACGTGAAGTGAAGTGCACCAAAGAAGCACATTGGAGACTCAGCACCCACAGTTTTTTTATCAGGGGCTGGTTACATAAGCACCCTCTGTATAATAAGCACCCAAATTCCAGACTCCCAGAAGGAATGCAGGTTTTTAGCATAAACCATATTCTTTGTACAAACAATTTAGGCACAGTGAGCCACTCGTTTAGAGAAAGTTTTATTTTATTATTATTTTTTAAGCTTATTTACTTATTTTGAGAGAGACAGAGAGTGAATGTGAGTGGGGCAGAGACAGAGAGAGAGAGAGAGAGAGGTGAGAAAGAGAATCCCAGACAGGCTCCATGCTCTCAGTGCAAGCCCAGTAAGGGGCTGGAATTGATGAACCGTGAGACCGTGACCTGAGCTGAAACCAAGAGTCGGATGCTCAACCGACTGAGCTATCCAGACGCCCCTAAGAAAGTTTTATATTAATGTAAGGAAGCATTTACTGGTCACTAGCCAAGAGCCAGCTTGGAAAACTGACCTAATGATAGCAGCCTCAGTTCTGTTATAACTTTTTTTGCATGGAGGAATTGGGTGTCATAGAGATAGGAGGTAGATTGGATTGATTGCTGTTTGAATCTCTTCTGTATTATTGATTCATTCAGACTTTTAACTTTTTCATGAGATAATTTACTTTTTCCTAGAAAACTTGTCATTTTAACTAGGTTTCATATTTATTGACAGTTGTTCATACTATTGCCTTATAATACTATTTTTCAGTTTTTTTTCTTTTTTTTTATTGTTGACTTGTGCCTTGTCTCCGATTATACTTGCCAAAAGTTTGTCTCTGTTAATTTTTAAAATCTTGATACTTATAGGTTAACATGAAGTCATATGAAATAATACAAAGAGATCCCATATGTCCTTTAGTCAGCTTCTCCGATGGTTGTACTATTTTGCAAAGCTTGAGTATAATACCACAACCAGTATTCTGACATTGATGCAATCCACTCATCTTACTCAAGTTTCCTCAGTTTTGCTTGCACTCATTTTTGTGTGTGTGTGTGTGTGTGTGTGTGTGTGTGTATTCTATACAATTTTATCATATGGCCAGATTTGTATTTACAATGCCGCAGTCAAGATACTAAAGAGTTCCATCACCACAGTAATCTCTCCTATTGCCCTTTCATATGTACATGTGCCTCTCTCCAACTCCCTCCTATACACACACACTTCCCCATTCTAATCCACTGGCAATCACTAATCTGCTTTCCATTTCTAAGAATTTTTCATTTCAAAAAGGTGTATAAATGGAAACATACACTATATAATCTTTTGGCATTGACATTTCATGGAGTGTAATTTCCTGGAGATTCACCCAAATTGTTCTGTGTGTCAATAATCCCTTCCTTTTAATTGCTGAGCAGTAGTAAATAGTATGTATATAAACAGACATCTGGAATGTTTTCAGTTTCTTCGCAAATGTGAATAAGCTGCTATGAACACTTGTTGACAACGTTTTGTGTGAACATACATTTTCATTTCTTTAGGATAAATGCACCAGAGTGCAGTTTCTGGGTCTTATGGTAATTGTGTGTTTAGTTTTATAAGAAACTACCAAACTATTTTCTGGAGAGGTGTATGATTTTATTTTATTTATTTGTATATTAAAACAATTTTTTAAAGTTTATTTATTTATTTGAGAGAGAGACAGAGAGATGGAGCAGGGAAGGAGCAGAGAGAGAGGGAGAGAGAGAATTCCAAGCAGGTTCTGTGCTGTCAGTGCAGAGCTCAATGTGGGCTCAATCCCACAAACCGTGAGATCATGCCCTGAGCCAAAATCAAGTGTTGGATGCTTAACCGACTGAGTCACCCAGGCACCCCCTGATATCAAACTTTTCATTTAGTTTATTATTTAATTTCACTTATTAATTTAGTTTATTAATTTAAAATTTTACTCTTTGCCTTTTCTTTGAATTTTTTTTTGTTTTTATCTTTTATGGAAAATTAAGATTGGAGGTAGATCATACTGATTACTATTTCAGTTTAATTTAATTTATTTTAATATTTTTATTTTCTATTAAACATACCTGTTGCTGAAAATTCCCTCTGAGAATATCCTTGGGCATCCCCCACAGATTTTGATATTCAGTACTTTCATTATTGTTATATTTCCTGTTTCCAATTTGTCTGGAAATTTATTCCTTAATGTGTGAGTTATTTAAAATTGTTTTATTTCCCAGTTAAAATTTTTGCTTTGCTCTTTGAGCTTAATATAGTTATGTTTAATTTGAATTTTGCTTTGTAGGAATTAATGTATGTTTACCATGCTTCTTCTCTTTCCCCACCTCCTTTTCTGCCTCTCATGGAATTGACTATCTTGTTGTGTTCAGTGGTATTGTTATGGTTGTTTATTTACTTCCCCTTTAATGATTTGGAAGTGAAACAATCCTTCGGTTGGCATTCTAAATCTTAATGCACATACTTGACCCTTTACAAATGGTTTTATTGAACATTGGCACACCATAAATTACGTACATTTTAAATCTAAAATTTTGTATTTTGAAAGAGTACATTTCAAATATATATATATATATATGTTTGATACACATATTTTAATATATATGTATATTTTTTTAACATGGCTAAAATTACTGTTATTCCATCTTGTCCAAGGAAAGAACTCCAGAATTCTTTCACTTTTCTCTTTTTCTTCCCTGCCCTGTCGATTATCATGTTGGCATCATCTAGAATTTGTCTCATGCCGTTGTTGCCATTATTAGCAATCACTTCTTATTTATAGCTGTTGAGTTCCAATCCATTTGTCTGGATGTTAGAGCTTTGTTTTCCTTCTTTGTATATATGCTGTGTCCCATCTTGCAGAGTTCCTAAGAATTTCCTTGAATCTAGGGTTTGCTGAGGGTTCCTCATTTAAGTTTCAGTAAGCCATTTTGTAATTTCTAGGAATTTGGAGTGAGAAGGAGAGACCACAGCATGTTCTAAGGCCACCATCTTGACCAATAACTCAGGAGACAGGTGTGTGAACAGGAGGCAGGCAGATATTTGGAGGTGAAACTTGTCTGTTAAATCTCTGCTTATCTCTGCTGCCCTGACTACTAACTGAGTAGTTGACCTCACTGAGCTTCAGTTTCGTAACCTGTGAAATGGATGTCATAGCAGTCTTGTGAAGGTGAAATGAACTGAAGAATGACAAACAACCCTGTATTACTACATATTTGATGCTTATGGTTTCTTTTCTCTTTTTAGGTCAGACAAAATGAAATATGATACTTTTATACAAACTAAGTTACGAACATATTGAATATATTACCCCCAAGAGTTTGTTTAGTTTGTATACATAACTATGTTTGAAAATTGTTTATATAAAGGTCTTGGGTGATATTTTCATAATGGAGTATTGAGAATATCCTTGGGATTTCTAAGAACATATCTCCAGTACTTTGAAGATAGCATTGTGATAGACGACTTCCATCTTGCACAATGCCCTCATGGAAATTTAATAGCAGGAGAACATTGATTATGAGTTGATTGCTGAGTTATTTATGTGCTATTAAGTAGGGCACGGGCCCAGAGCAAGTTTCAGATGGCTCTACTTTGTGCCTGTCATTTGACACTCCAGCCAGGAAACCCAAGCTTGGGAACCACTCCCTGTTTTACAGAAAATAAACAAATGATCAGGGAATGACAAAAAGATGTCCCTTAGTATTAAGGTTCTATTTGCTTTTAATTTCTGATAATTGTTACTCAAACTCTTAGTTTAGGTATGGTTCCCAGTTTTTCAACCCTGCAGGCGTTCCCGGATTGCAGCTTCTTGATTTCGTGTCCTGGATATGAATCCCCTTGGACTCCAGGCCCCTTTTTATATAACCTTGGGAGTTGCCCTTTCCTTAAGACTGGCACGAAACTGTCAATGAGACTATCATGTGGGAGTGAATAAAAAATGTATGATAAACTAGGAAACAGTCAGCCTGGCACTGTGAAGACAAATCATGGCAGACTTATTTCATTTTCTTCTCTGATAGAGTGACAGGCCTCATAAACAAGGGGGAGTAATGGACAAGATCTATGTTGCTTCCTTATAATCACTCCTGAAACACTCCAGGTATGACTGGGCCATATTTTATGTTTTCATATAGATGAGAAACATAGGATCTTTGTTACTAAGCCTGATTAATCTTCCCAGTTTCCCTGAGACAGTGTATCCAAACCAACATGCTGGAGGTTATGCTAACAAAAAGCAAGGCAGCAGAATTAAATAATTAAAGAGAAAACTCTTTTTATCTAGGATGACCCTGAGAGGCTTTATACATGTGGGAAATTGTAGTCAGAATTACAGGAAGGGGTTTGGATTGTAAGATCAAGAAAAAACATTGGGGCTTGAAGATGCCAAGCAGTATCTTCACAAAATATCCAGGAAAAATTGAGATGATATTGTAAGTTGTCCAATGAAGGACATAGTTTTTGTTTTTGAGACCCCTTAGGTAAGGTGTTAGAAAATAATTTGAACTGAGTTGGATTCTCATTCCCTGTTCAATCCAGTAAACTGTCTTTGCAAACATGTACTTTTCATGTGCTTTCATGGGGAAAATGGAATGAGAAACTACATGGATGTCACAGAAAATGAGACCAGAAAAAGAAGTCTTGTCATTAAAGAAAAAAAAAACCCAGACTTTCTCATTTGTATCCTACAAATTAGATGGTGGGTAAACAACATGCCTTTGCCATTTTTTTTTTGAGAGAGAGAGAGAGAGAGAGCACAAACAGGGGAGGGGCAGAGAGAGAGAGAGAGAGCACAAACAGGGGAGAGGCAGAGAGAGAGAGAGAGAGAGAGAGAGAGAGAGAGAGAGAGAGTAAGACACAGAATCTGAAGCAGGCTCCAGGCTCTGAGGTGTCAGCACAAGCCCAACGCAGGGCTCGAATCCATGAACTGTGAGATCATGACCTCAGCTGAAGTCAGCTACTTAATTGACTGAGCCACCCAGGTGCCCCACAACATGACTTTTGTATGTGAATGGTGGTCTGTTTATTTAAACTTTATGAGTTTAACAATTTCAATTGAGAAGCAAAGGGGAAAAGACTAGTGATGTTCTGTTAATTGTTCAACAGAGAGCTAGACACGTCTTATATTTTCAGTATCCAACCTTTTCTTTAAAAGAGAGGATGGGGGAGCCTGGGTGGCTCAGCTGGTTAAGTGTCTCACTTCAGCTTAGGTCATGATCTCACCGTTGGTGGGTTCGAGCCCTGCATCAGGCTCTGTGCTGACAGCTCAGACCTTGGAGCCTGCTTTCAGATTCTGTCTCTCACTCTCTTTCTGCCCCTCCCCTGCTTGCACTCTGTCTCTCTCTCTCTCTGTCTCAAAAATAAATAGACATTAAAAATTAAAAAAAATAATAAATAAGAGAGAGGATGGATTATTCTCATTCTTAATAGAAATTATGAACAATGTTGACTCAAGTGAAATATGTATTTGTGTAAAAGAGAAGAAAGTGACTTTGTTATAGAATGAGCTTCTGTTTCCTCTACATTGCAGCTTGATCACTATTTCACTAGAAGTCTTCTCTGACCTTCCAATGTAGGTAATCTCAGCCTTTAATAAACTCCCAACATCAAGTATGTGTCTGTCTGTCTGTGTGACACACCTCCCCATACAAAGGCCGTTTGTAATTTTTTAATTTAATCTTTTCCACTAGATAGACTGTAAGCTTCCCTGAACACAGGGAATGTGCACATTTGCTCCCCGTTTCCTAACAAGAACCTAGTATGATGTCTGACACTTATTAGATGCTCAGTAAATGAATGAGACAACGAATGAATGAATGAATGTAGTCAAGACATTAAAATACTGAGGAAAATTTGGAAAAAAAAAAGCAAACACACCGTGAAGTTGAATAAAACTGTAGCTGTTGTCTGTGAAGCGATTTGTCACGTAGAAGTTTTATAGTAGGTGTGTTACCTTTTTGAGTAAGGAAGGCAACCTTCCAACCATATGGAAGAGGCAGAACAATGGGTAGGTGGCAACACCATCACATTCTGGGTGGGTGGCAGACGGATGAGAAATGGGCCTGGCTCCAGCCTTGGTTTAGGCCCATCTCAGTGACTGTTAGTGAACACATTTCTCTTTTAGTACGCCATTGAAAGCCTATTTAAAAGCACTCTGAAAAAAAAAGAAAGGAAGGAAGAAAGAAAGGCATTCTGTGGGGGCCTTGTGATACGGCGAGTGGGTATGAGATGAAAGACCTGAGGGAACTAGATGTCTTGGCTCACCCTGGAGGGTGTGCTGGCTGAACAACACTTCTTCACTCCCCTCTGTGGACATTGGGTTCGCTGAGGAAGTTGGCATTCATTTACTGGAGAGTGGTAAGGGTGATGGGGATTTTCACAGCCCATGAACACACATCACAGAATAATTTTCTATCCTTTGGCAACTTCATGATTTCACGACTTCCTCTTTGTTGGGAAAATCCAGGACTCTTACCTAACATCTGTCATCTTTTGTTTTTCCCCCAAAATGCAGGGGAAGGGAGGAAAAGAGATCTTAGCAAGGAAGGGGAAAATAAGATAGAAAGATCCAAACTTTCATTGTGCAGTCATTGTGAAATCAAGTCCAGGATGGTGGGGACTTTCACGGCAGACGTTTGTAATTCTCACCTTCTATAGACTTATTCTCTATACCTCTTTATTTTCTATATTCATGAATAATTTTTGGTATTAGGGTTATTATGCAAATGTTACCAAAGCTAAAACAAAACAAAAGAGACTTAATTGTATCCAGAAAGATCTGAGAAATGGGTGAGGTTTTGATATTTGATGATAGGGTAATTGGAAGTTGTGGTTACTTATTGGGACCTCACCAGAAAGGAGATCGATTTTTTTTCTTAACCTAGTTTGGGTACAGTTCCATCTGAACCCCACTGATTGGCTTGATGACTTCTCAGTGACTTCTCCAGCTCTTTGATTCTGTGAACGAAGAAATATACTGATACTCAGAAACACATCTAGATCAGTGGTGGGGTAAACCTTAAACTTTATAAATGAATGTTCTTTACATCACAATCTAAGCTCTGTTTTCTTTGGACCTTCTTTTTCTTTTTTCCTGGAAAGCAAAGCTTGAACATGTCAGCTGATGATTACTATTGATGGTAGGCTTGGTGGAAGTCAATCAAATTTCAGATGTAAGACCTCCATTTGGCTTGTGGTGGGGAAAATGAATTGAGAAGTATATCCAGGTTGGAATTCAGCACTTTTAATTTTATCAAAGGCTGGTGGTTATCTTTAGCAACCACTTAAGCCTCAGTATATCATTGGTGAAAACTATGAGAAGTTATAAACATGTCTAAAAGAAAAATGATTTTGCACCTTTGATGAGGGCTTAATTTCTGTGAAGTATGTATGTATATGTGTGTATACGTGTGTGTGTGAAGTGACCCAAGGCAGCATCTCTAGATCAGAGAAGGTGTGGTTTATGAGGAAACCATGGAGGACCATGGGGGATAGGGGTGGGGATATATGTGTGGATGACATTTTGTTGAAGATGTGAGGATCTCTCTGGTTGGATGGGAAAAATCAAACATAATACACCCTCCAGATGAATTAAGTAGGCTGCTTCTAAGTTGGTTTCATCTGCTTTTGTGTCTATAATAATAGCATAAGAGTGAGATAATATGACTGAATTCAGTGTGGAGAACTTTCACTTGTATAAAACAGCAGATTCATGCCAATGAAGGAAAAACATATATAGCAATTAAGAGAAAATATTCTGGTAATTTCACTCTTGATGTATAAAGAGATTACTTAGACTAAAATTATTTGTATGCCAATGTGGAAATAATTACTTTTTGATTTACTTGCATTATTGATGAAGACGATGTGCATTTATGAGGGAGTTGTATTTGTAATGAACTCATCAGGGAGTAGTCTTGGGGTACTCTTATAGGGATGCCCTCATTTCTGACATGTTGCAAAACCATGCTCTATGCCCTCTTAATTTCACAAAACTGTTCTTGTTCATTAAGAAACTGATAAAAGAATGATATTTTTCATTTGATCTATGATCTCACAATCAACATTTTCTGAAAAATAAACAAATATGATTGATAACATAATGAAATTATTTACATATGATATCAGATCAACTTTTAGTATTAAAGTATTTACAATAGCATTAGTAATCAGGCATTCTGTGTAACTTTGGTAGCCTCAACAATGAAGCCAACCATCCATCAATTTATTCATTATTTTTCTAGCTGCTTCCTCGGGCCATTTGAATGATGCAGTCGAGTTTCATCTTTGTCATTGTGGAATAATCTTCTTATTTATTTATCACTGAACCCCTGGCACAATCCCTACCACTTCCTTTTTTTTTTTTTTTTTCTAAGCTTGCTGTGACACATCATCCTACACGGGCTGATAGAGTGCTAGCACTGAACAGGACCATACGTGTTGTCTGACCCAACTTTTTTTCAATGAAACTGAGGTCTAGAGATACTAAGAAACAAGCTTGATGGTACCCAGACTTCTGTATTCACTTTAACTGTCTGCCTTTCAGCCCATCTTTTCCCCAATCTTAGAAGAGTGCTCCCTCCTCATTTCTAAAGGGACAGACTCTGAGTTGGGTCCCCTTCCTTCCCCCTCCAGGAGAAACCTAATCTTTATAATAAATACTTGCCGCATTCTCATCCTGACAAGAGTTTTAGCAGAATGGAGACCAGCGTCTACCTAAGCTGTGGTAGTGTAGGAGTGTGTGGGTGTGAGAGGTGCTGGTGGTGGTTCGAGGACTCCATCTTTCAACAGGAACACGAGGGTGGTGTGAAGAAGGGAGGTCCATTCGTTCATTAGGAATATAATCAGAGGACTACAATATCCTGCTCTTACACACAACTATTTATTATGCCCTAATTATGGGTCTGACACTGTTTGTAATTTTCAAAATTTATGAAAAACCATACAATTTTCATAAATGTATTTATAACAGTCTTATGAGATAGATATTATTACCCACAATTTTTCAGATGAGAAAATTGGAGCAAGGACAAAATGACATGATTTGTCTGAAATCCTACAGCTAAATGGTGGCAGAGTCAGGATTTAAAGCCAGATTTCTCTGACTACAAAATTGGTGGGTGTTTTTTTTTTCTTTTAATATAAGGCTGAATTTTATTTCCTGGACATGAGAAAGATTGGTTTTGTTTAATCATAGCATCTATAAAATAATATGTTTAAAAATCAAGACTACCATAATATGCATAGAAATACACACACACACACACACATACACACACACATATATACATACACATATGTACATATATGTGTATATATATGAAGAGACCAAAATATACCAACTTATAGAGACAAATGTTTTTATTTATATCATGAATCTTGCCTGAAAAATATTTATTGAAGTAAGATAAAACTAATGGGAATGAGAGACTTAATGTGGTTTTAGTTTTTATGTGGCTGGAGCTCTAGACTTAGACTATTATTTATACATACATATTTATGCATATATATGCATACAAAATTGAGTTCTGAAAAAACATACCATACTCCCTCTGTCAGAGCCAACCTACTTTGCTGCTAAGTCAAAGTTTCCAAGAGTGGGGAGATAAATGTGCAAGTAAAAAAAGTGTCATGAAACTTTATACCCATTTTGTTGGGCAAGATTCAGTAACGCAAAATGAACATTCTGTAGATATGCTGCACAGCTTTGTGCTAAAGATGAAGTACTATGTTTTATACTTAAAAATCTGTCAAGAGCGGGGCACCTGAGTGGCTCAGTCGGTTGAACGTCCGACTTCGGCTCAAGTTGTGATCTCGCGGTCCATGAGTTCGAGCCCAGCGTCGGGCTCTGTGCTGACAGCTCAGAGCCTGGATCTTGCTTCGGATTCTGTCTCCCTCTCTTTCTGCCCCTCCCCCACTCATGCTCTGTCTCTCTCTCTGTCAAAAACAAATAAACATTAAAAAAAATTTTTTTTAATCTGTCAAGAGGGTAGATTGTTTTTTTTAATCTGTCAAGAGGGTAGTGTTAAGTGTTCTTCCCACAATAAAAAAAAGTTGCATGTGGATTATAAAATAAACACCTATTTATATATATTTTAAAAGTATGCATTTTGATGAGGGCAGGAATTACAAGTATCTTTTATTTGTTAAAATTGTTTTTGTCATGTGATACATCATACATGTAAAGAGCGTCTATCAAATATATGTACAGTTTCAATACAGCAAAATATACATACCACTCAGTTTAAAGAAAAAAGGAAAAATTCTACCAATACTTGAGATGTCACCGTGGTCCTTTACAATCCAAAACTCTTACTGAGAATTTTGCATCTATACTCATAAGTGAGATGGCAGTGGGTATCAAGATAAACTAGCTTCAGAAGGAATAGCACTTTTCCGAATTTTTCCGAATTCTGAAGGAGTTGATGTAAGATGGAATCAATCTTTCTTGACTGTTTCATAGAACATCCCTGGAAAACCATCTATACTTAGTGATACTGTGCTAAGGTTTTAATTCTGATTCTATTTTTCAATATTTACAGTGTCATTTATAATATTTATAGTATCAAAAGAAAGGTTTCCTTTTTCCTTTTTGAGTCGGTTTTGATACATTGGTAAGTTTTGTTAAATTACATTTTGTAGAAATTTGTTCATCTCACATAAATTATCAAATTTATTAGCATACATTTTTCATCTCTGACACAAAGTTGTTAATGTCTGCTGTGCCATCATTTATGTTTATTCTTTATTATTATTTATTTCTGCTTTTTTCTTTGATCAATGTTGCTAGGCACTTTTATACTTGTTTTTTTAAAACAGAACCAAGTGTTGGTTTTTTTGACCCTCTCCATCATATTTTTGTTTCCTTCTTTATTATTTTTTGCTCTTAGCTGTTTCCTTCATTTAAATTTTTTTCTTTTATTTTCTTAAACATCTTTACTTGGATGCTGAGCTCATTTATTTTCAGGCTTTCATCTTCTTTATTGTAATTATTCAATACTTTCTCTTAGCTTTATCACACAATTGTCACTTGTGGTACCATAGTTCATTGTTTATTCTAAACATTATTTTATATAACACTTAAAAAAATACAATTGTAGCCTAATGGTTTCTCATCATTTTTAATTTTTATTTATACTTGTCAGATGATTCTGTAAATTTTTAAAAACATATAATTATGCCATGTTGCTCTTGTGCGTATATATGAAAGAATATATAAAACTAGATTGGTTAAGATAGTTATTAAACTCTTTCACCTTGAGAATCCAGCTCTTCTGAATCATTCATTGGTTCAGTCATAGACTTTTATTTTTGTCTGTATTATGTCATCCTCTGTGCCATCAAAGGCATTCCTTAAAGAGTGATTTACTGTTTTCCCTGAGATCTTCCTCCAAAATGTTGACAGCTATTACGTGGGTTTTGATATTGGTGCTTTCTTGATGTTACCATAAATATGTCACTGGATCATTTTTGGTGAACAGACAGAATTTGTATTTTTTTCCTCAAATGATCCTCAATGTTTTGTGCACTGAAAGATGAAGCATGCAATTTTCTTGTTAAATCACCAGGAATAATAATCCATTATGTGCAGGTAATGTCAATTATGTCATCTGGCGAACTATCATCGGCGAAAGTCATCATTGATCATAAGATACATTCTGATTTCAGAAATATTAAAATGTGAAAAACTGCACGCTTTAGATTAGATACAAGATGGTGTTCAGTTCTAAATATTTTCTAATTTCGATTTCAATATCTCCTTTCTCCTCTAACCTATAGGTTATTTAAAAGCTTACTTTAACATTTCTAAATGCATGAGGGTTTCTGTTTTCTTTTTGCTGTTGACTGCAATTTTTTTCTATTTTTATTTATTAATTTAAAAATTAAATTTCAGTATAGTTGACACACAATGTTAACATTAGTTTCAGGTGTACAACATAGTGACTCAACCTCTCTATACATGATGTTGTGCTCACCACAAGTGTAGCTACCATCTGTCACTGTGCAACACTATTACAGTATCATTGATTATATTCCCTATGCTGTGCCTTTTACTCTCATGACTTCTTCACTCAATAACTGGAAGCCTCTATCTCCCACTCCCCTTCACCCATTCTGTCCCATTCCCCCTTCTCCCTCCCTTCCGGCAACCCTCAGTTTGTTCTCTGTATTTATAGATATTGAGTGCTAACTGCTGTGTTTTTAGTTGGAAAATATATTCTGCATTGTACCAGTGTTTTTGAAATTTGTCAAGACTTGTTTTACGGTCTTGATATGGTTGATTTTTGTTCATCTTCCTTTAATGTTTGAGAAGAATTAAATCTCCAGTTTTTGTGGCTGATGAATTGTGTTGTTCAACATCTTGAATGATTTTTTCATCTGCTTGATGAATCAGTTTTTAAGAGAGATGTGTTAAATCTCCATTCATCTTTGTGAATTTTTCTAACTCCAGTCTATTGGCAATTTCTGCTTTATATATTTTGAAACTATGTTAAGAGGTATATTCAAGTTTAAAATTATATCTTCTGGGTAGTTGAAATTTTGACCAATACGTAGTTATTCTACAAATCACTGTTATGCATCTAATGTCTATTATATAACTATTATATTTTGTATCTCTGTTTCTTTTTTAAATTTAATTTAATTTTAAATTCAAGTATAGTTAACATTATTATATAACTAGTATATCTCTAGCAATAACTTAGAATATCTCTAGTGATAATTATCATATTATTTGATCTTTAGTAGTATTTGTATTTATCTCTAACAATGATTTTTGAATGGGGCCTATTGTCTATTATTAATATCAGATTTATTTTGATTAATATTTGCCTGATTTATAATTTTTAGCCTTTAACTTTCAGCCTTATAGTGTTCTAATTCTCTTTTGAATCTCATATAAATAGTTCATACTTGTATTTTTTAAAAATCCACTTTGGCAATCTTAACTAAAAATTTTAGTCCATTTACATTTGGTTTAGTTACCAGTACTTTAAAATTCCTATCTATAATCTTACTTTGTGCTTTCAATTTCTAATTTTTCTACTTCTTTTTCTTTCTTTTTTTTTTTTTTTTTCTGTTTCTTTTGGATTGAATTTTCCCCCATCAGCTATTTTGGAAGTTATAATCTCCGTGTCTACTCTTCTAGTGATTTCTCTAGAAATCTTAATATGTATGTTTAACAAAGTCTACTATTAATGAGTAGCTTTTCCTTCTTTTAGTGCAATAGAAGGGATTTTAAATCAAATCCACTAATTCCCCTCTGTACTTTTTACTATTGTCATTGTTTCTTAGTTCTATTTTTAATGCCAGAAATTAGATATCATAGTGACTAAAACATACAGTATACTATTTTTCTCTTACTTTCTAAAATGTAATCTTAGAAATTAACCCCTTATTAAATTATATAATATAATATCTTACATAATATTCTCTAGTCTGTGTCCCTAACATATTCTATGCTCTTGAGGATGAAGCATCTGGTTTTATTTATTTTTTAATTAATCCGCAGTATCTGCGACAATGCTGTGTACTTTGCAGGTGCTTAATAAATACTTGCTGGCTCATTGACTCAGCACCCAATTATTCTCATGAGTTTTCATTAAATGAGAAAATTCAACACCCAAGTTAAAATGTTTAGAGATTTTTTTTTTCTGTTGTAGTTAGTTTTGGTTTTCTATGCTCCATTTCCATGGGACTGATTCAACTGGAAGTTTCAATTACTAGGCCAAGTTGGCATGGGAAGTGGTGGGCGGGAAGAGAGATGAAGAGAAACAATTGGGAATGTAAAAAGTGTCACTACATTTTGTGACTATGTGAAAAGCAGGAAAACTAGTATGGTTTAATTTCTCTTTTCTTTCTTCCTTTTTTTGAGAGAGAGAGAAAGAGAGAGAGTGTACGCAAGTGAGGGAGGGGTAGAGGGAGAGGGAGAGAGAGAGAGAGAGAGAGAGAGAGAGAGAGAGAATCTTAAGCAGGCTCCAGGCCCAGTGTGGAGCCCATTGTGGGGCTCAGTCTCATGACCGTGAGATACTGACCTGAGCCAAAATTAAGAGTTGGACTCTTAACTGACTGCCATTTTTCATATGCTGCTCTTCTACCTAACTATTGAACTTCTTTCTTTTTTTTATGTACTGACATCTATCAGTACTCATAATAGTCCCATGCTAGATGGGATAGTGATTCATTTTATTCCTGGGCTTCATTCTGTGTCAGGTAAGGCCATTGTATATCCAAGACAAAATTTACATCTCTTTTATTGTTAGCCAGGCTGTTTTTTCCCAATATTTCAGTGTCTTTAAGATAAAAAGAAAAGAAGAGAAAAGAAAAAACCCTCTTTCTTCAGTATGTGATGAAGATAATGCCCTTCTTAATTTTTTAGTCTTATCTTTTCCACTTGGTTCATCTAGAAATAACATTTCTTTCCCACTAATAAAAACACTTTTCTTGCCTTATAGTATCTGATCCAAGAGAGCTTAAAAATAAACCTGAATTTCACTTAAGATAATGTAATAAAAGGACTCTGGATCAGACATCTGTTACTCATTATTTATAACCTCTGGTTAAAAGTCATGCTAATCTAGAGTTACTGCTATTTATTTCTTGGACTGTTTTCTCAAAAGACTCATGTGTTGTCTTTAGTCATTTTCACTTTGATTGTGATGTCAGTGAGGTAAAATTTGAAACACTGGGTGTTATTAGGGAACAAAGGACCACCACCATAAAGCAAGTTAGTGATCAAAATTTGTCAGTTCTGACCACTGTCTCACAATGACTTGTCACCATACTCAATTGCTGAAGAATAATTTGGAATTTTTAGCTTTCAATGATTGTTTTTTGGTGTACAATATAGTAATTTAACACTACATGTTGTACACCTGAAACTAATATAACACTGTATGTTAACTAATTGGAATTAAAATAAAAACGCAAAATAAATAAAGGTTATTTTACCAGCAGAAAAAAAATAATAATTTTCTTCTAAAGAAAGGCAAGGTTTTTTTTATGTATATTGTTCATATGTGGCCATGTGATATTATTTGTTTGATCTTCAACAATTTTTAAATGTTTCGTTGAGATTATTTACTGTGTTTACATACAGTTGCTGGGATCCAAAAGGATCAAGAGAGGCCTTCCTATAACCTCATGAAAATCTTTGTTTCTGAAAATCTTTGAATTCTGATCAGAATGCACGTAAAGAAACAAGAATTCACTTCATAGTCTGTAATGAGTTAAATAGCAGTTTATTGTGTAAATTCTGTTGATGGCTAGACAACACATGCTATACTAATCATAAAATTGAACTCTGAATCTACCTCGGAAAGACTTTTGAAGCATATGGATCAACATACCTTCTGCTTTTCCTTTGAGGACACTCCCCATCACAAGAGAAAGGTGGTGGGAGATTTCCTCTCAATTCTCAGTATTCATTGGCTGAATAAAATGAAGAATTGAAGCAGCTATACCAATAGTAGGTCTCCATCTTGCACTCTAAAGCATTTTTATCCAAGTTTTCTGCTAGTGGCTGACACAAGTGAATCAAACTGTTTCACTGTATTATTATAGATGCCCTTATGCAGTCGAACAGAATGTAATTCTGGTTGATTCGTAGCATGTAGCTTCAGTGACCTAACTGACAATTCAGATGGAAAGGATTTACTTGGAGTTACTGGTAAATATTGCTTATACCCTTCCTCTCCTCATCTAAGAGTATTGCCATTAGTGAAAACAGTATTCTTGGGACTGTGCTGTAGGATCCTTGTTTCTGGACATACCTATGGATTATTGGGTTGAAGATGCAGCATAGATTTCCATCATTTCTGCCCACTGGAAAAGCTTATGGGGTGAAAGCAATTTCTTCCTTCTACACACCCACCCTTGGTCATTATTTTCCCTACGTAAGAGTAAATTAAGTCTTTACACAAATGGAGTTAGGGTTATACCTCCTAAAGGAATTCATAGAAAGGAGGGTTTAATGTAGGGTATCCATGAATACCAAAAAGAGGTATTCCTCAGTAGTGCTGAGGAACCTTTACAAGATATCTCTTTGGAGTAAAAGTTTTATGAGAAAAAGACATAAATCCTCTTGTTGTCTTACATTTCAATATCATATCTCTGAACTAAAAGACTGTGATGGTAGATGCTGTATATGGAGCATTTCAGTTTGTCCTTTGCCCCCCTCCTGACTCAGAAAGTGATTGCTTTATTCAAATCATGATGCTGAATGAATTATTATTGACTAATGAGTTCCTTAATCTATATGGGTAGGGCAGGGGATAAATTTGTGGGGAACCAGGTTATCAGAATCTTTCTGCAATTTCCTAGGAGCCTGAAGAAAATAGAACAATAAAGGATATTTATAGTCAATATTCATACTCTAAAATATCTCAAAATAGATGTAGGAAAAACTCCCCCATCTCACATTTCCAAAGTCTAACCACTTATTTTTTTTTATTTTTTATTTTATTATTATTATTTTTTAAAATATAATTTACTGTCAAATTGGTTTCCATACAACACCCAGTGCTCATCCCAACAAGTGCCCTCCTCCATGCCCACCACCCACTTTCCCCTCTCTCCCACCCACCATGAACCCTCAGTTTGTTCTCAGTATTTAAGAGTCTCTTATGGTTTTCCTCCCTCCCTCTCTGTAACTTTTTTCCCCCTCTTCCCTTCCCGCATGGTCTTCTGGCCTAAACACTTGTTTAAGAGTTAATTCAGCACATGGGAATTGTATATTTTTTAAAATAATTTATTAACTGAGTCTAAAACTAAAGAAAAGCTGAAAGTCAAGTTTTCTTCCATTACTGAGTTCAGTGTTATGGATTTAAGGACTTTTACTCTCTTTCTGAGTTATCATTAGAGTAGATTATAGGCTTGGTTATCTACAGATTCCCAGCTTTAGAAAAGAGGGGAACGTATTCACTCAAAGTTTTAGAAATTAAATTAAGAGGAGTTATCTTTGAAATGTCTAAAAAATTTATTGAGCTTTGGTGAGTTTAATTTCAGTGTGTTTAATAAATATCAAAAGTGGATTCATTTAGTTAAGGCCATCAGATGAAGGAAGGTGTTCTTCCATGCAGACACTCAAGTAAGAGTGGAGGGTGACTTACACTTCACCTTTGGCCTCTGATTTAGCAAATAGTCAAGCAAAAGCTATCTAGAATTGGTTGGATGTTAACTAATGTTAGGTCATTTTTATTCTGGTGTAGTGGAAATCGTCAGTAACCTTGACTTCCAGGTATTCTAAGGGATGAAGTTTGAAGACAGTGATAAAAGTGAAGACAAAATAACTTGATGGAATAAGAAACTTGGATTAGTTCAGTATTGTTGCCGCTTGAGAGGGAGGAAATCTATATGAAGTGCTTGAACACAAATGGAATTACCAAATACATAAGAGGACAAAAAAGGGAAACACTCATCTCTTAGTTCATGGCAGATTTTATTACTTACCCCATGAACTCTTCTCTTCCCACTGCCACCCTCACCCCCGCCCCAGGATATAGACCCTTTCTCTTTAATACTTAGATTCTGTGTGCATGTGTATTTTGTAGTGTGTGTATGTGTATATGTGTCCTCAGTATAGGGTTATTGGATTAGGGGCATAATGTTTATGTTTAGTTTCAAGTCCTGATGACTCATATTGATTTGATGACTAGTTGATCCATGGCATCTTCATGACCTTCAATTTCTAATTTTTCTACTTAGCTTAATGCCTTTCTGAGCAACTGTCTTCCATACTCTTGGATTACTCGCTTATCTCTTATGTAGTTATGTATTCATTTGAAATACACAGACACCATGTAGGATAATTTATTACCACACAGAATTGTTATTGTGTGCAGAATTTCGTACTTAATGAGCCAGTTTTGTCTCATATCCAAAACATGGCAGGTACTAAAATAGTCTGGGTGTCAGAATCTGCCCTGGCTCCCTGCCTAGTAGAGATTTGCTTCTCAAGAATCAGAATGGCAAAGCAATGGGAACTAGGCCAGCACTAAAAACCTAGCCAGGCCCTAAAAGTTGATGTGATCACTGGCTGTTCTCTAGACTACTGTATCACTTTTCTCCTTGATTCTGGGCATCTGACTCTTAGTTCTTGACTTTCCCTTTGTTTCCTGCCACTGGGCTGTGCTATTCTTCATATTCTCCCCTGCAGTTGAGCATCTTTTGGTACAGTGGGCTTCTGAGTGATGTTCTACTAGAATTTGAGCTGTCAAAGGGAGGATATCTGTTTATTTTGTTCAGTGCTATGCCTTGGTGACTAGAACAATGCTTGGTGGGTGTCAAGTCCTCAATTAATAAATACATGTTGAATAAAATTTATTGACTTGTTTCTAGCATTTTGTTTTCCTCTAACTCTCTTATCTTTGCACTTCCATGAGTAGTATTTGTCATTGGGTATTTAACTTGTGTTCCCAACAGGGTGATAGAGGAACTCCAGAAAGAGCATTCTTTTTCTCAGTGCTCATGCACATCTAGCCACATCTAGCCCATGGCAGTCCACTGGATGGTATGCTCAAGGATGTTAATATTATAAGGTGTTACCACCTATATCAGGTTTTTTTAAACGTTTATTTTTGAGAGAGAGAGAGAGCAAGAAGGGGAGGGACAGAGAGAGAAAGAGGGAGACACAGAATCTGAAGCGGGCTCCAGGCTCCATGCTGTCAGCACAGAGCCCTACATAGGCTCAAACTCATGAACCATGAGATCATGACCTGAGCCAAAGTTGGAGGCTTAACTGATTGTGCCCTCCCAGGCACCCCTGACCTATATTAGTGTATAAACCATCTGTCACTAAGGATAAATGAGAGTCTCCATGTGACTTTTGTCTCTCCCAAATTAGATATTTTTATGACTAAAAAGTTCTTAGGTTTTAGCAGAGAATAATTTCAGGAAATTCTTAGATAAACAGACCAATTTCTCTATATTGTCTAACTGGGTTAGGGTCAGTGATCTTTTCTGCAGCATGAAAAATATTCTTTGGGGAGAAGGACATAGGTCCAAATGGATTAATGCAGATGGGTGACAGGCATTCTGCATTCTTAGGAAGTCTACAAGTAATAATGATACTACTGTGTAGGTGAAGGTGTACACACTTACCTGCTTCTAATGTCTAGCAGCACTATTTGTGCTATTGGGAATTAATCTAATACATTTCTCTGAGGGAAGTCTTAAAATTCTATAAGACTGAGTTTTATAGGAATGTATTTCAAATTAGTTTCCCATTTAAAGCCACAGAAATATAGATTGTAGAGCTCAAGACACCTTGAGAGATCATCTGTTTCAGACACCTACCTATGGGCAGGTTATGTATAATTTGAATTTCACGCAAAGCATCCATCTGAGACCCAAAGAGGTTGGATGATCTTCCTGCCAAGGGTGACATAGCATAGTTTTTGAAGAAAATAAATTTCATCTTTTGAGATATAGTACAAAAGGGACTACCTGTTCTCATAATTTTTGTTTAAATTTTTCTTTCATAGAAAGCTTCTACAAATAATTGGCAGTGTCCTAAGTGCATCTTCTTATAACATGTGTAGAGTTCGGTCTGTAGTTTCAACTGAATGGGATTACAGGCTAAAATCAGAAGCTTTTCCCTTTCTTTAAGGCACAGGGTTTATGCTCTTGGTAAGACAAATCACAGTACATCTAATAAAATATAGCAGGCCCATAAGTCATCTTCAGAGCCTCAGACTCTTGATTGAGAATCAGCATACCATCATTTTTCACCATTCTTAGGTAAAAGAACTGTAAAATGCTCTTAGAAATACATGCATTAGAATTAACTGAAAGATTCATAAGACTTTAGAATTAGCTGAGGCTAAAAATCATTTCAACTGCCATTTTCATTTTAAAGAAGAAGTGGGTCCTAAAAATTGATGATATTATGTATTTGACCACAATTAAAGAAAAAGTGATGGGGCTCAAAAAGTTTCATGTTAGACTACTCAATAGCAAAGCCGACTCTAGAACACTCTTGTTTTGACCCCAAGGCCACGGCTTTTCCATTTTAATGAAGTGAGTCTCCTTCTATGAACCTCAAACCTTATATCATGCTCAGTAATATTCTATCTGATGTGTTCAGCACTGTGGTTCAAATTGAAAGTTTATTCACATACTTCTTTTTTTAAAAAAATATACTCAAATAATTTTTGTAGCATTGATAAGAAACAGATTTTGTCTTGCTCTTTTCTTATAATTTTGTATTTTTCTCTTCCTGCTTCTGGAAATATTCACTATATAGCCTCCAAATAATGACATTGAATTGGGACGTGAAATCTTGGGCAGTCCTTACAGTCTGTGGTAGCACCAGAGTATCTAACTAATGCTATTTTGCCCCATCCTCAACCAAGAGCTTGCATTTGGGTTGTATTTCTTTCCTCCTGTGGCCAAGGCATCATATAGCAGAGTGGCACAGTTCTCAAGTTTACCTGATGAGTAGACCTGTATTTTGTCAAATTTATGCAGTGATAATAGTAAAATGAACATTTTATTTAAAATAAGGTAGCATAATAATTTATATAAGGGAAATCAGGAAGGAATTTATAACATATATAATACATGTGTTATATATAAAATATAATTTATACAAGGAAAATTTATATAAAGGGGCTAATCATGTACTCTCTCTTGAAATGCCCTTTTGGCCATTGTCAGAGATACAGGATTAGGTAAACCAAATGTGGCATTTTGTGCAGTATTTTATTTCTTTTTTTTTGTTAAATGTTTGCTTATTTATTTGGAGAGAGAGAGAGAGCAAGGAGGGGCAAAGATAGAATGAGGGAGAGAATCCCAAGCAGACTCCATGCTCAGCATGAAACCCAGTGCGGGACTCAATCTCATGACTGCGAGATCACAAATTGAGCTAATATCAAGAGTTGGACCCTTAATCGACTGAGCCACCCAGGTGCCCCATGTTTGGTATTTTCTTATGTCTAGAAATATTATTTTAACACTCCCCAAAAGTACAACTTTCCCTATCCTCATACTACCAACTCTACTCATATCTAACATTCTTTTCAACTGTCTCAACTGACGGTCTTAACTGGTATTATTCCCTCCTTAGTTTATCATTATTATTGTTCATACAGAGTTGTAGTAATTTCACACATTTTGTGCCTGTTTCAAAATGCTCCCCGTAAGTGCAAACCTATTCTGTTTCATGGCCACGTGTGTGGAAGGAAATAAACATCCAACCATGTGTGTATATTAGCACAATGCTCATGTTGACAAGAACCATATTTTTCCTGAAAAGCATGATTGATAAAGCCAGTTTTGCAGACAGAGAGCTTATGACCAATTTCTTTCAAGGTTCAGTTCAAGTTTGACTTCATGAAGAATTTCATGTAGGAAATGAGAAAATACTCTTAAAATTTTCAACTAACTTCACAATCATTATGGGCCCAGTCCTGGTTAAAACCATGGGTAGCTCTCTTGTGCCACAGCTTCGGTGCAGCACAGCCATTGAAGACAGCGTGTGGCTGGTTGTGTTCTTGAAAATATGCACCCTGCAGGATTCCACTTTCTGTTAGTTTTAAGTGCAGACCATATGGCATATACAAAAATCAAAGCAGAAATTTTTGCATGCTTCAAGTATTGTAGTCTTTGACCAAATAGCCAAGCGACTTGGCTGTTATCTTTTGAGTTGATGGGTTCCAGAGGAAGTCAGCTGTGCAATTAGAGATGTTTTGGCACATCTGTACCAAAGTTGCAACCTGAACATGCCCAGAAGAGTGATATTCTTGTGTGTGTGTGTGTGTGTGTGTGTGTGTGTGTGTGTGTGTTTTCTCTGCAGGTGCTAAATTTTCAAGGAGAGAAATGTTCAGCTTGAGCAAACATGACTACTAATTGTGAGATGTTTATTTGCAAACAGACAAGTGTTGGCAGCACAGAATCCAAAGCAGAAATTATTACCTTAGAGAAGTGCTATGGGATTTGGGGCTTCATAATTTCCTTACAGGTCTAGCCCTTTCTTCTGAGGTTCATTGTTTGGAATTTCAACATTTTGTTTATCTGTAAAAAAAAGAAAAAAGCACTACATTCATATGCTACCATAGTGATGTTTTGGAAGGCTCTACACAGATCGGCTTTGGAGGGAAAGAGAAAATTCCTTGTGTTTTTTACAGGAACTGACAGAATTCAAGTAAAAGGTTTAAAAACATGAAAATAACACTTTGCTGTCCTGAAAATGTGAATGAAAAAGATCCCATAAGAGCACAGACATGTAATAGTGTCCTCTATTTTTCTAAATATTCTACGATGGAAAGAGTGGAAGAAGCATTTCAAGTAGCCATCAACCACAGCGGGGGATTTGCTGGACTCCGCCTCACATTCTCTACCCCTTTTTGGAAATACTTTCAAAAGTAAAATTAAGAACTCAAAAATTAACATAAAAACACGATGTAACTTAGTGTTTCTGTCTAACTTTGTATTTAATTGTGCTTCTCCAGTCTACTTTGAGTCGATAAATAACTCTGAAACACAAAAGGGTGTTTAGGGAATGGTCTTCACCATTGTTTCAAATTTCTCTCCTTATAACCATAATATTTTTAAAGCATTTTTTTAGTTTATTCATTTATTTTGAGAGAGAGTGAGCAAGCAGGGTAAGGAGCAGAGAGAGAGGGAGAGAGAGAATCCCAAGCAGGCTCTGTGTTCAGTGCAGAGCCTGATGCAGGGCTTGATCCCACAAACCATGAGATCATGACCTGAGCCGAAACCGAGTTGGACACTTAACCGACAGCCACCCAGGTGCCCATACCCATAATATTTTTGAATACTTACTTGTTTAACTGTCTGCTACTTCTACTGGAGTCCAACTCTCCTGAAGGAAGGCACAGGCTGTGTTATTTTGTCATTGTCTCCCCACTGTCTGACATAGTACTAGGCACATAATAGATGTTTGGAAAATGTATAATGAATGAATTATTCTATCATTTTTAGTACTTGCTCAATATATTTCTGTTCTTTAAATATTTGAAAGTTTTGTTTTCGAGTGTGCTATGTAGGATAATTCTCCATTAGCCCATCCTCACCTTAACCAATCATGCAGAAAACATGTTTTCCTATAAGAATATTTTTCACTATAATTTTTTAATGCTTATTTACAAGAATGGTCATTAGTGAAAATTAATAATCTTAGTTATAAACCTTTATCTTTTCGTCATAGTTTTGGAAAATACTTTTTTCCTTTTATAACATTTTATACTTACTATAGTCTCAGAAAATGGGATATAATAATAATTACAACTAACGTAATTGTCTTAGAGCTAAAAAGAACTTTAGATATCATGTAATCCAAAGGAAATATAATTAAGTTAGGATTCAGAGAGATGACATGGTTTGTCTAGTACCATATTGGTACATCAATTTTGGGTTGTTTTTGGTTATATATGGTATTTAGAGAATTTTTTCCTGAGCCCTAAGATCAAACATAGATTATAATTACTATCATTATCCAACCCATTCTTCGAGAACTGGCCTTTATTTTCATTTATTAAAGTAGGATACTTGTTTCTTAGGGATTTGAGATCATCTTTGTTTTTCATATACTGGCATCCTATAAAGTTCTACAAATAATTCATAAGTTGGTTACGTGACTTTGTTTTCAATGCATTTTTAAAAAGCATCTAGTTTGTATCTGAATTCATTTTTCATATTGGAAGTGATATAACTTTGTATCACAGAATTCAGGTGAAAATTTTCTGGATTGAGGTTTAGATTTGTAATGTTTTCATCATCAGTACTTTATATTTACTAACATCATCTAGTTTCCTTCCTTTGTGTTTGTTATTTGCCTTTTTTTTTTCAACGTTTATTTATTTTTGGGACAGAGAGAGACAGAGCATGAACGGGGGAGGGGCAGAGAGAGAGGGAGACACAGAATCGGAAACAGGCTCCAGGCTCTGAGCCATCAGCCCAGAGCCCGATGCGGGGCTCAAACTCATGGACCGCGAGATCGTGACATGGATGAAGTCGGACGCTCAACCGACTGTGCCACCCAGGCGCCCCATGTTATTTGCCTTTTTAAAAAGCTGGCATATGCATGGATCCTTATATCCCCTACACATACATGCCTCAAAGCTGTGTAAATGGTGTGCCAAGTGTAGTAATTTTTCATTTCTAAGTCCGTTGCTTGGAATGCAAATCACAGACCTAGGGAAATCAGGTTAGAAATGTGGGCTGTCTACATACCGAAGCTATTAGTATCACATCAGAGGTATATTACATATTAAATGGAGTTCTGTGTTGTTTTCCAGTTTTATTATAATTTCAACTAGAAAAATATTTTTAATTCTAATACAAATCTTGAAGAAAATACGCTCTTTCTGCAGAACTAAGGATTCTCTAAGTTGCAAAAAGGGCTTTGGCTATCAGGTTAGATACTTCTGGGTTTAGAATGTTAAATTTCCATATCTTAATAAGAGAAAGCAACTGGCTATGTTTCTGTATCTAGATATACCAAATTGGGAGCAAAGGACATTTGTCTCCATATCTTAAAGATTCTTAACTCACACTCCTCCAACTTTACTCTTTCTACTTACTATGAGCCATTAATCATGATTATTTATTATTATTATATCATTGTTATTATTATTGCTGTAATACATATCCATGGTGGAAAACAAGAACAGTGGTATTAAAGTGAAAAGTTTATCTTCCTTCATCCTAATGACCCCATTATTCCACCAGAGGTGATTAGTATTATGAATAGTGTCTTATGTATTCTAACAAAAATTTTATGTATCTATAGGTATATGTTTTATTTAGACTCTCAATCTCAGTTTTCCTCTTTGTATATATTTCATTTACAAGTCTAACTTAATGCACATTGGATCACCAGCATCCCAGATTTAATGTGCCCTAGAATTTTAATTTACATTAAATTTAATTTACATTGCATAAGCAGTAGCAGAGGTATCACTGTCCGGAACTTAGAAGCAGTCCCTGGTTAGTCATAATTACTCTAGATTGAGAAAAAAAAAATTATTTTTCAGGTGAAATCATTGCATTTCTTGAGTACCTAAGGTACAAATTCATTTACTAGCTTTCAAAACAGGGCAGCCAAATTTTTTTACACACATCTTAGGTAATTGAATTCTACTGAGCTTGCAGATTCATCCAATTCTTCCTCAAAAAGTTGTCCCTTGGGGCGCCTGGGTGGCGCGGTCGGTTAAGCGTCCGACTTCAGCCAGGTCACGATCTCGCGGTCCGTGAGTTCGAGCCCCGCGTCGGGCTCTGGGCTGATGGCTCAGAGCCTGGAGCCTGTTTCCGATTCTGTGTCTCCCTCTCTCTCTGCCCCTCCCCCGTTCATGCTCTGTCTCTCTCTGTCCCAAAAATAAATAAACGTTGAAAAAAAAATTAAAAAAAAAAAAAAAAAGTTGTCCCAATTGGATCAAAGAGTTAAATGGACAGTAAGGACATGGGAAAAGAATGATACTTCAGAGAGCAGAAAGCAAGCATCTGCTGTGTATCTACCAGATTAATGAGTGCAGTTCTGTTGGAAGAGTGAGTACTAATTAACTCATTAAACTGTTCCCACTGTGATTCCTCGAAGTAATTTCAGGCTAAACTCATGTTTAGAGACTCAACATCTAACTGCAGAAGATTATCATTATAAGCCATTGATAGAGCTTTCAAGGATATTAGAAAATTTCTTGGGCCATACTGTAGAAAGGAAGTAATACAAAGCTAAAGGCTCTTGTACAGAAAATACTTTAAGGGGCGCCTGCGTGGCTCAGTCAGTTGAGCAGCTGACTTCGGCTCAGGTCATGATCTCGCTGTTCCTGGGTTCCAGCCTCACGTCGGGCTCTGTGCTGACAGCTCAGAGCCTGGAGCCTGCTTCAGATTCTGTGTCTCCCTCTCTTTCTCTGTCCCTCCCCTGCCCACACTCTGTCTCTCTCAAAAAATAAATAAACATTAAAAGAATTAAAAAAAAAAAAAAGAAAATACTTTACAACTTTTTTTAGCTTAGTTTTCCAAATGGTAATGATGTTGGTTGACCAAGATGAGCTAAAGTCATATGCTTTATTAATAAGAACTTTGGTTGTGAATTTGCATCTGTGTCTAATTCTGGAATCATGCTGCTCAATTAACACCCACCCAGGAAGCATGTTCATCAGGTATTGTAATGCTAAAACAAATTTAGTCAACTGCATTAAAAAAGAAAAGGTGAGAAAATGAACAATTCCAAACTTAGTTTTTAAATGACCATTGCAGGACTCAGAATGGTGGCATTATTACTCCAGGACACATGTTCCATCTAGTTTAGAACCACAAAGGTGTGCAGCCCTACTCTACCTTAGCACTGTGGACACTGTCAAGTTGTAAGTGTCATGTATTATTAATTGTGAGTCTGATTACTGAGTGTGTAGCACATTGCTTGTGAGACCTGGCTAAAGTTCCATGGTTGTGCATGTTACAGAGCATAGAAATTACAGCATGCAGCTCAGTACCGATTCTATAATTCACATTCTCTCTTCCTAGAGAGAATTAGTATTTTCCTGAGAAAGACTCTTAACCTGTCGTCCTCCCCCAGTGACCAGGAGGAGAACGACATTGAAAAGTTTTCAGCAGATTCCAGAAAGACCCTAAAAGATCATTAAATGTTTTAAATAAAAGGTTTCCAAGAATGATAGAAATGGAGTGGACTATCAAAGTTATTTTAGGAGACAGTGTATATATCTGATCAGGAGGTGGGGCTTTGAAAGTAGATAGTCTGAAATGAGAACCTAGACCTCATCACTCACCAGCATCCAATAACTTTGGGAAATTATTTAACCTACTGAATCTTCATCTAGATCTATAAAATATGGATACTTACATCAACCTCAAAGAGTATTGTGATAGAAAGTGGTCATTAAATGGCACTTATTACTAGTAATATACACAGTAATAATTAACTATTTTCCATTTATTACAGCATTAGGGATTTCAGGGATCTCAGATGAGAGACATTGTTGTGATAGAAGTTTATAAATGGTGGAATTAATGGAATCTTCCATGGAAATCTTTATGCAAGTGACATGCATTTGGTTTCTTTCTGTTCTTATGTACCTCGAACTTCCTTATTTTAGAATCTAAGCTCTTGGAAGTTAGAGTATCATTGACTACCTGTAATGCCAAATAGGGGTAGAAAAATGTTATCTATTATATACCTAAATGTTCCCTAATGCATATACATTTTACTGAAGGCTTAAAGGTGTTTCTGTACAATGTCAGTACAACTGATTGAAAAGTGACACATTTAGATAAATTCAGCTGTTACAAAATGGCTGCAGCTTTGCACCAATTTTTTTCTCTCTGTGTCAATGAAAGGAAGGACTTAGCCATATATCAGTGGCTGGCTGGCACTGTATGTGGAAGCTTAGTTAGTTCCAAGTTCAGCTTGGCAACGAACACATACAGGACTTACTTTTCATCTTCTTCTAAAAATAGTCCATGTTTCTGAGATGTTTTCAAATGAATACATCCTATACTAAATTTATACTCACTGTTCATTATTTTAAAAAGAGAAAACGTAAACATTTGGCACAGTTTTTAAAGTTGCCACTAATGATGATGAAATTCTTCACAATCTTCTCTGCTCGCCTACAATCTATTTCTTTTATCTCTTACTCTTGTCCCCAAAGCATCTACATGTCCTAATATCAGTATTTTAATATCATCAGAAAAATTTACGATCACGTGTACTTTCTTGAACCAAGTTAGTAGGCAATACTGTTTCTTGTGTGAGGCTCTCCTTTTGGCTCTTGAATGTCCTAACTGCGTGCCTAATGAGATCAAATTGTTCTTCCCCCAGCATTGGCCATCAGGTCCTGCTTTCTATCTTTTTTACATTGTAACAGGATTTTTGAAACTCAGTGCTGGGTTTGCTTTTTGGACAATTTTTTCTCCTAGTTTCTTTTGAGATTTTTTTCCCTTTAATTTTGATAATTTTGAGTGGTATGCATAACTGCACGAGTGTGAATGTGTATGCATTTTAAAAAGGATGTTTATAGCTCTAATATATATTCTCACCACTAATGAACTGTTTTCCAGGTGCTACAGTCTATTCCAAAGAAAACAGAATTACATGTGGGATGATCTCCTTATAGAGAATCTGTTGCCATGTCTTGATTGTGAAAGCATGAGTAGAAATTGAGATGATACATTTTAGTTCAGTGTGTCTCACACAGATTGCTACCAAAATTTCACTGAACACAAATCTTGATCAGTAAATTTCTGATAGAAAAATATAAAATGCAGCTTGTTGTGAAGCAGCTATATAATAAACACATTGCTTAGCATGCTTAATGAAATATTCTGTAATAAAAATGTTCTTATGTAGCAGAAAGTGGACACAAAGTTCTGTCCTGGCTCTGTGAATTTAAAAAGTATTATATGGGCTCTATTACGATTAAAAGACATGGGAAGCATTTGCTTTTGAATAGCACTAAAAGCAAAACTATAAAAATAAGACTTTTTAGAATATACGAAGGAGAAGCACAAATACATTTAATGGAAGAAGATCAACACTTCTGATAATTAATGAAATGCAGACTAAAAAAAAAAGTAAATTCCAAATTAAATTGGCAAAGGTGCAGTAAATTTTAATGCCTGACACTGTGTTGAGAGTAGAATGCGGAAACTGTAGCACCTTACAGGCAGGAATATTAATTGCTGCAAGTTTTCTGGAGAGTATTTGGGAATGTGCTTCAGGACGCTTAAGATGTGCCTAAGTTCCCAGAGATGTGGTAGAAAGTTTACCTTTATATTGGAAATAGGCTAAATGTGAAATACTAATGGCCTGGTTAAAGAAATCCATTCATGAATTTGATATTTTGTCTATGCTCATTACATACCACACACTGCTTCAGTCTCTGGGGATAAGGCTGGGAGCAGATGACATGTACATGATTTGATACATATTATAGATTACATCATTAGAGTATAATCATGGAGATTACATGGGGTTTTGGTCATATGGCTAAGTATAAGTAATTTTGTAAAACGAACCATTTTCCAAAGTGGTTGTACCACTCTGTATTCCCACTGGCTATGTACAAGAGTTTGGGTTGTTCTATGTCCTTTCTAGCATATTCTATAATTAGTCTTTATAACTTTATTCTGGTGGATGTGTAGTAGTATCTCCTTGTGATCTTAATTTGCATTAACATATTATTAATGGTTTTGAGAATGTTTTTGTTCTTGATGATCTTTTTTCCTTCCTCCCTTCCTTCTTCCTCTCTCCCTCCCCCTCTTTCTTTTTCTTTCCTCCCTTTTCTCTCTCTCCCTCTTTCTTTCTTTCTTTCTTTCTTTCTTTCTTTCTTTCTTTCTTTCCCTCTCTTTTCTTTCCAGTTCACCTATTCCCTATCCCCCTGCCCCCTGCTGCCTCCTTGCTTCGGGAAACCACCATTTTTTTTTTTTAAAGATTCCACATATAAGAGAGACCATATGGTATTTCTCTTTCTCTATCTGACTTACTTCACTTAGTGTGACGCCCTTGAGGTCCCATGTTGTTGCAAATGGAAAGATTCCATACGTATTTATGGCTGAATAATATTCCATCACATATACATTGTAATTTCTTTATCCATTCATTCATCAATGGATACTTAGGATGTTTCCATATCTTGGCTATTGTAAATAATGCTGCAATGAACATAGAGGTGCATATTATCTTTTTGCGTTAGTTTTTTTCATTTTCTTCAGATAAAACCCAGAAGTGGAATTGATGCATCATATGGTAGTTCTATTTTAATTTTTTGAGAAACCCCCATATCGTTTTCCACAGTGGCTGTACCAATTTATATTCCCACCAACAGTGCAGGAGGGTTTTCTTTTCTCTACGTTCTCATCCACTCTTGTTAGTTGTCTTTTTGATAATAACTATTCTGACAGATGTAAGGTGATATCTCATTGTAGTTTTGATTTGCATTTTCTTGATGATGAGTAATGTTAAGCATCTTTTCGTGTACCTCTTGGCCATCTGTACATCGTCTTTGGAAAAATGTTTATTTAGATCAAAATTTTTAATTTGAGTGTTTGTTTTTTGCTATTGAATTGTATGAGTTCTTTATATATTTTGAATATTAGCCCCTTATCAGATATAAGATAGGCAAATATTTTCTCCAATTCTATAGGTGGCTTTTTATTTTGTGGCTTGTTTCCTTTGCTGTGCAGAAGCTTTTTAATTTGATGTAGTCCCACTTGTTTGTTTTTGCTTTTGTTGCTTTTGCTTTTGGTGTAAGATGAAAAAAATAATCACCAAGACCTATGTCAAAGAGCTTACCATCTATGTTTTCTTCTAGGAGTTTCATGGTTTCAGGTCTTACCTCCATGTCTTTAATCCATTTTGAGTTATTTCCTGTGTATGGTGTGAAATAGCAGTTGAATTTTATTCCTTTGGATGTTGCTGTCAGTTTTCCCAGCATCATTTATCAAAGAGACTGTCCTTTGCCCATTATATATTTTTGTTCCCTTTGTCATAAATTAACTGACCACATATGCATGGGTTTCTTTCTGGGCTCTCTATTCTGTTCCACTGATTAATGTTTCTGGTTTTTTAATGCCAATACCATTATGTTTTAATAACCAAAGGGGTTATGGGATGAATTGTGTCTTCAAATTTAAAATTAGTATGTTGAAGTCCTTAGTACCTCAGAATGTAACTTTATTTGAATATAGGGTCTTTATTTAAAGAAATAAAGAAATGATTAATTTAAGATCAGATCATTATGGTAGGCTCTTATTCAGTATGACTGGTGTCCTTATAAGAATAGGAAATTTAGACACAGGCATGCACAGAGGGAAACCCATGTGAAGATAGGGATAAAACAACCATCTACACACCAAGAAGAGAGACCTCAGAAGGCAGACCTTCCATCTCAGACCTCTAGCTTCCAGAATTGTGAAACAATAAATTTCTGTTATTTAAACCACCTAGTTTGTGGCACTTGGTTGTGCATGTATGTATAATTATATTATAATATAATATATATAATATTACTAATTTTACTAATTTAACTTTTTTGTATATTTTGAATTTTTAAAAAATATGTGATGTAAGGTAAGAATCAAGGTTCATTTTGTTTCATGTGGAGATACTGTTGTTGTTCCTCCATTTATTGTGGACTACTACATTTTCTCCCATTTCTCCCGAGCAGACATCAGTTAACCAAATGTGTGATTTTATTTCTGGACTCTTTATTATGTTTCAGAATATTCTTCCCTATCTTACATATCTTACCCTCATGGCAATACCATATTAACTTGATGAAGATCACTATAGAATATGTAGTGTATAGTATGTTCCCTGGATTTTATTGTTCAGAGTTTATAAATATCTAAATTTATCCTTAAGTATTTCATAGTATTTGACTTTTAAAATGTCATTGTTTTTCTAGTAACTTTTAAAATTATTAGTTGGTAGTATATAGAAATAAAATTACATTTTTGTTTATTCTCTTTGTGTCTTGTAACATGACTATATTCACTTTTTTGTTCTAATAGTATTGGTGATTTCTTATGATTTTCTGTTTGTACAATCATGTCATTTGCAAATCCACCCTACTTCACTTTTCAAATTTCTTTTCCCTTCATTTATTCAGCTGGTTAGGATCTTACCATAATATAAAATAGAAGTGGTGAGAGTGGGTTTGTTTTACTTCCCATCTTAGGAGAAAGTCTTAAGTTTTTCACTATTAATATGGTATCACTTATTCGCTTTAAAGATATTTCCATCAATTTCTAGTACCTGAGAATTTTTTAAAATTTAAATTCAAGTCAATTAACATACAGTGCAGTCTTGGTTTCAGGAGTAGGTAGAACCCAGTAATTCATCACTTACTTGTACATGTTGTACATGTACTTGTTACATGTAACACCAAGTGCTCATCCCAACAAGTGTCCTCCTTAATGCCCATCACCCATTTTCTCCACCCCCATCAACCCATAGTTTGTTCTGTGTATTTAAAAGTCTCTTATGGTTTGCCTTCCTCTCTGTTTTTATTTTATTTTTCCTTCCCTTATCCTATGTTCATCTGTTGTGGATGTTTCCGAAATTCCACATATGAGTGAAATCATGCAATATTTGTCTTTCTCTGACTGACTTATTTAGCTTAGCATAAAACCCTCTAGTTCCACCCACATTGTTGTAAATGGCAAGATTTCATTCTTTTTCATTGCCCAGTATTCCATTGTATATATATTCTGCTTCTTCTTTATCCATTCATCAGTTGGTAGACATCTGGGCTCTTTCCATAATTTAGATATTGTTGATTTTGCTGCTATAAACAATTGGGGTACATGTGCCCCTTTGATTCAACATTTTTTAATTCTTTGGATAAATAGCTAGTAGTGCAATTGCTGGGTCATAGGGTAGTTCTAATTTAAATATTTTGAGGAACCTCCATACTCTTCTCCAGAGTGGCTACACCAGTTTGCATTCCCAATCACAGTACAAAAGGGTTTCCTTTCTCTGCATCCTTGCCAACATCTGTTGTTTCCTGATTTGTTAATTTTAGCCATTCTGACAGGTGTGAGGTGGTATCTCATTGTGGTTTTGAATTGTGTTTCCCTGATGATGAGTGATGTTGAGCATCTTTTCATGTGTCTGTTAGTTATCTGGATAACTTCTTTGGAAAAGTGTCTGTTCATGTCTTCTGCCCATTTCTTCACTGGACTGTTTGTTTTGGGGTGTTGAGTTTGATAAGTTCTTTATACACTGTGGATACTAACCCTTTATCCGATATGTCATTTGCAAATATCTGTCCCCATTCAGTCGGTTGCCTCTTAGTTTTGTTGTTTCCTTCGCTGTGCAGAATTACCTTGATTCTAAAACCAGGGAAAGGCCCCACTAAAAAGGGAAATTACAGACCAATATCCCTGATGAAGCTGGATACAAAAATTCTCAATAATACACTAGCAAATCAAATTCGACAGTACATTAAAAGAATTATTCACCATGATCAAGTGGGATTTATTCCTGGGCTGCAGGGCTGGTTCAATATTTGCAAATCAATCAATGTGATACACCACATTAATAAAAGAAAAGATAAGAACCATATGATCCTTTCAATAGATTCAGAAAGAGCATTTAACAAAATACAGCATCAGGAAATTGGGGATAGAAAGAACATACTTTAACATCATAAAAACCATATATGATAGGCTGACAACTAATATCATCCTCAAAGAGGAAAAGCTGAGAGCTTTCCCCCTGAGGTCAAAAACATGACAGGGCTGTCTACTCTCACCACTGTTGTTCAACATAGTGTTGGAAGTGCTAGCCTCAGCAATCACACAGCAAAAATAAATAAAAGGCATCCAAATTAGCAAGGAAGAAGTCAAACTTTCACTCTTCACAGATGACATGATACTCTACATGGAAAACCAGAAAGACTCCACCAAAAAACTGCTAGAGCTGATACATGAATTCAGCAAAGTTGCAGGATATAAAAGCAACATATAGAAACTGGTTGCGTTTTTATACACCAATAACGAAGGAACAGAAACAGATATCAACAAATCGATCTCATTTACAATTTCACAAAAAAAAGATACCTTGGAGTAAACCCAACGAACGAGGTAAAAGATCTATATGCTGAAAACTATAGAAAGCTTATGAAAGAAATTGAGGAAGATACAAAGAAATGGAAAAACATTCCATGCTCATGGATTAGAGGAACAAATATTGTTAAAATGTCAATACTACCCAAAGCAATCTACACATTCAAAGCAATCCTTATGAAAATAACACCAGCATTCCTCACAGAGCTAGAACATAGAATCCTAAAATCTGTATGGAAACAGAAATGACCCCAAATAGACAAAGTAATGTTGAAAAAAGAAAACTGAAGTTGGAGGCATCACAATTCTGGACTTTAAGCTGTATTACAAAGCTGTAAACATCAAGACAGTATGGTACTGGCACAAAAACAGATACATAGATCAGTAGAATAGAATAGAGAACCCAGAAATGGACCCACAAGTGTCTGGCCTACTAATTTTTGACAAAGCAGGGAAAAGTATCCAATGGAAAAAAAAGATAAGTCTCTTCAGCAAACAGTGTGGGGAAAACTGGACAGAGACAGGCAGAAGAATGAAACTAGACCACTTTCTTACACCACACAAAAATAAATTCAAAATGGATGAAAGGTCTGAATATGAGACAGAAGGCCATCAAAATCCTAAAGGAGAAAGCAAGTAGCAACCTTTTTGACATTGGCCGCAGCAACTTCTTACTTTACACGTCTCCAGGGTAAAGGAAATAAAAGCAAAAATGAACTATCGGGACCTCATCAAGATAAAAAATCTGCACAGCAAAGGGAACAATCAATAAAACCAAAAGTACCTGAGAATTTTTATCATTAATGGGCATTAAATTTTGTAAAGCTCTTTCTTGGATTTTATTGAGATGATTTTATGATATTTCTGTCTTAGTCTGTCATTTTAGTAAATTACATTGATTGATTTTCCAAATGTTAAACCAACCATACATTCCTAGGATGTATCACACTTGGTCATGATATTTATTGTCTTTAAATATTACTGAATTTGGTTTACTAATATTTTAAAGCATTTTTGTGTTAACGTTTATGAGAATTATTGGTTTCTAATATTCTTGTGTACACTTGACTAGTTTTTGCATAAGAGTAATGCTACCTTCTTCAAATGACTTGAGAATTGTTTCCTTTTTATCTATTTTCTGAAAAAAACTTGCTTAACATTGCTATATTTTTATCCTTAAATATTTGAGAGATTCCCTATTAAGGCCATCTGAGTGTAGAGTTTCATTTGTGGGAGGATTTTTAATTGCAAATTTCATGTCTTTAATAAATATTGTGCTATTCAACTTTTCTGTTTATTCTCGTGGCAGTTTGGCAACTGTGTCATTCAAGACTTGATCCATTTTACCTAAATCATTGAAATTATTGACATAGAGATTTTTATATTATTTCTTTATTATTAATGAAAGTTCCACTTCCATTCCTGATATTGATAATTTTTGTCTTTTATCTTTTATTCTTGATCAATCTAGTTAGAGATTTGTTAATTTTGTTGCTCATATTCAAATAACCATCTTTCAGGGCTCCTGGATGGCTCCATCAGTTAAGCGTTCGACTCTTGATTTCTGCCAGGTCATGGTCTTGTGGTCTGCAGGATGAGCCCTGGGTGTAGGGCTCTGTGCTGCCAGCACAGAGCCTGCTTGGGATTCTCTTTCTCCCTCTCTCTTTCTGCTCCTCCTCTGCTCACGTGCACATGCACTGGCTCTCTCTCAAATAAATAAATAAGCATTAAAAAAATTAAAAATTAACAACCATGTTTGTGTTTCACTGCTTTTTCTTTTTTTTCTTTTTAAATTTTGTTGTCTTCTACTTTTACCTCTTTATTCCCTTCCTTCTACTTCCTTGGGTTTTAATTTAGACGTCTTTTTCTAGATTCTTGAGGTGCATCTTTTCCTTTATAATATAAATATTTAAAATGATAGATTTCCAATCAAATACTGCTTTCATTTCATATAAAAATTTTGATATTTTTCATTTTATCATTCAGCTTAAGCTATTTTCTAGTTTTCTTTGATTTCTTCTGTAACCTATAGACATTTCAAAACATGTTATTTAATTTCAAATATTTGAAGATGTTTTTCCAGATATTAGTATCTGTTGTTTATTCCTGGTTTAAACTTCTTTCTTTCTTTCTTTCTTTCTTTCTTTCTTTCTTTCTTTCTTTCTTTCTTTCTTTTTCCATAGACCTTCAATCCTTTTTTAAATTCAGTGACACCTGTTTCATTGTATGGCATATGGTCTATCCAAGTGAATGTTCCATATACATCTGAAAATAATGGTATTCTACCATTGTTAGGAGTAATTTTCTATAGTCAGTTAATTAACATTGGTTGATATAGTCGGTTCGGTAACATTGGTTGATAATTGAGTTCAGATTTTATATGTTCTTTTTGATTTTCTGGTAGTGTTCAATTTATTCCTGAGGAAAGAGAATTAAAGTCTTCAACTCTGTTTGTGAAATTGACTATTTCCACTTTTGGTTCTTTCAATTTTTACTTTTTATTTTGAGCATTTTTAATTAGGTGGATATCATTTAGGATTTTTGTGTGTTCTTATTGAATTCACTAATTTATTATCATGAAATATTCCTTTTATTTTCTGGTAGTATTCCTTATATTGAAGCACACTTTGATAAATGTACCCCCATTCACCTTTCTTATGTTTCCTGTATGTATGACCGTTTTTAAATTTCAAACTATTCATATCCTTATACTAAAAGTATATAGCTTATAGTTAGATCTTGTGTTTTTATCCAATATGACATTCTCTACTTTTTAATTGGAATGTTTAGGCTATTTACTTTTAATATATTGTTGCTATGGTTGGATCTATGTCCACTATGTTGCTATTTGTTTTTGTTGTTTTTCTTTTTCCCCTTATTTCTGTTTTGATATTTAGTGAATACTTTTCACATTAAATTTTATTGCCTCTATTGATTTATTCACTACACTTCTTTGTTCTAATTTTTAATAGTTGTACTAGGGCCTTAAATATATACCTTTAGTTTATCATCATATTTTACTTTCACACAATGCTGTACCACTTCACATATAATGTAAAAACCTTATAGGGGTGCCTGGGTGGCTCAGTCAGTTAAGCATCTGACTTCAGTTCAGGTCATGATCTCACGGTTCATGAGTTCGAGCCCTGCCTCAGGCTCTGTGCTGACAACTCAGAGCCTGGAGCACACTTTGGATTCTCTGTCTCCCTCTCTCCCTGTCCATCCCCAGCTTGTGCTATATCCCTGTCTCTCAAAAATAAATAAATGTTAAAAAAATTTTAAAAAAACCTTGCAAAGCATGTGTTTATATCCTATCCTGTTTGTGCTATAGCTAATCATATACTTTACTTTTATATATGTTATAAAATTGTTTTTACTTTAAGGCCAATTTCCTTTTAAATAAATTTAAAAATGGGAAAATATGCTTTATATTTACCCATATTTTTTTTCTTTCCAGTGTTCTTCATTCTTATACAATCTAATGTGCTATAAATCTTATTCAGTAAATTTTTTATTCTAGATTTTATATATTTCATCTCTATAAATTTCATCTGGTTATTTATGTACCTTCTCTTTCTGTCCACTGCATAATCATATTTTTATTTAAATCCTTAAGCATATTTATAAAAGCTGTTTTAAGTCCGTGTATGCTAATTTTATCCCTGTTAATTCTTGATCTGTTTATTTTGACTAATTATTTTTATGTCTATGGTCACATTTTCTTCCTCACACATCTAATAATTTTTTATCAGATGTTGGATATTGTCAATGTTATATTGTTGATGGATTTCATTCAAAGGGTTCTGAATATTCTTTTGATATATGGCTCAGTAATTTGCATATAAACTTATTCTCTTAAGGCTTATTTTTAAAACTTTGTTAGTAGAGTCTAAAATAGCCTTTACTCTTTTACTAGTTTAGCCCTACTCCTAAGACATGACTTCCGGGTTTTCTAGTGAATATCTTATATATTCAACGAGGTCTCTTCACTCTGGCTGGTTGGAAGATATATATATATATATATATATATATATATATATATATATATATATAGAATAGCCTGCTAGCTATTTCTAGCTTGGCCTCAAGGAGTTCAGCCTATCTATACATTGTAGTATGCAGAAAAAGACTCAAGGGGACCTATGTAGGTTTTTAGAACCTCTTTCTTTGCTTATCATATTTGTTTATGATACTTTGTCGCAAAAACTTTAGCTTCCATAGCTTTCCCAAATTCCAGTCTCAGTCTCATCAGCTCAGCATGATCACCTTGATCAACCTGATTTCCCTCCCATCCTTGTTCTGTGGTCTCCAGAAAGATAGCCAGGGCAATCGCTGGGCTTGTCTTATTTCCTGCCTCTCAGGAAAACACAGTTATGTCCTGTTTGCTTCCCAACTTTAAAAAAGCTCTTGTTTCATATATTTTGTCCAGTTTTCTCATTATTTATTTATTTATTTATTTTAAATTTTTTTTCAACTTTTATTTATTTTTTTTGGGACAGAGAGAGACAGAGCATGAACGGGGGGAGGGGCAGAGAGAGAGGGAGACACAGAATCAGAAACAGGCTCCAGGCTCTGAGCCATCAGCCCAGAGCCTGACGCGGGGCTCGAACTCACGGACCGCGAGATTGTGACCTGGCTGAAGTCGGACGCTTAACCGACTGCGCCACCCAGGCGCCCCTAGTTTTCTCATTATTTATAATGGAAGGATATGGCTCTTATCAGTTGCTACATTGTTGTTGGAAGCAGAAGCCCTGATTTCGTTTTTGGGAAGACACTTGATGTTCCCTAAATATATGTACCATCATTTCCAGTTGTTCAAAGATGAACTTAGTGGGAAATAAGAATTACAGAAAATAAACCTTTCTAGTCTAAATTAGCCTTTTTTTTGGCCTTTCATCTAGCAATAAGGTGAAAAGCATATTTGATACTTTGTCATCTTAGGGTTACTTGCTTTATAAAGTTATTTTATAGTCTATTTTTAAGAATGGTGCATCCAAAATGCATTTCAGATAGAAGGAAATCTTGCTAAAGTTTTAGAATTTGAGATTTGGCTGATCACCTGCAGCCATGTTCTTGCCATAAAAAATGCTTACAAAGTATTTTTCTGACTTCCAAAACCTTTATAGAAGACGATATAATATTGAAGTCAGATTTAAGTTTTCACATATGACAACGTATGGACAACTGGCAAGATTTCAATATTGCTTATAGAACTATATATCTTACTTAAATTTTTTTAAGTTGAAGTATAGTTGATGTACAATGTTATATTAGTTTCAGGTATACCACACAGGGATTCAGCAATTCTATACCTTATGCTATGTTCAGCATGATAAATATAGTCACCATCTGCCAGCATACAACATGGTTACAAATATTATTAACTGTAGTCTCTCTGCTGTCCTTTTTGTCTGCATGACTTATTTATTTAATAACTGGAAATTTGTATCTCTTTATCCCATTCACTTATTTTCCCTCTCTCCCCTCTAGCAACCATCAGTGTGTTCTCTGTATTTACAGGTCCGTTTCTATTTGTTTATTCATTTGTTCTGGTTTTTTAGATTCCATGTATAAGTGAAATCATATGGTATTTGTATTTCTCTGTCTGACTTACTCCACTTAGGATAATACACTCTAGGTCCATTCCTGTTGTGGCAAATGGCAAGATTGTGTTCTTTCTCATGACTACTTTTCCATTCCATATATATGTTTATATACACACGTGATCTTTATGCATTCATCTATGGATGCACATTTAAGAACATATCCATATCCATATCTTGGCCATAGCTTCCTTTTATTGAGTGCTTTGTATGTGGCAAACTCTGTGTAAACCATTTTATATGACTCATGTCATTTAATTACTCCAAAAACCATATAGGCCAAGGTTTATTATTATTATTATTATTATTATCATTATTATTGATTTTTTTTATTTAGCTGAGGAGACAGAAACTCAGAAAGATTAAAAACTGTTCCAAAGTTACAGGCTATTGCATGGGTGCTTTTGGGATTTGAATTCAGATTCTGAATGCAGAAATCCCATGCTGTTAATCTTACCAGCCATTTAAAAGGACAAAGCACATTTATACACACAAAACTCAGTTGCTTTTATTATGAGCTTCCTTGTGAAGTTCGAATTTTCTGTGGTAACAGACACACAAGCACAGTCTCTAGCAAAAACCTCACTTCTTTAGGAATAAAGTTGTAGGAGATAAACTTTAGTCTATGCTTTGTTCTTTATTCTATGGGAGGATTTTTAAGTTTATTTTATTTTATTTATTTTTTGTTTATTTATTTGTTTTTGAGAGAGAGAGAGAGAGAGAGAGAGAGAGAGAGAATGAGAATCCCAAGCAGGCTCCGAGCTACCAGCAGGTAGGCCAATGCAGGGCTCGATCTCACGAACTGTGAGTGAGATCATGACCTGAGCCAAAATTAAGAGTTGGACATCCAACTGACTGAGCCACCAAGGGGCCCCTTAAGTTTGTTTTAAATACAAATTTGTTTTAGGACACCTGCATGGCTTATTAGTTTGTTAAATGTTTGACTCTTGATTTTGGCTCAGGTCATGATCTCATGGTTTGGCTTGTGGGATCTAACCCTGCATCAGGCTCTGCACTGACAGTGTGGAGCCTGCTTGGGATGCTCTCTCCCTCTCTCTCTGCCCCTCCCCCATTTGTGCACAGGCACTTTTTCTCTCAAAATAAATAATCTTAAAAACATAAGTAAAAACTAAATACAAATGTGTCTTAAATACAAATTATTTTCAGGCCTCCTGCATGCTTAAGGGTTGGTGGGCATTAAACCTCCTAAAATACACTGTTATGTTAGAAGTCTGGGTTCCTAATTAAAAATAAAAAGCTAGGACCAGATCAGCCCTTGGAACATGAACCATCGCTATGCATACACAGAAATCATTTTCTGTCTGTCAGCAGCAGACTGGTGATAGTCCCTCCATGTGACTTGCAAAGTCTAAGTACTGCTCTCATTTCCAGCTTCTTTTATACCCTACTACCTGATTATTTCATTTGGAGAAAATATTGAGGAGTGTTATTTTCTTTTACTCTAGACCTTTTCAGAAAAGTAAAAATAAGTGACTGATTTCTTAGGTGCCTGCAAACAATAATTAACGCAATTCAAAGCACTAGATCATTAAACAGTCATTCTTCCCAAATGGACAGTTAGTTGTTACAACTCACTTTTACTGAGTGCCCAAGGGTGTATGACATATTGACATGTGCTTGAATCTCTGATTTGTGTATAGTTCTCATTTTCAGATAAACCATATGAGTTTTCCTAATGACTACAACAATTGCAAAAATCATTTATTTCACTCATCGAGAGTCACATTATAGATCTATAAATTAGTGACAACCTAATGAACTGTGTAATCCACATCCACCCTACAGTTGTGAACTGCAAGCAAAAAGTGGTTACTGTTAAGCAACTGAGTTTTCAGGTTCATCTGTTCCCCCGGAAACTCAGTTCTTATAGTTGGAAAATGCTCGTGGGCAAGGTTTTCAGCCAGGAGGCTACTGCAGTAATTCAGCTGAGAGATGATGAGCACCTAAATCAGGGCAATGGTGCTATGGTTGGGGAGAAGAGACATATTTCTTACCCATAAGTGGGGAATAATGCCCAACTCCATGTTTCTTACAAGGATTAAATGGGAATGTGAAAGCACCTGTAAACTGTGAAAGCTGGGAGATCTTAGGTGGCATGCTTCTGTTTCTTCACACTGTTAATGACAGCTGTCAGGCTCAGTCACCCAGCCTCTTCATGTAAATGTTCAATTTTAACCCACTGTCAGGTTATGTACTCTACCTGACAGGAGCCCTGAAGATCTTTTTCATCACATGCTTATTATAGTCGACATTTCTGCCACAGTGATGTGCCCAGTAAAATGAACTTGGTATGGCTTTATTCCATATACGTCAGACCTTGGCAGTAATGATTTATTGAAAAGGTGAACATTTGGCACCGAGTGTTATTAGAAAAGAATGAAGCCTAGTAATGTGGGAGATAGAGAAGACATTTAGTAATATATCATGCTGTGTTTCATAGGATACACAGTCTTGCAAATTAGAAAGATGAGGATAATTTTATCAAATCAAGAATTAAAGCCTTTGAAACTACCAAACCAGTGTCATTTCTGCTGACCTACTGGGTTGGCATTGGCTCCCTTCCTTTAGGCAATTTAGTAAGTTTTGCTTTTCAGCCAGCAACTAATGAATAGGCTGACAGTGGAAAGTTTCTGTAACCAGAATACTCAGAGTTTTTACAAATCGTTGCTCCCAAGAATTGTAAGTGGAGTAATATATTCTGCTATTTCATGATGGATTATTTTCATGTCTTCATATTTCATCACATGGATTTGTTCCTTTAACTGGATGATTATATGATTGTCTTATACATCATTGTCCTCTGGTGATTAATCTTTAAATAATCTTGTTTAAACACAGGATGGGAATTTATCTTTAAAAGAAGTCAGGGAGGTGCTTTACCGTATATAAAATGCATGTTTACAATGCATGCGTAACATCAGTTATCCTTTTACATCATTTAATATATTGTTCCAAGCAATGCACAAGATTCTCCTAGGAAATGCACAATTCATGGAAAATATGGTATGTTTTTTTTGTCTATGATAAAATTTACACTTTATGTAGAGAAGCTAAAGAGACACAACTAGAACAATTTATAAAAAAATACTTGAGAAGGTACAGTTCGACATAAAGGAAGATTGTACACACTGAATATACAGAGTGCCACGGTGTGGGAGACTTTTCCCAGACCCTCCAAGACTGCAAGAGTATAAATGTGTTTGAGTCCACTGGCTTAAGTTAAGTTACCCTGTCTTGCCGATTCTTCCTTATGTCTTTGGTTGGTTTATTTCTCTCCTCATATGCTAGCCCTTGCTTTATTTCAGATCCTCATAATTTCCTTCTTCACAGAGATGGCTACCAACGTGGTAGCTTGTTCACCTGTCTTTAGTCTCTTTCACGCTCCAGTGTAAGCTGTCCAAACCTACAAGAGTCTTTTTCATATTGGAAAAAATATGAAAAAATTTCATTCATTCATTTTTCATATTTGAAAAAAAATACTATTGTATTTTACTCTTTATTTATCAAACATTGACTTCAGACTCAATTAGAGGGGCACCTGGGTGGCTTAGTCGGTTAAGCGTCTGACTTCGGCTCAGGTCATGATCTCGTGGTTTGTGAATTTGAGACCTGTGTCAGGCTCTGTGCTGACAGCTCAGAGCCTGGAGCCTGCTTCAGATTCTGTCTGTCTGTCTGTCTCTCTCTTTCTTTCTCTCGGCTCCTCCCTCCCTACCTTGTACTCTGTCTCTCCCTAAGATAAACAAACATTAAAAAAATGTAAGGAGAAAGACTCAGACAACTCCACTTTAAGACCCACAAAACAGTGGCAGGGGAACACAGTGTCTGCCTGAAAATCCAACAAACTCTGCCAACTCACATATACAGCCCCTCACCTTGCTCTCTGCCACGGCCTGGTTTATTTTTTGATCAAATTCAAGTTTGGTCTCACCTAGCACTCCTTCTCTTGCTTTTCCTATAGGTAGGCATTACCTTTCATAACTAGTTCCTTCTCTATGTCCATCTGTGACACTGGTTGCTGTAGCACCACCAGTTTTTAGATTTGCTAAAATGGGTTCCTCACTGCTGGCCTGCATTAGCATCCTGGGACTGTGGCAACAGTCTCTCGTATGCTCCAGTGCCTGCACCTGCTCCCTCCTGCCTGCTGCAGTGATTGTAAAATGATTTTCCATGGAGATCTGCAAAATGTTTGTAAGGTTTTAATGAATAAAAAGGGTTCCAAGAACAAACAACTATGAAAAATGGTGTCTTTACTGCAAGGCTTCTCAGAGCTTTTGATATGTTAATAAGCATTGTGATATGCTAATGTGAATTGGGACTCTCAGAGAGAGAGAGCTAATGGAAAACTTATTTGATCCAGAAACTTTTTTTTTTTTTTTTTAGACCAACATCTGTTAAAGTCATAGAGAAGTATAGTGTTTGAAAAGATGACAGTTTGCAAATTCTGGACTGCTCCATCAAATCAAATTCCTTACACCTTATAAGTCATTTTGCCTTCTCTAGACATAGTTTTCTCATTTCACTTATATCTTTTCCAACATTTACTGTTCCTTCTAAGCTCTCAGGGTCAGCTAAATTAGTCCATATACAGTCCCAGCAAAAGAAGAATGTAGGGGTTTCACCTTCTAGAGCATTGGTTTTATACTTTATGCCCATCCCGATGACTATAAAAAGAGATTTGTGGAATATTCTAGGCTGGAGGGAATGACATGATTCCTTTTAGGCACCACATGAGGCAGCTTGTGAGGTACAGTCGTCCAAATAAAGGCACTTGCAACATGAGATGGTAGGGTTTGTAAGCAAAGTAGCTTTCAGGGCCAGATACTAGTTGATCCCATGAATGGCCAGTCTTCCTCCAGGAGTGAGTTCTGATGCAAATGGCAATCAGAAGCCCATAAACCACATCTCTTACAATGAGGGACAGGATCCTAGGAAGAGGAATTGGAATAAGGTGGGGTGACCCATGGTGTCCCTGATTTACCTGAAACAGATCAACTAATTCCTGTTGTCCCGACGTAACCATTAAGAATGCCCTCTTTTCCTCTCAGAAAGGTGTTGGTTTGAACGATTAATTGGACAGGCACCTTAGATAACAGAGGAGACAAGAGCCAGGAGAGGAACAGTGTGTCCTAAAAGTGAAGGAGATTGCACTGTTTAAAAGGAAGAGAGAAATGAGAGTTGTCAAGGGCAGTGTTAAGTCAGCGATGATGAGGCTAACCTTAATGTAGAACAGTCTCAGTAGGAAAGTAAAGTCAACCTGTTCGGTTTTGACCTTATTCACTCTTCCAGTGCGTTTTGCAAATGTACAATTATTTAATGATCAGGATTCATACTGTGTTGATATTTTGTCAGATTTCTGACACATTATTTAGCACAGTTTTAAGGAAGATGAGAAAATTCATAATCATTCCTAAGCCTAGAGTTATATAACCAAATTAAAAATTTAAATATGTATATAAAATTGCACATCTCCATATCTCCCACAGGGCCTACCATTGTGTTTACACACACTAAGCACTTGATACATGTGTGCTTCATGCGATCACAAGCCCTGACTATTGGCCAATGCAAAGGGAGCCCATTATATTTATAAAATGGCTAAAATACCATTTAAAAAAAATTTTTTTTTCAACGTTTATTTATTTTTGGGACAGAGAGAGACAGAGCATGAATGGGGGAGGGGCAGAGAGAGAGGGAGACACAGAATCGTAAACAGGCTCCAGGCTCTGAGCCATCAGCCCAGAGCCTGACGCGGGGCTCGAACTCACGGACCGCGAGATCGTGACCTGGCTGAAGTCGGATGCTTAACCGACTGCGCCACCCAGGCGCCCCTAAAATACCATTTTTTAAAGTGTCAACATTGTGCATAAAATTTAATGTCTCTATGCTCACACAAACTAGCTTTATAATTTCACCAAACAAGGGACAGAGTCCCTATCACTGTTGTAATTGTTTCATTTTTGCCAGCAACTTTTGTCAGTGACACACTTTGTTGAAGAATATCTAGTTATTCTTGAGAATTATGAAGGAGATAGATAATACTGGCCCTGGCTTAAAAAGCTTAAAGGATACATTCATTCAATGATATAATGCCTTTCCTTTGATGAAGTGTTTGCTATGCATTACATGAAATTCTAATAGGTAGTAAGATTGTTCATACCCTGTATAGGCAGCTGGAGAGATACAGTCATGCTAATGTTGTTATACTCAGAGTCAGAGAAAGCCTCACATCCCTTTATTTATAGAAGGCTGAATTAACTTTCATTTTTTTCATTCCCTGGGCAAAACTCTGACTTGGTTTAAAAAAAAGAGTCAAGAATATAGTTACTTACTCATAGTAGCTCAGAGTAAAAGTGGGGAAGTGATAAAATAACTTATGGGGGGAAAATGTACTGAATTTGGCAGATAGATACATTTTACCATTGTATACATCCTATAGTTTCTTTCAGAATGCCTTTACCTTATAGGCTATGTGCATATACTGAATATTTTTTAAAAATGTTTATTTATCTTGAGAGAGAGAGAGAGAGAGAGAGAGAGAGAGAGAGCATATGTGCTCAAGTAGGAAAGGGAGAGAGAGAGAGAGAGAGAGAGAGAGAGAGAGAGAGAGAGAGGGAATACCAAGCAGGTTCCGTGCTGTTAGCACAGAGCCCAACAAGGGGCTTGATCTCACAAGCCATGAGATCATGACCTGAGCCAAAATCAAGAGCCAGACGCTCAACTGACTGAGACACCCAGGTGCTTCTATACTCAAGGAGAAGAATAAAATCATAAAATTTTAGTATTTTAGGAAATTTTGCCTGGTGTCCATGTGCACATTGCATTATAATGGAGAATGGAAATAAGGGGAACAGCTGGGAAGTTGTTATGGTCACACTAGCCATGGGATGATAAGACGAGATTCCGAGATGTTAATAGAAAGGAAGCTGTAAGAGTTCATCTGAAGGCAGAATGAAAAACTCGTAGTAAACCATTTCATAAAGGGGTCTTACAGAGAAAGAGGAGCCAGCAATGGACCAGAGAACAGCAGCGATGCTCTTGATCAAAATGTTTCCTTGATCAAAATGTTTCCTTCATAAAATTGTTCGGTTTTGCCTTTGGAAGTTGTTACTTTGTCTGCATCTCCACCACATAAAAGATCTCTAGATAATGTATGTTGAGACAATGGTCACAGAAAGAAATGCACAGTATCTCATCCCCTTCCCAGCACCAGACTGAAAGGCTTCCCCCCCGCCCCCACCCAAAATGCTGTTTATCTGGTTTGGAAACTTGGTGTTTAGTGTATTTCCAGATAGAAGGGAAACAGGAGAATACTGACAAGCAGATAGATCTCTAGACTGGACAAGATACTCTGCCCAGTTATTTAAAGAAAGGATTCAGAGATGGCTGAGAACATATTTATTTGTTGCTGAGTTCAGTGGGTTGATCCTAATAATTGAGAAAAATAGAAGGAGGAGCCCAAGTGAAGGCCATTACAATCATTTCAAAGTGATGACACGGCATCTAAACTAGATTATAATGGGGAGTCACAGGACGCAGCAATAATTTAAGAATGTACAATGTAAGGAGGGGGATGGGGAGACTATAAATGTTAGATTTGTATTTCTCATGTCCCCTGGATATTTTTCCTTCTAAGATTCAAAAATTAGGAATTCCATTCCATCAGTTAAGTACATATCCAAATTTTTGAATTTTTAAGTCAGTCAAAATAATGATTAATGCTTGATTAGTATTGACATGTATCATAGTATATAATAGTGTATCATAGTGACTAAGCTGTTAACAAAGTGAACGAGAATTTTCTTTTTGTGTTACAAAGATATTAATAAATTTTATTTTCTACTGCATTAAATGACATTTGAGTAATGTGGCATAGCAGATTTAAGGACTTCTCATCTGTATTCATGTAAGCATATCCTAGTTTAGTGATGGGGCCCTAAAACAGTTCTTGGCACCTTTCACTTAAGGGGTGTATCCTGTTTCTATTTGACCTATAATCTAGGCCCTGAGAGTATTTGATTCTTTGGGATCCACTGTTGATACTTAAGAACATTTGATCAGATCAACGTTTAGTAAACAGCTAACATTGGCTATAAGAGGTCTTCTATGGGACAGGATGATTATTATTTGCAATATCAATCTTAAAATTGATAATGGTATTAAGCTGAGTAGTTACTGAGACTGAAGCTCTGACCTGACTTTGGGCAGATTAATTTCCTGAATTTGTTTTCTTATGTTTACAATAAGGATAAAATAGTAACTTAGAGTGATTTTGTGAGTTTGATGAGATAACATATGTAAGGCTCATGATAAGCACTAAGTAAAGTTTACAATTACCATTAATATCTTGGATTTTTTTTAAGTTTTACTTATTTTTGAGAGAAAGAGGAAACAGAGCATGAGTGGGGGAAGAGCAGGGAAAGAGGGAGACACAGAGTCAGAAGCAGACTCCAGGCTCTGAGCTGTCAGCACAGAGCCCGACATGGGGCTCAAACCCGCAAACCATGAGATCATGACCTGAGCCAAAGTCGGGTGCTTAACTGACTGAGTCACCCAGACGCCCCAACATCTTCAATTTTTAATGGCCTTTCATGAATATCTCACCTGGGAACTGACCTAATTGTCCTTTAAGGAGATTTATAGCTTCTTCCTTTCTAAAAATGCAAATAACTTATGCTTTTTCTAAAAGGGTACATGCTTATTGTAAAAAATTAAATACAGACTAGCTTAAGCAACACAAAAATCCCCACAAATTCCATTTTCCAAATATAGCCAACTAACATTTTATAAACATCCTTGTAGCCCTGTTTCTGTATATATCTATAAATCGAAAGCAAATTTGCTTAATATCATCTCTGCCACATTCTGTTGGAGGTCGCGAATTCAGCCCAGATGGAAAGAAATAGATTCCACCTATGGTAGGAAAAGCAATGACGTCTCAATGCAAAGACATGTGCATACCAACATGGGAAAAAAAATTGTGGCCATATTGTGAAATCCACGATGAGGAAATTACACAAAGATTTAGAAGTCAGAATGAATTGTACTGAAGATGAGCAGGAAGTTAGGCTAGAGGACACAGGAAGCTCTTGGCTGTATGCTCCACGGGTACTGTTCTTGGAAGGCTTCAGGTTGTTGGAAGTTCCACTGCAGTCCTTGGATCTTGGATCAGTAATACTTGTGTTTTGGCAAAAAGGTATCTTATTTCAAACATTATATCTGGTGCTTCCATAATAATGTAAGCACAATAGTAACACTTTTGTAATAGTACAAAATAAACAGAAAAGAACCATAAACAAAAGAAATTTTATTTTCACCTTAATTACACCATTCTGGACTCACTTTATTTTCTCTTTTTTTCCTGCAGCTGATAAAGCTGGACTTTTAAGTAGGTAGAGCAGGTTGATTTGCATTTTATAACTTGAGCAGAGGAAAATCCCTGTATCAAAAATCATTGTATTGTTGTATTCTGCATCTCACCATTATAGCTTCCTTGTTTTGTTTTTAAAGTTTTTTTTAAATAAAAAGATACAATATAAGAATTTATAAATATCCTGAAAAGTACAAATTGTATATATCATTATCATCTGTTCATCAGATTAGATCATAATTGAATTCTGTGTGTGTGTGTGTGTGTGTGTGTGTGTGTGTGTGTGAGAGAGAGAGAGAGAGAGAATGGAGATGGTAGAGGAGACAAATGCCTTATCCTAAGTTAACAGAGGAAAAAAAATATTGGAAACAAAGTACAAGTACTAAAAGTATGTGTTGTTCCTTGAAACCAAAACAGTAACAATTTTTAGACATAGAAAAAAAAAAGTCTTAATTGCAGAAACAGAAAGGTCCATCATGCTATCTTTTCCAAGCTGGCATTCTATTTTTTTGTGTCTGTGCTGACTCTTGCCAAGCTTGGCATCACCTGATATGAACATATCTGATTTTCCTTTAATCATTTGAACTCAGCTGAAGTTTAAGTCTTACTTTGTAACTATGATTTTTGAAAAATAATGTAAAAAAAAAAAGTTATCTCCTTTCCCTTGGGACATGTCTGAGTGACTGTTTATCACCAGCAAGCTCTGTCTGTGTGCTTTTTATTTCCAAACCTCCTCACATTTCTCCTTCTTCTGTCTCTAAGATGGCTCTAGAATTTGAGGAACATAAGAGTGACCAGTGTCCCGAGGATGGCAGATCAAGCTATGCCCTTGCTTGAGATGGTGTTCAGTACCTAAGACAGCTCCCTCAGTAGTGTGTGTGTGTGTGTGTGTGTGTGTGTGTGTGTGTGTGAGAGAGAGAGAGAGAGAGAGGGGGAGAGAGAGAGAGAGAGAGAGAGAGAGAGAGAGAGAGAGAGAAAACTAGCCTTTGTATCAGCTGGGCAATGCATCAACCAGGAGGTTGTGATATCCTGAGCAATGAGGTAGGCCCCTGTAAGAAGGGGGCTCAGGGTGATGGTAGGTATATTAAAGAAAGGGAAGATGTAGCACTAAAAGGAGCTGGGAGCCTCTCAAGATAACACACCATTTTAATCTTTGATTATCTTTGGTTACCTGATATATTTTGATGCACTTGAGGAAACATTGTTTGATTTATAATAAATGACTTAGAAATGATGAGGTCAGTATTCATTGGGTATCTATTGTTATTGATCTATTATCATTCCTCTTATTTCAGAATCATTGTTCTATATTTTCCAGCTAGTTTTTATTAAAGTTACAAAAACTTCTATAGCTATATAATCAAAGTAAGTATGCTAATTTTACTAGAAGTCTGAATGAACTGTGCTGGATTAGAAAGAAAAGAAGAAAATAGATTTACTTAGCATAAAAAATAGAATAACTGTCACAGAAGGATCATGTGAAGATCAAGCTATTTTGATCCTTTGATTGTTTTTTAATATTAAATATAATTTATTGTCAAATTCATTTCCATTGATTCTTTGTTCTTACTTTAATTTCTTGGAGTTCTTTTGAATGAACAAAACTTTTACATCTTTTCAGTCATCTCCTTCCCTCCCTTTCCTTCCATCTTTGATGTTACATTAGTAACTTATTAATATTGGATTACGTTTTTTATTATATGTATTAATTTGTATTATTATATATTAATTTTATAAAATTAAGTGATTCTTTAGGGTACATAAGAAATAATATCAATAATCACTGCCATTCAATTATTGAGACAATTTTGATATAGTCAGTTGCTATGGCATTCATGGGATTGTCCATAAGCTGATGCAATCTGTCCAATATTATGCTATAACTAGCTAAATTCTGAAAATTGTCCCTCTGTGTCCCAACTCATCTCACTAGTTGACATTTCATTCAAATAATGATTTAATCAACTTGGAATTCTCCCATTCAAAATTCTTACATCCCTTAGAGAGAGTATATTAAATAGTTTTCAGTATTTAATATAAAGTAGTAAGATTCATCTCTAACTGGATAATTGGCACATTTCACATACTAGCTGAAATGGGGCACAGATTGAGTGAGGTTGGGAAAGATAAAATATCTTCTCATAAGTGGATACCTGGAGGGTGCCTACATATATGGGTCATTGCAAAAAAGGAGCATCCAGGAAAGCCAGGAGCCATTATGAGAGAGCTGGAAAGAGAGTAAGACTTTGAAACTGCAGGTTCCTGAAGATCAGCTTCTTCACTTTGTTCTAAGACCAACAGGAATCATTTCATGTGTCTTAACAGACTGGGAGCTACACATATAATCACAGATTGATGGAACATTTTCCTTCTATATCTTAAATATCATTGTTAAAGGTGGACGTTAGTGAATATAAATAGAAAGGGAAATGATGGTTAAACCACCTGCAAGGTTGTAAGGTTACCAGAAATTCATTCTCATAGCAACATTTAAAATTTTTTTTTTTCAACGTTTATTTATTTTTGGGACAGAGAGAGACAGAGCATGAACGGGGGAGGGGCAGAGAGAGAGGGAGACACAGAATCGGAAACAGGCTCCAGGCTCTGAGCCATCAGCCCAGAGCCTGACGCGGGGCTCGAACTCACGGACCGCGAGATCGTGACCCGGCTGAAGTCGGACGCTTAACCGACTGCGCCACCCAGGCGCCCCTCATAGCAACATTTTAAATTGCTCAGTCTACAGCCAATGTTTACTTGCCAAGGTTTATAAGAAGATAATTAGGAAAAGTAAATGTTGGATGTCATCATGAATGGGCACAAAAAGTCTAAAAAGTAAAAAATCATTAACGAAATGAATAGATGCAGCTTGACCTAAGGAGCAAACAAAATGAAGCGACTAGAGAACATAATTCCTTCAGAGACCCAGGTAGCATCATCTTCTCTGTTTTTTGTGAGCAACTCATAAGAGTGGAAGCTGAGTTACAATTAATTGGCTGAACATAGATTTTTTTGTTTGACTCTGCAAATTATTTAACCATGAGAAATAAACCATATTTAGTTTTTATGTTTGGGCTGGCTATAAGTTTATTTGTGAATTTCTATAAACCATGAAAAGGAAAAAATCATTAACCTTCTTTCAAAGAATGTGTTTGGGAGAATTAAAGACTATATTTTCTAGAGAAAGTAGTGGCCACTACTTGAGAGCAGGAATTCTATCTCTCTTTTTATCATCATATCCCTAGTGGCTAGTGTAGTGGCTGGTATAAAATAGATGTTCAATAAATATCTACTGATATCTACAATGATGAATGAATAAGGAAATCTATGACTCGTTATAATGGCATTATTCAATCTTTTAATCTATGCCTCCTTTTAAATACATTAAACATTCATGACCTTAATGTTTACATTATAAAAAAAATAGGTGTTTTGGATTTGAAAATATAAAGTATATTAAATATTTTAAAAGTATTTCCTAAAATATACTCTTGGGCTCTGATGTACATCATGAGGAGCTCACTCCCCTCCTCCCCCAGTTCTCTGTCCTGTTGAGAATCCATTTATTTTATTAGGGTTTAAATTATTTTAGTTGTATAACTAATCAAACTTAGCAGCTTAAAATAAGAACAGCCATTTATTTTTTCCTTGAGTCTAATTTATGTATAGATAAGAATGCATGACTTATTTCTGGTCCATGTGGTATCAGCTTGGGTGGCTTGAATGGGTCTGTAAGATCCACTTCTTAGTTGGCTCAGCTACCAACATGGCTTGTTAGCTTATGTTGTCAAGCCATGTACTGCACACATAGTTATAGATTGATGGAACATTTTCCATCATATCTTAACTATCAGTATTAAATATAAATATGAATGGAAAGAAACGTTTTATTGAACCACCTGTATAGCCTTAAGTGTTACCAGAATATTCTTCTCATATCAACATTTCAAGTTGTTCAAATTAAGGCCAGTGATTAGCTGGGAGCTTAGCTAAGCTATTGGCTAGGTGCCTTGATTCCCCTTCATGTGGGTCTTTCTGGAAGAATGCATGGGCTTCCTTACAACATGGAAACTACATTCCAAGGGCAGATGTTGAAAAAGCAAGAAATCAGAGGTTTCCAGTTTCCTAAGGCCTGGGCCCAGCTAATGGCATATGAGTACAGTAACCATATTCGATACCTAGATTCAAAGGGAAGGGATATAGACCCTGTCTGTGAATGGAAGAGGTGTCAGAGGTTTGTGGCTATCTTTAATCTACCATCATTATCTTCAAAATAATCCCTTTGTGTGGATTAGAAAATAAAAGACTTTAGGTAGGGCATTTACAGATCTGTATGCCAGAATTACCAAGACTTTAAATATGATAAGCTTGCAAAAGTAGCTTGTCTAAAGTTGTCCTAAGCCTAAAAGTCTACAGGAGTGCATGTAAAAAGAGGTTTATCAAATGTTAATAAATTAGCCTAATTATTATTAGTAAAGTAGGTGAGTTGATTATATCGCATTGCATTCAAAGGGTAAAATTATATAACAGGCTTCTATAAAACTAGCCAGGCCAACCATGGGCATTCATGTTTGGTGAATGATAATGGGTCTTCCCAATTTATTTATTATCTTAATATAGCCAAAGCATACGTCACCTTAACTTCTAAACATTTTATTCTTTTACTCACATTAATGATGTGTATTCCTTCCATGTTTTTGTATCACCAATAATAAGACTTTGATTAGAAAGAAGGATGTTTCTAAAAAATTTCTTCTTAGGTTTTTGGTGTGTGAAAATACTAGAAAAAATATTTGAATACTCAGGATGTTCCAGAACCTGGTGTGTGTTCTAGAAATATAGTAGGGAGTACAAAGAACAAGGTCTGAAATATAGCAGTAAGCAAAAAGGACAAGACCTATGCCTGTACTCATGGAATTTGCATTTCTAATGGGGAAGATAGAGAAGTAAGTAGATAAGCAAGTAAGTAAATAAATCAAAATAAAGTGGTGAGAAATAAAATTAAGATCTCAGGTGTAGCAAGTTAATGGAGAGTGGTCTTGGAGAAAGGCGATGTTTAGAAAGGTGATCACAGAAGCCCTCTATGGTGAGCTGGGTTTTGAACAGAGACCTGAATGAGGAGAGAAAATGGATCAGGTAAAGATCTTGGAGAAGAGTGTTCTAGGTAGAAGGAACAGTTAGTGAAAGGGTGCTGATGCATTAATGACTGGATGTTAGAGTAGCAGCAAGAGGGGTAGTATGACTGGAACAGAAGGAATGAGGGAAGGCTGGTAGAAGTTAGGATTAGGGAGGGAGGCAGTGCTCTGATTATAGTGTCCTTGGGACATCACCAGGTTGGATTTAAGTCTAAGAGTGATAGGAAAGGGTTGAGGTAGAGAGGCCCAAGATAATTTCATTCTTTTTTAAAAAAAAGATTATTCTTTCTGCTGTGTGAAAAATTGTTTGCTAGCTATTTCAATGACGATGATGAAGACGATGATGATGATAGTGGTGGTGATGATGGTGGAATATAACATTTCATGGAGGCTTACTCCCTATTGGATTCTCTTTTTAAAACTGTTTTATTTGAATTATCTCATTTAACACAACCCCTTTGTGAAGATTCTATTGTAATTTTAAAGCTGTAAGTGAAGAAATAGAAGCTCAGAAAGTAATTGGCCCATGGAAACACAGCTAGCTAGTGGAAAAGCACAAAGAGTATGCAAGGGTGCTGGTAAAGGTGGTGAGCTGTGACTGAACTGAGGCTATATTCTGAAGGTAGAGCCAACAGGAATTGCTGATGCATTAGGGATAGGAAACGAACCAAAGAGTGAATTGAAGGAGGACTTTGTAGCTTTTGGTCCGAGCTACTAGCTGTGGCTTTACAAATTCTGAGATAAAGGTACATTTGGTTGTTGGAGAGAGGGTGTTGTAAATTAAGAGTTCTTTTTTGGGTATGTTTAACTTGAATGGCTATTAGATATCCAACAAGGTAAGCATGTCTATAATTCGGGAGACAGGTCTTACTTTGGGAATTAGCAGCAGAAAGATAGTTTTTACTGAGATCTGTTTACCTCATTATTGTGTGTTATGCCTCAGGGCCTCTCTCCTTAGACGTGTGCCCATTTACTGGAATGAAAAAGACAAGAAATAGCAAGTGTTGGAAAGGATGTAGAGAAAAAGGAACTCTTGTGCACTGTTGGTGGGAATTGGTATAGCCACTGTGGAAAACAGTATGGAGGTTCCTCAAAAAATTAAAAATAGAATTACCCTATGACTATAATTCCACTACTGAGTGTTTACACAAAGAAAGTGAAAACACTAATTCAAAAAGCATATGCTCCCCTATGTTTATTGCATTATTTACAATAGCCAAGATATGGAAGCAACCCAACTGTCCATCTGTAGATGAATGTATAAAGATGATGTGTATTGGGGCCCCTTGGTGGCCCAGTCGGTTAAGTGTCCGACTTCAGCTCAGGTCATGATCTCGTGGTTTGTGGGTTCAAGCCCTGCATTGAGCTCTGTGCTGACAGTTCAGAGCCTGGAGCCTGCTTCAGATTCTGTGTCTCCCCTCTCTCTGCCCCTCCCCTGCTCCCCAAAAATGAATAAACATTACAAAATTTGAAAAAAAAGATGATGTGTATGTATATATAATGAAAAATGACTCAGCCCTAAGAAAGGATAAGATCTTACCATTTGTGGTAGCACAGATGGGTTTAGAAGATATTATGCTAAGTCAGATAGAGAAAGATAGATACCATATGGTTTTACTTATATGTGGAATCTCAGAAAACAAACAAATGAACAAACAAACAAACAGCAGAAACAGACCCATAAATACGAAGAGCAAATTGATGATTGCCAAAGGGGACAGGGTAGAGGGACAGGCAAAATGGGTGAAGGGGAATGGGAGATATAGGCTTCCTGTTTAGGAATGAATAAGTCATGGGGATAAAAGGCACAGCATAGGAAATATAGTCAATGGTATTGTAATGGCATTGAATGCTGACAGATGGAGTGAAGCATAACATAGACTTGTAGAATCACTGTGTTGTACACCTGAAACTAATGCAACATGTGTCAACTATACTTCAATTTATAAAAAAGAAAATTAGGGGAAATCCATAGGAGCAAAAATGGTATTCCCACTGGTATTAAATTCTGCTTCACCTCCCCCACCCCAACCCAGTTAAGACCCAAACAGATTTTGAAGATTCAGAGTTATTAAAACTTTTTGGAGTGATCTGTTGTGTCCTAATCAAGGGAGAATGAGAGGGAGGACCAAAGGTTCTCCAAGGGACTGGAAAAGTAATAATGAATAAAAAAGATATTGGGGTGCCTTGGTGGCTTAGTCAGTTGAGCTGCTGACTTTGGCTCAGGTCATGATCTCACGGTTCTGAGTTCAAGCCCCACCTAGGGCTCTGTGCTGACAGCCTAGAGCCTGGAGACTGCTTTGGATTCTCTGTCTCCCTCTCTCTCTGCCTCTCCCCCACTTGTGCTCTCTCTCTTAAAAATAAACATTAAAAAAATAAAATAAAAAAAGATAAGATTAGTTGATGATGGCCACATTGCTGCCAAATATAAATGCTATTAAAAATGGACATTTTGGCGAACACACACACAGATGTGCCCATTTATCCTGGGAACACAGACTGTGGTGGGAAGTGGTGTTATTGCTTGCTATGAAATATCGTACTTGTTGTTACTCTAGTTTTGAAATGTATGCTAGTCCTAAACACTGAAAATATTTTTAAGGAAGAGGACCTGTACGTGTGATAAAATTTTATAAAATTATACACCAAAATATGAGTGCATGTAAAACAATAGTGAAACATGGATAAGGTCTACAGTCTTGTTAATTGTTTTGTACCATTTCCAATTTCCTGGTTTTGATAAATTACTTTAGTTGTGTAAGATGTTATCAAGAGAGACTGCATGTGGGTACATGTGAACTTTCTGTATGATTTTTACAACTTATGTCAAAGTAAAAAAAATTTTAATATAAGTACATATAATTGAATAGGTCTTACCTTTAATTATGACCTTGTTTAGTCCTACCCACCACACTCACATGAAAATGGGGGGCAGAAGTGGATATATTTGTAATATGCTTAACTTAATGGGACGTTGATTATATCCTTCATTTATTAATGCTGTACACTTTTAATACTTTGGCAGTTTTATTCATGCTTTAGTGCTTAAAATGTTTATATGAGCAGAATGTGTGCATATTTAATGTACCGAAAAGGATGAAATGTGTGGTAATTTGTTAAACTAAAAGGCAGTAGAAAGACACTTTGGCAAATATAGCATATTGCAAGCATTCTAGGGAGCCAAACAAGCTAAACATGTCAAAATAATAGGTAGTCCTCTGATATTTATTGACAACTTATAATAGCAAAACACTATTCAAAAAAATGATTGTAGAATTATTTTATTACCCTCTGAAATGCTCATTATTTTAAAAATATAAATTCTCTTTATTTCTCTTTTCTGAAAATGAAAAACTTCCATGTTCGTTACATGATTCATCTACCCTAATTTGTTCACGTTATTTCTGTATTTGTCTTTCCTAATACCAACAACAACAAAATACAGATGTTAAATCTGTGATAACCTATTTTTTTGTTTTGGTTTTTAAATATAAATATTCAAAGATTTAAAGACCATCTTACCATTGGCAACAACATGGATAGAGCTAGATAATATAATGCTGAATGAAATAAGTCAGTTGGAGAAAGACAAATACCATATGATCTCACTCATATGTGGAATTTAAGAAACAAAACAAACAAGCAAAGGGGCGGGGGAGAGAGAGGTAACCGAAGAAACAGACTCTTAACTATAGTGAACAAAATGATGGTTATCAGAGGTTACCAGAGGTGGGTGCGAGGATGGATGAAATGGGTGAAGGGGATGAAGTACACTTATGATGAGTACTGAGTAATATATAGAATTGTCAAATCACTATACTGTATACCTGAAACAAATGTAACACTGTATGTTAACTCTACTGGGAATGAATGAATGAATGAATGAATGAACAAGTAAATTAATAAATAAATACCCAGTTGAGACATGTCAGCACTATATTGTTTCTATTAAGTTTTAACAAAACATCTTCTGCCTTAAAAATTGTTTTGTACTGGGGTGCCTGGGTGGCTCAGTCAGTAAAGCGTCCAACTTGAGCTCAGGTCATGATCTCGCACTCCATGAGTTCAAGCCCTGCGTCTTGCTCTGTACTGACAGCTTGGAGCTTGGACCCTGCTTCAGATTCTGTGTCTCCCTCTCTCTCTGCCCCTCCCCCGCTCATGCTCTGTCTCTCACACTCTCAAAAATGAATAAATGTTAAAAAAATTAAAAAAATTGTTCTGTACTGGTATCAAAATGTCTAAATGACAGCAAAGAAAGAAACAACTGAGTAAATGCTTATAAAATCATGGCTTTCTGTTGTAAAATTATAATTTGTTGTACTCAAACGACTGTTCTTAAAAAAACCAAATGATTTTCTGAAAATAGATTAAGGTTTTGAAGTTGCTTCACTAGCTTAATTTTATACCACTTTCTTCAGATGGGATTGGCTGATGAAATTGCAAAATGAAACAGACCATACTTTGTTTGGAAGAGTCATTTTTCAAATGGTTTTGAGGATATAGAATGGAAGTGACCATCGTCTGAAACTCCACTTATTTGTGAATTGCTTATGGAACATATGTGGTTGCTAAACATTGTGTTTTTGAATATTAAGGGGAATAAAGTACTGCCCCTTTTCAAAAGAGCGTACTGTCAATCAAGGACTGGAACCAAAGAGACAGGATAGGGTAGGGTAAGGTTAGATTGGAGGTATGTTGAATTTGGGCTGACTTCAACTGCTTTTAAAGATGAGGTTACTCTCTCTGCCCCTCCCCCGTTCATGCTCTGTCTCTCTCTGTCCCAAAAATAAATAAATAAAAAAACGTTGAAAAAAAATTAAAAAAAAAAAAAAAAGATGAGGTTAATATTAGTAGCCTGACCACATCTGGAGAGAGAAGAGTTGGTGAATTATGGGTTGAGGGAGGGCATAGCAGTCAGGGGAATTAAAAAACTGTATTGCATTCATAGGGCCCTACAGGTAAATAGCAGTGGTTTGCAAGTTGGCCTTTCTCTTAATTAAAACGATGGAATAAAAAAACTTGCAATGCTAGGATTAAACATGAGTTTAATAACTGGAATTTTCAGGCAATTCCAAAATTTTAATTTAGCTGTTAATTCTAATCCTGTTTCTCTCCAGAACCTCCTTTAAAAAGTAGAATTCTTTAATTTGTCTTCACTCCTTATATTTCTGATGTTCTGTTAAAAATATTTACAAGCAGGGAAGTATTACAGAAGCTGAAAGAAGCAAGCAATGATAAAGAGCATACATTTCTAGACTGGATCATCAATCCCTGGAAAACTTAAATTGATTAGGCTTCATTCAGGAGGACAAGGCTGCCGGATATCTTTAGTCATAAGGCTAGAATTCCTTAGGCAAATTTTAACGTTGGATCATCTAATTCTTTACAAAATTCATTAGCCACTCTCATGTTTTGCCATGTTAACTAGGATAGCACATGCTCATAAAGCCATGTTTGTCATACTGAAGAACATTTCCTGAATGAATACCTAATTCCAGGTACTCTTCTCAGGGCTTAACATGAGTTAATCTCAAAAAGTTTGTAAAGACATCGCTGTCAAATGATTCATTGACTTGGCCAATATTCATATTTATTTTTACTTGGGATATTTGTTTTACTTTCATTATTTCTTCTCTTTCAGCTCTTCTTTATGCAACCATTTTTGGAAACGTTACCACAATTTTCCAGCAAATGTATGCCAACACCAACCGATACCATGAGATGCTGAATAATGTACGGGACTTTCTGAAACTGTATCAGGTCCCCAAAGGCCTTAGTGAACGAGTCATGGATTATATCGTCTCAACATGGTCCATGTCAAAAGGCATTGACACAGAGAAGGTATGTGTTATTATTATTGTTGTTATTTATTTTCCATTTCAATGGGATCTTCTCATGCCTATAGCTTTCCCACTGTATACTGCTTCCTAAGTGACATATCAGTCAATCATAGTATCTATTGAGTGCTGAGAAGGTGAAAAGCACTCAACCATTAATCATCAGTGTAGAAATTATGGTTTCTGTAAACAACTGATTACTCCATTTCCCTGAAACACTTGTTACGACTCAGAGTAATTTGCTGCATTCATCTAGAATTAACAGTGCTGCCGTCTCTTCGGGTTGATTTTATTTTTAATTTCTCCTTTGACTTTTTGCCCATCTAAAATTTAGAAAGAAACAGTTTTGCTTATAAACTAAAAAGTTCTATGTCTTCTATGCTGTCCTCTACTTAAATCTCTCCCCTTTCTCACACATATTTACAAAGCAACTTACAATTATTTATTTTCCTCTTCTCCTTACACAAATCTGTAAAGTGGAGACCACCTCATTCATCTGACATCTCTATTTTCTTATTTCTCATTTGTCTCTTCATGAAACCTCTTCTAATTCTTCCCATCTATTTCCTACCAGGGGCAAAGAAGGACCCAAAGTCCTCCTTAAAAAAAACAAATAAAAAAAAAATAAATTCTGATTTCCTACACCCAGCTGATTCACATCAAATATGCGGAATGGGTAGTAGGGCTTGAACACGAGTTTTAGAAAAAACTGATCTTGAACTGTTTTACTTTATAAGAATCAGTGGAGACCATTATTTTTAGGTACTGAATTTTTGACATGCTAATCAGAGAGTACATTACCTTCCTTGCCATTTCCCACAAATTTGATTTGTTCTTTTCATCATATGATGTTGACTTGGAGTTTTTCTTTAAGATCTGCTCAGTAAGCACCTTTCAATGTCAAAGGGAAAGAGCAAATGAACCAAACAATGTTCAGTCAGAGGAGTTTCATGTAGGTAGTTCTAAGTCAGAGCAGCTGTTGTTAGGAGCAGATGGTTGAGGGGATATTTAGGGACCAGACATGGAAGTGTTGAGGGAGGGAAGCCTTCAGAGGGAGTGCAGATGAGATACTTGGGGGTAATTATGTGAGGAATCATGAAAGAGGGTGAGATTTCCCCCTTCCAACAAGATGCAGTATTAATTTTCTAGTTAAACAGCCATTAAAGTGGAAGGTATGACCACAAACAGGAAAAAGACAAACCGCCTTCTGTGGAATTTGATTAATGTATGCCCAAGCCAGACAATATGTGGTTAAAAGGAGGGTGTCCAAAAAAAGGAAGAAAACCTTTCTCAGGGACACAGGTGAGGGTCAGTGTTTAGGACATCAGAAACATGATGTCCTTGGAGGTCCACATTCAGTGAAACTGAGATCAAGAGACAACTGTCTACCTTGTCAATCACCATCTCAGTCAGAAGCTTTTCTTTTCAGAAAATTCAGTGGAGTCACATGGCAGCTGGCAGAAAACATCAGTAAGATGATGGAATAATGGCCTTTTACATTTGAAAAGAGACTGACCTATACCTTAAGCCCAGATCTAGTAAGGGGCAAATTTTTGAGTCCCAGATGCTGGGTTAGTTCAGGAAGGGAGCTGAATAGATTCTCACAAACTTTAAGGACTTGCTTACCTGTCTGCTTCTTGATGGAGTTGGGGTATAGTGCAATGGCATGGGGAATGTCTGAAAGTGGACATACCATGCAGGAGGAAACAATTTCTGGGTTCCTATTATTTACCACTTTCTTTTTGTTTGGTTTGCCTGTTCATCATTTGTGGCAACAGAAATGTACTTCTGATTAGTAGAGTATCCAAAGAGAGGAGAATAATAGGGAAAAAAGATTGGGAAGCTAATACTAAAGGTAAAATAAACCTTTAGTTCAAATGAAAAGATTCTTAAAGAAATAAGTCAAAGTATTAAAGTGGGTTAGCTTTTGGATAAGAAAAAATCATGGGGGCGCCTGGGTGGCTCAGTTGGTTAAGCATCTGATTCTTGACTTTGGCTCATGGTTTGTGGGATCTAGCCCTGTGTCAGGCTCTGTGCTGACAGTGCACAGAGCCTTCTTGAGATTCTCTCTCTCCCTCTCCTCCCCCACTTGTGTGAGCGCACTATCTCTCTCAACATAAATAAACATTAAAAAAAAAAAAAGAAAAAAGAAAAAATCATGCCTCTAACTGAATGGAAAGCCAGAAAGAGTAGTTTTTGACTAATGGGAGAAGCAGAGTTAAATAACTGTGGCAAATACGAAAGCTTTGTTATGCATGTATAAAACATATCTGAAGTTTAATTTGATGTGGCAGCGAACTCTCCATGCCTGTATTGATTTCTCCCAGCCTATTAAGAAAATCCCCACCCAAAGACATGAGAGGTAAGCCGTGACAGAGCTATAAATAAAGGGATATATGCTAAAGTCTGGGCCTGGGAAGGAGGTATATGAGATTCTCACTAATTGCAGAGTCAATGAGGCTGAATTTTAAAATGTATCCTTACAGAAACAGACTCTTAGCCCTGAGAACAAACTGATGGTTACCAAAGGGGATGTGTGAAACAGGTGGTGGGGATGAAGGAGTGCACTTGTGATGAGCATCAGGTGTTGCATGGAAGTGATGAATCACTATATTGTACATCTGAAACTAATGTTACACTGCATGGGAACTAACTGGAATTTAAATAAAAACTTTAAAACAATGTATTCCTGGGGCTCCTGGGTGGCTCAGTCGGTTGGGCGTCCGACTTCGGCTCGGGTCATGATCTTGCAGTTCATGGGTTCGGGCCCCACATTGGGCTCTGTGCTGAATGCTTGCTTGGAGCCTGGAGCTCGGATTCTGTGTCCCTTTCTCTCTCTGCCCCTCCCCCTGCTTGTGCTCTGTCTCACTCTGTCTCTCAAAAATAAATAAATGTAAAAATAAATAAATAAATAAATAAGTAAATAAATAAATAATGCATTCTTACCACACCATATCCTATACTGAACCAAAAGAAAAAAAAAATTGTCATTCTACTTTGGTTTAGTAGAGAAACTAACAACCACAGCAGAAAACCCACATGCCTGTTAGGTAGGCATTCAGTAATTTGACAAATAAATAGTATATATAACATATAATTTTAAAATATGATAATAAAGTATCCACATATAGACACAAGAATTAGTAGCCAAAGCAAAAAATGGGAATAAATATCTCAGAACTAGAGTTTACTATGGATAAGAACTGAATGTAAGTTACAGGACATATCACAAAGAAGGAATTGATATATTATTTAGTGTAATTATAAAATGAGCTAAAGATCTAAGAAAATATTTAATGAGGGTTTCCCATATGGCCTAACATAAATATCAGATGGACTGAGTTAAATGCAAAAAATGAGAAACCATAAACTAGTAAAAATAAACTATGTAAACATGTTTAATTTATCTTTGTACATATTAAAGCAATGGAATACATAACAAAGTAACTGGTGAATAGATTTGGCTAGAAAATATAAAATCTTTCACACCAAAAACCATGAAAATGAAAATAAGATAGAATATTTGGAACAAATATCACAAATGAAAGGTTAATTACCTTAATATGTAAAATGATTTTGTAAATCAATAAGAATTAAGATGTCTGAGGAGAAAAATTACCTGAGTACATAGTTTATATAAATATACAAAAATACAAATTATTAATAAACACACAAAAATACTATTTTAACTTGTAATAAATACTGAAACAGCAAGAGACCATTTTTAATATTTCAGATTGACAAAGATAATGGCCACTCTTGGCAAATGCTGTAGTGACTGACACTATCATATAATTCTGGTTTATATGTAATTTGGTATAGCATTTCCTTTTTTGTTTATTTATTTTTGAGAGAGAGAGAGAAAGATAGAGCCTGAGTGAGGGTGGGGGACGGGCAGAGAGAGGGAGAGAGAGCATGCCAAGCAGGCTCCATGCTGTCATCTCAGAGCCCAATGTGGTTCAAACCCACAAATCATGAGATTATGATCTGAGCTGAAATCAAGAGTCAGTCACTTAACTGACTGACCCACCCAGGTGCTCTGGTATGGTATGGCATTTCTTGAAAGCAGTTTGATTAAAATAATATCTTAAGTTAGGGGGATATTCTAGAGCTCAGTCCTTGTGCCTCTTCTCTTTCCTATCCATATTCTCTTCTTCAGTGATATCTTGCAATCTTATGACTTTAAAATATGTGTTAACCCTTCCCAAATCTATATACTCGTCTTGGACCTGTTCTGGAACTATGGACTCTCCTATCCAACTGCCTACTCACATCCGGTGAGACGATCCAGAACTGAACTTCTCATCATCTCCCATAAACCTGCTCCACTGAACATTCTTCCCTAATGCAATTAATGGAAACTCCACTCCTCAGTTGCTTAGACAAACGTCCCCCTATTAAAACCTCCACCAAATCCTGCTAGTTCCACCTCTAGTTCTAACCCCCTCCATTTCTGGTCCAAGTCACCATTATGTCCTACCTGGGTTGTTGTATAGGATACAGTAAATATTGTATTGCAGATATTGTATTGCAGATAACAGTAGATATTGTATTGCAGTATACTTTCAGCAGAGCAGCCAGTGAGTTTATATGGCTTTCATAATAAAGCTTTCTTCCTATCTATCTTCTATTAATCACATATTCATCTGTATTGCAGGCTCTTTTGATAATAATAATGAAGTTGACTGAGCTTGTTAAAATACAAGGGTGAAAAAAAAGGAAATGAAAGATTGATGATAGTAATCAAATAAATTCTGTAATTCACAATCTCAGAACTATGAACATAGCTGAGGTTGTAGCTTTAGTAAACAGCATCTGAGTTTTAACAATTATCCCGTATTTGACATGAGAGACCTCCATTCAACTTTCTGTTCCTCAGTGAGCCAAATACTTTGTCTTACTATATGTTTCTTGTCTCACGTTTTGTTGATGGTCTCTTTCAGATATTTTATTAATGTTGGTTGTTATCAGATTTAACTATGAGTATATACTGGAAAAGACTGAAATGTATGAAGTTAAATGTCTTTGTTCCATTGCTTCTCTTCTCTCATTTGTTCTAAAACAGCGATGTTTTTTTTTCAGTTGCTAGTACAATAGAACTTAATGATGCATTGCAGCTAATTAGAGACGAACCTTTGCCCCAATTACTGAGATTTCCTTCTATCGTTTCCACATATGTAGTTTTATAGATTTTTTTTAAGTCAGCTTTACCCCCGCAAGCAAATTAATCACTGTGATTTAACCCAGTCTTGCCTTACGTGAATAATGTTTTCTCTAATACAAATTGTGGCATTAAAGTCAGGACTTACATGGAGATTGTAGTATTTCTATCAGGAAAGCTTGCCTTAAGCAAGATATTCTATATGGAACAGTACCTAGATTAATTTTATTTGGTTGAAAATATTTTGTTGACACCTAATTGTTACAATTGCTTTAGATTCTTTTTAATTTTAATAACCAAAATCCATCCTCTGGGCTGTGCTACTCGCTAACATTCTGTGCACTTAAAAGACTGAGAAATGGGTGGAATAAGTGAGGATTTAAAAAGGAAAAAGGAGATTATGGGAAAAAATAGAAAGGATGATGAAGCTTAAAACCTTATCATTTTTTATTTCTCACTGTCTCACTTTTTTTTCTAACATGCAATTTGAAAAAGAACAGTAGAAAAAAGCTCTTTGGTCTTCATTTCTTGTTTCATGTGTTTTATAATAAGCATAAAGTATCAGTAGGAAGATATCATTATATGAAAAGTTCTGGCAGAATTATGCAAAACATTCAGGCAGAAATATGCCTTTAGCATTAAAAAAAATTGAGATTTGAATATTTTCATATCTTGGATCATTTTTTAAACCAAATCTATCAAAGAAGTACTCTGCTTCTTCCAAATATGGTGGGCAATATATTTTTTCCTATAAGTTAAAATAATGTCCTTTTTAGTCAATTTACTTCTATATGTTATTTTTTAATTTAGAAAAGCATGTCTACATATTTTTCTTTGTATTCCTAAATGTGAAAAACAGCGATGACATTTTCATACCTGGCATCATTTCCTTGGTTCAATATTCAAATACTCCCAGAGGTTCCTATGACAATGGCACAGTTGGTTAAGCATCTGACTCTTGATCTCAGCTCAGGTCTTGATCTCAGAGTCTTGAGTTCAAGTCCTGTGTTGGGCTGTGTGCCGGACGTGGAGCCTACTTCAAAAAAAGATTAAAAAAAAAGGAGAGAAGACATCAGCCTTCCAAGAAAATCTCTGCAGACAAATGTGCTATGTTAAACATATCATGTAAATACATACATGTGAACATATTGAAATGAAACTGAATTGGTCTCAACATGCATTATAAAAGCACTCTTGTCTTTACTAGAGAGGTAATAATCATTCCAGTCCATATTAATCAGATCATAGATAAAATATTATGCTAGTAATTCTAGCTGGATATTTTATTTGATTTTTTTTATTGTTAAAAATTTATTTATTTTTTAAATATATGAAATTTATTGTCAAATTGGTTTCCATACAACACCCAGTTCTCCTCCCAACAGGTGCCCTCCTCAATACCCATCACCCACCCTCCCGTCCCTCCCACCCCCCCATCCACCCTCAGTTTGTTCTCAGTTTTTTTTTTTAATATATGAAATTTATTGTCAAATTGGTTTCCATACAACACCCAGTTCTCCTCCCAAAAGGTACCCTCCTCAATACCCATCACCCACCCCCCATCAGCCCTCAGTTTGTTCTCAGGTTTTAAGAGTCTCTTATGCTTTGGCTCTCTCCCACTCTAACCTCTTTTTTTTTTTTCCCTTCCCCTCCCCCATGGGTTCCTGTTAAGTTTCTCAGGATCCACATAAGAGTGAACACATATGGTATCTGTCTTTCTCTGTATGGCTTATTTCACTTAGCATAACATCTAGCTGGATATTTTAAAAGAAATACTATCAAATGACAGCACTCTTACCAGAAAGTAACCATGACGGCATGAAGTTCTGGGAATCTTGTTATATGGTGGATAATTAAAGGAAATATGAATATTTAGTTTGGCTAATTGAAGGCTTGGGGAGAGGTATGACAGGTGACTTAAAGTATTTTAAATTGCAGTGATCTAACTGCTTCAGGAGAAAATTAACTCCCTGCTGGTAAAGGATACAGGCAGAATGTAGTACACAATGAACTTGCAGGTCCTGACACTAATTTAATAATATTAAATATATTACATGATAATTGTGTCTGAATGATTTGGAGTACCATTACGTATCATATCTTATTTAAAATTCAGACACATATATTCAAGATATCCTATACCAAAAATGATAGAATAAGATTCTATAAGTCAGTAATTATTTCCCAACAATTATTTTATTAGTAGAGCTATGTACTCTGGTTTCACAAATGCAACTAATTGTTTTTTTCTATGGTTATAGAACAAATGCCATTTTTAAAAAATTCTGAGGAACACAAAATCCCTGATCGGGATAAGCTAGGCCTTGCCCAAGAAACAAGTGACATATATTTGACAAGTAATCTGTTTGTTGAAAGGGACTGCGTGGTCTATCCTTGTAAGGAACTATTCTATAGCCTGTTGTGGGAAAGCATCATGCCCCGAATTTCTGAAAACTCTGACTTTCTACCTATATATAAACATGGTCAGGGAACTTGACTATTGTCATGGCCATGTGTCTGGCTCATTTGTTACCCACAAAAATATTTTGAAGTATTCAGAATTATTATTAACATTTCTCCTTTCTAGCTGGCCTACAGGCTTTCTCTGAAAATGTGGACTTTATCTGAAGCTTCAATTTTATTTTTCCTTCCATTTATCAGAAATTAAAATAATACTCAAGGGTTTATTAGAAACATTACAAATAAAGGAGAACTTTTTAATATTTCTCTGATCATATTTCAGAACATTCAAGTGCATATGTAGTTTGTCAGGGCTTTTGGCATAGTTTAAGAGTGCTCCAATGCAAGATTTATATTATTGTCAGCTGATATGATTATTCATAAACTTCCTGTGTGTCAGGTAGCAGGCGGTATTATTTTTCTATAATAATGATAGGGAGGCATTGTATGACTAAAATAAATCCTGAGTGACCCACGCCTCTTGCTAGGAATATTAAATGTGTTCTTTTTATGTACCATGTTGAAATTACTTCAGTGTATTTCATTTTCTTACCAATATGCCACTGGTCTCTGAGGTAGGGACTAAGCAATTATTTGATAGTGTAGTCTAGGAATGAGAAGAAGGACTTGTTTATATAGGGCAATGGGTGAGTTTCCCAGTAGCATGGCTTTATATAGACCATGAGAACTGGGTTTCATTCTTCTGTGTTCACATCCACATTGGAGATAACCACCTTACTTATTTGGCTGGAAGATGAAAAGTACCCATGTAGTATCTGCGTATGAGAAGCAGCCACAAGTGCTAACAAATAATTTAGTCTGTTGTGCTTATAATTTATTTCTTCCTTTACCAGTTATAAATTATGAGAACTTGCTCATGTTTGGCATCATTTTTAATCTTCGTCTTTGCTGGTATTCTGTGTCATCTTTAAATTATAGATGAAAATAGAACCTCAATTGGAGAGACAGTTGGATGAATAAAATATTTCTATATACACACCCACTGAACACAAATACAAAACATATTTTAGACTTAGAGGAAAAGTTAAATCATGAATGAATCCACATACTGCAGACGGTTTGATAGTATGAGTAGGTGTGTGTATCCAACCTGCTATTTTGTTCTGAGCTGCCTTGATTGATCTGTTTTCAAACTCTCACTAGAGGAAATCTTCAGAAATGTCTATTAAAAAACCCATTTTTGAATAAGATCATAGTGTTACCTACAACTTTTGCGGTTTACTAGACAAAAGTAGAATTCTGCAGATGGTTGGATTTTATAAACTGAACTTTTTAAAAAAGATGTCTCCATTCCTGTGATTTCTGTCTTTGTTACTCTTTGACCGTGTTTGTTATATTTGATTTTTCTTCCAGGGCTCTGTGGCTTTCTATTCCTTACTCATTTTCCCATTTCTTTCCTGGTTCTTTTGATAATGCCTAAAAGATGCCTGTATTTTGGCTCAGGCTGATTGCTTTTTTTGATTTTGGATTCATTGATAGTCTATGAAGTACCGAAAAGCTACTTTTAGCTGCTTTACTAGTTGCCAAATAACCATAGGCATCTCTGTCTGGCACAGCAGAAGGCAGCAAGAGGTGGAGAAAATAAATACATTTAAAGAAAAAGAAAAATTGTTATGTATGAAAGATATTCCTCTAGTTGTTCACTGCCAATTTCCTGAGGTGCCACTTCATGCCCTCCTCCTGGGCATGGTCCTGGACAAGGAGAGGATCACATGGCTATGCAATCTGGTGGCATGAGTGTTGACCTGTCTTGAGACTGAGACCTTCAGGCATCTCTTGGCACATTAGCATTCTTTTTGATTTCTTTATTTCTGGAATTTTCTTGAGAAAGTCTTCACTTCCTTCATTTCTGAGATACAGGGTATTGCTGAGATACATGAGACATCAGTTAAAGAAGGATCTATACGATGGTAGAATTTATAAATAGGAAAACAGCCGTCCTTTAAAATTTACATCCACATCAAAGGGAACCTTGGTTTTGTAGGATATTGTAGTAATTGCTATGGAGTGGAAAATAAAGATAAACACAATCTCTGTTCTTGTGTTGCTCAGAGTCTAATGGGGGAGGAGATGTAAATAACCATAGAGATAAATGTATGATTCCAAATTGTGATGATGCTTGAAATACAATAAATGGAGCTATGTAAGATTTTTTAAAAAGGAGAGGGCGTGAATCTTATTTAGATGTGGGTTGAAGAAGGCAAGAGAGAAAGCTATAGAGTTTGGACATAAAATCTTATTAGAAACTGAAACTCTTCATGCATCTTATAATAACACACAAATTCCCTATGAGCTAATCATTAAGTAACTGGTTTGAAGGTGGAAAAGAGTAGAAAGGAAAAATCTAGGAAAAATCTCATCCATTAGGTATTAATAAATTATCAATTAACCAGTATTAAGCAACTGTGAATTGCCTGTACTTTCCACGTGTCGTAGAATAACTTCAACTGCTCATTCACATTGGTTAAAAATCTTACTGTAAAGCCAGTAACAATATATAAATTGACACAGGGCACATGGACTCCATTGGTACCTTCATTTGATTAAACCAATCAGCTTTGATTAAACCAATCGAAACTGTATCTGTTTCGAAGCAGTTCTGCTGCCTTTGTGGGCAAGTGTCAGAGAATAATACATTTATCACCAGAGTATAGCTTTCTGCATTCTGTTATTATCACCTCTACCAAGGATGAATAAATGTTAGAAGAATATTTTATAATCATCTTGTTTCTAAAATTTTTACTTAATAGAAATATGTAACTGTTACGTACAATTAGAAATACGACAGAAAAAGAAGAAAAGAGAATAAATCATCCACAATCCCACCACTCACAGAAATATAGCTTGCCACACTGATTCTGTGGTTTTGTGAACATATATTTATGCCATAAATATATACTACATAAACATTTCTATTATATTTAAAGGATATAGTATATATTTTAAATCTTCTATTATTAGATATTGAGATGTCTCAATATTGAGATGTCTTTATATTAAGATAAACACTGAGCATCTGGTTTGCCAGATCAAAGGGTACGTACATTTTATAGCTTATATTATTTATATAGTTTATTTCTTCTAAAAGATCAAATGAGCTATCACCAACATAGGTTCACATGTATCCTTTTTCAGAATAGCATTGTTAATATTGGGCATTAATCTTCTTTTAATTTTTATGAATTTAATAGGCCATTAATTTTAGTGTGTTTAATTTTTACTCTTTCCAACACATAAGTACTATGATTATTTTTATTTACTAGTATAGAAATAGTTTGAGAGAGATGAAATGACTTATTTTAAGTCACATATGATGAAATTGGGTTTGGACTAGGTCTGCATTATAGAGGAACATTCTGTTACTTGTTGCATATTATTATCAACTAATATGCTATGTATTAGTAGACAAATATCTCTTTATCACACCTTAATTTTTCCTGTTGTTAAAAAAAGTTTATTTATTTATTTATTTATTTATTTATTTATTTAGAACATGCACAGAAGTGGGGGGAGGGCAAAGAGAGAGAAGGAGAGAGAAAATCCCAAGCAGACGCTGCACTGACAGCATGACTCAGGGCTCGAACTCAGGAGCCGTGAGAGCATGACCTGCGCCGAAACCAAGAGTCAGATGCTTAAGTGGTTGAGTGCCCCAAGTTTTTCCAGTTTTTTTCCCTATGTGTTTATTTTTCCAAATTAAGTTTCTCTACTCTCCCTACTTATCATTTTCCTATACCCCCAAAAGGAATCCATGAACATTTGACTGGAATTGTATTGTTATCCTCTCAGAGTTGAGCCACACAGGACAGACCATCTGAAAACTTGTGCAGGTTGGTCAGGATGAGATATGGTGGGCTCATGAGAAGGAATTATAGAGCTTGGGCATAGCTCTTCTAATGCAGAGTTAGAAGTTCCACTTGTAGAAGTCAAGGTGAAGAACAAAGGATTGCACAGTTTGGATTGGAGGTAATGTAGGTAGGGTATGATGGGCAAAATGCTAGACCAGCAGTAAGGAGACTTGAGTTCTAGTTAGCTAGTCTTCCAGTCTAGTTGTCACGTGCCAGCAGGATGGATGAACAGTCACTTAAACTCACGCAGATTCGGGATATATATTCTTTCATGATATTTCCATTTCTAGGATTAAAATTTAAGCATATAATCTGGGAAGTTTTTGTTAGAAATAGTATTTTCCTTTTAGCATCCAGGAAAAATCAGAAGACTGTCTAGATTAAATAGTTTAATATTGTAACCTTGTATCAAACTTTATCTTGGGACACTGAATGAGAAATTAATGGGAAACAGCCTTTTTAGGGGAAACCAGTCACCATTAGAAGAGAAACAACCCAATCCAACCACCCAGTTGTTTCAGTTAAGATTCCTCTTGTCTAGGGTACAATTTAAAATGCTAGTACATCCAAGGGTGGGGGGGGGGGCGCTTGGGTGGCTCAGTTGGTTAAGTGTTCGACTTTGGCTCAGGTCGTGATCTAACAGGTCATGAGTTCAAGCCCCACTTCAGGCTCTCTGCCATCAGCACAGAGACCTTTTCAGATCCTCTGTCCCCCTCTCTTTCTGCCCCTCCCCTGCTCACATGCTCCCTCTGTCTGTCTCTCAAAAATAAATAAACATTTAAAAAAAAATGCTAGTACATCCAAAGAGAATTTCCCCCATTTAATCTGACAGTTAGTACTTGGCTTCAGAGTGTATTGTAAAAGTAATAAAATCAATGGTCACATAATTTTACATGTGTTTAATGATTCATACACTTCAATAAATAACAGAGCACAATATTAGAAGCAATTCATTTATCCAACCATTCTCAAGACAGTTGAGAACCATCCTTCCATATAGTAAGAACACAAATAAAACCTAAACCCCAAACCCCAAATCCTCTTTATTGTTAATGGTAACACTTCATTATCATTTTAATTTTCTGTTACAAGGACTTTGATTTAATAATGGCTTATTAACTTTGTAATAAAGTTTTGTATGGTTAGAGGGAAGATGAAAAATTTTTTCTAAAAGAAAGTAAAATTCTCTATGCTGGGAGCTGAAGCTTGACAAGAAGTGTTGTTGAGAATTCATAAATATTTAGGTAAATATTGATGCATAGGTTGATGTTTACTTTAAAGATCTGTTTCCTGTTCCAATCTTGAATATTACGTGTTGATTAAGCCTCTGTTTAGACTCAAGACATTGCTCCAGCCTCTATAATGCACAAGTGAATGAGACAGCCCTGCCACCTTGGGCTTGCATTCTCACAGGGCTGATCAAATCATTCTGCTTTCATTGACCTACTGATACTATTTTATGGTTACACCAAGAGGTACTTGGCCTCTGGGCCTGGGACACCTGGAAGAATGTAAACCAAGGATCAGAGGTAATGGAATACACATTTAGTGAATGTAATGGCAGAGAAAATGTGCTTCTAATTCCTAGGGTTCTGACTCTAAAGTCAATGCTCTTTGCCCTACATCAGTCAGTTATTCCATACATACTGTGTTCTAGATGCTATGCTACACACTGGAGATGAAACTGACCAAGATAGGCAGGGTCTTTGACACATGAAACTTACAGTTTAGGGGGCAGACAGAGAAGAATAATTATGTGAATAATTAACATTTTCTAATTCCTTAATAAAAATTTAAATGATTGTGAAGTGTTAGCATTCAAGGTAAATAAATATATGTATATACATATACATATACATATACATATACATATACATATACATATATATTTATATATATTTATAGATGCTTATATATAAATGCTTTAATATATAGATATATATTAAATATATATATTAAATCTATCTATGTATAGATATATTAAATACACACACACACACACACACATATATATATTTAACTTTGGTTTTCTTCTTTAACATAGAGAAGGATGGTTCTCACCTGCATCGAGAATGGTGGAGTAAATTCACTATTTCTAAACATAATGTACTCTGTATATATCGAAATATCTGAATCTTTATAGACATATTACAATTATGTGATCTTTGTTACTCTGTAATAATAGCCAGATGATAACAGGATTGTGACAATTCTTGCTTCTGTTTTTATTAATCAGTAAGAGATATATAATTTTACTAAACTGCATTGGTGTAATTATAATCAGGAACAATGAAACTTGGAATTTTAATGAGCTTGTGCTGCCTAACTTGGTGTGAATATTAGATTAATGTTAAGGTTTTCCAATATTGAAAAAAGGTTTTTGTATTCTTACTGGTGTTGGGGTTGGGAAAACTGCTTTCATTTGTACAGTCATTTACTATGTAACATTTCAAAAATGTATACAAATTTTATTTTCTTAAGTCCCTTGTAAGAACCCAAGTTCCCTTAAGAGCTCAATATTTTAATGAACAGATATCAGAAAGCCATCAAACTAATTACTTACATAAGACACATATACAACAGAAATGCCTGGTTGTATAGTCTAAACTTGGTGGGTGCTAGAGCTAATATTCTTGATATTCAATTTACCTGTAATTGGTTTTAAGAAAATTCTTATATTGAAATCTTTCTACACATGCACAGAATTTCATTTATTTGGCTTTTTGAGGGCTGTTGTTGTAAAAGTTTCAAAAATAAGACAAAAGATTCAAAAACAAAACAAAACAAACAAGCAAATAAAACCAACAGTCTGATTTTCTTTCTTCACACTTCATTTTTAAAGTATTCTATATAAGATTCGAAAAGAGTTGAGAGAAAAGTTGTTATGACCTTTACTTTCTAACTAATGAAACATGTGACATAAGATCGTCACTTTATCTTAATATACCTCACTGTTGGCAACGGTGCATAAGAATGTTAGTGGCAAAGCATGAGGTGGGTCACAGAAGTAAATTTTCCAGTTGACTGGGACTTGTACTTTCCTGCACAGTTATTTAAGGATCTCGAAAAAAGCCTTTCAAATATTAGTATTTTCCTTGAGTTATATATGAAAATATTACATATTCCATAAGTTAGGACCATATTTTTGTCACAGGGAGCACTATAACTTCTTGTTTGTTGGCTGTGCAATGAAAGCAGTTTTCACAACCCCTTCTTGTGCTTGTTTTGTTCCATAATTCCAAATCCTGTAACAGAGAAAGACAGTTTGGTCATTATGATTTCATGGATAACCTTTTAAAATAGTTATACCAAACACAACTTATCCTTATGTTTGTTCATATTTGTATTGGCTTTCACACAAAATTATAGACTTCTCATAAATTAAAATCAAGAGAACAAGACCGTACATCAACCTACATAAACATATACACATACACATGTAGGTAAAGGATTAAACACAATAGAGGTGTCTGGCCACCTGGAGTGTCATTGTTACTGAAGTTGGTCATATTGAGCTTTTGGTTTTCCTGGCAGCTGAATTAAAAGAGAAATGTTTTTTTCTCTTAAAGGAAGCAAACACATTTGTCTAAAGGCTTACATAACTTCTTCTGGCATTGAATCCAAAGAGAACTTTGCCATGTGAGACTTTTTGTTTGCAAGCAATAGAGCATATTGATCAAGTCCAGGGATCCACAAACTTTTTGTATAAAGGACCAGATAGTACATATGTAGTTTAGGCTTTGTGGGCCATGTGGTCTCTGTCTCATCTCCCTAACTTTGCCCTTGGAGCATGAAAAGAGCCATAGATAATAAGAAGTAAATACATGAATATTTCTGTGTGCCAATGAAACGTTGTTTATGGACACATTAATTTGAACTTCATATACTTTCAAATGTAATGGAATGTATTTTTCTTTTGATATTTTTCAATCATTTAAAAAAGTAAAAACCATTCTGTGGGGTGCCTGGGTGGCTCAGTCGGTTGAGTGTCTGACTTCAGCTCAGGTCATGATCTCGTGGTCCGTGAGTTCAACCCCTGCATCAGGCTCTGTGCTGACAGCTCAAAGCCTGGGTCCTGCTTTGGATTCTGTGTTACTGGCTCTCTCTGCCCCTCACCTGCTTGCACTCTGTCATCCTCAAAAATAAATAAACATTAAAAATGTAAAAACCATTCTGAACTCAGTGGCTGTACAAATGCAGGTAGTGGGCCAGATTTGGCCTTCTGTACTTTGTTAACCTCTGCTTAAGATCTCTAGGGGTGCCTGGGTGGCTCAGTAGGTTAAGCATCCAACTCTTGATTTTGGCTCAGATCATGATCCCAGGGTTGTGGGATGGAGCCCTGCATCCAGCTCCACATTGGGCATGCAGCATGCTTGAGATTCTCTCTCTCTCTCTCTCTCTCTCTCTCTCTCTCTCTCTCCACACCCCCTCTCCCTCTGCCCCCTCCCCCACTCACACACACACTCTCTCTCTTAAAAATATAAATAAATAAATAAGATTATTAGATCTCTAGTCAGATTTCTATCTTAGTCAAAATTGCAGCATCTCCATTGCTGAAGTCTTTAGGTATCTTCCTTGATTTAGGTTTCTTCACAGAAGTTAATACAACCTGAAGTATTATATATATAGTTCACTCCTTTGTTAAAGAATTAGAATAATTCTTAGAATTGTTAGAATAAACATTTCATGCAGACAGGCAATTTTGTCTCTTTTATTCTTAATAATTAGCATTTTGATAGTGATTGGTACATGGTGGATGCTCAATAAATATTTTATCAATGGATATAATTCTGGGGTCATAAGGGCATATAAATTTGGAAGCCATTAATATATAAAAGACCATCAACACCTAGCTGTGATCATGCAAAATGACATTATGGCTAAGAAAGAGAAAAGGGTATAAGATCAAGCTTTGAGAAACCTTCTGCAGTTAGATGTCAAGCAGACAAGAAAGGTCTAGAAAGAACACTGAGCAGTAGCTGCTCACATTACAGGAAAAATGGAAATATTTGATTTTATGTAAGCCAAGAGAGAAAATGAACAAACGTCTTAAAGTCTTCTAAAAGATGCATAAAATAAAATGTGAAAAATTCCACTTATATTTTGCAACATGGAGCTTACTGGTGGACTTGATGAAAACAGATTTACTAGAGTATTGGAGACAGATGCAACATTGGAGTGAGGAGGAGTAATGTGTAATAATTAAGACCGTGTGATTTTGGCATAGGGACAGGCAAATTGACATATGGTAATGGCATAAGATAATGAGCCTAAATATTGTCCCAGACATATGGGGAGATTTTATATAATTCAGAGAGAGGCAAATGTGGATCTGTGGGTAAGGTAGGACCATTCAATAATTATGTCATTGGTATTCAAGGTTACCCGTATGGGAAAAAAATTCAATTTAATTGCTCCATACCACACCAATCAATTTTAACTTAAAGATTTAAATATTAAAAACTGTGATTTTTTACAGAAGTAGGAAAAAAATCCTAAAATTCATATGGAACCACAGAGGACCCCCAATAGCCCAAACAGTCTTCAGAAAGAACACGCCCAGAAGTATCACACTTCCTTATTATAAAATATATTATAAATCTATAGTGATTAAACTGGGATTGTACTGACATAAAGACTTATAGACCATACAGAGCCCAGAAATAAACCCAAGCATATATGGTTGACCAACTTGACAAGGGCACCAAAGAATACACAATAGGGAAAGGATAGTCTTGTCAACAAATGGGGCTGGGAAAACTGGCTATTAACCTGCAAAAGAATTAAATTGGATCTTTATCTCACACCATACACAAAAATCAACTCAAAATTAAAGACTTAAACTTAAGACCTGAAGTTATAAAACTCCTAGAAGAAAATATAGGGCAAGCTTCATGACATTGGTCTTGGCAATGATTTCTTGAATATGACACCAAAAAAATGGGCAACAAAATTGGTAACAGACAAGTGTAACTATATCAAACTAAAAAGCCTCTGCATAACAAAGGAAAGCACTAAAAAAGTAAAATGCTGCCTATGAATGGGAAAAAATATTTGTAAGCACTACATTTGATAATGGGTTAATATCCAAAATATATAAGGAACTCATACAACTCAATAGTGAAAATACACCAATTCAATTAAAAAATGGGCCAAGGACTTGAATTAGACATTCTTCATAGAAGACATACAAATGACCAGCAGGTATATGAAAAGATGCCCAGCATCCCTAATCATCAGGGAAATGCAAATCAAAATTACACTGAGATGTCACCTCACATTTATTAAAATTACTACTACCAAAAAAACCCCCCAAAAACCACCACCAACAAAAAAACAAAATGAGAGAGAGAGAAAGAGAGAGAGAGAGAGAGAGAGAGAGAGAGACAACTGTCAGCAAGGATGTGAAGAAAATGGAACTCTTGTACGTTATTGGTGGGAATGTAAAATAGCACACCTGCTATGGGAAACAGAATGGAAGTTTTTAAAAAATTAAAAATAGAACTACCAGATGATAGAGCAATTCCACTTCAAAATAATTGAAATTGGTGTATCAAACAGATATTTGCCCTCCCATGTTCACTACAGCATTATTCACAATAGCCAAGATGTGCAAATAATTTAAATCTATCAGTGAACAAATGGATAAGGAAAATGTGCTGTACACATACAATAGGGTATTATTCAGCCATAAAAAGAAGGGAATCCTGCTATATGAAACAATATGTATGAAATGAGAGGACATTATGCTAAGTGAAATAAACCAGTCACAGAAGGATAAATACTGCATGATTCTGTTTATGTAAGTTATTTAAATAGTCGACTCCTAGAAACAGAAAATAGTGTTTGAATGGTGGTTCCCAGAGTCTGAGAGAAGGGGCAATGGGGAGTTGCTTTCAATGGGTATAAAGTTTCAGTTTTGCAAGATAAATAAGTTCTAGAGATCTGCTGTGCAACATCACACCTAAGGTCAACAGTACTATATTTCGCACTTAAACATTTGTTAAGAGGGTAAATCTCATGTTAAGTGTTCCTACCACAATAAAAAAAATAATATATAGAAAATCTTTCTGATTAAATATATGTTTAAATTCTTAATCTCTTAAACATGACATATTTTGACTTAATAACAAAGATACTAAAAATTTGACTTTAGCAATATTAGCACTTTCTGTACATCAAAATACACCACAGAAAAAGTGAAAAAATAATCTATGAATTAGGAGAAAATATTGAAATATAAGTAATCAGTAAAGGATTAACTTCCAGAATATATAAAGAGTTCCTATAAATTAATAAAAAAAGAAACTCAATAGAAAGGTAGAGAACAGACACAAATAGGCATTTCTCAAAAGAGGAAATACAAATTAAAAACATAATGCTGACCTCTGGATTCCCATAATATAATCGTGGCAGCCAAATTTTGCTCACAAATGTTCTCCCCAAATCTCTAGACTAAAAGGAGAGCAAATGAAGTCACCTTAAGAGTATGCCTAAAGCTCAGGTAAGAGACAGAGAATATTGTAAATTTTTATACTGAATTGAACAGTGGCAAATACATCATAAAACCAACAGAGTTGACTCTGGGACCCGCAACAGAGCTGAGAGTCAGAAGGGAGATATACAGAACAGAGGAAGAGGCAAGTGGTCTTAGTCATGATGGAGGACAGACAACAGTGATCAGGGTTCACCATCCACAATGCAAAATACTGAGGACAGGGGCACCTGGGTGGCTCAGTTGGTTAGCTTCCCACTTTGGCTCAGGTCATGATCTCACAGTTTGTGAGTTCCAGCCCCACATTGGGCTCTGTGCTGACAGCTTGGAACCTAGAGCCTGCTTTGTATTCTGTGTCTCCCTCCCTCTCTGCCCCTCCCCTACTCATGCTCTGTCTCTCTGTTTCTGTCTCTCTCTGTCTCTGTCTCTCTCTCTGTCTCAAAAATAAATAAACATTAAAAGAAATTCTAAATCTGAGGGCAGGAGTGAGACATAGTGAACCAGAGTACATGCTTATGTGGAGTCAGGAAGGTTGGAGCGTGCTTTGGATGAGAAGAAATAGTTTGGAGAAGGCCATACTTCTGTGGGAAAGGAAAGCCTTGGAAGACTGCTATTTTTCTTGGAAGCTTAGTGGTAAAGGCATGAAAGGAAGTGTCTTAAGATAAGAGGACTAAGAACAGGATATAAGAAGTTAAAACCAAATTATTTATGGATATATATATATAATATACAATAAAATATGTATATTTTAATGTTATTTATTTATTGAGAGAGAGAGAGAGAGAGTGAGAGAAAGAGAAAGAGAGAGGGGAAAGGGCAGAGAGAGAGAATCCCAAGCAAGCTTCATGCTATCAGCACAGAGCCTAATGTGGGGCTCGATCCCACAAACCATGAGATTATGACCTGAGCCAAAATCAAGAGTTGGATGCTTAACCAACTGAGCTACCCAGGTGCCTCCAAAATTGTATTATTTATGAAACAAAAAGACAACCTACAGAATGGGAGAAGATATCTGCAAATGACATATCTGATAAAAGATAAGTATCCACAATCTATTAAGAACTTGTCAAACTCAGCACCCCCAAAATAAATAATCCAGTAAAGAAATGGGCAGAAGACATGAACATTTTTTCAAAGAAGACATACGTACGGATGGCCAACAGACACTTGAAAATATGCTCAACCTCACTCATCATCAAGGAAATGCAAATCAAAACCACAATAAGATACCACTTCATGCCTGTCAGGATAATTAACAACTGAAGAAACAACAGGCATTGATGAGGATATGGAGATAGAAGAACCCTCTTGCACTGTTGGTGGGAATGCAAACTGGTGCAGCCACTCTGGAGAACAATATGGAGGTTCCTCAAAAAACTAAAATTGGAACTACTCAATGATACAGCAATCACAGTACTGGGTATTTACCCAAACAATACAAAAACAATAATTTGAAGATATATGCACCCCTCATGTTCATTGCGGCATTATTTACAATAGCCAAGATATGGTAGCAGCCATATGAACTACCCTATGACCCAGAAATTGTATTACTAGGTATTTACCCAAAAGACACAAAACTACGGATTCAAAGGGGCACAGGTACCCTGATGTTTATAGCAGCATTATCAACAATAGCCAAATTATGGAAAAAGCCCAATGTCCATTAACTGATGAATGGATAAAGAAGATGTGGTTTATATATATACAATGGAATATTATTCAGCCATCAAAAAATGAAATCTTGCCATTTGTGATGACGTGGCAAATGTGTATTACGCTAAGCAAAATAAGTCAGTCAGAGAAAGACAAATACCATACGATTTCACTCATATGTGGAATTGAGGAAACAAAACAGATGACCATATGGGAAGGGGGCGGGGAAAGAAAGAGAAAGGGAGACAAACCATAAGAGACTCTTAACTATAGAGAACAAACTGAGGGTTGCCAGAGGGGTGTTGGGTGCGTTGATGGGCTAAATGGGTGATGGGTATTAAGGAGGGCACTTGTGATGAGCCCTGGGTGTTATATGTAAGTCATGAATCACTAAAGTCTACACCTGAAACCAATTTATGTTATTGGTTGTTAACTAACTAGAATTTAAATAAAACATTGAAAAAAAAAAACAGAGAAAAACAAAAAGCAAATTGTATAGTTTACAAAGAAATTGCACTTAACTGCTGTAACAGTAAAGGGTACCTTTGAACTAAGGAATCTGGTAAGATACAGAAGAAAACCTGCCCCCCACACTCTTCCCTTACCTCCTCCTTCCCTTATACACACAAGACTGCCTACTTTTGCTGGTTAGGAAAAATACAACACAAATAATAATAAACAGGAAAAAAAGATAATTTATATATAGATATATAAAGACACTGGAAAAGAAATAAGAAAATAAAACTTCAACATGAAAACACACTTTTACAAAAAGCCACGGTACAGAAGAAAATTGATACAACACCTAAACTAAATTAAATGTAGTGAACAACAAACTTAAGAAAGAAGTTCGTAAGTCATAAATAAAAAAAATGAATATAGAAAAAGAAATATAGGGAGCTGATCAAAGTCAGAAAATAAATGAAAGCAAAGAGATAAAATAATACTACAAGTGAAGACTAAATTGCAAGGTGCCCACATTCTATCTTTTATTATATAATAATAGTTATAAGAATATATAATTAAAGAGAATTAAATAAAAAGAGCAAAAAAAATTAATGAAACTAAAATAAAGAGGTACATGTATGCAAACATGTAATAGAGAACACAGGCATAAAGACCCAGTATACATATAATTCATGCCTACCAAAACATGAAATAAAACAAAAAGAACAGAATTGATGTTTAAACCATAATTTAGGAAAGCATCCTGAAACAAACGAAAAAAACCTAAACTAGGGGCGCCTGGGTGGCTCAGTCGGTTAAGCGACCGACTTCGGCTCAGGTCATGATCTCGCGGTCCGTGAGTTCGAGCCCCGCGTCGGGCTCTGTGCTGACAGCTCAGAGCCTGGAGCCCGTTTCAGATTCTGTGTCTCCCTCTCTCTGACCCTCCCCCATTCATGCTCTGTCTCTCTCTGTCTCAAAAATAAATAAACATAAAAAAAAAAAAAAAAAAAAAAAAAAAACCTAAACCACATGCCTGGCCTACTTCATACTGGGGAACATGGACCCTGTTATCATAAACTTCAGGTATATCCTACATGCTTTATAAATGTCAGAGAACTGTAGTAGACATGGTAGGTACGGACGAGTACCCATTTTAAGTGTGTTCATTGTTTTAAAATAAAAGCATTCATCAGAATTGTGTGATATAGCTAGCCAAGGTGAAATAAATCAGGATGGGGTTTTCATAGATGATATAATGGGGAAGAGTAATACAAAATGTTTGTAATGAGAAACAGTAGTATTCTATGCTAGACATTTAAAAGGTGAAAACAGAAGGGGTCAAATTTGTAGGGAAGGTCAATGACGTGGAGATCTTAATACAGTTAATGAACTGTGGCTGACTGTGTGTGCGAATCTGCCTGTTGGGTGTTTAGAGGCATGTACTTCCACAGTGACTGAATTGTCCACACCCCCAGTCTGTAAATGTGCTAATAAGGTGCTTCATGATAGTCTGTACCCTAGATCAGGGATATGTGTGAGCTCTCTGAGTCAGTCACTCTGAAATGGAGAAACTTTTGAGAGGATGTGAGCTAAACGCAGATGGTTACATTTATTGTGGGAGCAAGTGGCATAAGAGTAAGGGTCAGTTTGAGAAGGAGCGAGAATATAAAAAAGATTAGGAAAGTCAGAGCAGGGGACAGATGGTCATGTTGCTATCACTTGATGGGAGTGTTGTCAGGTAGTTGGGCTCCACATAAGGCACCAGAGTCCTAATCCAAGGATCTTTCAGGAAATGTTTCCAAAAGGGCCACATGTTGTCATGAGAGCCATAATAGATAGCATTCAAATCAGGCTTAGACTGTATAGTCAAATGTGCCTCCAACTGTTACAAGTTGACCTGGAATAAATTTCTGTTGATCATCTCTGTATCCAGTAGCAATTCTGTGTTATAGATAGAGCAAAAGGGCTTTAAAATCATCCAAACTATGGATCTGTTAATAACTATTGTAATATGGAAATAATAATACCTGCACTGTATAGTTTTGGTAAGGATTAAATGGTTGGTGTCATTTTCTCTTTCAAAGTCTGAACCAATTGAATCTAAGAAAACAATATTGAAATCTCTGCTAAGCTATGTTTAAGCCTTAGGAGAGAGATTCAGCTTGCCGCTCTGTTAAAATATTAGACAGTGTGATTTCACAAAAAGGCACAAATCTGTTCACCATGGTAGGAAGGATATCTTTTAAGTCATTTCATGCTTTCCCAGAATGTCACTCACATCTCATTGATAAAATAGTATTGGCTTTTTGTTTGTTTGTTTTTTGGTTAAAATATCTCACTCAACCACCATATTAGAAGCTTCTGAAGATAATGGCTGTGTGTTGTGGCTGTTGTTTGCGTATATCCAAAGACATAGCATGTTTCCAACATTCATAGGTGACCATCAATCAGTGAGCAAATGAAATAGCAAACAATGGCAGAACAGTGTTAGAGTGCTTTGAAAACCTCCATGAACTTCGGGAAGGAATGATTCCCTTTCCTTTGACACTGCTTCCTCAGTGTATTAGATTAGATAAAATTTGCAAACCTAATATAAATAAAGGATTCCTTAAAGGGAAAATAATAGTGTAAAGATTTTGTTCAGGTATAAAACATCACCTAGGGCCAAACAAACTCTTTGTCTAAATGAAATTTTCAAGACAGTTTTGAAGTGTTTTGGGCATTTAAGAGGATGAAGCTAGAATATTTTACAGAGAGCTTTGTTATAAAATGCAAGGTTGCACATTGATTCCCAAAGCAAAGGTGTCTTTTGTTTTTGTTGTGTTTGTTTCTTTCTGGGGTGGGGGGGGGGGCGGCAGGTAAAACCCTTGGTTTTGTGCTAGAGGCTAATGCCCTCAGGTCAGAAGTTTGGTATTAGGTCAACTACCCTGGAGCTGAAGGACAAACTAAAATTGTCCCTGGTGAGATTCAGGTCGTCTTCTTGCCAGGCTGGGACATGTAAACTCAGGGCTACAGACACTTCTCCTACTGAGGGGCTTCCTCAAGTATTTTTGGCTTTATGAAAAGTCGCACTTGATAAAAGCGTGTTAATGGAGATGACTGCTATGCCCTATTATTAGTTGGTATTCCAGGGGTTCTGGTTTATGGGAGGGCTGTTTGTCTCTTTGTCAAAAGAGAGGGACAAAACTTTTATCTTTTCAAAAACACTTTTTATTTTGAGGTAATTGTAGATTCACATGCTTGTAGGAAATCATAGAGATTCTATGTACCCTTCACCCAGTTTCCCTCATAACCAGAAAGTTGACATTGATACCATTCATCAACCTTATTCAGATTTCATCTCTTTTACACACACAAATGTGTGTGCTGTGTGTGTGTGTGTGTGTGTGTGTGTGTGTGTGTGTGTGGTCTTATGCCAAACAATTTTATCACAAGTGTAGTTTCATGCAATCACTACCGCTGTCAGGGTGGAAGAGTTCCATCACCGGGATCTCTCGTGCTACCCTTTACGGCAACAGTCACCTGTCTCCCCACCACTTTTCCTGAATCCTGGCAATGGCCAATCTAGTCTCTCTTTAATATGGTCATTTCAAGAATGTTGTATAAGTAGAATCATGTAGACGTTTGAGATTAGCTTTATTTCATTGAGCATAATTTCCTTGAGATCCATCCAAATTATTGCATGTATCAATAGTTCCTTTTTATTGCTGAGTAGGGTGCACAACAGTTTGTCCAGCTATTCACCTGCTGAAGGAAATCTGTAGTGTTTTTAGTTTGGGGCTATTGCAAAATAGAGTTCCGGTGAACAGTCACGTACAGGTTTTTGTGTGAATTTAAAATTTCATTTCTTTGGGATAAACACCCAAGACTGTAGTTACAGGTCATGTGCTGAGCACATGTGTAGTTTTGTATGAAACCATTCTCCTTTACAGAGTAGATGCACAATTTTGTATACCTAGAAGTATAAGTACAATCTAGCTTCTTTGTATCCTCACATCATTTGGGACTATCACTATTTTATTTTAGATAGGTAATGCTATCACACTGAATTTACTATGTTGGGTCTTCTAATTATTCAACACGATTTCTGTCTCCATTGACTTAGGGATTTTTGTTGTTGTTGTTGTTCATTCATCAGTATTTTGTAATTTTCAGAATATACATCCTGCTCATGTTTTGTTAACTTTGTACCTAAATAATTCATTTTATAAGTTACAAGTGGTGTTATGTTTTTAATTTTGGTTTTCATATATTCATCCTTATGTTTTACTTTTTTGGAATATTTGTTTGGCATTAGCCTCTCTATTGTTTTTCCTTATAGTCAATACATTTACCTCTCAATCTGCTCTCTTTGATCTGCCCTGGGCTGAAATCAGATCACGTCTGCAGTACCTGGGACTCTGGTGGTTTCCTTGAGGCATTAAGTGACGCTCAAGGGCATCTGTTACATGTACATCCTACACACTCTGTGGCTGTCTTTTCTCCTATTTGTGGACATTTTTACTTACTCTGGCTATTTTACTTATTCATGGCTATTTTCTGGATGATGACAAGTGTAATAAGTTTGATTACTGACATGTCTTGTTTCCCAGCAATGAAGGTATTGGTGACAAATATCAGTATAAGTAATACATAAACCAACATTCATTTAGGGCCTGTTTCCCCAAAGTCCTTTTCATAATGTCAACATAACATGCTGTATCAAAAAGATGATAATTTGGTTTCTAGCGTATGTAGAATACTAATTAAGTTTTAAAGGAATTTCTTAAACTTAAAAAACACATACATTCCCCCTGTGCTACTGAATAGGCTCATGCAAATAAGAAAAGTCTGATTAATTAACGTTGTAAAATTTTAGTCACCATGACAACATACATACTATTAAGTAAATAAATAACTAGCAATGTTCACTGTCGTGTTTTCAACTCTTATCAATAGCACTGATACAAACTTAATTAAGATAGTAGAGACTACATTTAGTGATAGAATTCACTATGATGTACCAATCATTTAAGAAAAGCTGCTTCTGTTATATGAAATGAAAATAGAGGTTGATTAGCTCTAATCACAAAGTTGATTAGCTGTAAAATGGCCAACATTTCACTTTGCCTGTGCCTATGGCAACTTTTCCCCAAACATTCCTTACTTATACCCTCCTCTGTTTCCTCCAAAGTTGGCTTCCTTTTGCAACATGGTAGCCTTTCCCTCTAGCTTTGACTGACCTAGTAAATTTGTCTTGTCTTCCTGGTAAGATTGGCAAGCAAACTGCATGCAGGAACTGTTTGGAACCGTTTTTAATGCCACCTTCTATATGTGTTTCACATATAATAGACACCATATACCAGTACTATGTAATTATTGAATAAAATTAGGTAGTCTGTGCCTTGCAGGGTTTTATCCCATAGATATTGCAACTTAATTTTGACCAAATTTGCCTATTGCCAATATTTTTAGTGGTTGGGAATGGTGACAGTTATGATTTTCCATATTGCATTTTATCATATAAAGGCGCATACACACATACATCCACACATAACATATACAAATGTTAGGCAGGCAGATGGATAGATTTCCATATATGTAAATACCATGTAATGGCTACTCAGATGAAGATAAAATTTTTATCACCCTAGAATGCTATCCCATTCTAATTTTGTCAAAGCAATTACTGTGCCCTTCTGAAGTAACCACTATTTTAAAAATTGAGATGTAATTCACGTTATCATAAACTTCATCATTTAAAAGCATATAGTTCAGTGGTTTTGGTGAATTCACAATGTTGTGAATCATTATCCAGAACATCATCATCACCTCAAAAAAAAAAAAAAAACACCATTCTATCAGCAATTACTTTCTATTCTCCCCTTCCTCTAAGCCCTTGGAAAGGACTAATCTACTTTCTGTCCCTATAGATTTGCTAATTCTGGGCATTTCATATAAGTGGAGTCATAAGATATATAGTCTTTTGTGACTGGCTTCTTTCACTTAGCATGCTTTCAAGATTCCTCCTGTTGTAGTGTATATTGGTACTTCATTTCTTTTTATGACTGCATAGTATTCTTTTGTATGGATTTGCCACATTTTCTTTTTTCCATTCATTAGTTGATGTGCATTGGGCTGTTTCCTGTAACTGGTATTTTGATGCCGAACTTCATAGAAGTGGAATTATACAGTATATATAAATTATTCAATTTCATGGATATTGTTCATTCTACAGCTAATGGGCATTAACTTAGGGTTTGTTCTAAGTTTTGGCTATTATGAATAAAGATATAAAATTCTTGTACATGTCTTTTTATGAATATCTTTATACATTTCTCTAGTGTATATACATAAGAGTGAAATTGATGGGTTATGGTATTGATAGCAATTTAGTTTTATTAGAAGTTGTCAAGGAGTTTAGAAAAGTGGTGACAACTCCACTAGAAAACGTGAGAGTTCCAACTGCTCCACATGTTCTCCAAGTCTTGGCATGTTGTTGGCCTTTTACATTTAGCCATTATGGTGCAGGTGTAGTTGTATCTAATTGTGGTTCCAATTGGCATTTTCCCATACTTAATGGTTTTGAACACCTTTTAAAATCAGTGGCCATTTAGATCATCTATCTTGTAAATTGTTCACATCTTGTTAGTATTTTATAAAAAATTGGGTTTCCATCCTTATCCTATTGACTTGTGGGAGTTTTTCATATATCTTGGATAGGACTCCTTTGTAGGATATATGTATTATAAATATCTTCTTTCAATCTAAGGCCAATCTTTTCATTTTCTTAACTTTTAAAATTGTATTTATTATACGTGTTATGTTTTCATTATATTTATTATAGTCTATACATTGTTTCTTACCTTTTGCTTATGATGAATTACTGCCATAAAAAACTCTAGAAAGCATACTTGTGCATATAAATATTCAAATAACTGTACCCTTTTATCTATTCCAGTGGTCCCAGAGAGCTAAATTCCTGAGGCACTTTACTTACAGTGAAGGACTTAATTTACCAGAAAGCTTAGTCTGATATTGCTATCCTATTTCAACTACATATAATAACATAACAGGCTTTATTCAATAAGAACACATTGATCGAGGTCTAGTCTGATGAATGTCAGCATATTGGGAGAGTGACTGGAAGAGCTTAGTGTTCTCTGAAAGATTCCTGATTTTATAGTAAAGTTATCTTACATATAAATACACCAATAGCTATATCTAGGCACCACATCTGTAATCTATATATGAGTGTTAGAGCTGTGAAAAAATGTTGCAGTGTGATCCCAATTGTTCAAACATTGATACTCTGTCTTATTTTACTGTTTTTCTTCCAGTTAATAATCTCCCAACCTTTTTAAGCAACATAAATTTTTAGCTATTATTTTATATATAATTGATTTAATCTATCTGTATATACACATGTATATATAGACATAAATGTGTATTGGCACTAATATATATTCTTTTATACAATCAAATAATCAGATCTCAAATTCTTTTTAGAATTAAATGCAATATAAATGACCGACCCACATATCTTTTGCTTCATTTACTACTCTGACTTCTTTGGACTACCTTTACTTTCTATAGTTGGTATAAGCATATATATGTACACACACATATATGGGTAGATATATTAAATTGCATAAATAATTTGAAAGAATACTGATGCACATCTTCTGGAATTTTAGTTTGCTCTATTGGAAGAAAAGTAGGTTGAGACACAAGCTTTCACAATCATAATCATTCTAGAAATAGCTGTCACTATTGGTTTAACAGCTCGATTTTTGTTTCATTCATTCTCTTTAGACAATACCTATTTGTTTAAAAATAACTTTTTAAAAATAAAAATGTATATATTTAAAGTGTAAAACATGATTTGATTACATATACATAGTGAAATTATTTACTATAATCAAACTAATTAACATATCTATCTTCACATTATTAACATGTGTGTGTGTGTGTGTGTGTGTGTGTGTGTGTGTGTGTGATTTTTTAAGTAATCTTTTAAAATTAAAATATAATACTAGGGCGTCTGTTGGTTAAGTGCCTGACTTTTTGATCTTGGCTCGGATCATGATCTCATGGTTCATGGGATTGAGCCCCACGTGGGGTTCAGCACTGACAGTGCGGAGCCTGCTTGAGATTCTCTCTCTCTCTCTCTCTCTCTCTCTCTCTCTCTCTCCCCTTCTCCCTCTCCCTCTCCCCATCTCACACATGCACATATGCACATGCTCTCTCTCAAAAATAAATGTTAAAAAAATTAAAATATATTACTGAAGTGTGGGAAAATTATATTATAAATGAACAGCTTAATAAATTTTCACAAAGTGAACAAATGTGTTTAGCCAGCACCCCAACACCTCATTACTGGAAGTCCTTCCATGTTTTCTCCAGACATTAGCCAGCTTTGCCCCTCCACAGTAACCCATATCTTGACTTCTACAACCATATATTGATTTTGCCAGTTGTTGAACTTTATATAAGTGGAATTATGTAGAATATACTCTTTTGTGTTAGGCTCTTTTCAATCAACATTGTGTTGCTGAAATTGATCTATGTTATGTGTAGTTGTTTCTTTTTCCATTTATTTTTTTGCTGATAACAGTCCATTGTGTGAATATACCACAATGTATTTATCTATTCTAATGTTTATGGATCTTTGTTTAATTTTCTTTTTTTTTTTAATATTTTTTAAATTTTATTTATTTTTGAGAGACAGAGAAAGACAGAGCATGAATGGGGGAGGAGCAGAAAGAAAGGGAGACACAGAATCCAAAGCAGGCTCCAGGATCTGAGCTATTAGCACAGAGCCTGACACGGGCTTGAACCCACGAACCATGAGATCATGACCTGAGCCAAAGTTGGACACCTAACCAACTGAGCCACCCAGGGGCCCCTTTTTGTTTAATTTTCAACTTGGAGCTATTATGAATAGTGCTCCTACAAATGCTCTTGTTTATGTGGTTTGGTGCATATAAACAGACATTTCTGTTAGGCATACACCCAAAGTGGAATGGAATTGTTGGGTCTTAGGGTATATATATATATATATATATATATATATATATATATATATATAAACTTTTGTCGGTATAGTCAGGTAATGGAAGTACAAATTCACTTCTACCACAGTATATGAGTGGGTCATTCTTTTAAAGAAGCTGGAACATTATTTATCATAGGTGACTTTAAAAGGATCATTGCCAGATTGTTTCCAGAATTGTTTCCATTCTTCTGGATAATTCAGTCAAATATATTTTAAAATATATTTCTAAGTTTAGAAAATACTTTAACATGTGGAAAAGCATTCTCTTTTTCACTTTTTAAAAATTTTGGATATAGTTGACATACAATGTAGAATATATTTTCAGGTATACAGGTTAGTGATTTGACAAGTTTATACATTATGCTATATTCACCACAAGTATAGCTACCATCTGTCCCATTACATTGCCATTACAATATTGTTGACTGTATTCCTTATGCTCTGCTTTTTATTCCCGTGACTTACTCATTCCATAACTGAAGATCTGTATCTCTCTCTCCCTTTCATCCTTTTTGTCCAACTCCCCACCCACCTTCCCTCTGACAACCATCAGTTTGTTCTCTGCATTTATAGTTCTGATTCTGCTGTTTGTTATTTCTTTAGATTCCACTTGTGAGTGGAGTCATATGATATTTGTCTTTATCAGGTTGACCTATTTCACTTAGCATAATACCCTCCATGTCCATCCATGTTGTGACAAATAGCATGACCTCATCCTTCTTATGGCTGTGTAATATTCCATTGTGTGTGTGTGTGTGTGTGTGTGTGTGTGTGCATGTGCGCATGCCATATTTTCCTTATCTATTCATTTATTGATGGACACTTGGGTTGCTTCCATGTCTTGGCTACTGCGAATAATGCTGCAGTAAACACAGGGATGAATATGTCTTTTTGAATTAGTGTTTTCATTTACCCTGGGTAAATACCCAATAGTAGAATTATTGAATCATATGCTATTTCTATTTTTAATTTTTTGAGGAATCTCCATAATGTTTTCCACAGTGGCTATACCAACTTACATTCCTAGCAACAGTGTACAAAGTTTCCTTTTTCTCCCCATCCTCATCAACACATATTGTTTCTTGTCTTCTTCATTTTAGCCATTCTGAGAGGTGTGAGGTGGTATCTCATCGTGGTTTTGATTTGCATTTCCCTGATGATGAGTGATGTTGAGCATCTTTTCACGTGTCTGTTGACCATCTGTATGTCTTCTTTGGAAAAATGTCTATTCGGTTGCTCTGCAAAAGTATTCTTATTTAGTCAAATACATGCACATGAAAAAGTACACACATGAGATTAAGAATAGAGAACAATAGAAAATCTAAATTTTATCAGAGCCCTAAATTTGGAAAGGTAGTGGTCTAGAACATTAGCACCTTTAACAAGCTAAAAAATCGTAACAATTGCTATTTGTTTCTTTTTATTGCTCACTTTACTGCAGAACCAAAACTATGAAGAATTTGGTAGAATGGGCTCACTACATTTTTTAAACAAAATCTTAAGTCTCACTTTTGTATATGTGGTCTATTTGCAGAAAATTTGTCTCTAAAGTGATACCTATGAATTTTAACCTATAATCTCTCACTGATCATATCAGTCTTCTGTTGCTAAATATGACCTTTTACTTTTAAATAATGGAAGTTAATTTGCTTTGGTTTTATTTCATTACATTGTTCCTGAGTTAATTCCTTGGAGGTTTGGATACCCCAGAAATTGGCAGACTAACCTCCAGACAGCTGCTCTCCCTTGGTCCTCATGGCTGCCTGGTTATACTTGAAAAAAAAAAATAAGGTGAACCTTTTTTCTTCCCATAAAATGAATGAGAATTGAATTTCTGTAGCGAACTTTACTTCATTTGTTGGCAGTCTTAGAGCTCCTCATTCCCAAGAAGGATTGTAAAAGTGTTTTATGTGCAAATGTCACTTGCCTTACTCTCTCCACTGCTTTTCACTAATTTAATACCAATTCGGTTGGATCCGTGAGGGGAGATTAATTAGCAATGCATAACTTAATTGCATCAAAGGAAGCAGGGATTTTGAAGAATGTCAGTGGTAACTTCATTGCCTATCAAAATGTCATTAATACACTTATTCCTTTGTCCTAAGAAAGAGAACGGGGGGGGGGGATCATCTTCACTTATCAATTATTATTAAAAATAACTGTCACTATATTACCCCTGATATAAGATTTTGTAGATAATAAAAAAAAAACAATTTATTTTAGAGCAGTGAGAAATGTCAAAAGGGGCCCTTGTTTTGTTCACTACTTTCAGAAGCTTAAAATGGAAGTATCACCATTATCCTCATTTTCACATTAGAAATTTGTTGTAGATTGAATAAAAGCAGTCAGTCTGTTGTCACTAAACTAGGGAGTAGTGGTAGGAGACCACCTTCACTAAGATTAAATAAAGCTCAACATTCTGTCTCATTACAGTTCCATATACAATTCCATACAAGCCATGTACAATTCCATTTTTTGTTTCAGGTAAAATTGCCTTTTCTTTTTCAAATGCAAATGAATGAAAAATTGAGGGGAGGGTGATTATTAAAAAGATGTAAGATAGTCTCATACACTTCTGGCTTAGAGAGTAATTTGCTGTGCCTTTTCTGGGAAATAAGTTGGCAAGATCCTTGAAAATGTTTTTATATTTTGCCCACTCACTTTTCTTCTAAAAGAATCTGTCCTCAGACAATCTGACAAAAGTACAGAGTATTTGTTGTACCTTGATTTATGAAAGGGAAAACTACAAATCTTGATATCCAATAATAATGCAGTGGTTAATTGTGTTATAATTGTATGATGGAGTATTATGCAGTGATTCAAATTATGTTTTTAAATCCGTATTTCATGGCATGGGAAGTGATTATAATGTGATATAAACACAGGAAGAAATAAAGGTTTGGAGAGTCAGGTTTCACGAAAATGGTATGTATGTATATAGATATGTAAGTAATGGAGAAATCTTATTTTCTTCTTTATAGGTTTTTGATTTCCTACATTTTATATAAGCATTGTTAAAATGCATGTTTAAGTGTATTCAAATAATTAATAGTAGAGAGGATAAAACCTTGTTCTTTGGGCTTTGTATAGTCAACCATTTCCTTAGAGAATCTTAACTCTTTGGCTTCTAATTCAAGTTTTTAGGCTTGCTTTTCTAAGCTTTTGCAACATTACTAGTATCATAATGGATAAAAGTGATGGGGAAAATGACATTTATCAAATATGTTTACTCCATGCTAATATATAGCTCAGGTCCTTTTCATCTATACACTGAAACTTATATTTCAAATAAGATTACTTCCTTTTGGCAAATAGTAATGAGATAAATAATTTGTCAGTGCATCCTTATGTCTTCATCCACACACTAAAATACGGCAATACATTTATCTGAAGCTGAAATTAAAGTGTTTAGAAATGGAAACAAATCTGCAAGGAAATCTAGGCTGCTCTTTGGTGGTGGTGGTGGTATGCACATCAGTGATTTCTTAATAAAAAAGCCATATTTTGATTAATTGGACATTAAATGATTTTCATAAATCAGCATCTATATTTTTTGTAGTATTCAAAGACCTAGAAAACATAAAAGAGTGCCAGATTTCACATTTTGTTCCTGGTTGAGCTTCGTTGAGGAGCATGGCTTAAAAACTGGAACCCAAAGAGTTTTGGGTTTTGCTAGTAACTTATTGAGAGGCCTTGAGCAAATCACATAAACTTTATGTTATACATTTGCCTTATCTGTAAAATGGGGCACTGGACTAAGAATAGTCATTTTTTTTTTAATTTTTTTTTTCAACGTTTATTTATTTTTGGGACAGAGAGAGACAGAGCATGAACAGGGGAGGGGCAGAGAGAGAGGGAGACACAGAATCGGAAACAGGCTCCAGGCTCTGAGCCATCAGCCCAGAGCCTGACGCGGGGCTCGAACTCACGGACCGCGAGATCGTGACCTGGCTGAAGCCGGACGCTTAACCGACTGCGCCACCCAGGCGCCCCTGAATAGTCATTTTTTAAGCTATTCATGACTGGAAGCTCTAGGGATACAGGCACTGAAAGTTTTGCTCTTGGATCTGGAGGACGTGCATAGTAGCCCACATGTTAACAAGTGTATAACCAACTCTTACTAACTACGAGTTAAATGAATGACTATATGTGTCCTCGGTATCATAAATCAATGAATTTCAAAAAGTTTCCTTCTTCAGACCATGGCATTTTTTTTCTTTTTCCAGGGTTGGTTGCAGAATTCTAAGAATGACTCCTTGTATACGGCTATAGCTCTTCCAAAGAGAAAATTTATCCATTGTCTTAATTAAGAATTTATAACTATCCTGACATGAAGAGGGGATACTCATTTTTAATATGAATATTTTCTACTGAAATGTAATTTCATTTGTTTATAACTATAAGATACCCAGTAAGGACCTTATCCACAAGAGATTGCATATGACATTCAAGGCAGAGTACATTGAAATTAGGACTAATGGAACAGGTGTTAGAGTCATCTTGAATGATAATTTTATCACTTAAAACTAAGTTTTGTCTTGCCTAAGACACTTGTCAGTGCCTTCATTTACAGAAAAAATAAGCTATACTCATATTTCAATGACAGACACAGCATGTAAGGCACATGCTCTATCTAAGGATAGGGAATGAGCTTGCCACTGGGTGTGACTTTGGTCTATTTTAACTTAGTTTTAACTTGTCACTTTATGGCATTTGAACTTTAGTATATGGCACCTATAAAAATAATAAATGAATTAGTGTCATAAGTGAAGTGAAACAAAAAAGGGAAGATGCAATTAATATGTAATAAAAATCCTCTTTTGATATGCCACTGAACAGAGAATATTGCTTACATTGGAGGATTTCATTTGAAGCATGAATCCTGAAAGACATAATTAAAAGGACATAAAATGACTGCTAACCAAAATGAATCCAAAACATTAAAAATCCTGTAAGGTAAATGGAATAGAAACAGAATGGTTCATTTTCCCATTAAGCTATTCAGTATAATGTTTATGCATGTGTGTATATATTTTAAAATTATTTTTACTTTTTGGCTTTTCTAGCACTAATTTCATTTTCAACTTGAGAAAAATACTAACATTAGCTAGTGCTTGAAATATCTTCAGGTTCATGCTGAGATATTTCCTTAATTTTGCCTAGAATCTCAACAGCCAAGATACAGAATTCAGAATAGGGTGGAAGATAAAAAAAAAAAAAAAAAGAAAAGAAAAGAAAAAGAAAAAGAAAAAAAAGTATATTGTTTTTCCAGAGAGCTAAAGCAACAATAAACTTTGTAAGAATATTCATGTTCAAGGGGCGCCTGGGTGGCTCAGTTGGTTAAGCATCTGGCTCAGGTCATGATCTCATGGTTCATGAGTTTGAGCCCCACATCGGCTGTCTGCTCTCAGCACGGAGCTCTCTTTGGATCCTCTATCCCCCTTTCTCTCTGCCCCTCCCCCACTTGAGCTCTCTCTGTCTCTCTCAAAATAAGTAAACTTGAAAAAAAAAGAACAAAAAAAAGTACTCATGTTTGATAGGGGTAATAAAAGCCAACATTTCTTTAGTCCTGGCCATGTGCAAGGCTAAACTGTGCTAAACTCAAGCCCTTTCATTTAATTCCTGCAATGGGACTATGAAATGAGCACCATCATCCCATTTCACAGGTGAGGTTTCTAGAGATAAGACAACTTAGGCTACAGAGGTAGTAAGTGATAGATATGCACTCAGACCTAAGTGTTCTCGAGCCTTATCTTTTCCTACCTCTAAGCCATAAGTAATGACTCCTAGGCAACATGGGCTCCCATGTCACCCTGTCCATGTCCTGTCCTAGCACTTTTCTCATTGTATTTTAACTTTTTGTACATGTCTTCCTCCTGCTACTTTGTGGCTAGCTCCTCCAAGGCAAAGACAGTGTCTTATTAATCCTTCTAGTTCCAGGGGCTTACTGCAGGGGTGCACCCCATCATTGGAGTTGAGTAAGTGCCTATTGAACCAGTAATGTCAGAAGTCATTAAAGATTAATATAATAAAGAAAACATTACATTACTATGGAAAACAACTGATGTGGAAGGAAAGTGCTAATTGCTTCTAAAGTTCTGTTAGGCATTCCTTTCTTCAAAGATGAGATTTTTCAGGATAGGTGAGTTGATCCCTACTCCCTATAGGAATTATAAGGAGTATTAAAAAAGCCACAGAGTTGCTTAAGTGATACAAAATAATATGTACGGTATTAGGAAAGATTAAGGGAAAGGATACTGGAAGTATAATTTAATTAATGGTCTTTACATTTATGATGGACTCATCTTCTACACAGGAAGGCAACCAACTTTTCATTGATCATGAGTCCCGAGTAAAAGGAATATCCAGGATATTTCAAGCCTTAGGTAATTTTTTTAAAGGTTAAAATGTATGTAGTACAGGAAAGAAACACATTTCATATTAAAACTTTATTCAGTATAATTTAATGGGGAAAGATCAGCTTAAGACTTCTATTTGAAGGGCTGAAAGCCTATCAGAGAAAAAAATTTCTGACAAGGAAACTTACCCAAGGGGGCTGGGAGAGGATTCTAAGTGAGTTTTTACACACATCTTTCAAATGGGTGGTACTGACTTCTGTAATTACATCTTGCTTTATGATGCTCTGATTAGATGTGGTGATGGTGTCCATTTTATTCTGGGTCATTAATTGCCCTGTCTGAAAGCTACAGGCAATAAGAACCTTCTAACCCTTCGGTAGAGAGCTATCTAAGCATGTTTCTGCCAGTTGTGCCCTCTTCTGAAGGCTGCCTGTAGCTTGAATTTTCCTGTTTCCCTTGGCAGTCTGGAGTCAAAGACCAGTACAAGCAAGGTTGCCAGGCAGTAATGTGCTCACCTTGCGGGCACCGCCACTCCCAATTGCATAAATCCTACAGAAGACTAGTGAATACCTTTTTCACTCCTTGAGCATAAAGTTATTTATAAAATGAAAATTTTTAAGAGTGAAAATAGACACATCAAGGGTAGAGTTTTATCAGCCAGTGCCCGCATGTCAAGTTACAAGGGTACTTTTGTTGATTTTGTTTTCTTATAATTGATTAATATGAATCCACTTCCCATATTGAGTAAATTACATCATACTAAATTTGGTTTTAGTTATGAAAAAAATTCTAAAACAGAGACTAGACTAAGATGAAAGGTAATACCCTATTTTAGTTGGCTCTTTGATGAAATTATATCAAGGTTTTTTTCTGAGACTCTTCCTAACCACCTAAGACTCTGTTCTTTCTTAATGTTTTATTTATTTTTGAGAGAGAGAGAGAGAGAGAGCACAAGCCAGGGAGTGGAAGAGAAAGAGTGGGACAGAGGATCTGAAGCGGGCTCTGTGCTGACAGCAGTGAGCCCCATGTGGGGCTTGAACCCATGAACCGCGAGACCATGACCTGAACCGAAGTCGGATGCTCAACCGACTGAGCCACCCAGGCGCTCCAAGACTCTGTTCTTTCTATGGAGAGATCCATACCACTCTCAAAGTTTTACTGTGTGATGCTGCATTGTAACACTCCATATGCTCATCAGCCCATCTCCCTGGATAATTAGGTCCTTGAGAACAGAGGTGTGACTTTTAACTTTGCATTCCCAGCATCTAGTACAGTATGTTGCCGACTTTGTCGCAGCTACACATTTGTTGGATGACTTTTTTACTGAAATAGCCTTGTTTCTTTTCTTCTCACTTCTTCATTTCTCACTTTCTTCAGGTTCTCTCCATCTGTCCCAAGGACATGAGAGCTGATATCTGTGTTCATCTAAATCGGAAGGTTTTCAATGAACACCCTGCTTTTCGATTGGCCAGTGATGGGTGTCTGCGCGCCTTGGCGGTAGAGTTCCAAACGATTCACTGTGCTCCTGGGGACCTCATTTACCATGCTGGAGAAAGTGTGGATGCCCTCTGCTTTGTGGTGTCAGGATCCTTGGAAGTCATCCAGGATGATGAGGTGGTGGCTATTTTAGGTACTGTGAACTTTCCTAATGTAGTAGCAAATGTGTAACAGTTTTAGAGATTTTGCTTCTCAGGTTTCTTAAGAGAAATTTCCTCTGCTTGGTGACTTTGGAAATTGGGTCACTAATGAGACAATGAATCTTAGTAAAAACTAGTAATGCTCTTTCAGCAAAGAACATTAGTATTGGTCACAGCTTAATGGGCTGCACAAGGGTTTGATTAAACTTTCTTTGGCAATAGTAGGACAATACCTTTTAGACTAGAGCTGGTCATAGCCTAAAGTGTCTGTACCTCCATGTTGGTAAGGTGAAAATGGCTTGTGGAACTATTTTCGGGTTGCTAACCTAGAATGATAGTCTCAGAGGGGCAACAGAACCTGTCTAACTCAATACTTTCTTTTAGATATGAGCAAAATGAGGACCAGAAAAGTTTAGTGACTTTCCCAGCTAGTTAGTAAATGAGTTAGGACTTGAGTACAGATCATCTTATTCTAAATATTTCTGCCTCATTCATCCACAGCAGAACTAAGTAATGAGCTGAAAGTGATGAGGAGGTAAATGAATTCAACCCATTATGTTAGAGTAATCATAGTGCAAGTAAATTTCAGTTTATAAAGCTTGTTCTATCCATTTGTGAACCAAGAACAAATATTGGGCTAATAATAAAATTAAATAAAAAACTCAGAGACCCAGTAGATTGTTATACTAACAAAAAAGAGGCAGAGATAGAGTATGCAAATAACAACATTTTAAGAAATTACATGTTTGGGGCATTGTAATGTGTATATTAGTTAAAATATGCTAAATGATATTTTATTTTATTTTATTTATTTTATTTTATCTTATTTTATTTATTTTTTTTTTTTGAGAGAGAGAAAGAGAGCATGCACATGTGCAGGGGAGAGGCAGAAGGAGAGAGAGAGAGAATCCTCAACAGACTCCACTCCTAGTGTGGAGCCTGATATGGGGCTCAATCTCAGGACCTCATGACCTGAGCTGAAATCAAGAGTTGGTCGCTTAACCGACTGGGCCACCCAGTGCCCCTAAATATTTTAGGTTATTTCTACTCAGAAATCTGTAGCAGTTTCATGAAGTCCACATAGGTATAAAAAGAAGCCATAATGAGGTCAGAGAGAATCAGCCCTTGTTTTTCTCTCAAGTAAAATAAGTTAAAATTGCAGGATGCCAACTCCATTTTCATATTTTTCATGGCTTGTATCTCATGAAAAACGAGCTCAATTTTTAAACTATTGGATTTTTTTTTTTAGCTACTGAGGTCAATCTACCATAGCTTGAATGCCACTTACTCTTGTAAGTAAAAGATTGGACTTCTGTGTTTTAGAAGCTACAAAAGTAAAGTCCAGCACAAAAATGAATAACTGATTTCAAAAAGCACAATTACCTGAAATAAGACAGAATTTAGTATTGAGAAGCAGTGAGCCTTCATAGGAAAATAGGTTCAGTAAAATTAGTAAGAGTTAGAGAAAATGGTTCAGGGTTGCAAATGACGGAACACTATTGAGAAATAGCATTACAGTTAAGGTGAGATTTCTTTTAGGAAATATTTTTATTTTTGATTTTTGCAAGAGAAATTCATATAGCACTTTAGAGTCAGCACTGTGTTTAATGCTACTTAGTGGTTGTTCTGCTTTGTTTCCCGGAGAATAAAGGCGTTCTATGTAATCCTTCATAAAAAGTGTGTATTTTGCCAGAACAATCCTTTGTGGTAAAATGAAGCATATACACACCACATCCATTCTTGTTTGCTTAAAGAAGAGGATAAAACAGGTGTATTTTCTTTTCCTGCATGTTCATGTCAATGGTGGGTGGGAGAACAGGCATCGGATATATTACAGTGAAGCGTGTGCCTTGTGATAAGTTACCTCAGCTGTGTACTCATTGTCATTTACTTTGCCCCATTTTCTTCATTACAGCTTCACCTTGGTAACTTATTTTCTAAAAAGAAGGATGGAGAAAGCCCTGGGTGCAGTGCCGCTGGGTTGGGTTTGTTAAGCTGGAATCATTTGCTCAGTGAGACAGACAAAATGCATTTTCTTTTCATTTTAAAATAAAATGGTAGCTGGTTTTGCACAGTGACACAGTGAAAATGAACACAGGGCCCCTGAGTATTGGACCAGTCTTATTATATATCTGTCACATTTTATTTCTTTGTGTGCTTTTGTTTATCTTCTTCAAAAAAGTCTTGGGATTCAGAGACTTTTCATCTTTTGGTTTAATGAATCAAATTATATGTACATCCCTCTTCCCTGGAAACTTTTCTTTCCTTTTTTCCATGGGCCTCTCACAAAGATTAATTCAGCCAAAGGGCAGTAAGAGGATTTTTATTTAAAAAAACAAAAACAAAAAACAAAGTTTGACCCGGAAGTGATCTCTCAGGGTGGAAGTAGGTGGGCCAGGCTGGGAAGTGCCATAGTGGCAGAGGCCACATGGGCTGGCCAGCTGCCTTGGCACCATGGGGCCAGACAAAAATACTGTCTTACAGGAGTCTGTGGTTTGGATCAGTGATGACAGGACAGATGTGGTGATTATCTTTGGGAACTCTGTCCTGGTACCTTCTGCCAATCTGGGTTTATTGGAGAGACAGTCTGAAGACATTGTGGACTGGGAGGGTGGACTCCTGGAGAACTTCTGCCGGAGAGGGAGCACGAGGGCATTGTCGGATTGCCCTTGTATTCACGCCATGTGCAGGTTCCACCCTGGAGGCCTCTGAAGCCCTGCCTGGAACCTACCCTGGAACCTGCCAGGAAGGTTTTTCCTAATAGCCAGCCTCTTGATTTGTAGATCCCCACTCTGGCTCCATTTTGTGACTTCTTAGTGTGGTTTCCGTTGAGTACGCATGTGTTTAGACTTTTCTAAAGTACTTTTATGATTAAAAGAAGGGTGGCGGGCGCCTGGTGCCTCAGTCAGTTAAGTGTCCCACTCTTGGTTTCGGTTCAGGTCATGATCTCATGGTTGGTAGGTTGGAGCCCCATGTGGGGGTCTGCATGGGTTTGGGATACTCTCTCTCCCTCTGTTCCTCCCCCTTCCCCCTCTCTCCCAAAAATAAATAAATAAACTTAAAAAAAAAAAAAGGAAGGGTGGGAGGGTTATTTAACACTCAACATACCTTAACAATGTTTTAAGAGAGGGAGAGGAAACGAGAAACTCAATAGTGTCACTCCTAACATTTTGGTGACTGTCCTTTCCTTTTCTGCTCTTTCTGTTTCTCTTCTCCTTCTTCTCATTTTTTGATAGCTTAATTTTGACATAATTACAAACTGAGTGAAAAGTTGCAAAAATTATCAGGGAGTGAAGTTTGATAAATATCTTTGGGTTTTCTTTTTAGTAAGTTGGTTAGGTCTTCTGCTGGCATACTTGGGTAGTTATTACAGGTTGGGTCTCAGACCACCACAAAAAATCAAGTATCTCAATAAAGTGAGTCAAGTGAATTTTCTGGTTTACCAGTTCATATAAAATTTATGTTTACACTATACTGTAATCCATAAAGTATGCAACATTATGTCTAAGAAAAAAGTATATACCTCAGTTAAAAGGTATTTTATTACTAAAAAAACTGCTAACCATCATCTGAGCTTTCAGGGGGTCACAATCACTGGTAGCAAGTCACTATAACATATAATAATAAGGAAAAAGTTTGAAGTATTGTGAGAATTATTAACGTTTGAGTCAGAGACACAGAGTGAGCAAATAGGGGTGCCTGGGTGGCTCAGTCAGTTAAGCATCAGACTCTTGGTTTTGGCTCAGGTCATACTCATGGTTTGTGAGTTTGAGCCTGGCATTGGGCTCTGTGCAGACAGCACAGAGCCTGACTGGGATACTCTCTCTTCCTCTCTCTCTGCCCCTCTCCCACTTGCATTCTCTCTCTCTCTCTCTCTCTCTCTCTCTCTCTCTCTCTCTCTCAAAAATAGATAAATAGATACAACCTAAAAAAAAAAACACAAAGTGAGTAAATGCTGTTGGAAAAATGATGCTAAATAGATCTGCTTAACATGGTGTTGCCACAAATCTAAATTTGTGAAAAACACGATATATGCATGTTAAAGTGTCTTATTATTAATGTGTTTTATCTGTGCCTTCTTGTATCTCCTGTAGTTTGTGCTGTCTCATGGTTGCTGCTGTGTTATTTGGTGCACAGATATTCATAACTGTTGTATCTTCATTGTGAATTGTGGCTTTTAGCATTGAAATGTGTCCTTTTTCATCAAGTCTAATGACTTTTTGCCTTATATAAGAGACAGAAAGAAAAAACATGTCTCACATCCGAGCATAGCTCAGAAAAATGAAGATTTACCTCAGTTGGTCTGATAGGAGAAATAAACAGGATTTTCTCTCTTTTACATTGATTCGTTTGCCAGTTGAAAGGTAGAGAAGGGAGGTCATTTTAAAATTAATTAAAATTGCTGAATCCAAAGAACAGGTGCAGTTTCATTCTTTTGGATCTTTGCCTCTCAACAGTCTCTTGGTAGGTACATAATTCTTTAGTGTGTCAAAAATGCTAAGTGTTTAATGAATACGTTCTGAACCATAACTAATTAGTGGAAAGATTAAAAATGTAGTCAACAAAATGCTTTCTTTTTTTAACGTTGAAGGATGGCTTCAAGATGTTTTTCTAAATAGGGCAGGTGAAGATAATTGCTTTTCATGTCTTTTTCCAAGTTGAAGCTCTTTCAGTTCTTACACCTCCACCTTTTTCTTTTTGACCTTCCCACTTTTTATGAGACACAAAACATTCCAAATTAAGTTCATGATGCATATGTAATATTTTATATTCTTTAGTATCTTCTTGCTTTTTAGTTCCTACCCTATAATTACCTAATGTGAACAGATTTACTGGTGTGGCTAAAACAGCCAGGTTACTTTTGAGTGTCTCAGTGAGGTATATTGCATCTTTAAGGGCTATATAAATGACATTTCCCTGTGAATGAGAGACCTGGCTCCCAAGATATTTGTTTTGCTGCATTCACATTTTGTCTTTTCTGGGTCTGTTGATGATGAGAATCATAGAGCTGGAGTTCTTAATCTAAAACAATCTGTATCTAAGTCTTCTAATTGTAAATTCAAATTCCCGAGAAGTTATGCTTATTTATGTAGTTTGGATGGAGGGGTTAGATATGGTTATGGGGTTAGGGCAGGGAGCAGAAGTGAGGCAGAGAATGACAGAGTTAAATAACCTTAATAATAAAAAAATAATTTCTAGTACCTGAGTTAAGAGTTTTGTGTTATCAAATAAAACTTACAAATTATGGTGCTCAAAATTCAAAATCTGCTTATTTTTATTCCAAAAAGAAAAAAATTCTAAGATGTGAATGAATAATATTTTGCTATTTTGAGAATCTGCGAAAATGTGACTTTCATGCTACAGTTAAGATTTCTTCCCGTACTTGCTATTAGAAGTCAAGTGTTTCACACTTTAAATCCTTAAAAGGGCTTTTCCCAAGCCCCCAAAGTTATTTTCTTTTGCATCCATGTTTCTGTTTCGAGATGTTGACCTATGAACCAGGTAGGTTTGCTCTACATATTATGATGATGAACATGGTGAAGTCAGACATTTTTATAAAGGTCAAGCCAGTTATTTGCTTTAAAAAAATTACATGCTTGTCTTGTTTTAAACCTTCAAAGTAGTGATTCCGACATTATTTGTATGGTTCAAATTATATACTGTAGAGTTCTTCAGCCTGTAGATTTTTTGGATAAAATGCAAGTCTTTACAGTCTAGTAGTTTAGACTCAATTTCAAATCCTTTCCCAATCATCCTTCAAAACTAAGTCTTGTTGATTCTATCACCATCACCTTGTTATCTCTTTATCCTATCCTTAATACCCCTTCACATGGTGACTGCTTTTAAAAGCTTGGTCCTGGGCTGTGACTGCCATTTGAAAGGCCTGGAGAGCTCACAATCTGTCATCAGCTTCAACCTCCAATTCTTTGTTATGTGGCCACCAAAATATTCATTCTAAAATATAATTTACCATGTGGTCTTCTCATTAAGATTGACTTTTTAGCAACTTGAGGATAAAATGTAACTTTTAGCATGGCCTCTGAGGCCATTTTGTTCTTGTTTCCTTTCCAGCCTGACTTGAGCCATTACTTTGCCCTACTGTGTTTTCACACCATGTTGAATTGCAGGAAGTTTCCTGACTACCATTTGGGCATTTTGAACAAGGAGAATACAGCAGGCCAAATGTTAAATATCTCAGGTCACTTAAAACTCTTTAATAAAACACTCCTTCCTTGTTATACATCAGGAATTCCCAGTATCAAGAAAGAATCTAATTTATACCATGGTGATTGGCCATGGTAGGAAAAGTTGAAATTATTTCTTTGGAAGGGGACTTAGCTTTGATTCCTAAAAGTAGCATTACTTTCCCTATCAACTGGAATAAATAGTTCTGCAAGTCAGAATTAATTTTACTGAAAATAAACACTTAAGGAGCACCTGGGTGGCTCAATTGGTTAAGCATCCGACTTTGTCTCAGGTCATGATCTCACAGTTCATGAGTTCGAGTCCCACATTGGGCTCTGTGCTGACAGCTTGGAGCCTGGCACCTGCTTAGGATTCTGTGTCTCCTTCTCTCTCTGCCCCTCCCCCACTCATGCTCTGTCTCTCTGTCTCTCTCTCTCTTTCAAAAATAAGTAAACATTAAAACAAAATTTTAAGAAAATGAACACTCAAGAGTTAAAAGGGGCTTAAAGAAAGAAAAACCATATTTGTGGTTAGTAAATAAAAACCCCCTCCCCATGCATAAGTAAAATTTAAAATCTACACATACATTTTGCTTTTAATATTTCTTATCAAAAGTATATTTTTGAATAATGCACTTCAGCCCCTTTGAGAGGCTGATACAAATACCAATAGTCATTGAGTACTCATTATTTTATATGCATTATTATATCAAATCATTTAATCGACTCTGTGAATCAAGTATTTACTATAGTTTTAAAGATGAAGAAACAGAGGCTGTGCAGTATGGTATCAGGTGATTCACCCCAGGTCATACCTATTTTTTTTATTTTTTATTTTTTTTATTTTTTAAAATTTATTTAACTTCAAATAAGTTTTTTTAAAATATATGAAATTTATTGTCAAATTGGTTTCCATACAACACCCAGTGCTCCTCCCAACAGGTGTCCTCCTCAATGCCCATCACCCACCCTCCTCTCCCTCCCACCCCCCATCAGCCCTCAGTTTTGTTCTCAGTTTTTTTTTTTTTTTCAACGTTTATTTATTTTTGGGACAGAGAGAGACAGAGCATGAACGGGGGAGGGGCAGAGAGAGAGGGAGACACAGAATCGGAAACAGGCTCCAGGCTCTGAGCCATCAGCCCAGAGCCCGACGCGGGGCTCGAACTCACGGACCGCGAGATCGTGACCTGGCTGAAGTCGGACGCTTAACCGACTGCGCCACCCAGGCGCCCCTTCTTTCTGTTCTATGCCTTTAAAACATTAGTGGATAACACTTGGTGTTGTTATAGTCAAAGTCCATTAAAAATCACATAATTCTAAAACTGCTAGTGTTGTTCATGTATAAATGAATATTTTTATGCATATGTATTCATAATAAAGTTTATGAGCCTACTGCAATAATCAATCAGAGTGAAGGGCTGAGTAATGATAAAAGTGAATACAGGGATTAGGTCCATTCTATAGAAGAATCATCACATAGAGCCATGACTACACCAGACAGGGAACGACCTACGTTTCAAATGCTGTATTTTTAGGGATTCATTGGCTATATTAGATAGCTATACTCACTGATGAATAACTGAGATAACTTTAATGCATTTGTTTTATCCATTTCATTAACTCACCAAATAATGTGTTTCAAATTTCTTTTTTTTTTTTTTTTAATTTTTTTTTTTTTCAACGTTTATTTATTTTTGGGACAGAGAGAGACAGAGCATGAACGGGGGAGGGGCAGAGAGAGAGGGAGACACAGAATCGGAAACAGGCTCCAGGCTCTGAGCCATCAGCCCAGAGCCCGACGCGGGGCTCGAACTCACGGACCGCGAGATCGTGACCTGGCTGAAGTCGGACGCTTAACCGACTGCGCCACCCAGGCGCCCCATGTTTCAAATTTCTTAAAAAGCTCTGACTATAAAACCAGCACCTCAGGGGATCATACTCCCTAAATATACCATGGTCTGTACTACTCCTTTAATTATATTGTTACTTGTCATCTCTGTTTTGTCTTTACATTTTCCAGTTTCATAGTCTCTGAATCTTTAATTCACTCCTGTTTTACTGTCCTGTTTCCTGTGGTTTAGAAGTGAAATACTTCATAAGACTTGATGCAAAGAACTGAGAATATATAAATAGGCCAAACAACAACTTTCATGTTGAGTGTGAGCTTTTCTACTAATTTTAGGGCTTTGGGGGAAGGTTAGTTTTCTCAAGCCCTGAAATGTTTATAGCTGAGACTACTTGCACCCAGTGAGAGCTGACCTAAAAACTAGCATCAAATATCCTATAGCCACGAAGACGAACAGAAGGACCCAGATCTGAACTTGTGCAGCTACTGGATATTCCATGCACGATCCCATGTCTCTACAATCTGTGATTTCTGATTACTCAGTGTAGATATGCATAATATTCCTTGGAGAAGAACGTTAGTCAGGTCTACTGTGAATGGTAAATTAATTAATTGATTTACAAGACACATCTTCCAGAAGTGCCATAAAAGTTTATTGTGAATTAAGTGACTATAAATTGGTATAGAAAACTGGATAAAGCAAACACACTTTAAAATGATTGATTATATCAATGTCCAATTGATAAATCGTGTATCCTAATGGAAATTCTATGTTATACAACAATTAGTATTGCTTATTATGCAATGTGAGTTCCAATGCTGAGGGCCGAATTATCCACATTTATTAACTTTGCTATGCTTCTGTAAACTTCTTTTAAGAGGAGGAGCAGGGGTAAATTTTACTTTTCTTGAATCAGTTGGGATTCAAGTTGAGGATTTGGAGTTGAGGCCATAAATTTTAGTCTTTTTTTTTTTTTTTTTTGCCAATTTGACATAGAAAAAATATTATCTTGAAAATACAATTTGATGATTTTTAGTTGAATTACCATAGAGTTATAGATGTAGAGATACCTTAAACATTAGTTTTTGTTCATCTTGCTCGCTTTAGGGTCAAAGCAACAGGTGTTGATTCAGGTAGTTGAATAACTTGATCTAGGCCACACCATTACAGGTAGAGCCTCACATCTAACTTGAATGTCTTATTTCCCAATTTGTTCTTCTGTGTCTTTCTTCTCTCCCCTTTTTTTCATTCATATTTTTCTTTCCAAAAAATATCTGTTTAGCTCTTGCTTGAACTATTCTAGGAATTGGGGAATAACAAGAGTGGATGAACCAGAGAAAATTCCCTGCCCTTATGAGTTCATGTTCTAGCTTAATGCTATTCTTTCCACATCACAGGCTTTTTATTTATCCATGATATGAAAAAAATAAATAATTTAAAATTTTTGATAGAAATATGTATCAGACATATTTAACTTCAGCAGTTAGGTAAAATATGTAACAGACATTTGAATGCCTCCATAATTAAAAATGGTCTGGGGGCACCTGGGTGGCTTAAGTCGGTTAAGTGTCCGACTGCAGCTCAGGTCATGATCTCACGGTTGGTGAGTTTGAGCCCTGTATCAGGCTTTGTGCTGTCAGCACAGAACCCACTTCAGATACTCTGTCTCCCTCTCTTTCTGCCCCTACCTCACTCTCTGTCTCAAAAATAAATAAGAATACTTAAAAAATGATCTATGTTGGCAATGGGAAATTCATTTATATATGGGGTATCTTTTACTCATTGATGATACACTAATCAATCAATGAATATTCATCTATTATTCTGTAGATCTATTTACATATTTTATTAATTCAGTTTTATTAAAATAGGTAAGGAAATACATCTGTGAAAGTAGCTTGCTATTTTTAAATGAAAATTAGGCAGATTCATTAGAGAAAAATTTGGAAAACATAAAGTAGAAAGAAGAAAAAATAAACACATTACCTGAAGCCAGTTGCTATAATTATTTAAATGCATTTTCTTCTAGTCTTGTATCCCTTTGGCTTTTTTTAAATGTTTATTTATATTTATTTTTGAGAGAGACAGAGAGAGTATAAGTGGAGAAGGGGCAGAGAGAGAGAGAGGGAGAGAGAGAATCCCAAGCAGACTCTGAGCTGTCAGTGCAGAGCCCAATGTGGGGTTCATTCTCACGAACCATGAGATCATGACCTGAGCCAAAATCAAGAGTCAGACGTTGAACTGACTGAGCCACCCAGGAACTCCTCTTTTGGCTTTTAACACAATTTTAATTTCAGCAGTTAATTAATTTATCAATTAATAATAACATGTCCTCTATAGAATAACATAGAATAATAAAATACAGTATATTTGATTTTGTCATGAATATTTTATTTTAAGAAAATAAGAAAAAGTACTTTTAATTGATAATTACTTTAGTCTGGCAGTTTTGGTTTCATTTTTATGTAGTTTATTGTAGTTGTAACCAAAATTATATTATACTTTGCATCTTTATTTTTTCATTTAGTATTATAAGGTAAGCATTTTTGCACATTATTCCAAAAGACAGTTTTAATTCTATGTGAACTGATGCTTGATATGTAGATAGCTTTCCATAGTTGGATATTTTATTCATTTATTTGTTTGTCTTACCAATCTAGGGTTGTGACTGAATATTCCATGTATTGGTCCTAAATCTTGATTGATTCCTGGAAGTGAAATTATTTAGTCAAAAACATTGATTATCATTGTAGTTACTGCACATGAAAATCAGATAGCTGAAGAGTACTGAGCACTTATAAATAGGTCAGAGGCTGTATTATAAGTGATAGTTTGAGAAAGGATCACAGAAATGAATCAGAAAGAAGTAGAATCCTTCTTCTGTCTTTTCAAGGAAAAACCTAGTATAGAGAGTATAGCAGTGACGATAGAGTAAAAGGAACAAGAGGTACATGAAAGCAGCCCTTTAGAAGCCCTGTTACTTTCATGGCACCAGGGACTATGATAATATAACAGTTGATGTCTTCTGATTAAAAAATAATAAATGGAAATAATAAGACCATAAAACCCATCCAGTATCCATAAGGCAAAGAGAACCTACCATTTTGGTGCACTTGCTTTGTAGAGTGCATAAAACGAGATCATACTATGTGTATGGTTTGATATTCTGCCTTTGTTATTTTACATAATGTGAACACCTTTTTGTCACTATTTTCCAACTTATGATACTTGGGTGCTGCATACTATTCTTTTATTTATTTATTTTAAATTGAAGTATAATTAACATACAGCATTATATTAATTTCAAGTGTACGAGATAATGATTCCACATTTCCATACATTACTCAGTGCTCATTCAATGAACATTTTTATAATTAAATGTGGTACTTCTGATAATGCAATTAGAATAAATATGTATTTCTTTACAATTGGAATTACTTGTTTAAAATTTAGATAATGCCACTTACAGATATCTAAAATTCACCTGTGTAAGTGGAGGTAGGGCTTATTTTTTAAATTTCTATACCTAAAGTCTCCCTTAGGTCATCTATGATGCTGTATAACCCCAGAGACTTACCTTGGGTCACAGGTCTCTAATTAACCTTCCTTGGACAAATGTAAGGCTATCAGACCGTTGAATTGTCACTGTTACTAACTAAAAGAAAATTTTGGAGTGTCTGGAAACAAATGCTCAAGATTAATTAAATATCCATTATGGTTACCTTATGCTGATCATATGATCACATGATAGTTGTAACCACTTTCTCAATATATGCATGTTTTCTCTTTCTATCCTGGAGTGCCTCATGGTTCTTTAAGGATTTCCAAACTGTCTATGTGGGCAAGAATGTGTAATCTCACTCAACCTCAATCTCTGTCTCTCTGTCTCTCTGTCTCTCTGTCTCTCTCTCTCTTCCTCCTCTCTCTCTCCCTCGTTTCTCTGGTTACATGTTGCCTTTTCTCTCTGGTAATCTTGCTGGCCTGAAGTGTTATAAGATGTTCCCTTCTTCTTCTTCCTTTTTTCTTGTCACTTCTGACTTCAATCTTTGTGATGAAAGCAGATATTTACTCATTTCTGTGGTTAGAGTATAGAAAGCATGTCTTTGGCACAGTGCCTTAATTTCTGAGTCTTCCTTATCCCCATCTTGTTTGGGCAACTGAGTACTCTTGATTTGGAATGGTGAACTGTGGAGTTCAGCTCACCAGTGGATGCTGCTCTGAAGTGAAGACTTGATTTCTGTGTAATTTCCAGAATTTCAAAAAGATATCCACATTTCACTACAGTATAGCACTCTTTAGGGAACTGTTGATAGCATAACAAATCTGAGTCTCCATGTTTTCCCCAACTCAGCTTCTTAGGCTCTGTAGTTGTGGATGGGGGACCCCCGGGGCTGGGCCCTGAGGCCTTGCATAAAGGTTGGCTCAGGAGAGATGGAAAGGCATCCCTGGGGAATAAGTCATGGCCAGTATTAGTCTGCCTGGAGCATAAGACTTAGTTGCTGAATAATGTATGTTTAATATATGTGCAATCAGTTCCAGATTTATAAATACTGTAACAGCAGATCCTTCTATATTGCATTCTGTCATCTCTACAGAAGAAGCAGAAGAAAGGATGAAACTAAAAAGTCACCTTTGCTCCTTCTAGTCAGATGGAAAAAGTGATGATGGCAGAAGATAATGAAACTATTTGTTAAAATACGATGTTTGTCTTTGTTGTATTTCATTTATTCATACCACTCCAGATTTTCCCTCAAGAACTGCATTCAGGGTGATGTTACTTTACATATTATATGACAGTGTTGTACATTGTTATATGTATCTGGATGGGGTTATATACTCAGGCTCTAAATTATGCTAGTATATCAATACCATATATGAAACTGAATAAAAAGAGTGATTAGGATAAGAACTAGTATAGGTACTTGAATACATATCTTATACCATTTTCCAGGGAAAGGTGACGTATTTGGAGACATCTTCTGGAAGGAAACCACCCTCGCTCACGCATGTGCCAATGTCCGAGCACTAACATACTGTGACCTCCACATCATCAAGCGAGAAGCCTTGCTCAAAGTCCTGGACTTTTATACAGCTTTTGCAAACTCATTCTCAAGGAATCTCACTCTTACTTGTAATCTAAGGAAACGGGTATGTTGCATGTATCCACTTCCCCTTATTAGTATCGATAGAGTTAATATGTCATGCTCTATTAGCTGAGGTATGGAAAAGGTATTTCATTTCGCACTCGTACATTCTCATTGATTTGAAGTGACATAATTCTTTCCCTTTCTTTATATTTTGTTTCCTTTTTAAGAGGGGGGAAGAAACCCTGAGTATGTGGTTAAAGACTTGAATCTTTATAATTTAAAAGTAAAATGAAAGGCAGAGTTGAGAAACAAAGCATACTGTACTACAATATAATTAGTTCTTGGGGTTTATGATAACTGCCATAAAAATAACATCAGTGTCCCTTACTTTATTATGTGGATTTTTTAAGTTGGTAAGGTTAATCAGACTGAATGTTTATTTTATATTCCTGACTCTATTTAAATATCCTTTCTCATTTAATGATCAATTCATAAAGCCTATTACCTGTGAATTCTTTCAAAGCATACTATCTTAAAAAATAATTAGCCACGCTGACATGTCCTACAAATTGGTATAGCAATCCTTAACTTTGCACTGCTGTTGCAAATACAATCTTTGTGGACGTTATCTTTTTTATTGATGACCGTGACACAAATTTAATTTGCATAAAGACATCCCCTAGCTATGATTTATGGGTCATTGGACATTGGCTAGGGCCCTTTTATTGCCAAGAATGAAATACACATTTGGACAACTGCACTTAAGGAATTTCATCTAAAATAATTGCCTGTCTATGGTGAAGTATTTTGAAATAGCAAGCTTCCTTCCCATTGCCCCCTTAAATAGAACTTTCCCTTTAGTTAACATGGAGGAGAAAAATCAAGCCATGAGACAAATCGGCATCTCTACTGCAGCAGCAGAGAAATGAACATAAGCAAATCAATATAGCTCCCTACTTGGGGTTCTAAGAGAGGATGATAGGACTGCAGGAGTCGTATTCCTCCCAGCTGTGTCACAACATTGGATCTACATTTGAGTAACATTTTCAGTTTATATTTTTGTTAACAAATGTTTATTGAGCACTCACAACCTGCATGACAAAACGTAAGGAGTTGTTGCGAGCACGAGGACTAGAGCCGCAATGCTTAAGGAACTTACAGCCAAGTGTGACTGGTATATGAAACACAAATATGTGAAACACAGATTTGTACATGTAATTGAAAGTGAAGATGGTGATGAATGGGGAAGAGGGGTACCGAATATGAACTAAACGTGGAATTTTCTTGTTTATTCATCAGGGAGTGTAGAGTCCCTTTTAAGCAGAAATAAGTCTCCTTTAGTCCATGCTCTACCCTCCCCAGTGCCAAATTCCTCTTCTGCAAGGCAGCCCATTAGATATTTGAAACTCTTACATCTTATTAAGTCTTCTCCAGTATAAATTTTGCCAGTTTTGGAGTCTTCCCACACACTGCGAGATCACCGAAACCCCTATCCATCATCGTTACGGTCCTCAGGACAGATCCTATTTGTCACTGTCCTCCTCAAAGCATGTTGTTTACACAGTACCTCATCTGATGTTTGTAATATTCCTGTGGAAAAAAAAGGACAGTTATTTTCCCTTCAAAACACATGGGGAAACTCAGGCCCAGAGGGATTAATATCAAATAACCAACTGATATATTTGCAGTGCAAGGTCTCAAAGAGGGATAATTACCAGTAGAAAATAAATTCTGGTTCTTCAGAATGAGTCCATCACAGAGCTCTATTGCCTCTTTTTTTTTTTTCTCTTTCACACATCTGAGCATATGTACACCACACCCACCCACCCACACACTGTTGTGAATGCTGAGTGCACACACCTGCATGATTACCTCTGCTAGGAAGAGAGCTAGAGACAGGAAACTGTGTGTTTTTTACTGGGACCCGGGGGTGGTGCACCCACGTCTGCAGGTACTGGTGCCCAAGTTACATCAAATGGCTTCTTCCCTATATACTCTGTTCCCTGTTACAACCTGTGTCCATTTAAAAAAAATTTTTTTTATAAATTCTAGCCCTTCTTCAATTGATAGATGGTCTCAATAACTTGGCAAAATGTGGGGACAGGTGTGTTGTCAGTCAGTGTCACTTTGTTCTCAGAAAAAAAAAAATTCTCAGGATGGGTGGCTCAGTCGGTCAGGTATTCGACTCTTGATTTCAGCTCAGGTCATGATCTCACGATTTGGTTCTTGGGGTCCAGTCCCGCGATGGGCTCTGTGCTTACAGGGCGGAGGCTGTTTGGGATTCTCTCTTTCCCTCTCTCTCTGCCCCTCCCTGCCTCGTGCTCTCTCTTTCAAATAAATAACCATTAAAAAAATTTTAAAACGTATTCTCATAAAAATAACAGAAAATATCCTCCAATGACTCATGAGAATATCATTTTCAGAGCCTATTTTAAAACTGTGCACTTCAACACATTTTTTATTTAATAATTGATCTTATGAAATTTTAATAACCCACAGATGAGGCACTATGATTTCCACTTCATTGAAGAAAAAGCTGAGGTTCTGGGAAGGGGACAGCTAGTTACCAAATCAATTATGGGTCAGGGTTTGCCTTCGAATCCATCCCTGTCTGATTCTAAAACCTAACTCTTTAGGTGATACCATGTTGCTTTGGCTTGTCACGTACTTGATATATTTTTTTCCACAATAATATTCCACAGACACATAAGTTTCTCATTCCCTCAGTCACTTTCACTTCATTCCCCACAGAGCTATTAATAAAAGGATATATATTTTTAAGTAGGCTCCACACCCAGCTTGGAACCCAACGCGGGGTTTGAACTCACAACCCTGAGATCAAGACCTGAGCTGAGATCAAGAGTCAAAGCTTAACCGACTGAGCCACTCAGGTGAACCTAATAAAAGGATATTTTGTTCTTATTGCTATTATTGCAAGCATTCCTGCATTGAATATTTTTTGTGAATTGCACATTTGCTGTGAATTGCATAATCAAAACTACGTCCGTAGTATGCCATTGATATCCATAGCTATCATAACCATCATTTAAGGGCATGTCCCTAGTGAGTTGGGGGGAGTGGATTTGGAACCCAGATTTTCAGCCATCACGGATTACAGCTCTGGTTTCCTGAGCGCATGAGGTGGCTCAGTGGAGAGGCCTGTAAAGTGTGTGGTTCCTGGTGGTCACAATAATGGGGGGTATGTCAGTGCTTTAGCTGCTTGCCCCATCTCCATTACAGGAAGATAAGATACTTGTTATGCCAACATAGATCCCGCTAACCATCCTTAAGTTCCTCTCTATACAAATTCTAGAACTAGAACTGGTAATTCCATCCATCAACTAGAGCAGGGGTTGGCAAACTTTCTCTGATAAGGATCAGTCAGTAGATATTTTAGGATTTGAAGGCCACGGAATCTCTGTGTCAATGACTCAGGCTTGCCACTGTAGTGTGAAAGCAGCTGTCTTAGCTCAGGGAGCCATAACAAAATACTGTACACTTAAACAACAGGAATTTACTTCACACAGCTCTGGAGGCCAAGAAGTTCGAGATCAAGGTGCGGGACCCAGCTGGGTACCCCAGTAAGGGCTCTTTTCTTCCTGGCTTGTAGACCTCTGCCTTTTCTCTATGTCCCCACATGGCTGTGAGTAAGGGAGACAGAAAGAGAGGAAGGGAGAAAGAGAGAGAAAAAGAGAGAGAAAGTTCTCTCTCTAGTGCCTCTTTTTAGGGCAGAATTCTTATCATGAGGACCTCACCTTCATGACCTCATCTAAACCAAATTAGCTCCCCAAAACCTCTTTGTCAAATATCATATTAGGGGATTAGGACTTCAAGATCCGAAGTTTGGGGAGATACAGTTCAGTTCACAGCAGCAGCCAAAGATAATATGTAAATAAGTGACCATAGTTGTGCTTTAGCAAATTTTTATCTACACAAACAGGTAGCTTCCATGGGCCTTAGTGTGTCAATTGCTGGGAAGGACAATGAGAATGCAAATACAATTCTCTCCCCCTTATATTAGAAAACATCTCTATTACTTGCCGCTCAGAGGTTATCATGCAATGGAAAATACCATACATGAGAGGTGGCTGCAGAAACAGGTCAATCAAATGCATGCGTGAGGCAAGGCTCCCATGGCTGTTGAAGACCAGTGTTCACACCATACATAAGAGGGGCAGGGGCTCCTTGGTCTGGTTGCACACTGCCTTGGAATGCCAGCCCAGTGTTGCTTGGTCTGCATTTTTTTTTTTCCCCAGAGAATCCAGAGGTGCAAATTTTTACACAAAACCACACTAGTTTTGTAACTAATTTGCTTTGGCTTTTTAAAAGATAACATGGTGAAACATTGGGGCGCCTGGGTGGCGCAGTCGGTTAAGCGTCCGACTTCAGCCAGGTCACGATCTCGCGGTCCGTGAGTTTGAGCCCCACGTCAGGCTCTGGGCTGATGGCTCAGAGCCTGGAGCCTGTTTCCGATTCTGTGTCTCCCTCTCTCTCTGCCCCTCCCCTGTTCATGCTCTGTCTCTCTCTGTCCCCCCAAAAATAAATAAACGTTGAAAAAAATATATATATATATATAAAAATAAAGAGAACATGGTGAAACAATGCAAGTTTGATGAATGCCAGACTGATGAATCCAAGTGTGCTTGCTCTTGGTCCAAATGTTTGTGAACTAAATGGAATGAGTTTATGAAGTCTTGATCTCATGATAGTAGAAGCCTGAAATTTTTACCTAAAGCCTGTAAATTTGGATAAGAAAAATTATTACATCTTAATTTTCTTTATTTTTGGGGGCGCCTGGGTGGCGCAGTCGGTTAAGCATCTGACTTCAGCTCAGGTCATGATCTCGCGGTCCGTGAGTTCGAGCCCTGCGTCGGGCTCTGTGCTGACAGCTCAGAGCCTGGAGCCTGTTTCCGATTCTGCGTCTCCCTCTCTCTCTGCCCCTCCCCTGTTCATGCTCTGTCTCTGTCCCAAAAATAAATAAACGTTAAAAAAAAAAATTATTTTCTAAGTGAAATTTAGCTTTTCCTTCAATCATGAAGGTTGCTAACATACTACAGTATTACTAGTATTATTAAATAGTATTATTTACAATTATTAGTATATATTAGTATTATTAAATAGTATTATTTACAATTATTAGTATATATTAGTATTATTAAATAGTATTATTTCTTTACCAAAAGAACTCATAGATATTTTCTTATTATATTGTACTTGTTGAAGTGTTTAGGCTCATCACTGCTTAATAATTATGGAAATTCTTATAGACCTGCTACTAAGATGAGGTTATTGCATTAAAAAAGCACAGATGACTATTTTTTGTGAATTCTTTTTTAATATTTTGATAACTGGACTTCAACATAATGTTTTTTTTTTTTCCACTGGCAATACTATATATTTTATTTTGTGCATTTAAAGCAACACAGGCTTCCCTAGACTGCTGGAGATCAAGAACCCCCACACGACTGTCAGAAACTGAACTAAGTTGAACAAAAGGACGGGTTGGTGTATTTTTCTCAATAATAAGAACACAATTCCATAGTTTTCAGTAAGTTTAAACACATTCAGAAAAGGCATGGAGAGCAACAGCGGAAGGTTGGCTCACTCGCTGACTTGGGTTATGTATTTATGTACTTAATTAAGTGAAGCTACAATTTCCTGGAATGGCAGAATGGTGTTTATTAATTTCTTTTTTAATGTTTATTTATTTTTTTTTTTAATTTTTTTTTTCAACGTTTATTCATTTTTGGGACAGAGAGAGACAGAGCATGAACGGGGGAGGGGCAGAGAGAGAGGGAGACACAGAATCAGAAACAGGCTCCAATGTTTATTTATTTTTGAGAGAGAGAGAGAGAGAGAGCACACAAGTGAGACAGGGGCAGGAAGAGGGGGACAGAGGATCCAAAGTGGGCTCCGTGCTGACAGCAGCGAGTCTGATGTAGGGCTCGAACTCGTGAACTGATGACCTGAGCTAAAGTCGGATGCTGAACTGACTGAGCCACCCAGGTGCCCCAGACAAAATGGTGCTTATTAACTTGAGGACCAACCCTCAGGTCCAGGTCTGAAAAGGCAAGCGGCATACCCAGCACAGGTGATCTCTAAATTGTACGGGATTTTAATCAGACTGTTGAAGCAATTCGTGCACTTCTGCTCATTCTGCCTAGTTGTGATGCAATGAAGTTTACTGTGTAAAAAGAGTTAACGTAGCAGGTGTGACTGCTGTGCTTTACAAGACCTGCTTCTAGAGCAGGCTCTTGGCTGGCACCTGGGAACTCGGTTTCAGGAGGGTTCCCGTCAGGTTAATGGGTGAGAGTGGCTCACTGTGCCTACTCTGTTTATTCAAACAGTGTGGTCTCTGCTAAACATTTACTTATGGCCACATTAAGTGTGGTTGGGATTTTGAGTTGTTTCTAAATATTTCCTTCACTTTCAAGCTAGCACGAACATATTTTCCTCCAGACTGACTATTTGGATGAGTGAGGAGTTTTATTTGCTATTTTTGGTACCTTTTCTGACAAGACCCTTTGACAAAGTGTGGCACAGAGAGTATTGGCTGGCTCAGTGTATATCAGTATGCATCCATCACGGCCCTACTACATACCTAGGTGGTCATGGAGATAAAAGGCCCAGTGCCTGCTCTCTAGGGGCCTGCCGTCTAGCAAGAGTCAAATAAATCCTAACAGAGCCCGACAAATGCTATGAGAGGATTACATTCAGGGTAGAGAGTGTGGGTGGGGGTCATAGAGGAGATGAATCCAACTCATCCCAGAGGAAGACACAGGGAGGGATTCCAGGAGGTGATGATGACATGACTGGCATTAGGATTTTATTTTATTTTATTTATTTTATTTTATTTCATTATTTTATATTTTAATTGTGACTGTTCATTTCTACTTATTTGTATATTTATTTAGAGAGCATGAGCAGGGGAGGGACAGAGAGAGAATCTCAAGTAGGCTCCATAGCTCAGCACAGAGCCTGACTTGGGGCTCAGTCTCACCACCGTCACATCATGATCTGAGCCGAAATCAAGAGTTGGATGCTTACTGACTGAGCCACCCAGTCACCCCAGGATTTCATTTTAAACGGGATAATATTCAAGAGGAAGGAATGATCTTGCAGACCCCCTAGTCCAATTTATTTTCTTTATAGATGAGAAAACTGAGACCCAGTGAATTAAGTGACTTGCTCAGGTTTGCTTAGCAAATAAGCATCAGGGCTGGGATGGGAATCCAAGTCCTTTGAATTCCATGCTGGTGGTATTTTTACTAGCTAGCCTAGTTTAAAAGCCTTGTGTCGAAGACAGTGAGTAAATGCAATACTTGGCTGTGTTCATTTTTAACAGGGAAAAAGGAAGGTAGACGGCATGAGTTTGCCTGTGATTCGTAGACTGATTTTAGTGTTTTTCACATCATGATTAGGGATAAAACTAACAGCAGAGCAGAAAAACCAGGCTATCGGCAGTGTTCAGAGTTGTGAACAGGATTCCCAGTCTCAGTGCGAGCCAATGTGTGTGATGTGGCCACAGCGGGTGTGCCGCTTGCGTTGTGAAGGGTCTCATTTTTAGGAAAAGCATGGAACTTCCGACATATCAGTGTTGTTCAAGAAGTATTACTGAACACGGTAAAATACTGCTTTGCTGATAATACTATGTTTCTAATATACTCTCTGCTATCTTGTCAATACTTTTAAGAACTATACTGGCTGCCACCCCGTTAGTATAAACGTGTAAAAAAGGAAATTTCTCACATTAAACAAAACTCCTATTTTTTACATCTTTGTATTTTAAGCTACTTTCTTAAGAATTGAGCACTTTCACATTAGAAGTTATGAAAAAAAATACTGACAAGTTTCCTGCCAGAAGTGACATTTATTAGTACTAAAAATGTTTGTTGATTAAAAAGGGGCAAGAGGGGGAGGAAGGAAGAAAGATTGGAAGAAAGAAATAAAAGGACAACAAGTATTTTCATACAGAATTGGGAAAATCTGAGACTTGACTGACAGCAGGAAACAGACAGGGAATGAGCTGATACCGAGAACGATTCTTTGTTAGGAATGAGAACTAAGATAACCATGTGGTCAGTTCCAAAAAAACAAAACAACTGGGAAGAGATCGCTAACTGAAATTTGAAAGGAAAGAAAAATAGTTAAGACAGAACAATGTGAATATAGTCCTAAAATTGTGCAATAAACTGGGCTTCCCTTTTAAAGGCCATGTCTATGGGACATCTGGGTGGTTCAGTGGTTAAGCAACCAACTCTTGATTTCGGCTCAGGTCATGATCTCACGATTCGTGAGTTTGAGCCCCACATCGGGCTCCACACTGTAACAGTGTGGAGTCTGCTTGAGGTTCTTTCTCTCTCTCTGCTCCTCCCATGTGCTCTCTCAAAATAAATAAATAAACTTAATAAAATAATGTTTTTAAATACCATATCTATTATGTTAATGAGTAGAAACCCCTCTTGTGGTTCCAGATTGAGTGGTCATGGACAGAGAACTCATGTGTCTTTTCATTCCATGGCTCTGCTGACTTTATTGCTGTTGTCATGAAAATTTCTAAGCCAAATGGTTCTAGAGAAATGTTTCCAGTACATCTACTATTATGATGGAGTGGATCTCCTTGGACCTTGATCAAAAGTGATGCCAAATTGGGGCGCCTGGGTGGCTCAGTTGGTTAAGCCACTCTGTCTCTCCCTTGCTTGCTCTCTCTCTCTCAAAAATAGATAAATAAACTTCAAAAAACTTAAAAAAAAAGTGATGCCAAACTGACACTTGCCCTTAGTTGTGGTCTCAAAGAAACACCTCTATGGTTGCCTTGGAGACCCATCTTGCTCCTAGTTTATGCTCCTTTTTACTGAACATCTGTATACCCCTTAGTTCAGACACAAACTAATCCAAGACCTATTAACAGTATTAATTTATCCCTTGTATTAATCTGTTCAGAATGCCATAACAAAATAACACAGACTGGATGGTTAAACTGAAAGGTATTGTCTGACAGCCTTCAGGCTAGAAGTTCAAGACCAAAGTGCCAGCGAGGTTGGTGTCTGCTGAGAGTTCTGTCCTCTGTCCTTGGGTTGCAGATGGCTGCCTTCTGGCTGTGTGCTCATATGGTCTTTCCTCTGTGAAGGAAGTTTCTGGTGTCTCTTCTTAATCCTGTTGGATCAGAGCCCCAACCTTATGACTTCATTTAACTATGATTGTTTCTTTAGAGGCCCCATCTTCAGAGACAGCCACACTGGGGGTTAGAGCTTAGATATATGATTTGGGAGGAAGACACAACACTTTTTTTTTTTTTAATTAAATGTGAAGGAGTAACTTTGAGAAGTTTTCTAAAATCAAAACTTACAACTGAAATAGGTCTGGATTACTGGGGATATGCATCAGCATCAACTTTCAGTACTGGCTGCTGTAACTTCTCGGCAATGCATAATTATCATTACTAGCAAAACGTTCTTGCCCTCCTACAGTGATTTAAGAAAGGATCCCATTTAAACTTAGAAAAATTTCCCCCCAAGAATGATGAATGCAAATTGTAAATTGGAAAAACAGAACATAAAAGTAGTTATCCCTTTCCTCCCATAAAACCAGGATCCTTTTCCTCAAATGGCAGTATTCTTAAGTAGAGAGTAACAGAAGCCAGCTGGCCATTTATGGGTGGCCAGAGCACCAATCCTGTATTTTAATATCACAGTGGAAAGAAATCGTGGGTTAGGGTCACTCATGCATTAGCACAGGCTCAGAACTCAGTAACTGTTTTTCTTTCCAAAAAGCATTCTTATCCTGGTGAATCCAGTGACACGGAATGTATTTTTTTCTTTGAGCAGTGAAGCATCTCTATAACAATTACCTTTTATAGATGGAAGACAGACTGGAATTGGATACTGAACAGGCTTTGAGTACTTGCTTGGTGTACATGTGTTGCAGACTACATGTATTTCAGGGGTCAGTAGTGGCTTCTTTGAAGAAGTAGCCTAGGATTCTGATAAGGGGAGTTCCAACTCCACTATTTCCCCCCCTTTCTCCCACCCTGGTACATCAGCTGAACAAAATACGGGGGTATATTCATTCCATATCCCTGCAAGCTCGTATCCAATTAAAAAGACATCACTAAAACACTGTCCACACTTGGAACAAAAGCTAATATGGTCTCCATAAAACTCTGAAGTATTCCAGAGAATCTGTGCTTCTCTCATAGCACTGATTCTGGTACTTGGGTTTCCTATTTGCATGTTTGTTTTTTCAATTAAACAACGAGCTCCTTAAAGTAGGTATTTTTCTGTAATCTCTTTGCCATTGCCAATGACCAGAATAGTGCCTGCTGTGTAACTGAATGAATGAATCAGTGAATGAATGCAAAGTGAATCTGACATCCTGGCCAGCATAGTTTTTATCATCACTGACTACAATAATCACTGTCATCCAGAAAAACAAATGATGCCCTTGACGATTTTGGCAGAGAGCCTTATGAAATAGGATTATGAAAAGGACCATTACGAATTAGTGTTAAATCACAATTAGAGCTAACTTCCAGCTGCAGTTTCTAACCATTTCTGCCTGCGGAGTCCACACAATGCCCCGTCTCTCTAGCACTTTCAGAAGACAGCAAGGTTGACATCACTATCGCGTGAATTTAGATCACCTGATGCCAGGGGCTGTGCTTGTCAGAACAGTGCTTTCATCTCATTTGAAAGGACTTTAAAGAACAGACTTTTTTTCTCATCGTTTCCCTTGTATAATCTGCATACACCCTTGAGTGTGAGCAGAGAGCTACTATCTTAGCTGATCATCAGGATCGCAAATGCGTGTGAACTATTAGAAACACTGGCCATAGCCTGTACCCGGCAGCTTGTAGAAGTTTCACCTCCAAACTCATGTAGCTCTGTACCTTGCGGTTCACACATCGCGGGCCTTGTCGCATTTGGGCTTCAAATCAACACTGGAGGGAAGTGAGCCAAGAGAGGTGAGGCGACTTGCTCGAGGCCACACAGCCAATCGCTGTTCTGAAGTTCCAGCCTCCAGTGTCTCAGCTTCAGGCTGGCGCTCACCCCGCTGATGGTGGTTGAAAGAGGCAGACTTTCAGCAATTCCAGAAGTTTATCATGTGCATTTAGAGGAAGCAGAGACTTAATTATGCAGTCTTTTGATTCCTTAAGCTGCTTCTATTTAGGGCTGTCTTGATCTGCTTCCAGACAGAATAAAAACTTTTCCACATTTAGCTCTCAGGACATAGGTTCACAGATCCCTCACTCTTCAGTAATACCTCCAAAGCAGCTATTTAAGGACAGTGTTTCTCAAGTTTCAGAGTGGGGCTGAATTCAGTAAGTTACCAACATACTTGAAGGGAGATCATACTGTCTGTTTGATAGCTCCCCTTTTCAAAACTAGAGTTTATTTTTATTGCAAGAAAATATGTCTTCTAGTAATAAATGAGGGAATAAGCATTTAGTATAGTCAGAAGAGTATTTAACCTAAGAAATGATAAAATTATAATTTTATAAATTATTTTTCTTGGGAATCCTCAAAGTAGCCAACAGTCCACTTGAAACATTTGATTTTATTTTAGGGCTGAATCCTGCCTTACAATAGTGCCTTTTTAGGGGTGTCATAGCTGGATACCAGACTATTCATTTCCATGTGTCAACAACCACTTCTGAATTCTCAACAATTAATATTTGATGAAGGGGCCTCTGGAAGTACAGTGCTATATCACACCATCTTCATTTGTAGGAAACCCCTCCTTTTGAATGAAAAAAAGCAAGGATTTCTATTAAGACCGAGAGGCGCCTGGGTGGCTCAGTAGGTTAAGCGTCCCACTTCAGCTCAAGTAATGGTCTCACAGCTCTTAGGTTCGAGTCTCATGTCAAGCTCTGTGCTGACAGCTCAGAGCCCAGAGCCTGTTTCAGATTCTGTGTCTCCCTCTCTGCCCCTCCCCTGCTCACATTCTGTCTCTGCCTCTCTCTCTCTCTCAAAAATAAACATTAAAACAAATTTAAAAAATATATTAAAACAGAAATGTACATAATATTTGCCTCCCTAATTTCTTTAGATATTGATTTGAATTTTGAATATACACAATGTTTCCTATATTTGTTTCTTATGTATCTTTTTCCTTCTCTGTTATGGAAAAAGAAGTCAATGGATCACCTATGATTGTACATATAATATGTATATAATATAAAATATATACTATATAATAATAGGTATGTATTTTACATATGTGTGTATACACACACACACACACACACATATATATATATATATATATATATGTAATGTTAACTTTGGATCTCTTCGTGGATCAGTACTTTAGTATATTTTTAGGTAGAGCTCTTTGGGGGGGTTCCTCCCACCCAACCCCCAAGTTAACATCTAAATTTGATGATATAGTTTGTCCTTGTAGGAATTTCTTCCCATCAGTTTTTGAGCTTAATCCACTGACTCAGCTTCTTCTATTCTCTGAGGAACCTCAGAAAATATCGAGATCAATAGACGTGTATTCAAAAGGTTTCTGTGTTGATTCTAAGTAGTTTGTAACACTTTACAACAGATTTTGAAAGGCTTTTGGTTATTCAAAGGGGCGTTTTCAAGATGTTTACAGTGCCAAAAAAGTGAAATAAATATTAGATTTAAAACATATCAATGTATGTAGAATAGGAAGCATTTTAGAGCATTATATACATTTTGCAAACAAACAAAAAAATAGAGATCTGCTCTGTGGTCAGATTGAATTCTTAATAGTTAACGATTATGACCAAAATAGTATCTGTCTTCCTGGAATGTCCGTTTTTTTCCCCATCTGTAAGGTGCATTTAATAGATTTTGACATTCTAATCAAGTGATCTTTCCCCAAAGGAGTCAAATCAAGTCATTCTACTAAATAATCAGAGACACTCAGATGACCCAGCGAGGCTACAGTAATTTCTCCCAGAGAAAGTCATTCATTTTCTGCCTCTTCTTTCTGAATCAGGTTATACTTGATTTAACCCAACACTTTCAGAAGTTGATATTTGATGTCACTGGGGTCTGCGCTGTGTCCACAGTTTCATCCTTTAGAGAGCGTTGTCAATCTGCAGCGGTTCAGCAGAGGCTCCATCCCTCAGAAAACTCACAATCTGGAATGCAAATCGCAGGCTAAACATGGGAACTGCTCATTTTGCGTGCATGAAGCAGCCAGGTTCCCCTAACAGCAGGGCACAGAGGTGATGCTGGGCACTGGACCCTGGCCAGGGATTTGCTTCCCTCTCTTACAGGTATTTTAGCAACTACTTTAAAGGTGGCTGTGAATGGCATCATAATCCCAGCATGTGAAATGGGTAATATGTAACAGGTCCTTTGAAAGTTAGTTTCCCGTGGCAGGAAGATACATACCTCCTCCTGAATGAGAAAATTAGTGTTTCCTAATGTTCGGAAATTCAGAGACTGGATGTCAGATGGCCTACTTAGCCATTATAGAGTGCACTGTTGCGTGGGGAAGGGTCTGTTGCACCAGAAAAAAGCAAGCATGAGAGATCAGATCCAGCCTTCTGGATTTATGATTCCATAAAGTGAGGCTGACTGCCGGCTTATGAATAGTAACATTTTCACACCTGACGGTCACCAAGTGGCTTGTTAGAGAAATTTACTGGGAAGACTTTCTCCACAGACTGTTTGGGAGTGGGAGTGGTGGTGTGGAGCAAAGAACAATGGCTGGCAGGGCCTCATTCCCTTTACTCTAAGGCAGCTGACTTCTCCCAAGAAGTCCGCAAAGAAGGTCTTAACATGGATGTTCGCCCTGGTGAGAAAACTAGGAAAGCAAATTTGGATTTGGTAGCTTTGCCAGTCCGAAGAGTCTCTCTTGTGGGGCTCCTAGGCCATTCTACTTGGTACATTCCTTTTAGAAGGGTGTTTTTAATTGTGAACCAGCAACTCTATGGAGGTTGACAACATTAATGAAGCTCAAACAATGAGAAAGAGACAGAGAGAGAGAGAGACAGAGAGAAAACTTTAAAAATTCAAAGATCCATCAAGATAAGTCTGTCAGAAGAAAAGATTTGCAACACATGTAATTATATGAAAATGTATCGATGCTCGAGGGTAAGCTGGCTTTACTATAAACCAAACAGCATATAAGACACTTGAATTTAGAGTTTTGGAGTATATTTTATAAAACAAACATATCAATCTCCTTCTGGAAGCACGGGTGCCTCATGGTCTAATATCCATAGCCCAGAAATAAATTTGCCATTGATGCCATAGAACTTCAAACTATCCAAGTATTTTTTTCATTTTTTCCAAACTCTTTTCAGGAAAATGTGAGCAACTTAGAAAACCGCTACTTTCGATTTCAGTGAGTGGCAGGATTCAATAGCCAGGTGTGCTCCAGTGTGTCAAAGATGTAGCCGCTTAATTTTGGTTAAAGAAGATCAGAGATGTATTTAATATCTCACCAAAATAAAATCTATCTACTGTGAGTGACCTGGACTAGAATAAAGAAAAACTCTAACCATTTGTAGAGCAACAAAAGTGGTTATTTTAAATGGAGAGCAAGGGCAAAGATATTCCTTTGGTGAGATATAAAAAGACTCCTGGTCTCCAAACATTGTGAAAATATGGCACAGAAAAATCATCAAGATTTGGACAAATGGAAGACAAGTTGGGAAAAACTATATTATGAAACTTGAATTGCTATTTTATAAAAGAAACCAATCAATCACCTTATCCTGTGACTTCAGCTCCTTCCTTAAGGATCAGCTTTGCCCCCACTTTCTCCATTCACCTCCTGCTCTCCAGCTGTATGGGATCTCTACTTCCTCTGTATCATTTTTTCAATATTTACTGTATGTTGCTTTGCAAGGTTACATGTATTGAACAGACACCCTGTCTTCACACATTGACTGTTAAGCTGTTAAAGATAGAGAAATGGCTACTATCCCATATTTCCACCTGCTCTTTGTACTCTAGCACTCCAGTGACATTTTGTTGATTGAATAAGTAACAATATTGCAGAGTTCACTGACTTAAAGCAAGGTGTGCTGCTTCCCTTTCTAGTAGTAGAGACTGACACCCATGGAGGAGTGTGTCTGGAGAGGAAAGTAGCAGGAAAAGAGGTATCTGCTTTATATATTTTTTTTAATTCTGATAACTACTGGGCTCCTTTTGAATGTAGATTTCATAAGAATTTGCAAAAGTTACACTTTAGAGACATTAGAAAATTCTTTGGGGCATTAAACATAAAACATGTAGACTTGCCATTGGGTTACTGTGAGCAAATACATCTTAACTGATTAAAATTTGTCCCCAAACAGTAAAGAGAAATGGCAATATTTGGGATTCTCCAGGAGGCACTTGAATTACTTCTTTGCTAGAAGTAGATGTTCAATTTAGAATAAATCTTTAGTTGTTTTGGTGAAGGAAAAAGGGAAAAGCATGTCCTAAACACATGGCTCCTGTGCTCTTAAACAACTGGAGGTAGGAGAAGTGGGCCATAGCTTTCACCCAATTCAGAAATAAAAGTGATCTTATTGACACCCATAGGCAAAGGGCATCTATACTCTTTCCCAGGGAATGTTCCGACATCTCTCTTCGTAAGGACTAGAAAGCCAGCTTTGGGTTCAAGTGTATGATCTTGTGCACTTGGGTTTACTCACTATGCCTCTGTTTATGCATCTGTAAAATGAGATTAACGGTAGCCAATGAAGAGCCATTGAGTGCTTAAGTGCTAGTCACTTTTCTAAATGCAGAATATCTAGGAGTGAATAAACGAGATATGTTCCCTGTCCTCATGGGGTTCAGGATCTAGCGCCTGCCTCACAGAGTTGTTGGATTAAATGCATACAGACTATCCCATATGAGGTTTTAGTGGAAGTTAGCAGTGATGATGGCAGTGGTAATGGTGATGAAGACAGTGATATGGATGCGTTTCATAAATGGCAATGCCAGACTGGTGCCCAAGATTCTCTCCCAAAATTCTAATGGGAAGAGAAGTTCAGTATTGTCTCAGTATTAGTTGGGTGTGTCTGTCACTGGTGCTAAGAAAGTAAGAGAAATGATAACAAAGTACCTCGATCTAGTCATCTCTAGAAGATAGAACCCCCCTCTTATAAACAAAATCCAACAGGTAACGACAAGGAATTCCATATGCAACAGTGAAATAGGCTGAGAACTGCAGAAATAAACATTTCTACACTTGCCCAGAATAATGTTGATTTTTCCCAAAGGAAAGGCCTACTTTCTTCTGTTAACACAAAACAATATCTCCCTCCACCTCTTTCTAAACTCCACACATTCAGCATAACTTCTGTTACGAGTAAACTCCCCACTGTGGTCTCTAACATTTGATGAAGTTATTTGGTGAACGATACATATTAAGAAAACAGACAGGGGTTGGAATGTCAAGTCCAGGTCTTGCCACTTTTTGCTCACGGATTGCATTTCTCTAGCCTAGGTTAGTAAGCAGCGTCCATGCTCCCCTTTGTTGTGCATGCTAAGATTAGCGTTAGCCAATTTAATTTGATCTGAAAACTTGCACTTTAACTATAGGTTCTAAACTTCTCCTAAATGACATCTATCGAGTTTGTCTGAGCATTCTGCTTTCCATTGAAATAGTCCTCCCCACCTTGCCCCCGTGGCTATAGAAACAGTTATTTACATAAATGTGTTTGCCTTAATGGGTGACACTCAGGGGACACATTGGGGAAAATGGAAAAAAAGCTTTCCAATCTGTGCCTACTATTAACCCAGTAGTTTTGTAAACCAAGAGCTCGGTTCATTCTTTTATTTAGAATCTGAAGCTAAATTTGCATTGAACTTTTAGAAATGAAAGGCAACTACATTTCCTTTCATAAAATTTTCATTTCACCTGCTCTTAACATTAGGACATCTCTGAAGGACTGACTTAAAAAACAATACTAGTTGTATCCATTCATCTGCTCAGGAGAGAACACAATAAAGAAAGGCCACTGGTAATGTGAAGAAAGAGAAATATTGCTTGAACAAGCTCATTCCACTAGTCAAATTTGTCAAAGAAAAGGTGAGCTAATATCATTCCTTTTTATAATATTCTCTGCAAGAAAAAGTTGCTCATTTTATCCGTGCTTGACATTTCATAGTAAAGGTAACATTCATTTTTAATGAAAAATATTCCACAGGATTATTAATTAAAGGGAATGCAGGAAGAGAGATCTGTCATTTAAAAAGAGAGCAACTCATGAACGAGAGAAAGTCTCCAGTCAAAAATGCAGCTCAGTGAACTTCTCTCAGGATTTCTGGCTGGCTGGGCAGCCCTCTATCCTGCCTCTATCCTGGATGGCACCCATGTCATCTGGGCATGGGTTCTTTTGCATCAGAGCTTTGGTAAACTTGGAGTTCTAGCCCCTTTAGCTTATTGCTTGAATCTTTGATTATCCTTCTTATTTTGGGCCCATTGTTCTCACCAAATTGTAAACTACTTGAGGTCAAAGATTGTGAATAAAGTAATCATAGCACTTAGAGGAGAATTTTGTGCTGTACAGTTCAAAAAACGTTTGGCAGGAGAGTGCATCAATATTTGAGTGCCTCCTATTTACAAGAGGACTGAATATAGTTATTATTACATGGATTTATGTTCCCCTGGCATAGATAATATCTGTAAGAAGGGGTTAAAGAGGTTAGAGTTGTTTAATTTGTTGAAGAGAAGTTAATGCTATAAAAAAATCTGGAACATAGCAAGGTCATGAGAAATTGTAACACATATTTTCCCTTTGATGAGGTCATACTTCCTTCCCACCTCCTGGAACTTCCAGTCTTTCCTCTCTCCCCACTCCCTACACCTTCTTCTCCACACAGCTCTCAGGAGCTTAGAAATAGCCACTCTTTGGCCAAGTCTGATATCTATCTTTTGAGGCATTGTGGAAGTGCAAGGGATCATAGAGTATCCTTATGTTCAGCCCATATTTGGAACCAACTGAGAGACCAAAATATGACAATTACTACTAAGGAAGCTGATGGGAGGATATGGGTTTAGGGCTTTATCAAGTGGACTTTATGCATGTTAGCCCTGAGCCAGGCATATTTACTGTCTAGGCACTGGTCTGGCTGGGAAACCAAAGCTCTTTCCCAACCAGGGAACCTGCTCTGATACACTCATGCCTCCGTCCATAGGCCAAAATGCCCCCTCTTTGCAGGAAGGACTCCTTAAAAGGGGAGAGGAAATGGACCGGCTCCACTTCTTTTTCCAACCTCACGAAGCAGAGACATCACTCCTTTTCTGGGGAGAAGGAAGTGAAAGATGGAGGAAAATGTTAGGAATATTTGCCTTGTAGAAGTCCCTTCATTTGGATACATACTTATTCTCCCCTAGTGAGTGCAAGTGGAATCACAGTACTTATGAATCATTTATAATATACAGGCATAGCATACATATGCATAAAATGTATAGCATTTATAACATGTATGACATTTATATATATTTGTAACATAAAATTTATAGCAGATACATATAAACATAAAACTCACGTATGGGTATATAACACAAGTATTTTATAGTATAATACATATATTACATATTACATATGTGTATTTACACTCTAAAAGATCATTCAATTTCTACCAGTGGAATTTCAGGCAAAGGGATTATGACATGAAGGATTGCAGGTAACGCAGAGGAGATGCCACGGGGCCATGATCATTTTGGGGGATGATTTAGATCAGACCATACAGGAAAGTGAGGATTGTGGATTAAGTACACCAGAATCACTTGGATGTTTAATCAAGTTGCAGGTTTTTGGGTCCCACTTCAGACACTAAACCATAGTTAGCAGGTTTGGGGGTTAAGGATTCACTCCAGGTGATTCATGTGGACAGCAGGATTGGGAAGCTATTGCCAAAGCAGAAACTGTCTGACCGTAAAGTGTGTAGGGGATTGCAATCCGCTTTTGTGGTCACCTATTCTCCCCTGAAGGAGAGAATGCCTCAGCCACAAGGTGAATTATTTAGATTATGGATGAAGCTATCTTGGCAATAAGGGTGACCAAGGAAATAGCTGCTCTGTATGGAAATTGTGAATAGTCTGAAACGTATAGCATTTTCTACCTAGAGATTCCTGACATTTACATCCATGCTGCGACATATGATGCATATAGGAGGCAGGGCTGGTATTATCCGGTCAGCCTATCTTCTTACGGACCTCTGTAATGAATATCCTCGCCCCTCACCAACATTCAACTCCCAATCAGCCTTTATTCTGAGGGTCTCTCTGGCCCCTTGCCTCTATCAAAGTCTCTCTTCCAAGGATTGTTTAAATAAAAATAAATAAAATATATGTGATTGGTTCTCTGAATGTTTTAAACCATATATCACATAGATATTAAATTTATACTTGTTTAGAGAGCTGATGAACTCGGTACTTTTGAACACCCCATACAGTGTTAGATATTCTAAGGAAATACTGCTTTTGTTGGAAAGCCAGTTTCAACTTAACATTGATTATAGGTTAAAGTTCCCTTTACTAGGATGACAACCTCTTGTAATGTGAGGACAGCATGTTATTCTTTAGAAGTAATGTGGCTGCTGTTCTGTCTGGGACCAGACCTGCCTGAAGATGGGGGGACAGGTGACATTTTGAGACTTTCCACTTCTTGAGCTTGTGATCTACATAGACAAGCTGAATAACCTGCCACTGACTTCATTTGCTGCACAAGATAACTTCTGTGCATTAAAAGCCTGGAGCTTTGACCTTCACTCTTGCGGGCAACTTGTGTGACGTCAGTGTCTTATAGGGCAGCGAAATGGTGAAGAACTCCCTCTGCTAGACTCCAGTCAAAACAACATGGAGACGCAAAGCCTAAATTGTAGAAGCCTGCGGATATGTTCTTAGAAGGACACATCCTTTACATTCTCCCTGGTGTCTCTTCCCACTTTCCTTCTTTGTCCCTTTCTTACACCTTTTGGATTAGAGGGTGTTCTGAAAGTTACGATGTTTTACTTGAAGTTTTTCAAAGCTTCTGATTCTCCAGCTCATGGAAATAAGCATATGGTGTGGAATGAAAGTTCCTGCTGTTTTAGCCATTTCAAATCAGAGAAGCTTTTCTCAGAGGCCTCTGAATGATTGATTTGGTGAGTGATTGGCCATGGTTCCTGGCCATAGTGTGAAGCTTGGTGCCAATTGTCAAGAAGTGAGTTTTCGTTTCGCTATTCTACTTGTTATTTCAGAGTATATTAACTCATGTGGTTATGCTTCCTCTCCCAAAGATCTGGTCAAGATATGAAAAGCTCTTTTTGTCATTATTTAATATCTCAAACCATAATAAGTCCCCCCCCCCCCCCGCTCTTTCTCTCTCTCATTTTTTTTTAATTGATTTGATGTCAGGAAGTCCATTGGCAGTATTCTGAGCCTATCTGTGATAATATGGGAAAAATTATTGAGTAGGAATTAGAAAATCTAGATGTAAGTAACATTTCTTACTTCTTTCCTTGGGTGACCACCTTAATCTGTTGTGCCTCAATTTGATTATCCTTAAAATTGGAATAATTATAACCTCTGACACCTCCACAATTACAGGTTAGAAAACTATTGAAAATGCAGTTTCTTACATTACTTCTTCAGGAAACATATCATTGTCTGCATTTTATAGACAAGGAGACCAAGTCTTGGAGAAGCAGGTAACCTGCTAAGATCCCTCAATGTTAAATGGTACAATAATAGTCTTGGAAACCAAACCCAAATCTTCAGAAAGTTTACTAATTTTGCTTTAACGAATATGTCCCTTACAGAGCTCATGGAATTATTGGGAGTAGTAAGGATAGTAATAGCAAAGGGCTTTTTAAAAAAATCAATATGAATGTGTATTAATATGTAATAAAGGAGAATTCTCTTTACCAAAGAAATCCTTTACTATTCTTACTTTTCTCTTTAGTTCCTTGAAGTTAGAGAGTTTAAAGTTGATACAGAATAAATAAATTAATATAGAGGCAAACCTTTGGATGGCAGTTCAAGAACTTAATTCCTTATTGCTTTAGTGTCTAGCCATTCCAAACCAGGTCAGGGCTGTTTCTTGCCTCTTACATGGGGGGGGGGGGGGGGGGGGAAGACTGCACTGACAACTCCTGATTATACATGGTGCTATGCAAACAGCTTTCTCTATCTGGATAAGAGAGCTTTCTTTCAAAACCTACACCATTCAGCAAATCTCTAGTGACTTCCACAGCTGTGCTCAGGAGAAACATTATTGTTAAAATAAACAAATACCTGTTATTGTTCACCATGAAGCCACCAAGAATTATCCATGTGAGGAAACAATTTCTTTGCAGATCGAGCCCTGCTGTTCACAGCTTCTGTCCTTGTGATTTTTGATGACGGCCTCATATTTGAGCCACTCTATTTTCTTTGACTGCAATGTCCCAATGCATATATCCTATTCCTCCTGAGTGGCAATCACTCAAGCTTTTCATTGCATCTTATCTACTGTGGAGGATGGCTGCTTAGCTCCTCAAGATGCTCCCCAATATGTGAATTTCATGTATATCAGATATACATGAAGTATACCCTCCAAATCTGTTGGGGATTAGCATGTTTTTGCATGATGTGGTGGTAGATGGAAACAGATACGTTGACTTATAGAAATTAAAAAAAAAGAACTGCAAGTTTGGATGTTGTAAGTTCTATGTTCAGCTTGGGTGGTGTTGTGCTTCCGCCACCAGCATGGTGTTGCAATGGAATATAGAGCTTCCTGAAGACAAAGAGACTGCTATAGATTAAATGTGTCCGCCAGCCCCTAAAATTCATATGTTGAAATCCCAACCCTAAGGTGATGGTATGAGGAAGTAGGGCTTTGGGGAGGTAAACAGGTTATAAGAACACAGCCGTAATGACCAGGATTAGTGCCCTTATAAAAGAGGCCCGGAAAGATCCCTTTGCCTTGTGCTCTGTGAGGGCACAGAGAGAAGGCACCCTCTATGAACTGGAAAACAGCTCTTCACCAGACACTGAATCTGCTGTGCATGGTTTTGGTCTCCTCAGCCTCCAGAATGGGGAGAAATAAATTTCTGCTACTGATAAGCCACTCAGTTGATAATATTTTTGTCATACCAGTCGCAGCAGACTAAGAGATCCACATCTAACCAACAGATATGTATTGAGTGACTGCTAGGTGACAAAAAGTTGAAATGGAATAAAAAAAAAACAATAATGAAGTGAAAACCCTCTTCTTGGCATCAGCTTCATTCTGGGAATTAAACTGCCGAGATACAGGGTGGAGTATTTATATAGAACGCATCCAGAGATCTGATCCTCTGTGGACACAGGCAACATAGCAAATACAGGTTAAGGGGCCATCCCAGCCTCCAGCTGGAGGTCTGCCTGTAAAGGCAAGTTTGTGTTTTGGTACTGATTTCTAACTTTCACCTTGAAAGATGAAGCAGGGAATCTTGGAGTGCTGCAAGCAGTATTTTTCCACCCAGGCTGCACAGTACAATCATTCCGGGAGCTTTGGAAAAAAAGTCTGATGCTAAGCCTCATCCTGGAGATTCTAATTTAAATTGGTTTGGGACAAGGCATAGGTATCCTTTGCTTTCTTTCTTTTTTTTTAAATGTTCTCTGAGTGATTTTAATGTGCAGCCAGGGTTGAAAATTATTGTACTAGATCAGTGATTCTAAAATGGTGTACAAAATCACCCAGGGCGGGGGTGGGGGGACATTGGTTAAAATTTAGATTCCTGGGACTGACCTTCAAAAATTCTGATTTGGTTGGTTTGAAGTGGGACCCAGGAATCTACCCTAAATGATTATAATTTGCATGCTTCTTGGAAAACACTTTGAAAAACACCACTTGTGAGCTTTAAGTATTTGTAATGTCATTGGCTGTTTTATGGGAACCAGACTAGAGATTTCAATTCACTAAAAATGAGTATCTACACTCATCCCTCTCAGCTCAAGGAAATGAATGTAGCATTTATTCCTTCTTATTTTTAAAAAATCTTCCCTTCTCCTTCGTCTATAAAATTAGATATTTTTTTGTATAAGAGCTTCTCACCTTTTCAGCACAGACTCAGTCTATGAAATTATTAAGAGTTCTGCTTGCAGTTTTCATAAAAAATTAATTGAATTATTTTTATTAACTTTATTTAGAATTTTTACTTAACTCATTTAATGTTAACTTAGTTTTATTAAAATCGATAATAAAGTCTAAGAGAAATGAAGATCATTCAGAAATCTCAAATAAGTTGAATCATACTATAAGATACTTTGTGCTTTTTTGCCACTTGTGACTAGCTATTTTAAAGCTTCTAAAATATGTTGTACACTTTTCATGACACCAGTTTCAATATATTATTTCATTTAATCCTACAAAGCCTTTGAGGAAGATACTACCATTCCATATTATTAGCCAGAAAACTGAGATCCATAGAGGCTAAGACAAGGTTGATCCTCTAATAAGCAGCAGAAATGGAATTTATACCCCAGGGTCTTTGAGGCCAGTGGTCTTTTCTTATACCAAACTGTCTTTAGCTACAGAAAATTTTTGCAGAATTGGCAACTTACAGTGATTTTTATTGAAACCACTGGTGCTATTCTTTCTTTGCATAGATGTTTATTAAAACACAGTTGTAGGGGCTATTGTAAAATAAAAGCAAAAACCAAAGCTGTATTACTGCCTAAAAGTTTTAGCCAAAAGTTTTACTCACTTTCTCCTTCTCTCTCTGTCTCTGACAATACATTAAAAAAATAATAATCATTCTAAGTAAGCTATAACTACCACTCATGTGGGTGTGTCCTCTCCGTGCCTTATGTTATCACTGGGTGAGAACTCAGGTCCTACAAGACACCAGAGGAGATACAAGAGCTTTTACAATCCAAAATCTGGATAACTCAATCTTATTTTAACAGAAAGTTGGCTTGGTATGTTCAGTTCATTAAAAGAATTGATTCATGGTGTGCCAGCATTTCTCTATCTACAGAGCCTGTACCATATTAGAGGGTCACTCCATCTGCACCATCATGAGTTTTCCCTAAAAGCTTTTCTCCCGCCCAATCTAGCCTATTAGTAGAGCAGGTCCTTGTATCCTCAGTCAGCCTCTCATCTGAAAATATAATACAGGTTTGTTTGTTTTTTTCCTCCTACATCTGAAGCATTAAGTACCGTAGGAGACTTCTTAAGGAATAGATGCAAACCGCTTCATCTATCAGGACATTTTTTTTTTTTTTTCTTTTGCTGGGAGAGCTCTATCATGAGTCCTCCTCATCTAGCAGTCGATATAATAGTGTAAGATTATATATAATGCCCTTAAAAATGTAAGAGGGTGTCATTTATAAGCATTTTCCTCCTTTTTTTATACTCAAAGAAATCAAGGCATATGTTTCAATGACGTCCACTTGTCCACTTAAAAATAAGATGTTTCTGGAAATTAGCACATTCAGTTTAGTGAAGTAGGTAATGGAAGCCAGAAATAAGAATAGTGACAGCTTCCCAAGAGTTCTTTGTTTTAAGAGCTCATCAGTCTGTTTTGCTGTAAAGAGAGACGGGGAAGGAATTATATATTAGTGCATATTAATTCCATTCGTAGTCAGTATTATCCAAAAGTGATTCCTTGACACTAAACAACCAGCTGTGTAACGTAGAGTTGACTAAACTTCATATCCACCTCCCTATTAAATATCTTTTATTTTATGCATAACTTGTCAGAATACATGAATAACAAAATAAGTTTAATAAAAATAAACAAAGGAAGAAAATCAAATGAAGTGCAAACATAGGGATGTTATCCTTTTGGGATTACATCTGTTAATTGTCATGTTCTTCTCTGAACTAGCTTCACAGACCAGGAAGGCTTTTTCAGAGAGGGGGGAGAGCAAGGGGCAAACCTAGGTGCCATGTTAGAAAGTCAGCAGGGGAACAAAATGGGCTGGTGGCTGTGAGCAAGAGAGCAATAGATTAAATAGTAGGGATCTCCCTCTGACCAGCAAGGCAAGAGATCCAATAGTATTCTCCTTATCGAGTTTCTGAGATTAAGTAAAACAAATAAACACATACACACCCAAAGACGGACAATGGACAGATAGTAGATAATGATAAGTATTGTGTGTTTCTGTACTCAAGTACATTCTTACAGTCCACATACACACCTTTTGTTATTGTGGCCCCATGGTTATTTAACAAAGGTATGTTGATATCTTAGGCCATTCAGTCACAGACTGCTGCTTGATCTTTACTCTCCTGTTGGTTTAATCAGATCTGATGTGTTTAAATGTGTGATCTCTAGGAATGGAAAGAAGCTTAACTATCTACATGGTATGTTTGTCTGTCAAGAGAAAAGATCCTTAATGCTGCTGATTCAGATGTTAAAACATCCCCATCCCACCCCTCCAAAAACACCATCTTACTTGCCTAAAAGGTTTACAGTTAATTATGTTCTGTGTTTGGAGGCTATTATAAAATACCATTAAACTGTTGTTGTAAATCAAAGATAATGTTCTATTGGCAATCCTTGAGATACACAGCAAACTTTTCCTTCAATTCTTCAAGCTACCTGCAGGTTTATATGACAAAGAGAAACACTCGAATCTGATGCCCTGGGTCTATAGGAGCATAAATCTTTGTTGAGTTGTAATGTTTGTGCAGGACTTTCTCATATAAATATTTCAGTCTGTACAACAGTGCTGTGATTGCAGCTGGCAAGACTTTGGGATTTATAGTTTCAGTGGGTCACAGAACTCTCTATCAAAAGTTTTCTCTATTAAGTTGGCAAATGTTGATATTCAGTAGAGAGTATCTTAGACATTCTCCAACACATTGACATATAATTTCTTGTTTTTCAAATGTTGTGTTATATTAGCACCACCCTCAAACTTTCCCTCTAAGAACTGCTAAATGCCCTGGCACAAAAAAGGAAAAAATTCTCTGCACAAGTAGTCTCATCATTTTGACTGGAGAGTCTGCAGGCTTTGAAGAATTCCATTAAACTTGAAAACGATTAAAAATATTTCATGTCCTGGACAATGTGTACTATTGAGGGAAGTTTTAAAAATTTTTGTCAGAATCCTCCCCTCCCCAAATATGTAATTCTCAAAAAATTGAACACTTCTTCAGATTTAATAAGGAAAGCCACATACCACTGTCTTTGTGCACCATACTACAATTTGTATCAGAGGGAAAGTTTACCAGTGACATTATTAATTTCCACAGATTAAGGGTGACTCCTGAGGGGCGCCTGGGTGGCTCAGTCGGTTAAGTGTCCGACTTCGGCTCAGGTCATGATCTCACGGTTCGTGAGTTCGAGCCCCGCGTCGGGCTCTGTGCTGACAGCTCAGAGCCTGGAGCCTGCTTCGGATTCTGTGTCTCCCTCTCTCTGTGCCCCTCCCCTGTTCATGCTCTGTCTCTCTCTGTCTCAAAAATAAATAAAACATTAAAAAAAAAAAAAAGAAAAAGAAAAAGGATGACTCCTGAATAACCATGTTGCCCTTAAAACCTACTTAACAGATAAAGTCATCTGTCTAAATTCTTTTCCAAACTTTTGCTGCTCTTGTCCCATTATTCCCTCTGCCTTGCACGCCCCAACGTCCTCTTCACACTTGTCTTCCTGCTGAAGTCTTTTAAGACCTAATTAAAATAGCACCATTTCTAAAAAATTTTTCAGATGACCTCAGTTTCCCTCCTTCATAATGTATGTTTAAATTTTATTTGTTTTTGAGAGAAAGTGTGTGAGCAAGGGAGGAGCAGACAGAGGGTGGGACAGAGGATCTGAGTCTGAGCTGACAGCAGTGAGCCTGACGCGGGGCTTGAACGACGAACTGCAAGATCATAATACTGGACGCTCAACCGACTGAGCCACCCGGGTGCCCCCGCAATGTACTTTTTTATGTGTGCATTCCTTTTATTGAAGAGCCTCTTATAGTTTGATTTGTATTGAGGTTCTAAATGGATGTATGTTCCTAACTAGACTGCAAATTACTTTAAAAGAGAGAGACCAGGTTTCATTTATCATTGCTCATTCCATTAGGCACTGTGCTTGGCCCTCAGTATATATTTGAGAAATGCTTCCTATTTAACTGTTTGATAGATGGTAAGTTGATTCCAGATGTCTTAAGTATGATCGTAGGATCCAATAGGGAGATGGACACAAACTGCACATTATTCATGGAATACTTACTTGGCAGGGGCATTGTTAGCATGTATACATCATAGTGGGCAAGGTAAATTAAAGGAACCACAATATGATACTTTAAAATATTTTCTCTGCTCTTTTTAAATGAAGTGATACACTCTCAGTCAATAATGCTGAGTCTCATTCACTTTATAATGAGCTCTTTGTGGCACCAAGAAAGCTTAAATGTCCTGGGCTCTTAAGTATTTTACTATATTTGCAAGCATGTTTAGTAATTCTTAGCAAGTAATAGCTATTAGTAATGAACGTTGCACTTTGCAGCTCCCACTTTTTAAAAATCTTTAAGCAGTGCTTGACAAGGATTCCTTTTCTTGTTCTTTTCTTAGAACCTATTTTCAGTAAGTCTGACTTCTCAACAATTAAGAATGTCATCTTTTATTAATTACCTCTTAACACACGGAATCACTTCCATTCTATAAAACTTTGAATAGATTTATTTTAATAATAGCTAATATTTATATAACAGTGTAAAGATTACAGATGTAATTTTATATGCATCATCCAAGCCGACCCTCAGAACAACACTGTGAGATAGATAAAAGAGATTTTATTCTCTTCATTTTCACAGATGAATAAATAGACTCAGAAGCAACTAACCCCAGGCCATTTACCCCTAGTAAGTGATTCAGTGGGGGTACAGGCCCCAGGAATTCCTTCTTCAGTGGCAGTCAGTATTCATTCTACTACTTTGTGCTATCTTTAAGGTATAAGGAATAATTTATTCACTCAACAGATCAACCTTATGCATTTTTTATGTTCCAGATTCTGTGTGTCCCCGGCACTCAGCATACCTCAAAGAGCAAACAAATGTATCAAGTCTTTGTTAAGATTAAATTCATGTTGGGAAAGCAATGACAAAAGTAAATACTATATACAGTATATTAGATGGTGGTGATCACTGTGCAGGAAAATCAAGCAAGGGAAGGGAGTAGGGCATTTGCAGGGAGCTGCAAAGCAATTGTCTACAGGATAATCAGGCCTCATCACAAAAGGGATGCTTGAGCACAGACCTAAGAGAAAGGAAGAAGCCGGGCTTATGGATATCTAGGGGATATGTGCAGAGGAAACAGCAAGTGCAAAGGCCCTGAGACAGGAGTTTTCTTGGCATGTGTGAGGGAAGAAAGCAGGCCAGTGGGGCTGGACTGGGGTAAGCAAGGGGAGACTAGCAGGAGATAGAGTCAGAAGGTGAAGAGTTGTAGAGTCCACTGTAAGGACTTTGGTTTCTATTCTGAATAAGATGGGAAGACACTGGAGGATTTTAGTGGCAGACTAATATGGCACCATGTACATTCTGAAGGCTTCACTCTTGCTTCCACCTTCTATTTTGAGAATGGATAACTGAAGTGGAGTGGGGTGGAGAGGGAGAAGTGCAGAGTAAGAGACTAGCGGGGAGGCTTTGCAACCCCCGGGTGCTGGTGGCCACAGTGCCATGTTAGGGCTGCTTTAACAAAGCACCAGAAACCTTACAACAGGAATGTATTGTCTCACAGCTCTGGAGGCCTAAAGTCTTAAATCAAGGCGTCAGCAGGGCTCAAGTGTGTCTGACAGCTCTGATGAGAATCGCTCCTTGCCTCTTCAGCTTCTGTTGTTGGCCAGCAACCACTGGTGCTCCTTGGCCTGCAGATGCGGCCCTCCAGGCACATGGCCATCTCCTCCCTGCAGTTTTTCCCATCTTTCCACTGTGCACGTCTGTCTCTGTCTAAATTTCCTCTTTTTATAAGGACACCAGTCATACTGGATTAATGCCCATCCTAAAGACCTCATTTTAATTTGATTACTTCTGTAAAGACTCTCCTCCCAAATGAAGTCACATTCTGAGGTACTGGGGCTTAGCGCATCAGCATATCTTTTTGATGGACACAAACCTGTAACAGTGGCTTAGACTACAGTGGTGTGAGCAGAAGTAATGAGCAATAGTATTTACTGACTAATTGGAATATATATAGATATATGGATATATTTATATATCCATATATCTATATTTATATATTTATATATGTATATATCCATATATCTATATTTCTGTATCTATATCTATAGCTATCTGTATCTATATCATCTATATCTATATCTATATACACACATAGAGACAGAGAAAGAGAGAGTATAGAGTATAGCACAGTGATTCCTACGAGTGCTAATTAGTAGCTATGATTTTGTTGTTAATATTGTTATTATGGTTAGATGATCATAGTACCAACAATACTTGTCTGAATGAGACAAGTATATCCCTCTCCTCAGTTCAAGGGGTCTCTAGGGTAACACCTACAGTCCTGAGCCGTCTTGCCTCACTGTTGTCCACGGTCTGTTCTGCCCTGTAACCTGGGTCACTGTCATTCCCGTGCCCGCCCAAGTCACTTCCTGATTACAATTGTAGTTCCATCATTCTTGTCACCTCTTTATGTCACCAACATAGATTTGATTATACCAACGCTTCTTTTCTTTTTTTTTTAAGTTTATTTATTTATTATGAGAGAGAGAGAGAGAGAGAGAGAGCACAAGCAGGAGAGGGGCAGAGAAAGGAGGAGAGAGAGGGAATCCCAAGCAGGCTCCACACTGTAAGTGCAGAGCCTGACGCAGGGCTCGAACTCACAAACCGTGAGATCATGACCTGAGCCAAAATCAAGAGTCGGACGCTTATCCGACTGAGGCACCCCCAACTCTTCCTTTTGATCCCACAGGAAACTGTGGTCTACAATTGTTAGAAGGTGACCAAGTCATCTTCCCTGCCTTAGAGCACTTTAGGTTTAATGAGGTAGAGAGAGATGCAAACAGATACTTTCAATACTCTATCTTAAATTCTCTGAGAGACTTGAAGGTATTCTGGGAGCCCAAGCGTGGACACTTACAAGTAGGAGGATAGTGGGGAAGGCACGATGCTAGCAGAAGAGGGGGGTGGGGTAGGAGGGGCAAGAGGACAGGCTTCCTGGGAAAGAATGGTGCTACACTAAAGCACTGAGGACACAGTCAAATTACATGATCAAGAGCATTTTGGTAAGAAAGACAGAGTTCAAAATGCATGGAAGCATAGCATGTAATGACTTGAACTAGGACAGATAAGCAATTTGGCATTAATAAAACATAACATGCCTGATAGTTTCAGCTGCTGAGACTAAAGATATAGGTAGGGAACAGGTCAGGAAGAAAGCACCCGTGTGCGTTGAAAGAGCTCAAATTAGAGCTATTAAAGGTATTAAGCAGTGGAATGACATGATCATATTTTCACTTTAGAAATATCTCTCTGGTGCAAGTATGAATGATAATTTTCAATGAATCATGACTGGAAGCTGATATGGTGGGGTGTGGGGAAGAGAGATGAGTCTAGGATGACTCTTAGGATTGAATAAATGGAGTCATTAGCCTAGCAGAAAACAGAAGTAGGCGTAGTTCTGAGGCATAGTATAAGTATAACGATTTGAGTATCAGCCATGCTGAGTTTGAAGTGTCATCAGATAGTTGTGTCAACATGTAGATAGCTAGATTCAGACAGTGTCGGGTATGCTTGATGTCTTGAGAGTGGGAAAATTCACTTAGGAAAAGCATATAATGTTAAAAGAGCATTGGGTCAAGGACTGAAATAGGGGGAGCATTAGTGTTAAAGACTTAATAGTAAGAGGAAACCATTAGTGACATAAAAAGGGAATGACTAGAAGAATGGAGTGTCCAGCAGTGTAAAATGTAGAAAAAAATGTTCAGTAAAGTATCAACTGAAGAATGACCACTAGATTTGTATATGTGGGGGTTAATACTAGTGGCCAGAGAGAAAGAAAATAGTTTTAGTGTAGGGATGATGGAACAAAAGCTAAAATGTGTGGGTTGGTGACTGAATAAGAGGTGTGCAAGTATTATCTACATAAACTATGTTTTCAAGAAAATTGTGTCAGACCGGGACCCAGCAGGAAATAAATGGCAGACTTTTACTGGGTAATTTGAGGAGGCTAAATAAAAGGTTTATATATAAAGTGAGCAACTGCTCACGGTTTCTAAATATAAGGGATAATGCTACCCATCGGTTGTTTATATCACACCATTACCATCCATTGGCCAAAAGAGAGAAGATGAAGGAGAGAGAGGAGGGTAAGGAGGTGGTGGTGGGAGAAAGAGAGAGAGACTGTATCAAGAAGACTGCCTGACAGGAGCTATGACCTTGAATTAAGTTTAAGTCAAGGAATTAAGCCAGCCCATGGTGACACCTCAAGGAGGAGCTTTAGTAAAAAGACCCTGATTCCTCACTCTCCTTCTTCACTTATATCTCATTCTAATGCTGCTCATTGGCCAAACCCAACTGGAAGCAAGGCAGCAAGTAAGCCCATTGATGTAGTCATACAGGCCAGCATCCAAGGCAGGTAGGGAAGGGTGGGACTGGGTCTAGAGGGGTAAATGGGGTAAATGTTCAGTACAAAATTAGTTTGAGTACAGCAGTAAGAAGATACAATATTAGTTAAAGTGGTTGCAAAGTAAAGTGATGGAGCTGAGTTTTGTGAAGATTCTCCCTCTGCACCAGGATGGGAGAGATGGATAAAAGCTGAGATAAAAAGTCAGTAGAAAAGAAGTTAACGCTATTGGAGGATATAAGGATAATTGATGGAGAAAAGTCCTGGAGGATTCAGGTGACAAATAAAGAGACAGAGTGAAGGGGTTGGCTTTAAATAGAAGAACATTTCATCTTCTCAAATTGGAAAGGAGAAGCAGAGGCACAGTTGTATGGAATCTGTAGGTGGTGAGTGGACCAGAGGGAAAGGCAAGAAATTGAGAGCTGATCTCTTTGTCTCAATTTTCCTCATAAAGAAGGCACGGATCATCTGTTGAGGGTGAGAGGGTGGGATGTGGGCAGATTGTGGGGAGAGTTATATTTCTCTGAAACTCACCAGGACAGGAGCAGGGGTGGCAGAAGGAGAAATGGACCAAGACAAGAATTGTCCACTGAAAGCCCAGTTGATGTTGGAGATCCTTAACTATCATGCATGACTGAGGGATTTTCTCATTCAGTTTTGGATGCTCAGCAACTTGACTGTGTAACTCAAGAAGGCCAGTTGAAGGGATGATTCAGGATCATGGCTTTATCAGATTAGTCTGGTAGTAGGACATACTCAATGGAAATGAGGCCACTGATGTTCACCCCTCAAAATCCATCTTATATAACTGAGATCATTTTATTTTCCTCCTCTTCTTTTGGGTGCTGTTTTTTAAATAGTATATTTGTAACATACTTAAACGCATAACAATGGTGGCATTTTCAGAATTATTTCATTAGGTCTAGATAAAATTCCTGCAAGTATTATAATTAGCATTTTCATGCTCAGTACAACACATTCTTTTCCGAAGTTTAAAGCAAGTATCACGTAAGGCAGATAAATAGTTGAGGTTTAAATTTTAGTAAAAAATTGTACCATTAATGTGTACATTCCATGTAGAAACCATCTATTTGCTGAATCCACATGGTTTATAACAAATTCATATTATGTTTCAAAAGAAGAGAATGAATTGAATATTTTCAATGACATTTTGTCTTCATTTCTTTTGTTTTTTTTCTCATCAATATGATTAGTGGGGTTTTTTATGTTTATTTATTTATTTTAAGAGAGAAAGAAAGAGAGAGAGAGAGAGAGAGAGAGAGAGAGAGAAAGTCAGAGAGAGACGGACAGAGAGTCCCAAGCAGGCTCCATGCTGTCAGCACAGAGCCTGATGTGAGACTCAGTCTCATCAACCCTGAGATCGTGACCTGAGCTGAAACCAAGAGTTGGATGCATAACTGACTGAGCCACTCAGGCACCCTAGGATTAGTGTTTTTTTAATGGACAATAATTATATTTTTAAACTTCTAAAATTTAGTTTACAAATAAAACCAATGGAAAAATAGTATTGTTAGAAAAGAGTGTCACATGCTATAGCTACTACCCACCCTCCAAATCTATACTTATTGTTTGGAACATAGTTCAGTATCACCTAATTGAAATTGGGTCTTTGTAGTTTTACTCTACCAGCTTTTGGTATGTGTGTCCTTGTGTGGGGGGATGAAGTCTGCCTTCTAGTAAAGACAGATTTTAATTGTACATAATGCCTTCCCAGTAGAAATGAAGGTTTATTTTTCTATATTATTATTATTATCTTCTTAGATTCATTTAACAAATAAGCACTCCCATATTGTTGTTCTTAATTAGATGTAGAAATAGGTTTCTTGATTCTGTTAATAGTAAACAAGAAATAACAATTTGGAGAGATTTGTCTCCATATAGTGAAGAACAACAAAAGGAAAATAAACGGAAGGGATGTGTCGTGTAAATTGATTACCGTGCCCCTGATTGCACTAATTGATCCATGGTGGATATTACTGCCGTAAAGTTATTGGTTTTGCCTCTCTTGGTTATGCCTCCCCATAACCATTGAAAGAGGTCCGATGGACTTATCTACAGGAATCACTAATTCTAAGGCAATGCTTGAAATTAAATAACTATACCCTAGCAGCTACTTTATTTTGGCTTTATTAGTAAAATAAGGATCAGAAAACAATACTTTATCCACACGTTTCTTGTCCATGCATACAATCCATGAAGTCCAAATCAAGAGTATATTTTCATTTCAAACTATAAAAGTAAATGTGTACAATGTATCCTTTCAGAGTCTGAAAAGAAAAAAATAAAGACCCAGATTGCATGTAAAGTGCAGATTATTTTAATTTACTCTTTGACTTCAAATCAATAAAATGATATTTATTGGGGAAAAAGTAGAAATGGTGACCGCTGTCACGGAAGTCATAGTCTTTTGAGGAAGAAGAGAAATTTTAAAAGTAAATGTAAAAATTACCTTTCCAGATTAACTTTCCATCTCTTACTCCCAGAGACCTTTGACTCCAAGAATATAGAAAAAAGTGAAAGGTTCTTCAAATGCACCATGATCTTAGTCTTCTGCATCTTTCTGCCGTCTGCTTTGCTCTGCTCACAATTCTTTCCAGGCTTTATTTCTTTGGTGAATTGCTATTCATGATTTAAGATCCAGGTCAAAGTTTTGTGAAGCTTTTCCCAAATTCCCACACCTGGCAATGTTAGTGGCTTCATGTAATGGACTATCACTAGTTACTTCTTTCTCTCAAGATTCATCCTATTTGTCCTATACCTTGTAATACTACAGCTCTCTTATCTGATGTGATAGGACCAGAACTATTAACAGCTAACATTGACCAAGAAAATCCGTATGATATGCTAGGCATTCTTCAAAGTTCTTTAGATACAGCAATGTATTTATTCCCAACAATGACCATTTACAAATGAAGTAAGTGAGGCACAAAAAGGTTAAATAACTTGTCTAGAATCACATAGCTAATGAATATATTGACCACAATTTGAACCACACTGAATTGGCACTAGAGCTTATACTCTTACCAAAGCATTGTGCATTGCTTAGTAGTTAGTAGTTTAATAATAACTTTTGGTTAGATATTTTGACTTAAAACCTTACAAAATATTCATTCAATTACTAAAGTTTTGAGGCATGAGTAGTGTTTGTTAGGTACAGCATAGCATAATAAAGCCTCTAAGATTTTCAATTTTGGTTTCTTTAAGGGAAGCAGGGGACTCTACTGATAAACATACATACAACTAACTATTAATGAGCATACAGTTCAACTGTTGGTTGTAGAGGTTTACAGGCCCAGCAGTCTAGAGCATCTGGTGTGCCATGGGCATCAGTCAGTGTGTTCTACAAAGAGGATGGAAAGTGATGGTCAAGCTAGTCATGTTGATTAAGTGGAGGTAAATTAAAGAGGTCCTGGTCTTTATTTAGCATTGTGCACATTCCTCTGCTTCTACATTTATATATTGTGTTAAAATTACCTGTTTTGAAATTACCCTTGTTCTTTATGGAGCTGTAATCAGCACGCTTATTTTATTCATTTTATCCTCAACACCTACAAACCTGTCCTGCACATAATAAGGGCTCCTAAAAATCTTTAATGAATTCTAATAGACCAAATTGTCCCACAGCATTGTTGTGACATGGTAATGAGAGGGTCTACTGCTACCACACTGTGAATCTCCGGGGATGGGACATGTTCTTATTTATTTTGTAAGTAACATTTCAGTTGAAATATAACTCATTTATAGAAAAGCGTATAAACTATTAGAATACTGCTTGATGGATTTTTATAAACTGAACATATCCATGTAACCAGCATCTAGCCCAAGAAATGGAACAGGAAGCATGTCAGAAGCCTATTTCCTGCTCCATTGCTTTCATGACACCCAATCCCCCCCACCAAGATTTAACTACTGTTCTGACTTTCAACACTTTGGATTAATTTTACCTCTTTTTTTAATTTTTAGAGTTATATAAATGAAATGATACAATATGTGCTGATTTGTATCTGGCTTCTTTCACTCAATATTGTTTTGTAGGAGTCATTCAAGTTGTACATAGCTGGAGTTCATTAACATTCCTTGTAGAGTTTTCTACTGAATGAAAATACTTCAACTAATCCATTCTGCTCTTGATATATACATCTGGGTTTCCAGTTGGAACCATTATGACTGGTGTTGTTACCAGCATCCTTATACATGTCCTTTTATTTACATTTGTACAATATTTTTTGGAGGGAGTATATACCTAAGAGTAAAATTTCCAAATCAAGAGTATGTTTATCTTTAGCTTTAGTAGACACTCATAAAACAGTTTTCCAAATGGTTGTATGAATTTGTACACCTACTGGCAGTTTATGAGAATTCAAAAAATTTTTTTTATATGTTTTTATTTATTTTTGAGAGAGAGAGAAAGAGAGAAAGAGAGAGAGAATGAGTGGGGGAGGAGCAGAGAGAGAGGGAGACACAGAATCAGAACCAGGGTCCAGGCTATGAGGTGTCAGCACAGAGCCCACTCGATGCGGGCCTGGAACTCAGGAGATATCATGACGAGAGCCAAACATTATGAGTGAGATCGTGACCTGAGCCAAAGTCAGATGTGCAACCAACTGAGCCACCCAGGTGCCCCAGTTTATGAGAATTTAATTTTGCTACATTATCATTAACACTACTTTTTAAATTTTTTTTAGCCATTCTGGTGAGTGTGTAAGGGTAATGCATTATGGTTTTAGATTGCACTCCCTTGATGTCTAATTAAGATAAGTACTATTCCATATATTTAATGGCTGTTTATATTTTGTAAAATGTTAATTTTTCTATAAGAGTTGTCTGTTTTTGTTTTTAATGATTTGTAACAATTGGGATAGAATAGAGATGTTCTAAAGATTCAGGACAAAGTCATTTGCATGTCTAATTTTGCTTGTATGGAAAATTGAATTATGTAAGTGGTGAATGAAAGAGGAGAGATCTGCACCACAATTTGGTTGTTTTGCAATCAACAAATACTTAGAGACTGTATTCTCAGTTTATCTGGGGAAACACAAGCTATACTTATGCCACTCATCAGATTCAATATAAGCAATTGATCTTTATTTTACATGGAATGCCTGTATCATTCTGGTAAAATAGAGAACCATTGACCTTAAATAGGTTTGAGGTACACCTGATGTTTAGAAAGGGTAAGTGGCTTGGCCAAATTTATACATGCAAACTCTTGCCTCCTGACTCATACGAGACATTTTGAGGAAAAAAAATTTCTTGCCACACAATTCTGATCTAGAAATAAGGGATACCCCATGGAGGAAATGGAAAATGGACTGAGAAATCAGGAAAAGTAACTTCTAAGTCCAACTGTCAATGGCTGGCTGTAAACCCAAGTGCCTAATCATTTTGGCTCCTTTGAGTTTCAGCTTGAAGATTCCCCCAAATTAAGAAATACCCAAGAATATTACATTTCAGGTAAATTTGACTCCAACTATAGAAGATTGAAACAGTAATATATCATCTAGACTAGATATACATTTCTAAATATTTCTAGAAGATAATACTCCAATAGAAAAAACTATTTACCTACTTTGTCTGTATTTCCCAACAGTGAAGAATTTGTGTGTGATATTGAGTAAAAGCTGTATTAGTCTTTTAGGAATCAAATGTAAAAATTAACACATACTTCAATAAATGTACTAGAATTGGTTTCCCAGACAAAAGCTGTAGAAATTTTCTTTCATTATGAAAAAATATCTTTGAAGGTATTGCAACTGCCCTACTTTAGTAATTGTTCCCTCTGAGGCACAGCAATTATCTTACAAGGCAATAGCTACAGCCACATATTAGATGTGTTCCTTGGGACAAAGGAATAGTATCAAATGAGATCTAGTAGGATTTACAGTGGAAAGTGCATTATAAACTATGAAACAAAATTATATACAGCATTAGGAATGTCAGCATGTAATAGTGGAGGGAACACTGGAGTTGGCTTTAGGAAACAGATTTCAGTCCCAGCTTGGCCATTTACCAGCTCAGTGAGCTTAGGCAAGTCACATAACTTCTCTGACCCTCATCTGTCAAATAGGGGTAATAATAATTGTCCTGCTTGATTTATAAAGTTTCAGGGAGAAATGAGCTAACATAAGCTGAAGTGCATTGTAAAGTGTATCACATTTGCCAAATATTAAATAGTGTTGTTTTCTACTTAGATACTGGAGACTCTCCTTCCATATTCCTATGTATACACCTCCCTCTGTGTGTTAAACTGCCAGCCCAGGGTCATGCCTTTTGTTGTCCGCCATTATTAAAGTGATTCAACCTACTTTATCATATAATTGCTTTCTCCTCAGGCCTTTGATCTTTTGGATCCTTCGCATCTTTCTTAAATTTAGACCAGGAATTCTTAAGTCAGTGTAGCCTACTTTTTGAGTCCACTACACCTGGGTTGGAAACTGTGCCTTGTCACTTATTAGCTAGGTAGACTTGGGGAAGATCTTTAAATCTCTCTAAGCCTCAGGTTTTTTTCATCTTTAAAATGGATTATTGTGAAAATTAAATAAGCAAATAGTCCATGAAAAATACTTAGTACAAGTCTCCTGATCCTGGTATTTTTATTGCAAAGATTCTAAAGTGAAAACATGTGGAAGCAACCACTACTGTGACCAGAATAACTATATTCTCAAAGACAGGGTGGTCTAATGGTTCATCTACAAGACTCAGGCAATGGTGATGGCTGCATTTTTGCATTCCCAGCAAAGCATAACAGTGATGGTTTTTCTTTATCAATTTTTTCTTTTGAACTTGAGTGTGCTAAAAATTCTATGCTGAGAACTTAGAAGTAAAACAATTTTATTCTTCTGAGTTTTCTTCTGAATTTTCAAATGCTAACAAATAGGTGGTAGTTGCAATGCTACTTGGACATGAGCTTAAATCGATACCAATAGTGGGGCTCTGCCATTGCTTATTCCAAAATGTGTGGCATTGACTTAGCAGGGCTGGAAAGAAGTAAGGGAATGGATATTTGAGACTTGGAAGGATGAAGACAAATATTTTTCAGCAGCAAAGCATTTGGTAAAGTTGCTAATTGTGACTGCCTTTCAATATTGTACCTTTTTTTGGAAGAGGTTGGAAAATGATATTAGTAGTGAGTGGGGGTTGTGACTGGTTACTTTTAGTAAGGCATGGGAAGAAAGAAGTGATCCCACACAAGGGTTACCTGGCTTATAAGCAAATATGGAAAGGAATTGAGAACAGGAAGAAGTAGAAATAAGATTCAAAAGTCACTGTACAAAAAAGTCCATTAAGACTCAATTTTGTAGCAAAGGTCAGAGAATGGATGTGACCTCCCAGCAAGCCTGATGCTTTCAATGTAGCAGCTATTATGGCAGGAGGGGTGGGGGAGAGAAAGGGAGAGAGACATGGGGCCAAGAAAGCAAAGAATTGAATCAGGCTTGAAAATGATATTTATGAAAAAACTTTTTATGAGGCTGTAGACACACGGAATTGACAGTAAACAGATCAGAAACTTATTCAAATTTTTAGAATGGGGTGCTTACAAGGCTCAGTTGATTGAGCATCTGACTCTTGACTTTGACTCAGGTCATGATCTCACAGTTTGTGAGCCCGAGCCCCACAATGGGCTCAGTGCTGACAGTGAGGAGCCTTCTTGGGATTCTCTCTCCTTCTCTCTCTGCCCCTCCCCCACTTGCTCTCTCTCAAAATAAATAAACAAACATAAAAATTTGGGCGTGGGGGGAAGACATATATTGCCAAAGAAACCACAAGCTCGGTCTTAAAATATCCTTTTACTGTATGAGCCCCAAACCGCAACTCAGGCCCCCCAAATTTTCACAGGCAGGAAAGAGCCAAGGAAGCTCTTCAATCCTGAAACAGCACCAACTCTCCAAGGCCCATATCAGGTCTGACTATGGAGGACTGTGGACAAAGAAGAACCTCCGAAAAGATGGAATCAGGAGCCACAGAGACCACTGGGTGGGAGAGCTTATCCCACAGAGCTAATCCTATAGAGCAGGCTCAGAGGCTAATTAAGGAACTTACCACACTGCCAGGGCCTTATAATGCCTGCCTGGCAGACTTCATCATTGCTGTGGACCAGTGACTGCGGAGTCTCTGAGTCATTTTTCCTGCCCCCTTTTAACGGGAGTGTTTAGTCAGTTAGCCTTTTCCTGCTCCTCCTCTGTCTCTTGGCATATGTGTTTGTATGCATGCATATTCATGTGTGTATGTGTGTGGCTGGGCTGAGGCAGGGAGGGGGGTGGGCAGCTTGCCTTTCTAGTTTACAGGCCACTCCATTCTAGGCTTTCCCATCTCAGAAAATGGCGTTACCATTTAAGCATGGGCTTAGACTAAAGAGAGAGAAATTTTTTTTTCTTTTTCTCTCAAATTGTTCATCTGCTTATCTGCAAACCTGTCAGTTTTGCTGGCAAAATAAATCCAGAATCTCAACACCTCTCACTGCCTCCATTTCTATTTCCCATGCTGATGTCTCACTTGTATTACTCAAAGAGGCTTCTAATTGATACCCTTCTACCCTCCCCACTTTCCAGTTTATTTTCCCCATGGCAACCTGAGCGATCATCTTGAAATAGAAGTGAGATCATGTGACTCCTCTCCCATGACTTCCTTCACATCTAAAACTCAAAGTCCCTGGCCTCCTGGTTTACCAAATGCTGCCTCCTTTGTCCTTCTTTGTTCACATCGTTCCTCAAATGTGTAAAGTGCTCTCTCACCTTGGGGTGCCCCTCCCCCCATGGCTATCTGCATGGCCCACGTCTTCATTTCATGACTACCTCTGCTCAGATAGCACTTTCTCAAAGAGACCCAACTACTCTTTATTTTTCTTCGTAGCCCACATCACCACCTGACATTTTATAGAATATTTAAAGAGCGTTTCTTTGCTTACTGCTATATACCTAACTCCAAAAGACAGCCTGGAACAAGGTGGCTGTTTGACAAGTACTTGTAATGTGAATAAATATCTTTGCTGCTGCCTGCATTAAGTGTTAACAAGTAAGTGCTGTTAGGATGCAGAATAGGATGGACCCATTTCTTCCTGGGCAGTAAATGAAAGCCTCATAGCAGGGCTAGCTTCACGGCTGGTTCGCCTGTGTCATACAGAACTTTGCACTTAGAAGGGCCCTGTTCTTGGGCCCTGAAACAGAAGGGCTTCTGTTTCATGTTCTGCTGTCGCTCTCTCTAAATTCTTAATAGGTTTGAATAGGGAGCCCTGCATCCTTTTTTATTGTGCTATAATTCACACACCATACAATTCACCATCTTAAAGTGTACAATTTAGTGTTTTTTAGTATATTTATAAAGTTGTGCAACCATCACCACTGTCTACTTCTAGGACATTCTCATCACCCCAGAAAGAAACCTCATACCCATTAGTAGTCATTCCCCGTTTCCCACTGCTTCCCTGGCCATGGGTATATACCCCCTGGTTAATTCTGCCTATTCCAGATGTTTCATATAAATGAAGTAAAAAAAAAAAAAAGTGACCTTTTGTGTCAGGCTTCTTTTGCTTAGTGTGTTTTCAAGGTTCATCCATGCTGTAGCATGTATCAGGATATCATTCCTTTTACTGGCTAAGTAATATTCCTATGTATCCATATATACCACATTTTGTTTGTTGACTCACCAGTTACTGGATTTTGGGGTTGTTTCTACTTTTTGGCTATCATGAATAACATTGCTACAAATATTCGTGTACTAGTGCTTTCATTTTTCTTGGATATATATGGAAGGGTGGAATAGCTGGGTCATATTGTTAGTCTGTGTTTAACTCTTTGAGGAACTGCCAAGCTGTTTGTCACAGAGGCTGCACCATTTTATATTCCTTCCAGCAGTGTATGGGGGTTCTAGTTTCTCTACATCTTCACAACACTTGTTATTTTCTGTTATTAATATGTTATTTTTCGATTATAGCCATCCTGGAGGATGTGAAGTACATTGTATTGTGGTTTTGCATTGCCCTAATGATGTCTCTTTTTGTGTACCTATTGGCCATTTGTATATCCTCTTTGGAAAATGTCTATTCAAGTCCCTTGACTATTTAAAAATATTTTTTTTCTTTTGTCTTTTAATTTTTGAGTCATAAAAGTTCTTTATATATTTTGGATATTAGAGCCATATCAAATACATGATTTGCAAATACTTCTTCTCATTTTGTGGGTTGTCATTTTGCTTTCTTGAAAGTGTCCTTTGACACTTTTGTTTTGAATTTTGATGAATCCAGTTCGTTAATTTAATTATTTTTGGTGGCTTGAGATATAGGTGTCTAAGAAACCTTTCCATGATTCAAGGCCACTAAATTTATGCCTTTGTTTCCTTCTAAGAATTTTATAGCTTTAGTTCTTACATTTATGTCTTTGATCCATTTTGAATCAAGTTTTTTATACGTTGTGAGGCTGGTGTCCATATTCATTTTTTGTTCGTGGATGTGCAATTATTCCAGCACCATTTGTTGAAAACATTAATCTTTCCTCATTGAGTTGCCTCATCATCCTTGTCAAAAAAACAACTGAGCATAGATGCATGGGTTTACTTTTGGAAACCTAGTTCCATTCCATTGTTGTATATGTCTGTTCTTATAGCAGTATCTTGATTATGGTATAGCTTTATAAAACTGGGAGTTTTAAAACTGGGAAGTACGAGTCTTCCAATTACATTCTTGTATCTTGGTATTGTTTTGGCTATTCTGGGTCCCTTATGTTTCCATCTGAATTTTAGGGTCAGCTTATCAATTTCTGAAAAATTGGCAGTTAGAATTTTGATAGGAATTGAATTGAATCTATAGGTAAATTTAAGGAATATTGTCTTGTTAACAATGTATCTTCCAATCCATAAACACGTAATGTCTTTCTTTTTAAGTCTTCTTAATTTATTTAAATAATGTTTTGTAGTTTTGTGTATGAGTCATACATTTTTGTTATATTTTTTCCTAAATATTTTCTTTTCTTTGATGCTGTTGTCGATGGAATTATTTTCTTGGTTTCATTTTCAGATGGCTCATAGCTAGTATATAGAAATACAACTAATTTTATATTGATTTTATGTCCTGCATCCTTCTGAACTCCTTTATTAGCTATAACAGCTGTGTGTGTGTGTGTGTGTGTGTGTGTGTGTGTGTGTGTGTTGTGAGGATTTCTCAGGAATTTCTATATACATGACATGTCACCCTCAAATGGAGATAGTTTTCATTCTTTTTCATTCTGGATGTCTTTTATTTCATTTTCTCGACAGTTTCCCTGGCTGGAACCTTCAGTGCAATGTTGAATAGAAGTGGCAAATTGGTACATATTTATCTCTTCCCTGATCTTAGGGGGATAGCTTTCAGTATTTTACCATTAAGCATGTTATAGGCTCTGATTTTTTATGTTGTATTGGGCCCTACAAATGATGTAGCTGGTCTTGCCTCATAAAGGAGAGCACAGCTGAGCTGAGTATTAAAGGATAAGTAGGAGTTCCCCAGGATGTGAAGAGGAGAGAGAATACTAATTTGCAACATCACTGATGGGGAATGATTCTTAATATCAAAGTGATTGAGCATGGCAGGTATGTGGAGGTCAAATGAGGAGTGAAGGAAACAGATTGGAGAGGTAGGTGGAACTGAGCCATAGTTAACCATAACAAGGCTTGCTGACTTGTTAAAGAGCTTTAATTTTATTCTGTGATTTTTTTTTTTTTTTTTTTTTGCCTTGGATGCTATCCTATTTGATACACAATAGCAAAAAATGGAATAAGGGGAAATGGGACTAGAAATTGAGGCAGGGAGGTCAATTCCTGGATTACTGCAATATTTGAGACAATGAATCTAATCTTGTCAGCCTTACCTGCAAACAGCCATTTTCTTGGTTTTGAAGACTGTATCTTCCTTCTTTCATTATTTTTCTTAAATGAAAAAACCTTTAGTAATAGAAACATAAACACTAAGTATCTGTATTTCAGAGTTATGCTAACATCAGTAATGGGGTTTACAATATAGGTTTTGTTACTTATGGAAAATACATTTTTATATTTATGATCACCTGGAAAATTGAGATAAATGATTTTTATATGGTAAAGAAAAATGGGGCGTAGAACATTTAATTAGTCAATTCGGTAATAGTATTAATGATTCTAGGATATTTTGCATTTGCATTTTCTTAACCACCCTTATCCACATTAGGCATTACCTGACACATTAACAAAATCAAAAGATATTCCTTTTCTCCCTCCCTCCCTCCTTTCTTTACTTTTCCCTCTCTACTCATCTCTTTTTTTAATTATCAATTAATTAATTCCTCAAAATTTATTTAGGACATAAGAGGCTGAACTAGATCTCTAACACATTCCTTGTCCTTTAAGAGCTTACAGACTTATGAGTGGCCCAAGTAAAGCAAGGCAGCCATATTTCAAAATGGAGTGTGATGTGTCATTGTTACCCTTCCTTTACACGTTTGAATTTGTTGGATGACCATCTGACACAGCCCTGTCACTGTGGCCTTCGTTAAGATGAGCTTCTAGCCTCTGGTATGCCCATGAGAGTTTTAATAAATACTCTTGGAATGGATTGAAAGAACTAGAGTTAGAATTAGTAACTGAGTTTATAGAAACAGTAAAAGGAACCAATGAACAAAACCAACCAGATCCCCTAACAGTCAGATGAACTGGAGCTTCTGCCTGATCACATATAGCTATAAATTCCTAGTCAATTCCCTAGATTCACAGATTTGGAAAGTGATGGGCCATTTGAGGGGAAACTCCTCTATCTTCCTTCAAATTATATAACACTAAATCCATGTCATTAAACAAATGATTCTAACCCTTTTTTTCCTTGCCTTTATTGGATTTCAAAGTTCAGTACACATTCAAATTATTCAATTTTGATATCACTTTTATGATCAAATGTCCTACTTTTGAAATGGAAAGCTCAGTTGGCCATGTTCCCTGTTAAGTTTAAGAAGCTTTTATCATTTAAATAAATTAAACCTTCCAGCATGGGCTCCACAGAACATAATGAAGCACAGAGAAGAAAAGCTTAAATGAAATAAACCTCTTTGCTGATAGAAACAGTACAGGCTATTGTGACTACCAATAAATGTGTGGCTGGAATCATAGTCTGATTCATGATTTTTTTTCTTTTTTTTTTTTTTTGTCCTTAATTTTTGTGGTGTTCATCAGCAATTTGATTTGCCATTGCACAAAAAGATTGACACAGAGTACATCAAGTGCAAGGATTCTAGGTTATTAACACTGAGAAAAAAACACAAATAAAAAATTTTAAAAGCTGATTTAATACCATGTTAAGAATCATGTATATTTTTTTCTTCTACATTAATCCATATGTTGTTCTATGAACACTCAGATCGTTTTACATTTTCTAAAATAATTTCTTCGGGGGAATTAAAAATTTTTTTTCCTAGAGAAAAATCATTGTAATAATTGGTTAAAATTAATCTACATAACTTACATATTTATTTAGCAGGAAATATTTTACTTCCTATAGGACACACTGCCCATATAGGAATCAACTGAATTATGAAATGCTTATTGTTTGTAGATTCTTTCAATTGCCAAAGACTAGTAAGCAAAAGTTTTAAAAATCTTAATGACAACATGCTTTTTAAAAAGGGCTTAACTAAATAAAATTTACCCATCTTTCCATTCAGTTATAAAGTGAAACCATTTTATCATATGCATAATTAAAAACTTAAAGGTAAAAAGCACTTCTTAAAAGGAAAGATTCTGGGCACCTGGGTGGCTCGGTTAAGTCAGTTAAGTGGCTGACTTCGGCTCAGGTCATGATCTCACAGTCTGTGAGTTTGAGCTCTGCATCAGGCTCTATGCTGACAGCTCAGAGCCTAGAGCCTGCTTTGGATTCTGTGTGTCTCTCTCTCTGCCCCTCCCCCACTCGTGCTCTGCCTGTGTCTGTCTCTCAAAAATAAATAAATGTTAAAAAAAAAAAAAGGAAAGATTCAATGGAATATATTTGAAAATGCTCATGCTTGTAATGGTAATGTAGAATAATTACCATGCTATGTTTATTATAAAATGTAGTCTCCTTGGTAATAAAAATACATTGTTATTTAAATGTGGAGTTTAGGGTCATAAAGTTATCTTTAAAACTATGAGAACTTATAGAGAGGGTCTATTACATTTAATGTTTGTGAAAAACTGTGGGTTACTTCCATTAGGCACTCCTGCTCTTGTATTTTCTTGGTCTATAATGCATCCTTCATAACTTAAGACAAAACAAAAAGCTATCATACTTTACACATACAACATGGTTCAACCAGTGATGGTACCTCAGTAGATTATTAGTCTTGAAACCTTGTAAACATGACAAAATCATGTCTTCATTTTTTATTTCTCTGTTTTTAATTTTAGTGCCAAATACCTTGTATTAAGAAAGTATGGCATTGGGGCGCTTGGTTGGCTCAGTCGGTAAAGCATCTGACTTCAGTTCAGGTCATGATCTCATGGCTCATGGGTTCAAACCCCGCATAGGGCTCTGTGCTAACAGCTTAGAGCCTGGAGCCTGCTTCAGATTCTGTACCTCCCTCTCTTTCTGCCCCTGCCCCACTCATGCTCTGTGCTCGCTCTCTCTCCCTTAAAAATGGATAAACATTAAAAAATTATAAAAAAAAAAAAAAGAAAGAAAGAAAGCACTGCATTGTCACCAGCTGGGAAATAAGTTCTTTTTTTTTTCAAATTTTTATTTAAATTTAGTTAGTGAACATGCAGTGCAATATTGGTTTCAAGAGTAGAATTCAGTGATTCATCACTTACATACAACACCCAGTGCTCACCACAAGTGCCCCCCTTAGTACCCATCACCCATCTAACCCATCTCCCACCCACATTCCTCCATCAACCCTCAATTTGTTCTCTATAAGAGTCTCTCATGGTTTATTTCCCTCTCTCTCTTTTTTGGAAAATAAGTTCTTAATGGATGTTATTGCATCCTTACAATGGAATCAAAGATAGGTTCTCATTCAGGTTCTTTAAAGATTGATTTGTGGGTCAAAGATTTGAATATGATTACAGTCAGCCAGCATCTGTTAACTATCTACTTGTGCCCAGTAGTGGGCTAGGTGCTGAGGATGCCAGGAGGTAGATGATGTAGTGTTTGCCTCCAAATGAGGAAATAAGAGTAGACATTAATGATCAATTACAATAATACAAATAACATTGATTCATTGTGTAGAGAGTGAAAAATAATTTTAAAAAGTAGGAAACCTTCCTATTTGTAGTATTTTCTATTCATAGACCTTCACAAACATACATTTACTGAGTGTATGAAGAGATTATTGAATTAGCGAATAACATGTACTTATTGAGGACTTTCAGTATGACAGACACTGTCATAAAGTCTGGAGATACAGCATGTAACAAAAGAGACAAAAATCTCTGCCCTCATAAACAAATGAATCCAGGTAGTAGTGGGATCAAGAATGGCATTTAAGTCCAGGGAAAATTACGTCCTTTGACTTGCCACCCCCTGTTTTTGGTAAAGATACTATATTTAATATAAGTAGAAGTTAGAAGAAAACACAAGAGCTGCCTTGAAGAGAGCAAGAAGATACAAAATGACAGCATGTATTTCATTTTATTTATTTTTTTAATGTTTGAGAGAGAGTGCAAATGGGGAAGGGGCAGAGAGAGAGGGAGACAGAATCTGAAGCAGGCTCTGTGCTGACTTGGGGCTTGAACCCATGAAACGTGAGATCATGACCTGAGCTGAAGTCGGACACTCAACCGACTGAGCCCCCAGGCTCCCCGACAGCATGTATTTTAAAGGGAAGTAGGGTGAAGCAAGCCTGCTGGCTTTGCCTTTGAGAATGAGGAGCGCTTTGAGGTTGCCTCCCCTAACACCCTCCTGCCCAGCTGTCAGTTACTCAGCGAGCACAGAGCCCAATGGAGTGCCTTCAGGGATGGTTCTCCACGGCAAATGCTCGGTGAGGGTTATCTGTTGGGTGTGAAACTGCTGTAGCACCCCCTGCTTTACGCACTCAACTATCCACATCTCTGTGTCAAAATGACCTTACAGAGCTGCAGTAGAGTGTAATGGTTAGGACTGCTTGCAATCTGACTTCTTGGATTAGTATCCCGGCCACTTACTCCTTGGGTGACCTGGAAGGCAAACCACAGCACTCTCTATGTCTTAGTTTGCTTTTCTGTAACATGAGAATACTAGGCCCTATATCAAGTAGTAGTATGACAGTAGTTAAGGAGATAATACATGTGTGGAAGTGACTTCTTTGCTATATGCAAACTTTTAATAATTATTTTTTTCAGTAAGTCATAATTTCCATTCTGAGGCCAAAAGAAATAAAAGAAATTTAATCTATTCAGTAACCTCTGTCTAACTCAGTAATTTTGTTTAAAGTTACCTCTGGCTTGTGGTGCTTGGATGGCTGAGTCGGTTAAGTGACTCTTGATCTTGGCTCAGGTCACGATCTCACGGTTGGTGAGCTCAAGCCCTGTGTCAGGCTCTGCACTATAGTGCAGTCTCTAGACCCTCTGACATTCTCTCTGCACTATCAGAGAATTCCGGCTTGGAATTCTCACTTCTTCTCCTTCTGCCCCTACCCCACTCGTGGTCTCTGTCTCTCCCTCTCAAAATAAAGAAATAAACTTAAGGAAAATAAAGTTACCTCTGGCTTAAAAGCCTGGTTATGGTTAAGTAGTTGATCAAATCCAAGTATTACTGTTTTGAGTTTGATTCCAGCTCAAATTCTGTAGCTTGGGTAAGAAATTTCCTCATGACCCTCTCTTCCCAGCCCCCCTTCTGCACTTGCTTCTACTTTCCCTGGGCTCATGATTGCCTGTGGGCCTGATGCAAAGGGTAGGGGGCTCCACTTCAGCACCCAGGGCTTGTCTGTGAGATCTGGCGGGCTTGTGGTCACTCCTCAGAGCGTTGGCCTTTTCAGCTGGCCACACCCAACTACTGGGCACTATTTATTGTGTGGCATATTTAATGGTCTGAAAGGTCCTGGCAGCAAGTGTTCTACAGAGTGCTGTAACTTCTCCCACCTCATGGAGTATCTTCACCTCATCTGGCTTCCATGGGGCTGAGATAACAGTCGTCTACCTACTCTAGTTCCCGGGCCCACCGGGATCCTAGCCATGCCCATCCAGGCACACAGAAGTATGGGCAGAAACAAAGAGGGTGTATGCTTTTTTTCCAGCATGTTGGTTGGCTCCAGAGAGCGAACGTGTGGGTCCTGCTGCTCTGCAAACTCCAGCAGAGAAGTTAGGGCCTATCTCAATGTTTCCAAGTGCCCCTAAAGCTCAAGAGCCTATGTCTAGTTCCTTGTCCTCTCCTATCTCCCTGGAGTGGGGGGGATGGAGGGAAAGGAGCAACGTGCAGCACTTCAGATGCTAATATCCCAAACCTCTATTCTTTCTCTTTCTCAGTTTCTTTTATATGTTCATAGTGGCAAAATCCACAACCTTGTTCTATCTCATTTGTCCCCTGATGCAGACCAGCAGCCTGGCTGTGTCACAGGACTCTCTTTGTACAACGTAGTTTGGCATTTAGAGTCTCTGTTCTCAGCTTAACAGTAGGAGTCCAGACACTTTGTCCTCGGTTTGTGTGGAGGGGCCAGCTGGTGGTCAGGGAAGCTGCAAAAGGCTTATTTTGTTGATGTTTTACATGGGCTTAAATCACTAAGCATTCTAAACTTGCTAAGCACACAATAATCGTAAGCAATCATTAGCCATCATATTGAAATTTTAAAACATACAGCCAACAAATAAGATGCCACCAGATTCTCAGTTCCAGGGACACCAAATATTTCATTGTGATTTCTAAAAACTGTGAATTTCACACAGCAGTACACATGGACACTACAGAGATAGTAATGTTTTTGTCTATTACATATCAATAGCGTTGCTGAATTCAGCAAACAAAAGCACAGGGCATGCAGTTAAATTTAAATTTCAGGTAAACAATGAGTATGTTTTAAAACGTCAATATGTCCCATTCAGATAAATGATGTATGACTTTTCAGTATTAGTGTGTCCCAAATACTGCATGGAGGCCCTGTATTTCATCTAACATCCTCAAGTGCGATTTACCTCCCTTCCCTCGTTGAGAGTCTGAAGTAGATCTTTTTATTGCAAATGTGAAGGTGACTCTCAGTTATTACATTGCACGAAGGCTATGGCTAAAGGCTAAGGAATTACCTTTATAAAAACAAACCAAAAGATCAGAGTTGAGTGGGAAGGAGGATGTGGCCAGTCATTTACATTTGTCCCCTCATGTCAGTTCCTGAAATGAAATTCAGCACATTTTCAATGAAATGGGATGTTGTGTTTCCATGTTTGGATCTAGCTCGTCCTAAAGAGTGTTAGTATCTTGAAGGGTCAGCATAAGCTCTGTTTACTTAGGGAGCATAAGAAATATGTCAACCCTTTGAAAAACTTTCAATTAAACTGCGAGAGTTTTGATGTCAGGCTTTCAGATTAGTATTACATCATTCAAAAAGACCCAATTTCATGTGCCACTAGAGAGGGAAAGATATACTGGTCTTTATAGACAGTTATTGAATTTAGAGAACATTTACTTTAAAATACAGATTATTACCACTTGATAAGCTGTATCTAGTGCATCAATTTCAATTTAGAAAGTATGCTCTTAGAGAATTCTATCTCCCTGACTTTTCTGTTCACAGTGACCATCAGTAGTATTGGTTTCTAGTATAAATCAATGTTTGTATGTTATTCTGGAAGCTTCAGGTGGTAATGGAAATGGTTTCAAATATACAGGATTTTATGAGAGTTCAATGGATATAACCAGAATATTTTGAGTGTCTACTATATGCCGTGTACTTCACATAGATCTCTAATCTAACCAATAAGTTAATGAGAGAGGGTGATGAGGTAAGTAATTTTGCCAGCCCCATAAATTTGTCTGATTCTGAGAGCACTGTATCTACTGTAACTCCCTTCTGGATTTTTCTTACAGACCTCATCTGCAGTTATTTTGTTCTTCGGAAGGAACCTGAGCAAAAAATCTCACACTCATTAAATTCACTTCTAATTCTGATAATATAAGTGGTAATTTCTTACAGGTGACCATTTTTACTTCTCTTGATGGAGTTACACATTCTTCCCAGTATTATTTTCGGAAGACATTTTAAATGAAATTTATGCTAACTTATTTGTGGTTACCTATCAAATAGCACATTAACTATGTATTTAATTCTGTATTTAAAATTTACCTCAAAATACAAAAAAAAAAAAACTAATTCAAAGGATACATGCACCCCTGTTGATTGCAGCATTATTTACAATAGCCAAATTATGAAAGCAGCCCAAGTGTCCATCGACTGATGAATGGATAAAGAAGATGTGATATATCTATACAGTAAAATATTATTCTGCCATAAAAAAAAAGCATGAAATCTTGCCATTTGCAACAACATGGATGGAGCTAGAGAGTATAAAGCAAAATAAGTCAGTCAGAGAAAGACAAATGCCATATGGTTTCACTCATATGTGGAATTTAAGAAACAAAACAAACAAAGGAAAAGAGAGAGACAGAGAGAGACGAACCTAGAAACCGACTTTAACTACAGAGAACAAACATAGTTCCCAGAGGGGAGGTGGGTAGGGGATGGGGGAAATAAGTGATGGGGATTAAGGAGGGCGCTAGTCATGATGACTGAGCAATGTATACAATTGCCGAGTCACTACATTGTACACCTGAAACTAACAGAACATTTTACATTGACTATACTGGAATTTAAAAACTTAATAAGAAAAACCTTCTGGAAATACGCACAGAAAAAGGTTAAGGATACTTAGGTCTAAGGCAACCAACTGAAGTCTGAGTGGGAGAAACACTTTACGCTAAAATTGTTTATAATACTTCAAAAGGTAAGAAGATCCTGTATGTAGGTTGGAATAATGATAAGGGAAATATGAATACTAACAATGAAAAACAAATTTTAAGAATATTGAAATCTGAAGAGTCCGATCTCCCACCGGTGACAGTATTACATGGACAACATCCTTACTTCTGTTTGGATATTTTAGTGGTGTTGAGGTTCACGAGTGTTCAAGGCAGTTTATTCTGTGAATAGATAGCAGTTTGAAATGAAGTCTGTATTGAATTGGTATTTGTCTCTCAGGAACTTTACTTACAGATCCTAGTTCTGCCCTCTGGAGCCACATAAATAAATTTAATCCGTCCTCTCACCCCACATAGGTGCTGTGCTAGTAAACTAATGTTTTGGTACTTTTATATAGCCTAGAACTCACAATTTGACCCCCTAAGCAGAGGATGTTATTAAAAATGGTCTTGAATATATTCACATATGAAACGAAACATACAAAAAATAATGATGCATTGTAAGGAAATTTAATATAGTTCCTTACACGCGTATGCATACACACATATAATAGACTAACATATATATTTACCTATTTTCTATTAAATGGGAGTATAAACTAAACAGCAGGCATCTCTATTCAGCTATTACATTCCCCCTTCCGTATGCAAGGGAGTAGGACTAAATAAGCTAAGTAAGCTTAGTCAGTGCTCCTATGTTGAGTCTTAAGTGTATCGCATCTGTTAAAGAAATGGCATTGGGGTATTTTTTTTTTCCCTTCAGAAATGACCTTATCTTGTGTTCGAGGGTTTCCTGAGTAAAAGAAAGTTCATCCAACATCCTGGCACGCAACTGTAAGCTCGTCTATCTTCATAATCATGTTCTGAACATCTCTCCCCCTCCACAGATCATTTTCCGAAAAATCAGTGACGTGAAGAAAGAGGAAGAGGAGCGCCTCCGGCAGAAGAATGAGGTCACCCTCAGCATTCCCGTGGACCACCCCGTCCGAAAGCTCTTCCAGAAGTTCAAGCAACAGAAGGAGCTGCGGAATCAGGGGTCAACACAGAGCGACCCCGAGCGCAACCAGCTCCAGGTAGAAAGCCGCTCCTTACAGAACGGAGCTTCCATCACGGGCACCAGTGTGGTCACCGTGTCACAGATCACACCCATCCAGACATCGCTGGCCTACGTGAAAACCAGTGAGTCCCTCAAGCAAAACAACCGCGACGCCATGGAACTCAAGCCCAACGGCGGTGCTGACCCCAAATGTCTCAAAGTCAACAGCCCCATAAGGATGAAGAACGGAAATGGGAAAGGATGGCTGCGACTCAAGAATAACATGGGCGCCCATGAGGAGAAAAAGGAAGACTGGAATAACGTCACGAAAGCGGAGTCCATGGGGCTATTGTCAGAGGACCCCAAGGGCAGTGATTCAGAGAACAGCGTTACCAAAAACCCATTAAGGAAAACAGATTCTTGTGACAGTGGGATTACAAAAAGTGACCTTCGTTTGGATAAGGCCGGGGAGGCCCGAAGTCCGCTGGAGCACAGCCCTATTCAGGCTGATGCCAAGCACCCCTTTTATCCCATCCCAGAGCAGGCCTTACAAACCACACTGCAGGAAGTCAAACATGAACTCAAAGAGGACATCCAGCTGCTAAGCTGCAGAATGACTGCCCTGGAAAAGCAGGTGGCAGAAATTTTAAAAATACTCTCAGAAAAAAGCACGCCCCAGACCTCTTCTCCCAAATCCCAGATGCCACTCCAAGTACCTTCCCAAATACCATGTCAGGATATTTTTAGTGTTTCAAGGCCTGAGTCACCTGAATCTGACAAAGATGAAATCCACTTTTAATATATATACATATATATTTGTTAATATATTAAAAACAGTATATACATCTATATACATACATGTGTATATACAGTATATACATATATATATATTTTCACTTGCTTTCAATATGATGAAACCATATGGGTTTTGATATGTAAATACTGCATGTCCAGCTGGATTCTGGCCTGCCAAAGAAGATGATTATTTAAAACATAGATATTGCTTGTATATTATGCAGTTGACTGCATGCACACTTTACATTTATTTATAATCTCTATTCTAATACAAAAAAAAAGTATGATTTTTGCTAACCAAGGCAATGTAATATTTGAAGAATCAGGGTCCAACCTGCCAATGTGGCCATGACAAATTTGATCTCAGGCTGAGTATATCGAGCTGTCATTTTCTCACTGTTCTGTTAAGTTAAAATTCTGGATTAATGCCAAGGGAGAGTTTGCCCTTTTAGACCGTCGGTACCGTTTTATAATCTCTTTTCATAGGATATTTTTCTGTAACTTAGTGTTAGGTTATTTTCCCCAACAGGCAGTGTCTGCTCCATCAAAATGACTGTTTTGTTGCCTAAATCAGATAGCAGTGGGGGACGCTGAGAACATATTGCTATGAGTTTTGTGCATGAATTGCATTTCTGCTCAACTATACCTCTCCTTTTTTAACACTATACTTAGATAGTAATCATTAACGCTTATGTAAGGAAATCCCTCCTCACTCCGTCTTGGAGAACAGCTGCCATCTTGTAAGCTGATTTTACCAACCCCATAAATACGAAACTATTAATATAGTGTATATTATTATAGAAAAACTGCACCACAGGGTAAAAGGGCCTTTTAACAATTCATGTTAGCGATGCTGGTTTTCCAAATGAGATGAGTGTTCTAAATTTGTACTTCTAAAACTTGTTCAAAGGTGAAGTTGAAAGGCTCTTAGCAAAGAAACAAACAAAACACATCTAAGTACTCATATCAAAATTTTAACTATAATGACATAAAATAAAAAAGAATGTAAGCAGATAGACAATATTTTGTAGCATATCTGTAACTTAAGATGAAACACAGGTACAGAATTGTTCACACAGGATTCTTAATGTTTATAGGGATAACACATGAAACATGGTGACAAAAAAACACTAACAAGTAGATGTTAAGTTGCTCAGTTCAGATAACTGCTTTTCTATAATTTTATTCTGGTTACAATTTTCTAAAGCTTTTTTGCACACAGTTCTACTGCAGGACTTCTGCTGAGTTGATACAGTAGACTGCTGTGGCTCAGGCAGATCCATTTATGAAAGGGGGTTACTAAAGACTGAATTTCAGAGTCTTTTGAGTTATAAATCCTCTTCCTAGAAAGTGCCTATTATCAACTAAAAAAAAAAAAAGTCACAAACAGCTGTGTATAGCCAGTCCCTTAAGTGGTATGTATTGAGAATAAAATACATGTTCATTTGTAAGAACCCAGAAGAATTTTTTCTTTTGACTAAAGTCTATGTTATGAAGTTGATCAAAGAGGCATACTTTTAAATTGGTGCATGCATGACATCTAATTGTGGGAACAGGGAAGTTATTGTTTGCATCACGTTGAAAATATATTCCAGGAATCTGTACATACACATTCACAATATACACCAGATGACAGCAAAATCAAAGAAGATATTTTGACCTATTGTTGCCATTTTTATGAGCTTTTCTAACAATCTCTCAGCATCCCCAAACAAAACCACCAGAACTGAAAGACAGGTTATCACAATCAGACCGGAGAAGTGCAGAACCAAGTAACTTATAAAAACAAGGGATATTTTAGAATATCTATTAGAGCTTCTTCACATGCCCACAAGATGTGCCTCTTTAATCCAGGAGTCTCAGAACAGATGTGATGTGCCAGGGGCTCCATTTCCCCTTCTCTGTGCCCACGACTTCCATTACTCATCATGGAAGTTTGCAGGGGAGCATGTCTCCAGGCAATGCTACGACATCTACCTACCACAGGCACAAGAAAATGAGGTAATCACAGTAAAAGGAATCAGCCTTGAAATTGAGACTTAGTTGCTTTCATGGCGAGGAGGGTCCTTTTTCTTGACCTCTGACATTTATTGAATTGCAGGGTAATTTTCTATTTAACCATGTATGACACAAGCCTGGTTAAGCTTTTAGAGGTGAATGAATAGTAAGCATAACCTAAGTACAGAAATGGTCAAGCTTTAGCCACGTGCTTCAAAAATAACCATTGGTGTAAAACTATATCAGAATGACTAAAACAGCAGGGTAGTTTGAAGCTGCAATCCACGCCTTTGCCTATTAGTGGTGCAAATATTTGCTGTGTTCTGCCATTGACTCAGTCGATGAACAATATTATTGTTTTTATCCGTGGGAAAGAAACGTGGTTCTGACCTATTCGAGGTTGTCACAAAGGGGTAAAATGTGTCAGTTGCTTGTTTATGGTGCAGTTATCACGCATTCTTCTCCAGTCCCCTCTGTCCCTATGTGCATGACATGATGAGGTGCTGAATGCACTCTGCTGTTTCCAGCAGAAATGCATGTGTTCAGCAAACACTGTATATAGAGTAGTCTTTTCGGTTCCCAGAGTCTGCAATTCTTACCAGGTGAACTTACTCAGACTTGAATGAAGGGTGAACACCTGCTTTAATAAGTGCAATCGTGACATAGTCATGTTCTGTGTTGCCTCAGCCAGCACATAGACAGGAGATTCTCTTTTGGGGGACCAGACGACTGCATGTTTTATTCTTACACTGTATAGATGCTTTCGGTGCATCCAGAATAAAATTTTTATTATTATATTTCTGAACAATGTATTAATAGGAGTAAATAGATACGTATTCAAAATCCAAACATTTTTCAAAGCAACTTACATACCTTCAATATTTTTCTATGATAACATATAAGATCAGATGCTGTACCCTGGACAGGTGGTTGTAATGTAATAGCAAAAGCCAAACAAAAATAGAAATGTGAGCTGTGCATCATAAGGACAAGTTTTGTCAGTCTGTATTAGGATATTATTGCACTATGGTCTAGTAGATACAAGAGCTTATGATAAAAAGAAAATAGGCACACGAAAGGCAGATGACAATACCAAAGCTACTAGTGTCCCACAATGACGTAAATAGTACTTCGAATGGTTTGGGCATAGATGTCGAAGAGAGACATATACTTCATTGTTAAAATGGAAGATTTTTTATTATGACACCAGTTTCATCTCACATGAAGTACAGGTACCTGTACTTACATTGTACAGATACGTACAATTGTCCTACGTGCCCAGTGAAAAAAACTGTATGTAGACCAGAGCAAGAGAGTTCGAAAATTTGGGATTTTAAGCCGCTTTTAAGAACAAATATATACTCCTGGAGTTCCTAGAGCTCTAACAGGAATATTAATTATGACCACTAACAAAAACGCCATTTTGCAAATTCATCCTATTGGAGCCCAAATGCAAATCACAACTTTCTATGAATTTAAGGAGATTTTGTTCTCCTGAGATCTGGCCCATTTACTGTTCCATTTTAAATTACTAAATTCTTTTAGAAAACTTAAAAAAAATAGTCTTCAGAGCAGTGACTGTTTTTAAAAGTGTACAGTGGTTGGTACTGGTGAAATTATGTGTCATATTCCTAATGAATTCTACTATCTTGTATAATTTTTATCTTTTAAGCTATTTTATGTCTCTTTTCCAAAATTTTATGTAGGTAATGAGACAATTTATCTAGAATGTACATAACATACATGGATAACTTTATGGATATTTTATAATTATGTGAATGTTGTGTTTTCATATTTTGTTACATATAAGAATATTTCTCTTGCAGTCTTGATGGCAAGGGAGAGAAGAAAGAACAATCTTTTGGAAAACATCCTAGGATTAGTATCTGAGCTCCATCTTGGATTCTGAATCTAGCTTTGCCACAATTGTAGTGTAACTTTGGGCCAATTAACTGTTCTCTGGTGTATCTGGGCTTCAATTTCCCCACCAATAAATAATAAAATGAAGATAAGAACTGCTCCGTTCTTATATCAAGATGATGTTAGGTCGGTGGCAAATCATCTTCCTCTCAAACGAAAATCACATTAAGATAAATTATTAATTGCTTCTTTCTTTCATAGAAGATCAGCTGAGGTGGACTCTCTAAATCTTTTTCTAGGGTTTAGAAGAGGTTTCTCTTGTCAGAAGTCGGTGGGGAAATACATTGATGGCTAAATAATTATCAGTCATTGGCATGTGAGCAAAAGACTTGAGAATTATCTGGGAATTTAGAACTATTAAATAAACATGGAAGGAGTGAATGTCTTTTGTGAGAAGAGAGAAAGAAGAGAAAAAGACATGTAAATATTATGATTTTGCTTATTCTGTTTAATCATACTGCTCAGCAGAAATTCTCATTCTTGTGAGAAAAAGTAAAAAAAAAAATTGTTGAGTATTCAAGATACAGAGCAGTTCATCTTTCGGTTTTGTATAAAAACAATCATGACTTACTTAAGATACATGGCTCCACGTGGGCAGATATTCTTACAATGAAATTCTTAATTGTAAAAGAATCCTTTCCAATGACCAATTGATTTTTCAATGTGTATCTTGAACTGGAAAAAAAAAGGTCAAAAAAAAAAGGAAAATCATTTGAATTACACTTAAATATACTCATGTTATTGTGACCTAAATTAGTGTTCTAACTTAAAAAGTTATAATACATGATTAGTAATATTGGTAACTCTAGGAAACCACTTACAACATGTAAACATTTTATTTTTGAGAAAGAGATTCATTTTGTTAACATTTGTTCATTCTACAAAGATAGTCTTGTATCCTAAAGAATACACTCAAGCCTGAAGTCACTCCATTGGTGGTGACCCTTTGGGTAAAGAAAATACCAAGAGCACATAGTAACAAAGGGGAAACATCTTACACACCGAGACATTTAGATCTCTTAAAAGTTTTTTAATTTTTCTGTTATATCAGAATTTAAAAACTGTTATAACAAAATGGGAATTAGGCATTTTTTTGAAAGCAGACACAATTTCTCAAGTTAAAGAAAGGTTCATTATAAATGCCCAATATATTTAAGAAATATTAAAAGAGATTTATGCGGAACATTCATTATTAACCATGACTTTTTACTATCCATTCTAATGTTTTTTATTTATTTGCTAAATAGTTGATAACACTTATATTTGTATCCACTCTGTGATAGGCCCATGGCATTCCAAATCACAGTTGCATTACATATGTATTCTACACATATGTAAATAAATATTTTCAATCCACTTTCTCTCAGTGTAAACTTTGTACTTACAACTTACATGTTGTTAGCAGCTCAGATAATAAAAACTCTTCGAAATGGGGAATGACATATATGATTTTTTTAGAGGGTTGATATAGATTGAGTTGACATTATAAGAAAAGTTCTTCTTATTGGTTCAGGAAAACAAACCAAGAGGTGATGTATGTGGGACTACACAATCCAAACAAAAACAGAGTCAGGTTTTAAATAGGTTAGTAGTGCCAGGCTACATAAGCTCATGGGATTTGCACTTGCATCTCCGGAACAAATCTACAAAGAGGAAAACAGAGTTAGTTGAACAGAAACAAAACTATAACCTACACCTTCCTATAGTCATAGCTTGTTTTTCTCACTGGCACATCACTAGACAAGCAAAAGGAGACATGTGGATGTCAAAAGCTCTTTAAACAATACATAATGTGAATTATAAAACCTAATGCAATCCTAGGACTTGAGCAAGTAATAAATTCAAACATACTGTGTTGCATACATTCTCCTTTAATATCAGGTTTTCTCATCCTTAAGTAAAACAGTGCTTATACGAGATGTTTCTAGTACCCATACGTGAATTATGGAAAATACAGTTTTAACAGGAAAGCTACAGACCTATTCTCATTAAAAGAGACACATTTTTGGGCTTTTCATACCTCTTTTCTGTGAAATTTAGATCTTCAATAAAATATTTTCCTTAATGGGGTGCCTGGGTGGCTCAGTCAGTTGAGTCTGACTTCAGCTCAGGTCATGATCTCCCAGTTCATGACTTAGAGCCCTGCATTAGGCTCTGTGCTGACAGCTCAGAGCCTGAAGCCTGCTTCTGATTCTGTGTCTCCCTCCCTCTCTGCCCCTCCCCTGCTCATGCTTTCTCTCACTCTCAAAAATGAATAAACGTTAAAAAAATACTGAGATTCAAAAAAAAAATATTTTCCTTAAACTTTATTTTCACACAATCATTACAGGCTTAATATTAATTAATATTTGTACTACTTTGGCATTTGCCTTTATTTTCTCTGCAAAGGTATCTATTCACTTTTCCACAAATTTACAAGTGTTTTACCTCCTGGGTTTTATCCAACTTTTCTCATTTAGAATATTTCTAGAACTGGAGATTTAGATGCTAAAAATAATGACATTGCTAGTGATTCTCTTCCTGGCAATGTGAGTTATTCAGTATGTTTAAGATTACAAACCAATATACTTTTCTTATGTTAGGATAAAATGCTTACTCTGTATTTTGCTGGTTTAATTTTCCATTCTTGATACTTTTCTCCCCAAAACTACTAAAAAAAATCAGACTTAAAAATAAAATTTCTTCTTTGATCCTAGGTCTTTTTCTACATTGGAAATAATGAAGATAAACATTTATACAATTATAAATTTGTTCTTTGTTTTCATGATGGAGGAATTTAACTTATAATGATCACAATTTAATTTATAATTCTCACATGTGGTAATATAATATTTCCAAAAGTTATAGTGAAAATCTGTTTGGGGTCATAAAGTATGTGAAGATGAGAAGCACTAAAAAAATGAACATTCTTTATTAACAAAATTATATCATACAAATCAAGTTGTTAAACAGTGTCAATGTTCAGTATTACTAATGAGTTTAATCTTCAAAGCATGTTCTGTAAAATAATTGGTTTTCAGCCATCCACTGAGGGCAGAAAATATCTCCTATCCAAGTCCAAAGACCAGTGACAAAGTATGGAGTTTTATTACCATGTCTTTCTTGTCCTTCAAAACACTTGAGGGTATGCACAAACACACAGAACCAAACAAATCATCTTCTTCTATAGAGCAAGGTAGTTAATTCATTCTTTGTAGAGTATTTAAATTTATTAAACGGCACGGTGAAGTTTGAGAATGTTTGAGAAATTAAGAGAAAATAGGTAAACATTTATGTTGACATATTTATTTAGATAGTACTAAAATTTGTAATTGGCAGTACATTATAATTAAAATTTTGAGTCGTGATGTAGGGAAATGAGACGTGAGCTAGAATTTGGATCATGACCTGAATCAAAATCAAGACTTGGACGCTCAACTGACCCAGAATTTTTTAATTCCTATTATATGCCAGATGTTGTAAGAGTGTTAGTCTGTATTCTAACTTGAGATTTTCTATCTCTTGATTTTCATGATGAGAGTATGTTTGCATGCTTCATGAAGGTCAAGACCATTGAGATTTGGACTGGGGATCATGAAAATGATGAAGGCAAAGGATGAGAGAAGACTGAGTAGAATCTGTTTCTTTACCTTCAGGCTTAGAAGTTAAATAAGTTAATTTGGCTCATATTTATTGAGTGTTCATTCCCTGTTTATGCTGTGCTAAACATTTTATTTCGAATCTCACATTTAATTTTTGCAACAACCCTAAGAAGTAACAGATAACGAACTTGTCAGGATAGCCTAGCTATTAAGTGGTAAAGGTGAAATTATTTTTTATTTTTAAAGTTTTTTTTTTAAATTTCCTTAATGTTTATTCATTTTCGAGAGACAGAGAGAGACAGAGTGCAAGCAGGGGTGGGACAGAGAGAGAGGGAAACACAGAATCCGAAGCAGGCTCCAGGCTCTGAGCTGTCAGCACAGAGCCTGATGCGGGGCTCAAACTTACAAACTGTGAGATCATGACCTGAGCTGAAGTCAGATGCTTACCTGACTGAGCCACCCAGGGGCCCCAGTAAGTGATAAAGGTGAAATTCTAAAACAGGCAGGAAGACTTTAGAGAGAAAAATTCATTTTTTAGACTACTGACATTGCAAGGGCCATCTGGTCCAACCACAAATTCCAAGTTTTTCAAGACATGCACTTTTATTTTTTTTATTTTTTTGTTAAATTTTTTTCTAACTTTTTTATTCAGTATTGACAGAGAGACAGAGCGTGAGCAGGGGAGGGGCAGAAAGAGTGGGAGACACAGAATCCGAAGCAGGCTCCAGGCTCTGAGCTGTCAGCAGAGCCCCACACGGGGCTCGAATCCACAAATGGTGAAATCATGACCTGAGCCAAAGTCGGCCGCTTAACCGACTGAGCCACCCAGGCACCCCAAGACATGTACTTTTAAAGGCTCCTGAGATTGAAATAACTTCCAGAAATGTCACTCTGTAACATAAAAGTAAATATCTGATTTTTCATGGTAGGTCAAAGTAAATGACAGCGGTTGAAGTCCTAATTGTTATAAGCACAAGGTGCCCCATCACAAGTGGAATTTTCCTTTACTTCTTCAGCAGTCAAAAGGCATCTGTAAAGGTAAATTGCCAAATGCAGTAACAAGTAAGAGGCGAGTTGTGGTCACTGGTACTAACACTTTCTTTTCCAACTGAATTTTAACCTAAAGAGGTAATGCATGATAGTCAAGGAAAGCAAGAGACATTCAGGATTTTTTCTATTATTTTTTCTCCATTTTAATATTGGAATTTAGATGAAACTCCAGAAAGATTTTATTTTTAAAATTTATTTTTTGATCCACTAAGTTTTAAGTGGATTATGCAGATCTTTTTATTGATTACACTGATGTTGCCTTCTTGGCCAAACCACTATTAAATGCATTATCCAAATGAACTATTTCTGTTTAGAATGGCAATTTGTATTACTTCCAAATTTAATAGGCCTCTTGTATGTATATTTGCTTTAGAAAGTATAAATAATTTTCTCTAATGAAAAAAATGTTAATTTTCTGAAGGTGATTTATTTGTCCTACCTTCTGAGATTTTTTTTTGAAGCTAATGTGTTGAGGTAAGAAGAAACAAGGTATTACAGCATTACATTCTGGGGATCCTTAGCTCAAACCATCTTATTTCTCTTTGATGATAACAGAGCTAGAGGTAACCATGAAAAAGACCATTTTACTTGTTTCATAACAATTGTAGAGGACCCCAGTGATAGTATCCAAATCCTTTTATAGTTAGCTCACTTTCATCCTTGACTTTTATGTTATCACTGCATTATTATTTAAATGAGGTCATGACTTGTACTACATCTGAATGAAGGTACTTGGTCAGAGAACAACTGAGGAAAAGAAATAGAAAAGTAGGGCTAGTAGTTGCTTCCTCATCATGGGTTTTCTGTGTGCGTGTGATGCTTTTTAATAGTTATCTATCTATCTATCTATCTATCTATCTATCTATCTATCTAGATAACACATTGTTATAACCACTATTAAGATTTTGATGAAACATTAGGAAGCATTTTGAAAGCTCATCAAATATTTGGCTTTAAAAAAAATGTAATTGAGGGCTCCCCTACCAACCAAGTTTACCTCTGGTTCTGACCTAGAAGCCCAGTCTCATAAACACTTGGCATAGTTAATCTATATGTCATGGGATAAAGCCAAGAGAGTCTGACCACTCTTTCCTTCATGCAGAATCACTGACTGTTGAATGACCAGACAAGTCAAGGCCAAAATATCCACACTGTGCCTGAATAAGCCAGAATTAGTATTCACAATAACTAATTTAAGTAATTCATTGTCAAATATTTTGTCCTCCTTCTCTGCTAAGTCATCTTTGATAACATGAAGCTGAACCCTCTCCTCCTCTACTGAATTCGGGAGATTGGACTCTGTGACTAAAGCAACAAAGATTATTGTTGATCACAGAGCTCTTGGTGTCAAGGATCCCTCACTGGCTCCTCAATTTTTTTCAGAGTATGATGGGAACTATTCCTGATGAGGCCAAGAATAAGCAAACAAGAAGAATAGCTAGCAAACTATGCAAAATCACAATATAGATTAATTTTGAATTCCATGTCAAAGAAAGTTTGATAGACTTGAGTCTTTAATATTGGTATGCTATGTCATAAGCATGCATTGTCAGTTCATACAAAAGCCAAATGTAGTTTCATTTAAAATCAAGATTACTTAATATATTTCATATTTAGAAAAATAGTGGCAAGAATTGTTTTTTTTTGATGTCTGTGGGAAGGTTTTCATGTGATTCCTGAGATTCTTTTTCAGAGGTTATAAATACAGTATTCACTTACATCTTGTTTTGGTTGGCAGCACGGACATCTTCCACCCTAGAACCCATTCACAGTTAAAGCAAGACAGAACATGCATTTCATATGAGGAACAATATGATTGTTACAACATTGAAGTTGGAAACCAATTTAGCACCATTTCTACCCTGAAACATTCACTGAAATTTACTGAAAAAGCAGAGACTCTTAGAATTGGTTGGTACTCACAGAACACAAATCAAAATGTACATACTTATGATGTATTGAAAACCATAGATTTCTTTTGATTCTATGTTCTAGTGACTTTGTTTACTCCAGTTGCAGCATTGTATATGTTATAATGCAAATTACTCACTATAACACTAATGTTTTTATTGGAAATTATTTTTGAAAATTCATAAATGTCTTTGCCACTGCAACCATATTGATGGGAGTTGGGGTATTAAAAATGCCTCTACCCATAAGGGTTAATTTACTGGAAACAACTGATTCGTGTATTGGCCAAGAAAACAATGCAAAAACTTCATGTGATATTTTTAACATCATTATGCTAAGTAGTACTTGTTTGCTCTTTTAAAAATCTAATCCATGCCTAGCAGATCATTTCTTTCTACTTAAAGAAAGGTATTGCAATGTGTAATATAGAAATTTTGTAGGTCCTGTTGACCTATTACCTGATTGCTGAGAGAGTGTGTGAAAATATTTTAACTTTGACTTTAGTGTCAATTCTGGAACACTTGGGATCAAAATTTGATTGCTTCTGGGAGATTTGTGATGATTATCACTTTATTTAAAATTTGTTCACAAGAAATAATCATTTTAAAAAGTGAATTGGCAGGTGGAAGATTCTAACCCAAAAGAATTCTGGGTTTCAGCACAATAAACTGTATTTCATCAGGGAGGATTATTTTGGTTTTTTTTCACACTTTATTTAAATGTGAATATTTTTTCATGATACAGAATAAAATGTGCATTTTATGGAAGTTGTTTGAATTGTGTCTTTGTTGAAAATAATTGTTTTGAATTTGGTTTAATAAATGAGAAGCTCTCCATTACAAAAATATGAAGCAATGGATTCAGAGAAATAATTTTGATATATTGGCTTTGATAATATTATTTTAAACATCTATAATATTTTTCCTGTAATAAGTTGTACTGTAATGCTATAAGCAATAAAATTAGCATCACATCAGAAGTTAAAATTGTAACCCCCTGCAGTATATTTGTTTAAAGTAGAAGATTTCTCTTTTCTGTTAAAGATAGTGATAAAAACTAGATAGAATGTTGAAGAAATTTTTATTTTAAAATGGGATTTCTTTTTATATTTCTAAATTCTTTTAATTTATCAAAAACATAATTATTTTCCTAATATTATGGGCTTATCCCAGTCTGTGAAATTAAGAAGGTTAGAATGTCCATGGAAAAATTGAATGCTTCCATATTTTAGAAGATCCATAGTTTGCCACTAGCCCTTGAAGCATTAAAAGGCGAGAGCGAGATACGTAATATAGGAAGGCTGTTACATGAGGCCTGCAGATTTTTTCTAATTAAAGAAACACAGGCTTAAGGGATGGATTTTTGGACATCACTGAAGAGTTATTTATATCTACTGTTTCTCTGTGCAATATAGCATTTTGATTAGAGGACAACTAAATAAAACTTTGTCTTTGTTATGCATATATGAAAGTGTATTTATAGAGGATAGATTCTAGAGTGAGCTGTTGTTTATAAAGAAGTCAGGGATATGAAGATCACACATAATTAAATGGACCAATACACAAATTATTGGTAATTAACACCTCTGTTTTGCCTTTTTTCCTCTCTTCTTTCCTTACACACACACACACACACACACACACACACACACACACACACACAGCAATCAATTACAATCCCTTCTTGTAAATTCTGTGATAATACATCTACTGAGAAAGATACCAACTTTCAAACATGATAAAACATATTACAGATTTGGATAAGTAAACACTCAAGTGCCAAATACCATTAAAAGGAGGAGGAGACAGACATTTCTGTGCCATGGGCTATTCTCTCCTGAGAGTGTGATGCAGAATGGATGCAAATGGATGCTTGAGACCCCAACCTTTGGTCAAGAATTCTTGCATCAAAATGCTTCTATTCCCAACCATCAGGGAAGGTTTGCTTTCTTTAAGATCACTGAGAACACCCAGTTTCCCTATATCAGCTTGGATCCATTTTTTTTTTTTTTTAATCTAAGCAAGTTAGCACAATGTGCTTTAACTGGATTAAATAACGATGTACCCTGTGTGAACAATCTAGAACTGACAGGCATTTTACAGATGGCAGAGACTTTGGAAATGAATCAGCAGCACACCTATTTTGAGAAATGAAGAAACTAAGAACTGGAGAGGGTAAGTGATTCTCCAAAATTCTATGTACAGTTGGTAGAGGAGCTGGACTAAGATTCAGTTGTCTTGATTCCAGGTCCAGTGTTTCTTCCTCTATATTACATTGCTGTAGGCGGTTTCCACAGAGCCACACGTGTACACACACGTATTTCAGCTACTGCTACTGAAGATGTTGCTGGACTCATCTCTGGGTGTTTCTGAAAGGACAGCTGTATGTCCAACTATGCTATTTACATAAAGGTCTTTGCCCTTTATTTCATTTTTTTAAAACCTGAAACAACGGAAACTCACAAAAAGTGTACTCTCCATATGATACTAAGATTGTTATTTAGGGGGCCCCTGAGTGGCTCAGTCAGTTAAGCGTCCAACTTCAGCTCAGGTCATGGTCTCATGGTTGGTGGTTCGAACCCCGCAATGGGCTCTGTGCTGATAGCTCGGAGCCTGGAGCCTGCTTCGGATTCTGTGTCTTCCTCTCTCTCTGCCCCTCCCCCGCTCATGCTCTGTCTCTCTCTCAAAAATAAATAAACATTTAAAAAATTTTTTAAAAGATTGTTATTTAGTATAATGTAGTCACAATACTCTGTACACCTAAAGTTTTAGAATCATATTTAAATACATCATCAGTTTGTTGTATCTGGCTAAAGCTGCACAATTGTGTCAGAGGTCAAGAAGACTGAAAAAAAGATTGGCTGGATGCAGACCACCCCAGATCACTATGTGAGGAACAGAAACTGGAACTTCTGGGTGTCTTTTCTCCTGTGGGCCCATGTGCGTGCATCAATCACTGCTTTCCATCTCATCTGATTCTACTGTCTTCTAGTGTCCAACCTTAAGTCTTTGTGTGTGTGTGTGTGTGTGTGTGTGTGTGTGTGTGTGCATGTCTTTGGGGAGGACAGTCCTCTTGGTTCTTAGAATCCACTGGGACTATTCCCATAAAAAGGGAAAATAAATGTCTATGGTCACGGTTTACAAATAACAACGTTCAGTCTGGTGAGTGGTGGGTGGAGAAGTGCTAACATTTCATCACCTGGAGTCATTCAACCCATTAACAGATATTGCTTCATTGTATGATATGGTGATCACACTGACCATGACAGAGGATGTCTGCAGCAAATTCAGCTGCACCCAAATTGTGGACCTTTGGATTGTCTTCCATAGCTGTGAATATCCTGTTTTAAAACCAACACGATTCTCTTGAAATTCTTCATATTAATGACATTTGAGCTATCTAATTTATTGCCTAGCAGGAATTCCAGGAATAATATCCAGGATTAGACAGGGAAGGATTTCAGCTCTCTCACGCTTCTTTAAATTGCCATGATCTCCATTTTTTTTTTTTTTTGAGAGAGATTGGGCACATGTGAGTGAGGGGCAGAGAAAGAGATGGGGAGGGGGGAGAGTGAGAGAAGCAGGGCTCACCCTAAGTGGGTTCATGTTTTTACGATGTGGGGTTTGTGTTCACCCAAAGCGGGGCTCATGCTCACCCGAAGCGGGGCGAACTCACCTGATGTGGGACTTGAACTCACAAACCATGAGATCATGACCTGATGCTTAACGTCTGAGCCACCTAGGCACCACCAAGGTCTCCATTCTTAACACCCTCCCCCCAACTCTTAACAACACGGGCAAGGAGAGAAGGGAAGAGATTTTCAGTCCTTATTCTTTTACTGCTGCACACATAGCCTGTCTTCTGCTCCCTATAGTTTGTCACTGGGCCCGAAGCAGGGGGAGGAGAAGAAACACCCTGCAGGTGACCTGAAACTGCTGGGGCTCCCTGCCTGACTATGGAAAAAAAGGGAGGACTAGAGCAAGTTATCCAGCAATCACCACTGAGTCCTCTGAAAGGTAGTCTTAAAGGAGGGAGGGCAGGGAGGGGTTCTGCCTTTCAGCACAGGAGCAGCAAATAAGACACTTCTGTGCTGGTGGAGTTGCCAGGAGCCCCTCCCTCCTTCCTTTCCTCTGCTAGTGGAGACTTTATTCTTTGTGTAGCCTAAAGTAGGTTGGGACCAGATCAAATGAGATAATAGCAGTGAAAGTTCTTTGAAAAACATAATGGCTTACACAAAACTTGAGGCTCTTTTTATTTGCCATTGATTTTCCCAGGAGTCAAGAATAGATTCCAGAACTTACTGAGAAGGAGTCATAAATATTAATAACACACATTGACACCAGCTCCCAGTGAGGTTCCAAATTTTTCTCACTTATATATAGAGAAAATTGGACATGATTATAGTATGTTCAGCCATGGCTAGCAGCTGGAGTGTTTTTATTTCCTTGTCAACCATAAAGGCAAGCACAAACACTACATATACCCACTCCTGTGCCTCACCCCACTTCTAGAAACAAAATATTTAAAAAGGACTCTTTAACATGTAGGCTATATCGTAAGTATAGCCCTAGCTTCATTAACCTGAAATTCTTAAGAAAGCAATACTATTTGAATTTTTCACTTTCAGAGTCAGTTATCGATATCTTATGAGATTTCTGTTACACACATAGGAATTAAGTACTGTTTCAGAGTTCTTCCTGATTTATGATTTAGAGCTGTAAGATAAATTCTCAATGTTAAAGCAATAAAGAGGTTTCTAGATGTTGAATTAGTTTAGCACTCTCACCCAACTTATTTAGATACAGGTGAGAAAATAATGCCGGAGTTGACAATTTGAAGTGTTTATGCTAAACATAACACAAGACCAAAATTCAATACCGACAATTTTATCGTCCCCATCAAGCCTCCCATCTAAACTCTGACAGGATGTTTGTACTTTTTATAGAACTCCAATTGTTGTGTTTCTGCTGCTGTTGTTACTGATATAGAACCAAGATTCTTACTAATTTGTACATTGTATGTATATGGATAGATGGATGGATGGATGGTTGGATGGATGGATGAATACACAGGTAAGTAGAATTATCTGTCAGATAGAGTTCTAGTTACTTTCACATAAGATGCTCCCAATAAGCCCATAGACAGACAAGGCCACAGGCTCTGGGTGACTAAAAGCCTTTTCTAAGCTTGCATAACTAGAATGTCAGAAAAAGTTTTCAAACCCAGATTTCTGACTCCAAATCCTGTTTTCTTTGCCTCAAAGTAACTGCTGGACATGCATTAGATACCTGGTTTTCATATCAGCATTTGTAGAAATGAAACATATTAAAATTATTTTGGGGAGGACTCTTGAGTGGTTCAAACTATCACCTGATCACAGAATTTCAAGGTTTGGTCTTATGTTAGTCCTTAGGCAGGAGAAAATTCTAAGATTCACCTTCATGTATGTCCGCCTATTCACAGATATGAAATATTGCAATTCATGGCATCACCTTGGTTTTTTCCCTTTGCACAATGATATTTGTGGAAAAGCCCCACAGGAGCACTGAGATAAGTGTAGGACACTCTGGTCATATAGACATGAACCACTTAAAGGAAAGGGTTGTGTTTTCTTTTTCCTTTATAGCTCCTTACAGGGTTTAGAAGGACACACCATGCCCAGCACAGTTGCTACAATTAAAAGTCTTGAAAGAATGTTTGGAGTAGTTCAGATCTATTCTTTTAAGACTTCTGTTCTGAAAAGTTTTAACACAGCTAACTCATGTAGGAAAGATATGCCTACTACTTGGTATTATCTTTGTGCTCAGGATGACTGAGACATCATAAATCACTTCTGTCTGAGAATGTGAACTGTAAGTCCTAAAACTCCCAGTGCTGCCTTAATAACTCTGTGCCTCACAGGGCCCAATGATCTAATCATGAATTCCCTTGTTCTTGGCAGATATGCAGCACTCCCCTACCCTACCTCATCCCTAGCAGGATGAACCTGCCTAGCCTGAACCTGGCTAATTTGCCATCAGCCACAACAGCTGCATTCCACCAGTGTTCAACCTAACAGGATCCTGACAGCCCATGAGTTTTTTCAAAGAAGCCAAGCACATCCACATGTGAGAGCCAAGGGTCACCTTACCCTTTTGCTACTCTGAAGACTTCCCCAGACAGCCCGTCTGTTCTCTTCCTGAACGTAACTTCAGTGTGGCCCTGCATGGTATGCGAAGTGTTTCTCCGCCAGACCATGAGTATATGTGACTAGTGGATTGCTCTCCAGTTCATTTGTCCAGTGTTAAGTGTTTTGCATTTAACCTTCTTGCCAACAAGGTGAATAGGATGTAATTAGAACAAAATGTTAATTCACTTTATTAAAGAGAATTTTAACGTCTATCAACTCACAGTGTTCATCAAAATAAGCACATTATATGTCTTCTCACTTTGATATTTAAATAAATGATGATCTGTGGGGCTTTGTAGTCAAATACGTTGATAAAATTTTATTGGGTATACATTTTGGATTTTTCTTTTGACGTGTTGCTAATATTTCATAATAAAGGCAAATTGTTTAGCATAGAAATCATCCGATGTGGTAAGTATCAGTCCCTTTTTATTTAGTTAGAATGCTTAGAACAAATTCATTTCCCTCATTCACTGTTTGAGATGTTGAAGTTTATTGATGCAATAAAACTGGAAAAATGATACTTTCCCTCTTGCAAATGCTTTCACTTGCCAACTCACTTTGCATTTTCTAGTTATCAACAAATTATACTTACCTGGACAATTCAATGGTGAGAGAAATTCTACTTTTTAAGTTCCTACATGATCTTTCCACTACTCTAATGAGTTTGGACTGATCATTTAGACCACTGGTTCTCCACTGAGGGCAATTTTACCCCAGGGGAAATCTGTCAATTTCTGGAGACTTTTTTGGTTGTCTATCTGGGGCAGAAACACTATAGGTGTTTACTAGGTAGAGACCAAGGATGCTGCTAAATTACATCCTACATTACAAAGGATGACCCCCACAATAAGTAATTATCCAACTCAATATATCCATAGTGCTGAGGTTGAGTATGATACTGTGATTTATAATAAAAAACATATATTTAGCTTTTGTCCCCATTTCTGGCACACAGGTTCTAAAAGTCTTGGAATTTTTTTAAGTGATGAGAGTAATGGCTGTGTCTTTTGTTATGTTAATGAGGTGACTTTTGGACCACAGCTAAGGATGGGGGCTGTTTACCAGTGGAAACCATGTGATTAGAGGGCTGGAACTTTTAGTCTCAGCCCCAACCTCCAGAGAGGGGAGAGAGGCTGGAGATTGAGTTCTATCACCAGTGGTCAATGACTTAATCAATCATGCATTGGTAATGAAGCTTCCCTAAAAAACCAAAAGGATTACATTTAGAAAGCTTCTGTGTTGGTGAACGTGGGGAGAATGGCAAGTCTTGAGAGGGAATGGAAGGAAAGTCCACTCTCCTTCCTCATACCTTGCCCTATGCATCTCTTCCATCTGACTGTTTCTGAGTTATATCCTTCCATAAAAAAGAACAGTAATGTAATAAGTAAATATTTCTCTGAGTTCTATGGGCCACTCTAGCAAATTAATTGAATCTGACGGGGAGGTCATGGGAACTGCTGATTTATAGCTAGTCAACCAGACGTACAGGCAACAATTGGCACCTACAGTGGACAACAGTCTTGTGAGACTGAGCCCTTAAGCTGTGGAATCTGATGCAGTCTCTAGGTAGATAGTGTTGGAATCGAGTTGAATTGTAGGACACCCAGCTGGTGTCGGAGAATTGTTGGATGCGTGGGGAAGCCCTGTCCCTGACACACACACACACATACTCACATGGTATTTGGTGATCATAACCCTTTTATTGAGAAACACTGGTTTAGAATATATGGTGTGCTGCTTGCGCTTTTCAAATTACAAAAACCATAATAGGAGTAATTTGATCTATAATAGGGTCAGAAGTTGGCATATTTGGAAAGCAACCCTTGAGAACATTTCTAAAAATAGTTCCAAGTGCCACAACAGAGGCTACAGCGTGGCTTAGCCAAGGTTTTTAACCCTTTCAGTCTGTATATAATCTCTACACCCATCTGTCTGAACAGAGAAGAATCATATTCTACCATGATGAAATGGCAATTCTCTGTCCAATGTTGTAATTTTCAGCTCAGTATAACCATCACAGAATACTTGTATCTTTCATTTGATATTTAAGTTTCATATGTTTATAGTGGTTTCTTTCTGCTGAAATTTGTAAATTAAAAAAAATGATGAATTCCTAACTTTATTTTTAAAGAAGAGTTTTCTTACCAGTCAAAAGACTCTTTTAAGTATCTCTCAAATTACAAATTAGCCTTTTATGATACTGCCCAGTGCATTATAGTTTTAAATTATAGGGGGGGAGAATAAATGTTGGCAAAAATGTGTGAAAATTTTGTGAATGAGTGATTCCTAGAAATATTTGACTCCGGCAATTTTGCTACCCTTATCCCTGCTAGTGATTCACAATTTGTTCACAAATAAGTTTTGCCTGCTATTAGAACATTGCTGCCAGGTGCAGATCTATTGGAGAAGCTTTCATTGAAGAAGGTTTATTGCCTCTTTACAAATAACTTTTTGGGGTCAGTTTAAATGGCATAAACTTCACTCATTATAAGTATATAATTCAATGATTGTTTAGTAAATTTATATAGTTGCACAATCATCACTGTGATCCAGATATAAAACATTCCCAGAATCCTCAAAATGTTTCTCGTGGCCACTTACAGCCATTCTCACTAACACCCAAACTCTAGGCAATCATTGATCTGCTGTTTCCATAGATTTGTCTTTGTTAGAAATTGTATTTAAATGGAATCATATAATATGTAAGCTTTTGTGCCTAACTTCTTTCAGACAAAATGTTATTTTAATTAAAGTTTATTTATTTATTTTGAGAGAAAGAGAGATAAAGTGCATGCACACGTGAGTGGGAGAGGGACAGAGAGAGAGGGAGAGGGAGAGAAATCTCAAGGAGGCTCTGCACCATTAATGCAGAGCCCAACACAGGGCTTGAACCCACCAGCCACGAAATCATGACCTGAGAATAAATCAAGAGTTGGCACTCAACCAAATGAGCCACCCATATGCCCCTAAAAAAATGTTTTATGGTTAATCCGTGTTGTTGCATGTATCAGCAGTTCATTTTTATTGCTGAGTAGTATTTCAATGCATAGTTATACCCCACTTTGTTTATCCATTCACCAGTTTATAGACATTTGGATTGTTCCATTTTTTTTTATGGTTATTATGAATACTGCTATTCTAAACATTTACAAACAAGTCTTTATGTGGATATACTTTTTCACTTGTTCGGGGTAGATGCCCAGGAGTGAAATTACTGGGCCATGTGGTAGGTGTATGTTTAACTTTTTTAAAGAAAATACCAAACAGTTTCCATAGTTACTGTACCATTTTACATTCCTGCCAGCAATGTATGTTGTGGTCCAGTTTCTCTACATCTTGCCAGTGCCTAGTATTTCCAGTCTTTTTGATTATAGCCATTCTAGTGGGTCTAAGTGGTATCTCTTTGTGGTTTAAATGTGCACTTCCCTAAAGACTAATGAAGTTAAACATATGTAAAATGGCCTTCCTACATCTTCTTTGGTGAAATGTCTATTTGAATATATTGCATTAAGAAAACATTCAAATCTCTTACCTTCCTTTTGCCTTTTGGTGCCACTATTTTCCAGTTACATGAAATGACAATTAATTGATTGGTGATCTATAAGAGTATACCCTGTTCAGATATTTCAGTTCAGATTACCTGAGAGGAGGTAAGACACACTAGCACTTCTGGGAGGTATTAACTTGAAATTACAAAACTACCTTAATGCTTTATGTGTCTGAAGCCACTTAGACTATCTTCTAAATGCAGCTAATAGATACTGGACATCGATTCTGATGCCAAAGATTTTTAATCGCAACAGATCTTATTTACCTCAAACACTGATTTTGAAAAGGCATTCAGAAGAAATTTATTTCAATTCACTCTAGATTAAAACTATCAGAAATGTCAAAGGTGAACCACCTTAAGAACTAAAGATGGAATGGTCCAGACAATGGAATAGTATTGAGTGAAACAATAAGCAAAGAGTTAACAGCCAAGAAAAGACTTAGGAAACTTAGATGCACGCTATTAAGTAAAAGCCAAACTGACAAGGCTACCTACTCTATGATACTCTGGAAGAAGCAAAACTTTGGAGACAGGGAAAAAAGATCAGTAGCCAGGGGTTCATGGGGAGCAAGGGCTGAAAAGGTGGAGCTAAGACAATTTTTTAGGGCAATGAAATTACTGTGTGATACTATAATGTTGGATATGTGTCACTTGTCTACACCCACAGAGAGTAAAACACCAAGAATAAACTCTAATGTAAGCTATGGAATTTGGGTGATAATGTGTAAATGTAGGTTTATCAATTGAAATAAACGTGCCACTCAGATGAGGGATGTTGATAATGGAGGAGGTTATGCGTGTATGAGGGCAGGGGTAATGGGAAATCTCTGCACTGTCTGCTCAGTTTTAATGTGAATCTGAAACTGCCCTAAAAATAGGGGCACCTGGGTGGCTCAGCAGGTTGGGCATCTGACTCTTGATTTCAGCTCAGGTCATGATCTCACGGTTTGTGAGTTCAAGCCCCATGTGGGGCTCTACACTGGTAGTGTGGAATAAGTAAATACACTTTAAAAAATAAAATAAAACTGCCTTAAAAATAAAGTCTACTCAAAAAATTAAGGACATATATCCAGGGAGGATGTAGTCCTTGCAATCCAAGCAGGTTAGTGTCTGGGCCGACTCCTGTTTATTTTTCACACTCTTCTCTGTCAAAGCCTTTATTTTGTAGAAAGAATGGTCAATCAGTTGTTCTATTAACTAATTTCTTCAGCGGCCTGCACATTTATTTTTCTTAGACTTGCTGGTCACGACGACAACCACTTTCAAAGTTGTAAAACTCATGTTTGGAGACCTGTGCTTTTTATTGCTGTGGGTTGTTGTTTATTCGTTTTCAGTTCAACTAAAATAAAAAGAGTCTTCTTGTTCTGTGAAATAGGAGATTGGCTATATAACAGCGCTATAGCAATATTTTGTTTAGAAAAGTCACAATTTGGTTCACAAGCTTAAGAACTTACCAGTTTACCTTTACTGGTCTGTATTGCAAACTCATTCCTAGAAAGCTATGAGGGAAAGATTTTTTTTTTTTTTGACTAGTTGGCTAAAGTTCATTTTTCCAGATTAACCTAATGAGAAAGAAGCTGAAAGATTCTGAGCAGAACAGACTAGCTTGCAGTTAGACAGATTCAGTCTTGCTCCAAACTAAGTCTTCTGGCTCAGTCTTGCCTGCCACCTCTCAAGCCACAGTGAAGCTGTGACAAAAATGCCTATTAAAAAGTGCTTCACAATTCTGAGACCCCAGACTGTGCTGCTTCTAAATATATTTGTTCTGTGCTTGTAAAGTGCAGACTAGGCTCCCACCAATTTACAAAAATAAATCCCATTCCCATTGGATTGACTCTGTGACCTGATTCTGTGAAGGCTAAGGGCACATCTCCTGGATACCCTTATTTCTTCAGGACTCAGCAGAGAGACATGTGTATGGAATATATTCAGTAATCATTTGTTGACTAAACAAACATTGAATGTTATCTTAACATTGTTAAGTGTCAACTGTGTGAAATATTGAATGAATATCTAAATACCTCACCTGCTCACTCCCAGATAGACTATCTTTTAGCTCAGTATTTTCAGGTTTCTTTAAATTTATTCCTTTTTGTACAATATGGTTGAAATGAAGAAACCAGCACTGTATATTCTGGAATGGTGCTAACAACATTATAGAATATACAGAATTACTAATACTTAATTGTGCACTTTAATTCTCTTGCAATTACCCAAATGTGTCTTGTTTTACAAACATACACTAGATTTGTTATAAAATGGCTATGTGAGGCAAGGAAGGGTTACAAAGGTAAAGAAGGAGGAGAGCTTACTTTCAAAGGAGCTTAGAATTCAGCATTGGAGGGAGAGAGTTAAACCGATAATATTGTATTATTGAATACAGGTGGGAGGAATGGGATGGGGAAGCAGAGAAAATATTGATTGATTGTCAACAGAATCATCCTGAAACTTCCAAATGGGAGCATCAGTGATAGGGTCCAGCTTGCACTCCCAGGGATAGAGAGCTGTGAGCAGGAGCAGGTGGACAGAGGCACTGCTCCTGAGCCCCAGTGATATGGCCAATGGTCAGGAGTACATACACCCTGATCCAGTTTGAGGGAACTAAAGGCTGCTAGAATGATGTATACAATCCTCTAAATCTGTCACGTTAATTTTTCTGAGTACAGGTATGTGTATTAATTTATCATAATGTCTAAGTTTTTTCCAGAATCTATTATTCATTGGATTAAGATTTGAAGTTTATGGAAACCATGTTATTTTATCGGATAGAAATTAAATTGAAAAGGTGTAACCTACAGAAATAAAGGGATATACCAGTTTATTTTTTGACTGTTTGGAGTGCTGCGCTCTTCTAGAGGTTCTCAAGTATTGCAGATGACACCTCCCTGCCCATTTTTATTGTCTTTTAGTATAAAACCCACCATCCTTTAGTACGACCCTTTCAGGAAAAATGCTGCATAGGCTTTGATACCTTTTTAATTTAAACCGCAGAGTAAGTTTTAACAATATTTTCCGATACTAATATTTTTTAAATTAAACCTTTTATTTTGTAAGGATTATAGAGTCACAGGCAGTTAGAAGGTATTACACAGAGGTCCTGTGTATCCTTCACCTACTTTCCCCTAATGGTTGCATCTCACCTAATTACAGTTCCATGTCCAAACTAGGAATCTGACACCGCACAGACTATATTTCTAAGGCATCTTATCTCCTGGGTAGTTTTGGGTAAACCGCAATCAAATTACAGAACCATCCCATCACTACAAAGATCTCCCTTGTGCCACCACCTTACAGTCACATCCTCCCTCCTGCCATCCCAGACTCTCCCCAGTTGCTGGCAATCACTACTTTGCTTTCCATTCCTATAATTTTATTTTAAAATGTTTTGTGAATGAAATCGCCTAGTATGAAACCTTATGAGGTTGGCAATTTTCACTCAGCATAATGCCGTTGAGATCCATCCAAGTCACTGTGTGCGTTAACAGCGTATCCCCTTTTATTTCTGTAGAGTGTTACATGATATGAATTACTGCAGTGTGTTTTCCCATTGAGGGGCATTTCAGTTGTTTCCAGTTGTAGGCTACTACAGATAAGATGTCTAGGAACAATTGTGTCCCAGCTTTTGTGGGAACATCAGTTTCATTTGTTTGAGATAAACAATCAAGAGTAGAAATTGCCAAGTCATACAGTAAAGATATGTTTAATATTTTAAGAAACTGCCAAATGTTTTTCAGAGTGACTGTATGATTTGGCATTCCTACTAGCAATGCATGAGAGATCCAGTGTCTCTGAATCCTTATCAGCATTTGGTATTGTCACTGTTTTCACTTGAGCTAATATAATAAGTGTATAATGATATCTCATGATGGGATTAATTTGCATTTCCCTAATGGCCAGTGATGTTGAACATGTTTTCATGTGTTCATTTGTCACCAGTATATCATTTTCAAGGAAATGTATCTTCATGTATTTGTCATTTATTTTATTGAATTGTTTGTTTTCTTAATGTTGAGTTCTAAGAATTAGTTATATATGTTGTAAATATGCATCCTTTGGAGGATGTGTGGCTTTCAAAGATTTTCTCCCAGTCCATAACATGTATTTTTATCTTCTTAATGGGATCTTTTGTAAGGCAAAATTATTTAATTGTGATTAAATCCAATTTAGAGGGTTTTTTTGTTTGTTTATTTTGTTTTGTTTTTAAGGTAATGATTTTGGAATCATGTCTAAAAACTCCTCATGAAATTCCAGGTTCTGAAGATTTTCTTCTGTCTTCTAAAAGATAGAAGTTTTAGATTTTTGTGTTTTATATTTAACTCTATAGTTCAATGAATTAGTTTTTGTAGGAGGTATGAGACTTAGGTTGACATTTACTTTTTTTTGCCAATTGTTCCAGAACTATTTGTGGAAAAGTGTGTTCTTCCTCCATTGAATTGCATCGGCATCATTGTAAAAAATCAGCTAGCTACGTTAATGTGTCCCATTTATTTATGTGTCTGCTGCTCTACCAATACCATATGATCTTGATTACTGGAGCTACATAATAAGTCTTGAAATTGGGTAGAATAATTCCTCCCAACTTATTCTCATTTTCCAAAATTACTCATAGCTATACTAGTTCCTTTGCTTTCCCATATAAATTTTAGAATACTTTTGTCAATATGTATAGGAAATCTCATTACATTTTGATGGAAATTGAATTAAACCTGTATATAAATTTGGGGAGAATTAACATCCTTATTATATTGAGTCTTCCAATCCATGATTATAGTCTATTTATTTAGAGATTTTTTTGATATAGTTAATTAGCATTTTGTAGATTTCAGCATACAAGTATGTTTTATTGAAGATATATATGTATATATAGTGATTGTAAGTAGTATTACATTCTTAATTTGGTTTCTTCAAGTGTGTTGCTATTATGCAGAAATGTTAATTTATTTTTGTATGTTTATCTTGTGTTCTGTGACCTTGCTGAACTTACTAGTTCTAGGAGTGGTTTTTATTGTTCTTGGGGTTTTCTATGTAGACTACAATATCATCTGCAAACAGAGATAGCTTTGCTTCTTTCTTTCTGATCTATATACCTTTTATTCCTTTTCTTGCCTCGTAGCACTGGCTAAAACAGAGATGAAAGAAGACACTGGGTGGTTAAGGCCATCTTTGGGGAACAATGAGAAGTGTAACTTGAGAATATCAAAGGGTATATCTAGGTTATCAAACTCCTATATTAAATTTTTAATACAGGTGGAAGAAGAGACCGAAGAGATCATGTACAAGCACAATGAGAAAGACCTCAAAAGCCAGTGTAAATGGTACATTCTTATTTAAGAAGAAAATTAAGAAAGTAATATGACACATTGGATAAGAAGGCTACTAATCAAAATTTTTCTTAGTTTCTTTTTCTTACTTTTCCCCAAAATTGGAAGGTATCACTTATATTTTACATTTTGAAATTACTTATAATTTTATTCCCATTTTAGAGTCTAGATTCTAAGATTAAAAAAAAAAAGTCGGATAGCAGAAAGTTTTCTTTTTGGGCACTGGTTTTGAGGTTGTTTATTTTTCAAAACAAAAACAATTATGTTTTGTTTGAAATTATTTTTACTTTTTTACTTGTTATTTTCTCATTTTGTTAAACAACAAATCTATACTTTTTTGTAAATTCACCTTGCCCAGAGTTATCAAACGGTTCCTTTATAGAGAAATCTATTAGAGAATGTTTAAAGGAGCTTTTTCAAACCAAATAAAAGATGAGTGACCATGGAAAAGATTTCTAAATAACTTCTAAGTTTTGACAAATTTTAGTAATCCCTTTTCTTACTATAGGTAACAGCTGGTAAGAGAAAGATGAAAATAACTGCTATTTTAGCATATTTATTAAAGTGCTATGTAGGATGGAAATTTCGTTAAGTGTTAAAAAATATCAGCAAACAACAGAAAAGCTGAAAAACGAGGGTTTGGTGGGTGGTTGAAGCACCTTTGTGTTAAATCATGTCATGAATGCTTCCTTCACATGTGGAGTTGCATCATTTCTTAAGGGATTTTGTTGTCATGACAACAAGTTTTACGGAGCATTTTCAGCTTCCATAGTTAGAATTACACACAAAAAAAGAGTTTGATACAATGAACACAGGTGAGCTTTCCTTATTACATTTGGATAAAGGCCCCCTGATTTATCAGAGTCATATTCTTGAAACAACTAAAAATATGACCCTTCTTTTGTTTTCAAAGGAAGGTCATTTTACTAAAAAGTTTTTTTCCCCTCAAGCAAATGAATTTAAAAGACTCTAAATTGTCTCAGTTTAAATACTATTAGATTGCAAGGTAATTTATAATGAATAAGACATGATGACATCTAATGCACGAAAGGACTTGAAGTTACAGTCTATTTCTTGCAGAGATGAATTTCGATAAGTACTAGTAAGCCAAATATAGTTGAAAATATAGGTTGAACATGAAATACTATTAAGAATATGATAGTAATCTGCAGTGGGCATTATTTTATATCACTTGAAAATCTCCTTTATTAAAACCCATCTCAGTGGTAGTTCTATTTCTCTTTTGTAAATAGCTTCAAGATAAATGGCAACTCTTTGTGTTAATTTCAAATGTGTACTCCTATTATATTGTTTTGTAGCTATGCATTTATAGATAATTATCTTCAAAATAATCAACACATCAAGTTTTATCTTGGAATGTTCATAATACTCTTATTTCTAAATAGAGAGGTGGACAACAAATCAATATTTTGTGCCTTTAAACATCATTGTTTTCTATTTTTTAAATAGATGACTACTGGAGCCCCATCCATTTAATCTGCATTACAAATGCTTCAAACTTGTAAGGAAACTTCAAGAAATATTACAAAACACTCATGATTACCTTTCATGGGCCAAGACTTAGTTATAGATCCTACTTAGTTGTAAGAATGACTAGACCTAGACCTGTTGTGTTTTAGCAGGATGACAATATGGCTGGCTACGTATACCAGATTGCCTTTGCTAAATAGAAATAGCAGAACAAATTTTGGGAGATAATTTCCAACACACATTCCTAGTAAAATTTTTATGATTCTGTTTTATACTTAATATTCCAAAGTAGTATGTGAAATAACTCAGTGCTTCAATTAAGAAACTACTTGATAAAAACTACCTTTTTTTTGTCAATGTGCAAGACACATAACTAATTCACTTAATGGGTTTACAGAGCTGTGCTAAAGGAAAGGTCTTCACTAAATTAGCTGTTAGTCTGCAGACAAAATTTTGCCAATCTCCTCATAAATCTATCCCTGAATCTCAAACATATTTATTCAAAATCTATTATTTGTGAAACACTAAGCATGATTCTGCTAGGGCTACAACAGTAAGATACTCTTAGCAAGTTTCAGTGGGGGAGTTTTAAATAATGATCCATTATTTAAGGCATGATATGGTAACTATAAAAGAGCTATAAAGTATGTGTGAAGCTCAAGAGAAAGAGAGGCGGCCCTGGAATTGGGTGGTTAGAACTCCAAAGGATATGGTGTTGAAGGATAGCATTGGGGGAAAGTGCAGACAGATAATATGGCATAAACAAAGGTCCACAGGGGAAACAGTGGCATGAATTGAGGGGAATGGCTTGACCACATCATGCATATATTAGAGAGGAGGACATAAAGCTTAGAGAGACTAGAATTAAGAGGGCCTTACAGGTTTTACTAAATGACAAATGCATTCTGAATTTATTAAGAAAATGGTGAGCCACTGAAAGTGCAAGCAAGAGAGGGACATGATTAAAGTGGTGTCATGGGACAACAAATTTCACTATATGTGTAAAGGGAATCAGAGGCAATGAGAAATGGAGGCAAAGAAAACTAGTATACAGTTACTTTAATAGGAATGTACAGGTGAAAAGCAAACAGGACTTGGATGAGAGGTTCTTTGAAGTCAAAGAGTTTGGACTTGGTGAGTAAAATAACTGCATCACTATTACATCAAAGTTAGGAAGAGAAACTGTCAAGGACTATGTGTGTGAATATAAAAAAGTTCATTTTTTTCTTACCTAATTTTTATTTTAATTTTTCTTCCAAGTTTTTATTTAAATCCTAGTTAACATATAGTGTAGTATTGGTTTCAGGAGTAGAATTTAGTGATTCATCACTTACATATAATACCTAGTGCTCATCACAACAATTGCTATCCTTAATGCCCATTTAGCCCATCTCCCACCCACCTCCCCTCCAGCAACTCTCAGTTTGTTCTCTATCATTAAGACTCTTATGGTTGCCCCCCCCACCTTTTCCCCCCTTCCCCTATGTTCATCTCTTTTGTTTCTTAAATTCCACACGAGTGAAATCATATGGTATATGTCTCTAATTTATTCTGCTTAGCACAGTACTCTCTAGCTCCATCCATGTCATTGCAAATGGCAAGATAATATATGTATACATACATATATATATGTATGTATACATATATACACATATATATGTATATATACATATATACATATATATATATATATATATATATATATATATATATACACACACACCACATCTTCTTTATCCATTAATCAGTCCATGCACATTTGAACTTTTTAAATAATTTGTCTATTTGCTGATAGTGCATGTGCCCCTTTGAATCAGTATTTTTGTATCCTTTGGGTAAATACCTAGTAGTGCAGTTGCCAGGTTGTAGGGTAGTTCCATTTTTAATTTTAAAAAGTTCATTTTTTGATAAGCTAAATTAAAAACTTTATGGGGCAACTGGCTGGCTCAGTGGGTAGAGTATATGACTCTTAATCTTGGGGTTGTGAGTTCAAGCCCCATGCTGGGCATAGAGCCTACTTAAAATCAAATAAATAAATGAATAAATAAATAAATAAATAAATAACACTTTACAAGTGAGATTATTTGAAAGGGGCCAGAAATGATCCTCCAGACTGGGTTTATGGGTATTTACAGGGCCACTCAGTTGGTTAAGCCTATGACTTTGGCTCAGGTCATGATCTCACGGTTTTTGGGTTTGAACCCCACGTTGGACTCTGTACTGACAGCTCAGAGCCTGGAGCCTGCTTCGGATTCTGTGTCTCCTTCTCTTTCTCTGCCCCTCCCCCCACTCATGCTTGCTCTCTCGCTCTCTTTCTCTGTCTCTCAAAAATAAATAAATGTTAATATATTATATATACATATATATATATATAAATATGTATATGTGTGTACACATACACACACACACACACACACGCACACACGGGACCAACCTCTGTGGGCTCAAATCCTCATTGGTCAGTTACTAATGGTGTCAACAGGTTAATTAAGCTCATTGTGTCTCAGTTTTATCATGGGCACAACACTAGCCCCTGCCTCATTGGGTTGTTATGAAGATAAAATGATTGGATAACCGTCCCCATCTTGTGATAAGGAATTTGCACTAGTCATTACTATAGTGACCATCATTATTTGTCAAGTATTCTCATAACGAGTTTAGGGGTCAAGAAGAAAATGAGGAGCTAGCAACGAAGACAGAAGAAGAAGGACAAGAGAAGGAATGCAACGGGCTAGCGCCCACAGGCAGATGGCAACTTGGTTTCCAGTGTCATAACATTCCTAGAGAAAGAAGACATTGGAACTGCCAACAGATTTGGAAAGTAGAACCTTTGAGATAGCAGTTTCAGTAGAGAAGTAATGGCAGAAGACAGACTGCAACGGGTTAAGAGGTAAAAAGATAGTGAGAAAGAAGAGGCAAGGCTATTTATCCTAGTTGTTTAAAAACAATCAGAAAAAAAAAAAAACAACTGGTGCTGAAGGGAAAGAAAAGAATGAGGTAAAGTGGCTGAATCTGACAGCAGAGGAAAGAGAAATGTATTTGAAATCAGTCTATTTGTTTCTATGCATTATAAAAAGTGAACAGGTTATTGAGAGATTGTTTTGTAGTGAGCGTCTTTTTTCAAGACTTTCCAGGAAAATTTTACAAGAGCACCTGGGTGTACACACAGTTTCATTTCTAATGATTCATAGATGTAACATCATTGCTTACAAATGGAGAGTTGTGGGAATCTTTTGAAGTTTTTATACACTTGACAGTTGTGAAATCTTTATTTTCTAATAAAAGGTGGATGATAATCTAGTAGTGTTCTGTTTCATTTTTCATTCTGCTTCTTTTCATGTTCTGTTATTTTTAACTCATCAGCCAATAAATGTTTATTGGTCCTTACACTGTGCAGGCAATGCTAAGTACAGTGGGAGACACAAAGAAGTAAAGGATTTCTGTTTCATTGTGTGCATGAGACAGTTGGAATCTAGATAATGTAAACACATTTTCTAAGACACTGGAGAAAATACTTATAATTTTTTTTAAAAAAGCAAAACTTGTCTTGTTATTAATTAATTTTTATGGGAAGTTCATGTAGTTTTATTAAAGTCTTAAAATTATTTCAGCTGTGTTTTGTATTTTCAAATGATTAATTTATTCCAGAAAATTTAAGAATGCTACAGACAGACACACATATATGCACTCTAGTAATGTGACTCAGAATTATGGACTATTGTAAAAACTATATTATTTTATTTTCAAATAAGTATGATTGCAATTCACTGTTAAAACATTTATAAGTACAGTAGATAAAATACCAGACTACATTTTTAAAATGTGACTTTGTAATTCTTATTTACCTACAAATAGTTCAGGCTGAATCACAGAGCTAAAAATATGGAATTATCCTAAATGACAGTGTTGCTGCATGTTGAAATGTGGAAGAGAGGTGCTGTGGCCCTTTCTTTGCCAGTATGACTGATGGTACTTATCATCTGTGTATGGGGCTGTGACTCAGAGGATCAATCAATACCAAGTGGCAGGCCTCACCACACTGCACCCATGTGACACTGATCTTTGATTTGTGGTTGAAACCATTGTCCACTGTAATTTTGCATCAGGTAAATTACCTATACACTTTTGTGGTTGAGGGTTACTGATATCTCTTATTCAGATCCATATTCTCAATATTTATGATGAAGAAGTTAGGTTGCAACAAAAACAGTCTTTTGCTAAATATTCCTTACACCGTGATGAGCAATGAGGCCATTAGGAAACTTGAAGATGCAGGCTTTATTGACCACACAATTTCTTACCACCACAACTCTTACATGCTTGCTCAAGGCCAAAAAGTAAGACCATTTGCCACTTTCTGTCTGCTCAGTTGGCTACCTGTGCAGCCTCTTGACCAGACCTGTGCCCAGTAACAACTGTTAAATCAGCAAAGTATGTCTTTGGTTCTCCCAGAAGCCCCTCCTCCTCTTCAGTTCCCCTCTCCTACCATCAGCCAAAGCCTTAGTTTCCATGTAGAAATTCATGTCAGCATTAGAAATGTATGCCTTCTTAACATAGAACATCTCATATCCCTTCTGAAAACTAAATCAAACCAAACCAAATCAAACCAAACAAAGCAGTTTTGCTTATTTCAAGCAGGGTGTAGTTTTCCACAGCTACAGATTTGTTGCAGTGTCTTAGTAGTGTGTGTGTGTGTGTGTGTGTGTGTGTGTGTGTGTGTGTGTGTGTGTGTTACTATATTTCTTCTTAAGCTGAAATACCAAAGTTCAATTGATCAAATCTCTGTGTATCTGTAGAGAGATATCTGAGTATGTTCTGACTCCTTTCCCAGCTATTTTATTCTATGAATTTCCTACTTTCTCCATCAATGACCTTTGCATACTTCAGAGTAGTTGTTTATAAGTTGTAATTGATAACTTTGTTTCTCCATCTCCATTTTCACTTGAACCCCTCTATTATGGATCATCAAAAAATGTAGAAACATCCTTCTCTTCAAATTCTTCAGTTCCTCTTCAGGACTTTAAGGTAATAAAACTTCTCCTATTTTCCAGATTCTTCATTCTTTTGTCCTTCTTAGTTGAACTCCTACATTATGATGATGACTTCCTAGCATCTAGGATAAATCTTGGCTTTTGGCAAGAGAGATTTGGAAAGCTCTAATCTAATGCCCCAGGAGACAGGTGGAGGTCACCTAAGATTCTTCCCTGACTTTGTGTCCTAGTTAGTATTCCTTGACCATGACCTTCCTTGGTTCAACTTTCTCATTCCTTAAACCTGAGTCCTGGACTTGGTTACCTGCCTACATCCCTGCCTTGATCTTGGCATTCTCCTCCCAATTACATGTCCCTGCCCTCAAATTCCAGGCTGTTGTAATGGTTTTGCTGTTTGCTGACAAATTTCCCAGTGTTTCATTACCCAGTCCAAAGTGTCAAGTGCCCCAAATGCTCTGTGCACTTAAGAGATACTCATTCTCTCAGATGTTGAGGCCAATATCTTGTTACTGTCAATTCCTCCTGCTCTCTCACTTCACCTATTCGGTCAATTGCCACATTCTGTAGATTCTTTCTTCACCATGTCTTAAAGTTGTTCCTAATTTGACCCCATGGCTATTACTCTGAGTCAGGCTCCCATTTTCTCTTATATGAAGTATTACAATATAACTGGTCTTATGCACACTGATGCTCTCTCATTCTAATTGTTCTGGGTCCATTCCTCTGTGATAATGACCATGATTTTCACTGAAGAAGTAGTAACTTCTCCTTTGCTGTCTATCTACCTAGTGACTTTATGAGAATAAGATTCACACTATATCAAAGCAGTATTTGTATATATGCCTGGTGTGATTTTAAGTGCTTTACAAATATTAACCAATTTAATGCTACAACAACCCTATAATCCTACTTTTATAGAAGAGAAAACCAAGGTACAGAAATGGTAGGTCACTTGTCTGAGGTTACCTAGCTAGTACAATGACAGAGTCATAATTTGACCTTGTCAGTCTAACTTCAGAGTCTTATATAACTTCTCTAAGATTATTTATTATCTCCTCTTCAGGGGTATTCATAAATATTCAACAAGTTGTACATAAAATAGCAGTAATTCCCTGGGTTTACTTCTTGCTTTAAAGAAACTTTCCATTTTCCATTTTGAATACCTAATGGTTAGACAGGTTGTTTTCTCTGCTTCAGTAGAGATGAAGTATCTTTGGGTGTTAGTCCTACTAGTGATTTTTGCACCCAATCTATGGAAGTTATTATCACAATCTAATAGTTTAGGATATACTACCTCAAACTCATGAGTCTTCAAGGAGAAACTAGAATGAGGAATATGAGGGGCAGCTGTGAAATACCAGAGGGCTTTGAAAATAAGCACCGCATTTGATGTATATATATTAGGAAAACAGGCAGAAGGTATCTGAGGTCAGACAAGGAGAGGCAGTAGGAGGAGAGAGAGAAGGAGGAGCAGAGGGAAGGAGCATTGCAGCTTGCTCAGGGGAAAGCATTGGATGGTAAACTGTGAACTCTGCATGTGTCCTTTTGGCATGGGAATGCCATTACTATTAATTGGACACTAGCACTGCATAAGAAATCCTATGTAATTTAGTTGGATGCATCCCCTGGCGAGCTGGCGTAATGTCAAGAGACAAGACAAAAATGAGAGAAATGCAAGAAAATACACAGGGAAAGACATTTCTAAGTGAAAAAAGTTTTAAGTAATCTCAAATTTTTTTTCATAATATTTGCTCTTGCGATGATGAGAAGCAACAAGGTTGAAACCTTGTCTAAAGACAGATTAATAGTGAAACTCTTTCCATTGTCATTAAGGGAGACATTACTATACAAATAGCAACTATTAAAAAATGTGCTAGACTGTGGGTAGAAAGTGTCATTCTCCTTGCTGTGTTTTTAATACCTGTAAATATGATCTCTGTGGCATATTATCCACCAGGAGAGTGCTATTTCACCTTTGGTGAGGTACTTCTTTACCTCCTATTGATTTATTTGATGAGTAAAAAATGAAGGTTAAGGATAGCATTTGCTATAAACCCTATGTCAATAACCAAGAAAGACTTGAGATGCTTTCTGAACCTTAGGTGGCACATGAGAAAAGATCCTTTTTAAAAAGCCTTTTCATCATCTTTCTACTTCTTCTACTTGTGTGTAGAAACATGGAGACTAGAAGCACAGAAAATGAAAGAAAGGGACAAAATAACATAGTTTGTTCTACTCAACTATGATCATGACTCGCATTTGAACTTTGTCTTTTCCTAGAATATCACACACTCCTATATAGAAATGTACATGTAAATGTAAAATGAAATGCTTTAGGATTATCCTAGTAGCCATGCCTATTAATGAGGCAATCAATAGTGGCTGTATTTGCAGATTACTTATCATTAAATAAAGCAACACCAAAAACAAACTGAAAAACTCCTGAACCTTGTATTGGCTCTAGTTTTCTATCCTTTGTGTGGCAGGAATGCCCAGCATTTTTATACCCTCATTCAAGGCTGATAATTAATTTCTAATAAAAGAACACAATTGTTTTTCAAAGATCAGTTCTTATTAGTTGCTTAGTATATATTCTGCTCCAGAAAAAAAATGAAAACACATCAAGCTGAGATGGAGATGAAAACTAAAGAGGGCATAACTCATTTGGATTCCTTGGTACCACTCAATCAGCATTCAAGCAAGGGTTTTGGGAAGTAGGTAACTCTTCGCCTTTTTCTCTGGGCTGCAGAGCATCTTTGAACCACACTACATGGCCTTCACAAAGCAGCCATGCAAATTTCCCTCAACCAGAATCCCAGCCAGGGTTTCTCAGGGTGATATAATTCTGATTTGTTCCCTACCATGAAATGCAGCGAGCAAAGATTATTATTTCAAGCAATCTTAGATCTTCCCTATACAAAGATCAAATTATTGATCATTTGGGACAGGCTAACTATTAAACATGATAACTTACTCATGACATATACAGAACTGATTTTATGCCTCTGAGGGCCCTTTCCAAGCTGGTTAAATTTTATTTCTCTGGAGTGACTGACACACTTTACAAACCAGTCCCAGAACCTTGCCTACTTTAGTCAGTATTTGAGCCCCAGAGCATACCACACATGTATGTGTGTGTGTGTGTGTGTGTGTGTGTGTGTGTGTGTGTGTGTGTTTAACACCTTCTTCCTCTGTTGGGCAAAAATATTTATGATAATATTAATGCGACGATCAAAAAAATAATTATTTACAGATTCTTTCTTTAGTTTTATAACCATTAAAAATTAAAAGTTAAAGATAAAAAACTAACTGAAAATAATTATTCAAATTCAGTAAACCAGTTTAGCTATGAACTAAAATTCGCACTTACCAAAGAAAAACATATCTCACAGTTCATACTTTGTTTTACTGTTTTAAATTGTAAACAAATAAAAACAATTATAATATATTCTTTATATTTATATATATAATTAAAACAATAATAATGTAGAATATATTTAAACTTAGATGAACAAAAAAATGTTTTGAGATATATAATTATCATCAACGTTTTAGGAATTGTCCATTAATGGTGCTAATAAAACGTAGATTTGTTTTTAGTTAGTTTCTTTGTAATTCTTGAGGGTCAAAGATTCCCCTTATTGCTCCACCAGGAGAGACCTCTCCCATCACTGGCCTTGGCAGTGATCTGCTTGTTGAATATCCCTAGTAGCTCAAATTAGCATCTCCTCTGCCCTTGCACATAACTGAAAATAATTTAGGTCAAATGAGTACTTTTTGGTGCATAGCACCCAGTCACACACACCCCACGCCCACACACATTTCTTTCAAATAGCAATATAAATCATCTTCATGGGATCAGAACTTTTACTATAAATGTTTCTTTCTGAAGCTCCCTGTGAGAACAATAGTTTCTTCGATCTACCAGTGAGCCTAAGGATAATGGATAATGCTGGCCATGATGCGATTCATCCCCACATTCCCTCTGGAAATAAGCTTACTCCAATTATCTATTGTTACACCAAGCTTCAGGACTGAGAAACATAAAAATACTTCTCTGCTTGTAGCTCGACAAGAGGACAGGTTTTTCTGGTCCATATTAAATGGATTACAATTATACATAGATGAAAGTATAATGATCTAATATTCATTTTAAAGCTGTTACCTCCAGTGAAGGAGAACAGAAAATAGAATATCTAGAGACAGGAACATGCATGAATATCATGTTAATAGCTTTCTTGCTGGTTAGGACACAGTGAGCAAATCAAAGTGTAATAATTCAGCAAGACAGAGGATATTAAAATGAATCATTACCAAATTGGGACCTAAGCCAATATTGCTGATGTCAATTCCTTTTGCAAACTTTATCACGTTGTGGCAGTGGGAGTTTTTATTTGCTGAATTTTGAAGATCTGTATTTACAGAAGTTTTTATTTTTTAAGTTTTTTTTCCTTTTTTTTTTTCAACGTTTTTATTTATTTATTTTTTTTTTGGGGACAGAGAGAGACAGAGCATGAACGGGGGAGGGGCAGAGAGAGAGGGAAACACAGAATCGGAAACAGGCTCCAGGCTCTGAGCCATCAGCCCAGAGCCCGACGCGGGGCTCGAACTCACGGACCGCGAGATCGTGACCTGGCTGAAGTCGGACGCTTAACTGACTGCGCCACCCAGGCGCCCCTACAGAAGTTTTTAGTGTTAAGAAAGGGATCTGATAATCTAATGGCAGTCAGAAAACTGTCATTACTGCTTTTTAAACATTTCCTTTCTGGCTATAAATAGCAGGTATGAGAGTCCTCTCATACTTCTCTCTCTCTCTTTCTATATTACATATTATATATAATATATAATATAATAAACCTAAATCTCAATATCAGGCATGGGCTTAGATCATGCTCCACTGAGAATGGCTCTTAGCTCAACCAGAAGCTAAGACCTCAAGAAAAGACCATTTCCTGAATCTGTCTTCCTGAACATTCTTCCTTTTCCTTTAGTCCCTGCAGTCTGATATTCTCTCTCTCTCTCTCTCTCTCTCTCTCTCTCTCTCTCTCTCTATATATATATATATATATATATATATATATATATATATATGAGTTTGTGCATGGGAAGAGGGTGGTAGCAGCCATATACACATTTGTGGACTCATTAGCTTTGCATTTCCATTGTGTGAATTCCAGAAGTACTAGAATCCCAAGGCCAATTAAAAAAATATTTTTTAATGTTTATTTTTTTTGGGGGGGGAGGTAAGAAAGAGGGGGGAACACAGAATCTGAAGCAGGCTCCAGACTCTGAGCTGTCAGCACAGAGCCCAATGCAGGGCTTGAACTCATGAGCTATGAGATCATGATCTGAACCAAAGTCTGACGCTTAACCAACTGAGCCATCCGGGTGCCCCAGAACCCCAAAGTCACATTTAATCAATGTAATTGCCTATCTACGTGTTTGTGGCAAAAAATATGAAGTTTTAAGAAACTGGAAAAACACAACTTAACGTGAGATAATTGATCTTTGTGACTACTGAAAGGAAAAATAGTACTTATGTAAATAATGTGTATAAATTATCTTTACCCCAGTGTAATCAGTTTAGGAAGAACAAATAGCTCTCTGAATTGAGAACCTTCAGTTACTCACTGAATAGAGTTTAACCTATACTCAACTCTACTAAATATAATTGTCATGAAAATGGGGTCAACCTAGCTTCCTTACATGTATAGAGTATATATATTCTCCCTGTTACGTATGCCATATATCGTATATACAAATATTACACATAACAATCATATAAATAAAACTCAGATAAATCTTTAATTATCAAATTTGAGTTTTAGGATTTATTTATAGTTATACACCTACTCACATACAGTTGTTTTTCAAGCTTCACAGTTCGTCACCCCTTATGGTTACCTGGCTCTTCCTAGCTGATGAATCGCTTGACCTCAGTATGCAGTACTGATGGCACCAAACTGACTCCTGGCAAGAAGGGGCAGACCCTCAAGGCAAATCCTTCGTTGTTCAACCCTGTGTCACCCTGACTTGCCTCCAGTCTGGCTTTGAGCTTGAAACCTCATGACTGACTGGATTTCCATTTTGCTCTTTGTACCCAAATCTCAATATCAGGCATGGGCTTAGATCAACCTCCACTGAGAATGGCTCTTAGCTCAACCAGAAGCTAAGACCTCACAGAAAAGACCATTTCCTGAATCTGTCTTCCTGAACATTCTTCCTTTACCTTCAGTCCCTGCAGTCTGGTTCTCAACAATGGGTTTACTTTTTGACTTGGCTCTGTTTTTTGCATTACATGGCATCCAAATTTACCTTTCCTAAAACAGGTGCTCACAAAATGTTTGATATCCTGGTTTCCAAACTTCTAGACCTTCTACCTTGATTGACCTTGGTGTCTTCTGGTCCTTTTCTGGTTTACTACTTGCCCCAATCTTAGCTCTTCCTCTACATTGTCTTCCTGGAAAATCTTGCTGTGAATCTTTGGTACCCAAAAAGTGAGACCTTATTCCAGATCCTTACTTTTGATGTTTACTACCTGCTTCTCAGCTCTGCCCTAATCTAGTTAATTTATTTCCTTCTGGCCCTATCATTCTAGCCTGCTTCTTTGTTTTGAATCTTTACCTTGTCACCGAAATTCTTACGATCAATGTTTAATGTGCTCCGAATGGGAGGAAGGAAACTTCATCAAGCTGTATGATACAGAAAATAACATAAATCTTGAATTTAGTGCCATGGAAACTTGTGTGGCTTTAGGCACTTCACATTTTTTTTTCCTTCTCATTCACTTAAACATTAAGTTGTGTGAGGGTTTGATTGGACAATGTATAGCAACACACCTGTCACGGGGCCTTGAATCCCTTCTGTGTCACTCAGGATTTGGTCAGAACAGCAAAACTGTCAGGAATGAGGCAGAACAGCAATTTATTAGAAGGACTTGACATTGTGCAAATGGGGAGGTTAAATAATTTATGGACCACTATTGCTTTTGCATCTGGTGCTGGCCTGAAGGGAGTGGGGAGCTAGAAAGGAGAGATGGGTATGAAGGGGAGGAAAGGAAGGGCAAACAAAAATCCAGGAAGATAAGCTGGAAACTGAGTTGGTCTTTCAACCACCCCCAATCCAGTCCTATAATTTTGATGACACAGGTGACCTACAGGAGAAGCTGACACTCGTTTAGAATCCTAACAGTGCACTTGACCAAGGAGTTGGTCCTCCTGGTTCTCCCTGGTTCTCTAGGGAGGAGATCAGACATAAGCCAACAAGGTGAACCAGCATATCTGCAACAACAAACGTGAGCTGCAGTAGCCTCCGACACTGCACTGACCTGCCAAGGTAAACAAGACTCCTGACTCACTTTTGGAGTCTATTTCTCTCATACATTTTCCTTGTGGTCAGCCCTGGCCCAGAACCACACAGAGAAGAGAAGCTGGCATAGTGCAGATACCAAACCCCTTTCTTTCTTCCCATCTGTGCTTCAAGTCTATAGCTAACAAGGTGTGTTGAAAAATTACATATACATTCTTTAGGTCTTGTTTAAATGACCTAATTGAGTTGGCAATCTCTGATTTAGTCAGTTGGGTCACTGTATTCCATTCGTCAGGAAATTGGACATCTGGTCAACTCTATTTTAGTCTTTGTGCCTTAAGCTGGATCAAGTTATTTCACTTCTCTTTGCCACAGTTACTGTATGTCTAGGATTTAACACCACCTCTGAGGCCATGGCTACAGCAATTTTGTACTTCTTTCAAGCATGATGGGAGGATAATTGGTTTATGACATACGAGGCCCTTGTAAGCCTCTTGAATGAGTGGGAGGGGCATCACACCACCAAATTTCATAAAATTGTTTATTTAGTTGTTTTACTTATCCAGGCCCACTGCTGATAATCCTGATATGAACACTGTGTATCTTTCTTCCAAGGGCAGGGTTATTTTAGTTTTAGAAAGGTTTCCAGAGCTTTTTAAACCTATTTGAGCTCTGAAGGTTTGGAAGAGCAATGCATTTTTCACCACGTTAAATAATACATTCAAGTATAAGTGGCTTTCAAAGTGAAGAACTAAAGAAAAGGGCACTGGATGGAGCTGCTCTTGCTGTGTCTCCAAGGTGACTGTTTGTCACGTAGCAATAGGTCTGCCCCCTGACAAGGCTGCTAACAGTGGCCTTGGTGGAGAGGGACAGTGTAATCAATAGGGCCCCATCAAAGCTAGATCTGAGTAAATTCTTCAAAACATTGAGTTCGGGTTTTGTGAGGAACAATTTGTTTCTATGGCAGAAAAGGAAATAGCTCACGGCCCATATCAACTTCCAAATTGAAAATCAAAGGTGATATATTAATTTTCTGAAAATAAATCTCTTAAGAACTCAGATTTCCAACATTTGCAAATGCATACTGGGAGATGAGTCTAGGACATGTCTGTAAACAATAGGAGAGGAGAATCCTTGTATCCTCTGCTAGCCACTTAAGTGTATCAGTATACTTTTCAATATGAAATTAGTATTTTGTGAAATATTTGGAATATTTCATTAAAAACTTATACAACAGCCCTATGAATATTGAATCTGGATTTAAGCACCAAATTGAAATGATTCTAATTGCTAATTTTATTTCTAACTTCTAAATGTATAGTTTTTTTAATGTTTATTTATTTTTTGAGGAAGACAGAGCATGAGCAGGGGAGGGGCGGAGAGGGAGACACAGAATCCAAAGCAGGCTCCAGGCTCTGAGCTGTCAGCACAGAGCCCGTTGCAGGGTTTGAACTCACCGACCACTAGATCATGACCTGAGCTGAAGTCGGATGCTCAACCAATGAAGCCACCCACCCCGGTGCCCCCTAAATTAATACTTTTTAAATCTTCTAGCAACAAGTCTGTAATGTGCCATCTAATCATTTATTAAATATAGAATCCTCTATTAGCAATTAATTATATGGCCAAACATAAGCCTGATCAAGTCCTCTGGTAATAATCCAGAGGGAAATGGGAAGGCATGAGTCACGGAAAGGACAGAATAGAGCTTTTCTGACTTTGGATTTGGGGAATGTAGAGAAAAAAGCCAATTTGGAGGTTTCTAGCTTGGACCATTGGGTAGATGGTAATGTAATGATCTGAGAAAGAAAATTCAGGAAGAGAAGCAGGTGGGGGATGAAACGATCAGTTTGTAACTAATATCTGGAACTAACTGCTGCATCACTGCATCACTGCGTACATCTGTGGAAGTTAGTGGCTTTCCCATCAGGACCCATCCTTCTGAGCACCAACGAAAACAGTCTAACTCCTCACCATCTGCATGTAGTGAGGGAAGTCACAGCTGCTTCCCACATCCCCAGTCCCTACCGCTGGAAAGCCCCGGGATGCCGTCAGCATTTCAGAATGGCTGGTTGGCACTGGTTCGATTTGTGGGTGGATTTCATTGTTAATAATAGCGGTGTTGGCTGTTTTCAGGGCTAGTGATTTGTCCGCTACTTGGCATATGAAGCAAAATTGCTGAAATCAGGACACCTGGAGAAGCATCTTAAAATCGTGTCCTTTTAAAATGTTAACTAATGAACTTCAGTTTGATATTTTACCAGAGCCTGTGGGATTATGGGTAATAAAAACTCAAAATGTAGGGTTGATGTGCTGCAAGCAATGATAAAATTTGCTTTTTATGCACTTTTAGAAAATGCATAAATGTTTCAGGTCAGGCAGCACAGGAGCTGTCATAATGTGTTGGCATCTTGTCACTCTTACACTTTATCCTCTGCGTAGGATTGTGTTTGTTCGGACTCTGAATTGCATTAAGCTGCTTCTTATTAGAATAAAATACACTCCGTTCTGTAAATACCAAACTGAATTCACTTGGGTATTTTAATGCTGGTTTTTAGTCCAGCCTCTTGCTTTTTATGCTCAATCTTAATAGACTCAGGTAGACGTACAGATGCACTAAGTGACAATTGAGATGTTCCTTCCGTTCTTATGTAATGAGTAGAGAATGGGGTTTCATGACTATTGACTTCTTGTGTGGGTGTGTGACAATGTACATTTGATTTTTTTTCCTGTCTATACAGGAAAAGTATAACTTTTAATAGAGCAGCCCTGTCCTCGCGTACTTACTTTTGTATTATTCAGAATATGTGCCTACATATAGGATGCATGCTGAATATCAATTATAGATGTTGTTCTCTATTTGAAGAAAGATGGAGTGAGAAGGAAAATCAGGCTTTCTAAAACTTCACTTTGGAAAAATTAAATGGAGGTGTATCTTTTAAAAGAATATCTGAACATGTCATCTTTTAAAACCTTATATCAACTCCCCACTTCTTGCCAAAATTGTCTTATTGTAAATAAAAATTTGATTTACTTATCTTTAATGTTCTCTTTACTTTGGTACTATGAGCATTCCTAGGCTTCACCTCTGGACACTTATCATTTAATTCCTGCTTCAAATATTCCCTCTGATCCACCCCTTCCTTTCCAACCTCCACACCAGTTCGATCTTCACCACATCATCTCTGGGGCTACTGACCAGCTTTTTAGCAGGATTTCCTGTTAGTAGTCTATCCACCCTTCATTTTCTTGTAACAGTTTAATCTTCTTTAAAATAAATGTCTTCATATTCTTCCTCTTCTCAAAAACCATCAGTGGGTTTCTATTTCTTACTATGCAGATATGAAACTGAACTTTTAGCAAAGATTTTCGCAATTCAGAACCATCTCCCTAATCCAATACTGTATCACTCATCTGTTACTATTATAAACCGTTCAACGATAGATCTCCTCTTTTCCTTTCCTCATTGCTTTCACTTGCCTAAAATGCCCTCCCAACTCCTCGGCCTATCCAAAGTGTGCTCACCCTTCAACATCCTGCCTCTGGTCCCATCCTCTCTGACTTAGTATTCTCTACCATGTAGTTTAGTGCCTAATAAAATGCTCTTTTAACATACAGTACTCTGAGGCAGACACAAAGTTTCACTTTTTAACAACTTTTTAAAAAAAAAATTTTTTTTTCAACGTTTATTTATTTTTGGGACAGAGAGAGACAGAGCATGAACGGGGGAGGGGCAGAGAGAGAGGGAGACACAGAATCAGAAACAGGCTCCAGGCTCTGAGCCATCAGCCCAGAGCCTGACGCGGGGCTCGAACTCACGGACCGCGAGATCGTGACCTGGCTGAAGTCGGACGCTTAACCGACTGCGCCACCCAGGCGCCCCACTTTTTAACAACTTTTAATTGTGGAAAAACATTTCAATGAATGCAAAAGTAGACAATTTAGTAAAATCAGCATCTACATATCCATCACCTGGCTTCAAAAATGATCAACTCATAGCTAGCTAGTTTTATTTGATCTATGCCTCACCTATTTTCTCCCCCATAATATTTTAGAATAAATCTCAGGAATCAGGTCATTTTATTTGTAAATATTCATAATGTGAAGTAGACATTTTGACAGTACTATGTACTTGTTTTTAAGTGCCCTTAGGCACCTGAATCCATTCTGCGATAGTCAGGAGGTACCTCCCTAGTTCAAACATGTATCTCTACCTCCATATTCATAGCCGTATCTATCATGTAGCCGTATCTACATCCGTATCTATATTGATACCAATACTATATTAATATTTATAAATGTCTCTCTCTCTCTCTCCATCTGTATCTGTAACTAAATTTCTATATCATCTCCATAGTCTATGTACTGGGAAGGATTCACAATCAAAAGATATGTTAACAAAATGGACCCTCGTTATGGATTGAGAAGACTTCACATTCCACTATTCATTTAGCACAAGCAAAATTAAATATTATAAATAATATATTTTCCACAATAGATTTCTCACATTAGTTTCCTTCCTCATTAGAGGAGCAAGCTAATTTCCCAATTATGGAATTAGTGAAACTCTTTACCCGAGGGCTTCCTCTGCTCTGGCAGTGTCTAGCTTCCTTTCTTCTTACATTACATAAATCCTATAGATCCTCACTGAGCGTTGTTCCATGCCATACTTGTCACACATAAGTCCTCCCTGGGATGCTTAGTTATTTTATCAGGGCCCTTGCTAGGGTTTCCTGATACATCAGTAAATACTCCAAGCTCACTTTTACACCTTTAATCAGCCAGTGTACTAATGAAGCTTCAGGTCCCTGTCAGATGCTCTGCAAAATGCCTGCCACTGATTACACCACAGCCACTGATCACTCACTCTGGTAATGGGCGTTCTACATGTGTCTCACTGGAATCTGAAATCTATGAGATCTTTGGTTAGTTGTTTCTTTGTTCCACCCTTTTGCTTTCTCTAACTTTATTTTCTTTTCTAATTGGCCAGATAAGAAATGCTCCTTTAGGGTAGATGAATCACTTCCTGATTGTTCTCTCAGCTGACAATAGTTCTCCCCATTTACTGGCTGGTAGAAATATGGTACTAGGACTGTCTCAGCTCAGGATATGCGTATTAATTCACTGATAGGTAGCCTCCACTTAGGGATTCTATTGGATGGTATTATATCCCCAACTCCTTCCCTGGCAGCAAATGTGTTTTATATTTCAATCCAAAGAAGACTTCTGAGTATCTACCATGTACCAGGTATTTTATTAGATGCTGGGTAGTTTGGGGTTTTAAAAGGCATTGTTTCTTCTATTGAGGGTCTTATAGACAATGAAAGAAACTTTAATATTGTATTGACCATGCCATTTTTCTTCAATTTCTCTCTACCCTACTGTTCTGTGTTACCATTTTCCCCTGGTTCCTCCAACCTCTCTGATCAATCCTCTTCTGTTCCTACTGCAGATTCCTCTTTTTCTGTCAACTCTTCAAATGTTGATGTGGTGTGGCTTCTCTGTTCTTTATTTCGTCTTCTTCTGTCTTTAATGTACATATTCTCCCAGAGTGATCTCATATACTCTATCCTGGTGATTAACAGGGATCCTTCTAACTAAAATATCTCTCTTGTACTACAAATCTGTACACATACAATTTATTGGATGCCCATTCTTTCTCCACCAAATCTTCTACTCTTTTTCCAATGGCACCCTGCACCTGTTGTCAAAGCCTGGCTGTTAGCCCAGCATCCTCCTCCTCCCTACCCCTCACTCCCTACATGCAGTTAGTGGTAAAGCCCTGCCAATTCTTTATTCTTTCTCATTTCTCAAATCCTCCCATTTTCCATTAATAATTTAATTTCACTAGCTTTGGCTCTCTTCTTCTTTTCCCTGGGATATTACCAAACTCTATCAGATCTTCTTGTCTCACTTTGCATTCTCCAATGCATTGTTCACAGAACAACCTTTATAAAATATTCCATAAAACATAAAGCACAAAAGCAAAATAATACATTCTTCTGATTAAAACCCCTTAATGGTTCTTTATTACACACATGATAAATTCAAATTCCCTATTTGGGAAGGCTCTGTATTCTTACTCTACTTCTCAGTCTTTTTTTTTTTTTTTTTAATTTTTTTTTTCAACGTTTATTTATTTTTGGGACAGAGAGAGACAGAGAATGAACGGGGAGGGGCAGAGAGAGAGGGAGACACAGAATCGGAAACAGGCTCCAGGCTCTGAGCCATCAGCCCAGAGCCTGACGCGGGGCTCGAACTCACGGACCGCGAGATGGTGACCTGGCTGAAGTCGGACGCTTAACCGACTGCGCCACCCAGGCGTCCCCTCTATTTCTCAGTCTTATTTCATGATTCCATTGCTCCCTGCTCTCACCTCCCATAGCCACCCACATACACAACTTTCACCCATTTCCAAATAACACGCAACTACTTCCACTTTTCTTTTCCTTGGGCATCTGTTCTACTTTCCCAGGAGAACATATATTCATTTTCTTAGACTTGTTTCATTTATTTTTTATTTTTTGTTTTTTACCTGAAGTCTATCTTTATGCTTGGGTAGATTTCAACCCTTGCTTATTTGTACCTTCACTGTGCTGTGTACATGAATTCACGAAGCATCCAATCTACACTATTGCATTGTCTGTTTACACATACATCTTCTTCTATTATAAGTTGACTGAGGACAAGAACAGAGTTATATTGACTTCTGAGTTCCCAGGACCTATCAAAGTGCCTGGTCTAGATAAAACATTAAAAAAATGCTTATTGGGGCGCCTGGGTGGCGCAGTCAGTTAAGCGTCCGACTTCAGCCAGGTCACGATCTCGCGGTCCGTGAGTTCAAGCCCCGCGTCAGGCTCTGGGCTGATGGCTCAGAGCCTGGAGCCTGTTTCCGATTCTGTGTCTCCCTCTCTCTCTGCCCCTCCCCCGTTCATGCTCTGTCTCTCTCTGTCCCAAAAATAAAATAAACGTTGAAAAAAAAAATTTAAAAAAAATGCTTATTGACAGTTTGGATGGAAGAATGATGGCAATATTCATTTTTATTTAATGTTATTCAATTATATATTTATATATTTATAAACTGTCTTTCTGGGCATGAACATCTGATCTTCTGAAGAATCTCTACCAGTTTACCTTCCTCAAAATATGGACTCGGTATTAATTAATTTTACTTTTTCAAATGTGGGATAGCCCATGTTAAACATTAGCCATTTTGAGCCAAAAGCCTCTGAAGGAAACGCAACTCAAACTCCATGTTGGGTCTTACCACTAAATGTAGAGGACACAAGAGTTTTTTTGACTACCCGCCATCTGAATCCCCTCCTATGTTTCTAATATATATCTTGGTGGAAGGCAGGCCCTGAATCCTACTAAAGCTCCAGGAAGCCCAACTAATTCAGATTCAGGCTTCTCTCATGAATGACATCCAGACTTGGCCAACAAGATACAAGTCCTCCTGGTGCTTCAAATTTGGAGTGACGCAAAAATCAGAGACAGCGGGATGCATCCACTTGTGCCACAGCTGCGCCCATTTCCCAGTTTGGTAGTAGTAGCCATGTCTGTTTCCTCTCCTGGGCAGAGAAGCAATATCTTCACATAACAGTTCCTGGGACCTACCCGATATTTCCTTGTTCCTGCTCATTTTCCAAGCCTCATGCTCTAGCCTCCTGAGGAGTTTCTTGAGTTACTTCAATCTTTTTTTGTAAAAATCCTTTAGCTTCAAAATTCTTTAGCAGTTCCTGCTTATTTCTACTAACAAAACTGACTAATAACTATGGATGAATTTTACTTATGCAGAATTGTTTAAGTGGAAAACTATATGCTAGTGTGCCTCTAATTTAAAAATGGTTGTATTTAAATCACTAAATACATTGGGCACAGCTATCCTAAGTAATGAATACAGAAGCAAAATGTTCTTCTAACACAACACCAGGGAGCAGACTCTGTGGGCAAATGACATAAGTAATTTATGGACAATAACTATTGCTTTGCCTTCAGATATTTCTTTATCTCTTTTGCATGCCTTTCCCCAGGTGCCATCTGAAAGGGGACTAGTAGGCGGCTAATGAAGGTGTACTCAGTGGTATTTTACGCAGCCTCAAGAATAAGGAATGGAGCAATTGTCTGCAATCATAACCAGATGTTGCAAAGCTCTATAAGCCTTAATGGCTGTTGTTTCAATGCAGCTTTTTAGGAGGAAAAAAAATCAATATACTAAAATAAATGATCTATGGGAAGCATTTACTGGCCATTTTTCATGAGAAAATTACTATACAGAGACTTAATTGTGCTCTTTGGATATAGTTTGAAAGTTGAAAAGCTAAAGAATTGTGTTTGTATTTGCATGTTTGGCTTTTGTAAGAAGTTTTATGAATTATCATTGGGACATCTATAGAGGCTTTGCTACTTACTGACAACTATGCATGATGTTGGACTTTAAGCAACTTAAAATACATGAAAGAAAAACTGCATCTTGTTCAGCTGAAAACATGTAGTACTAAATGGAACAGATGTGGGGCCTTGCGACTTCAATATGTCAAAATAATACTTCTTTCCTCTCTCTTAAATTGGACCTCTGGTAGCTACAAGAATAGTGAGCAATCTGTGCAGGTAGCTAGCCAGATATTCTCCTCCTACTCAAACACCCGATTCATGGACAGGCCAATCTGCAAATTAACTAGGTGATGTTGGCATCTTCGCCATATTTGGACAGTGAACCTTATGGTTTCTCCCAGTGTTTCCCAAAGGATGGCGCTTAGACCACATGTATGAGTCGGTTGGGACACTTATTAAAAGTGCAGACTTCTTGGGGCGCCTGGGTGGCTTGGTCGGTTAAGCGTCCGACTTCGGCTCAGGTCATGATCTCACGGTCCGTGAGTTTGAGCCCCGCATCGGGCTCTGTGCTGACTGCTCAGAGCCTGGAGCCTGTTTCAGATTCTGTGTCTCCCTCTCTCTCTGACCCTCCCCTGTTCATGCTCTATCTCTCTCTGTCTCAAAAATAAATAAATGTTAAAAAAAAATTTAAAAAAAAAAGTGCAGACTTCTTGGCCCCACCCTTCACACTTGAATTAGAACCTCTGTGGATATAGTCTGTACATCTGTCCATGATGTGTCCTAGGTGATCGATGAAAACTCTCTGAGTATCGATCATTCATGATGTCTCTGTCCTCTTGAACCTCCTCATTAGGACCAGAGTTAATTCTAGTCAAATGTGAAGAAATACAGAATTATATTATATGCAGAGACTTCTCTATTCTTCCCCAACTCCCCTCCCTTCCCAATTCATTTGACAGGATCTCACTCCCTTACTCTTTCCTATACAATCCATAATCTGGGGACCTTGTTCTTTCACTGCTTTCTCCTAACACCCTCTGCTTCCTGTGATCCAACTCAGAATTTGGCCATCCCATTCCTCAAACTCTACTCTTCCCTTAAAACACCTCTCCTGGATTTTATCCCCATAGCCAAATCAGCAACAAAATAAGAGCCACGGACAAGCTATTCTGTAATTATTATGGGAGGGCTGGAGAAAATTCCCCAAATAATCCTTCATTCTTGAATGACACTAAAGCATTTAACAGAACCCCCTCTGTGCAAAACACTTGGTTGACTGTCTCTTCCAAGAGAGTTAACCAAATTAGATTTTGCAGCTAATACACTCTAATACATATTTGCTAAAATAATGGTGGGAATCTCAATTCAGGTTTCAGGTAATGGTAACATGACGGTGGTGGTGGTGAGAAATCTATGAAAGAAATAGTCTCTAGTTCAGGAATAGAGAGTGGAAAAGGCTGACTAGGAGGTACATGATTTCATGCCAGTGAAGTCAGTACCAGTGTGCTGTACTGAATGCTCCAAAAAAGTCATTAGCCCGGAAAAACAGAGAGATATCTACTGTCTGAGTGAGGGGGTGCGTGGTGTGCATATGTGAATGATACAGCAGGCCAGCATGCTTTTTAAGCATATCTTAAAGGAAATTAGGTAGATCTGACCAGACATGGCAGGAGGAGTTCGGTATGGAGGAAACAGCATGAATAAAGACAGAAGCAGGTAAGATTTGACCTTGGATATCTAGAGATGTAAACTGGAGATGGCAGCAGGGGATGCCGGGGAGAGAAAGTTTCCACTGGAAACACTGAGGAAGAAGAATGTGGAGGAAATTGACTACAGCTGTCCCTGAGTATGTAGGAGGGGAGGCTGACTCTGCTTTTAAGCCTGCTTGATACTAAATATATTCATAGTTTCAGTGTGAGAATAAGCCTCATCTTTCTATAAGTCTTAAAACTGTTTTCTCTGAAAGTCCTGTCCATGAAGAGTTTTGTTCTTTTATAGTACCCATGCATTAGTGAAAACACAGCTTCTATTTTCCATCTTTTAGTTATTTGCTATAAGTACCCATGTGGTGACTGCCTTATTATTGGAATGTCCAAGTAAGATTTTCAGGAAATGCAGAAAGGGTGTTTGTAAATTGTAGCCTGTTTTTCCTTCGAAATGTGAAGCCTAACACTCTTGGTGATACTAGAAACCAAAGGCCCTTAATTTGATTTCATTGCACCACAGATAAAGAACATCATGATTGTTTTGTTGTTTTAGTGAAGTAGAAAACATTGCCCACAGGCAAGAAACTATAGGAGAAAAAGGCAAGAGAAACTTTAGTTATTTTATAGAAAAAGAAAGAAAGAAGGAGCCCACATTTGGTAGGACCCTGTCCTTATCCAGGGGACATTTCGTGTTAAGTGGCAGAGTCTATTAATCCAATAACAAGAATTATGAAGAAAGTCTACTATCTTTTGAATTTAAATAGATCTCCCTATCATTCATTTAGCACTTTATATATTTTTGAGATTTGGATTTTTAAAAATCTATCTTCAAACAAATTCTTTGTTTATATTAAACTTACTGTTTTGATCTCTAAGAAAAATTTTCATATCTATGTATCTATTTGGATTCAGTGACATTTCCTCAGAATTAGATTTTTTTTTTCCTGAAGAGTCTGGGAAGAACTCAACCACACGTGGATATCCTGGTGAAAAGTGAGGTGAATCCACCCTACCAGTCACTTGTCTGTCCTCATTTTAATTTAAATACACCTTCTACATCCTCTGCCAGCTTGTCTCACTATTTCTCCAGGTCCATATAAAGAAACAAATTTTAACATTGCTTATAAAATTCAAAAAAAAAAAGAAAGAAATTTTATTCTCAAATAGAGGAGAGATTAAGTACTAAATTGCCTATGAAATAAGAAATTAGATATTGTTTTCCTGTAACACAGGAAACTATTCTTTTTTTTTCTTTTAGAGACCCAACTCTAGTTTTATTTATTATTAATTAATTAATTTTTAAATAGAAATTATTATCAAGTTGGATAACATACAGTGTATACAGTGTACTCTTGGTTTTGGGGGTAGATTCCCGTGATACATCACTTACATACAACACCCAGTGCTCATCCCAACAAGTGCCCTCCTCACTGTCCATCACCCATTTTCTCCTCTCCCCCCCCCCCCCATCAACCCTAGGTTTATTCTCTGTATTTCTAAACTATGTGTTTACAAACTGGGTCTTATAAACTTAGTGAGAACTCATAGTAGAAATGAGATAGCAAATAATCTCCATAGAATGTAAGACACTTGTAACCTGCAAGGCTTTCAGCTGCCACAAAAGTAAATATTTTAGTAATATTTATAATTCTCATTATATTTAAAGTGAATAAAAGGAGAAGGAAACATATCTAATAATTAAATAGTGATATTAATAGGTTAAGCTTCCATAACACTTCGGAATTGTCAGGTTTTTTTATGATTTTCACCTTGTTTAATCTTCATGACACAAAATCTAGATAAGGCAGGGAAGATGGTATTATTATTATTATTAATTATTATTATTATTATTATGCATGTTAAAGTTGAGCTGGCAAATGGCTAGGCTTAGTTCTAATGGCAAGTAGCAAAGCCAGAACTTAAATCCTGGTGCACTTTTTTTTTCATATATTTATTTGGGAGAGAGACAGAGAGAGACAAAGAGAGACAGAGAGACAGAGAGACAGAGCATGCAAGCCAGGGAGGGGCAGAGAGACAGGGAGAGAGAGAGAATCCCAAGCAGGCTTTGCACTGGCAGTGGGGGCTCATATAGACATGGGGCTCAAATCCACGAACTGTGAGATCATGACCTGAGCTGTAGTCAAGAGTCAGACACTTAATCAACTGAGCCACCCAGGTACCCCCAATCCTGGTGGACTTTGACTTCAATGGGCAGTATGTCAAAAGGGTAAACGAAGTAAAGTGTCTTTGATTTTTATCCAGAAATTTGGAATAAAGCTATCACTTTTGTAAAAAGGGACAAGCATATTTCAGCAGTGGATCTTTTTAATATATTCTTTTATGAAATACTTTACAAGATAGTAAATAGGTTTTTTTTTATAATAAAAATACAGCTTAAATAACAAAGCAATAACGTTAGGCAATTTCTCTTCAAACTTTATCATGAAAGGCTTTGCAAATTTAGAAACTAGAAATCACGATAAAAGCTTAATGACTAAGACACTCATTTTGTTATCATATCTTTTAGAAGCAAATACTGCCATTAGTATAAAACTTCATTATAACTTTTTAAAGTTTCTAGCAATTTAAAATTTCAATCATTTGAAATATCCTAAATTTAAAAATCAGCCCAAAGCCAGCTATTCATGAAAAGCTTGAACAAAGTTTTCAATTATAAAAATTATGATATATTTTAGCACTTCTTAGTATAGGCAAAGAAAATTATCACCATAATAGATAACTTTCTTAAAGTCACTTGTATCTTGCCATTGGAGCTTTTGAGCCTTGTATTTATTTATTTATTGTTTATTTATTTTTGAGAGAGAGAGAGAGAGAAAGAGAACGCAAGCAGGGAAGGGGCAGAGAGAGAGACACACACACACATGAATCCGAAGCAGTCTCCAGGCTCTGAGCTGTCAACACAGAGCCAGATGTGGGATTTGAACCCATGAACTGTGAGATCATGACCTGAACCAAAGTTGGAAGTCGGACAGTTAATCCACTGAGCCACCCAGGAGTCCTGGAACTTTTGAGTTTTTAACCGAATGAATATAAACTATGGATTGAGGGGTGCCTGGGTGGCTCAGTCCATTAAGCGTCCAACTTTGGCTCAGGTCATGATCTTGCAGTTGGTGAGTTCAAGCCCCACATTAGGCTCTCTGCTGTCAGCCCAGAGCCTACTTTAGATCCACTGTGCCCCTCTCTCTCTGCCTCTCCCCTGCTCGTTCTCTCTTTCTCTCTCTAAATAAATAAATGAACTTAAAAATAAAAGAAACTATGGATTGATTATATGCTAGTATTTTATTAGAACACTGGCAGAAAAAGATCAGATATGAGACTTCTTGAAGTCTATTAAAAAATGTTTCACGATTGGGTGCTTGGGTGGCTCAGTCAGTGAAGCATCAGACTTCAGCTCAGATCATGATCTCACAGCTCCTGAGTTTGAGCCTCGCATCCGGTTCTGTGGAGCCTGGAGCCTGCTTCAGATTCTGTGTCCCCCCCTTTCTCTCCCTCCCCAGTTTGCACTCTGTCTTTATTTCTCTCAAATATAAATAAACTTTTAAAAAATTGAAAAAAAAAACATAAAATTTCAAGATCAAAGACACAAAAGCACCTTGTTAATATAAGAAAGCACATTCATGTATAAAGCAAATACTATACAGCATGATTTTGGTATCAATCTCCACTTCTCTCTAAGTGTGCTTAGGAGACGTGTGTCTTCAAATCTCATCACTCAGTTCTTCTTTATTGGTTATAGTTCTGAATTTCAGTACTCCAAATTGACCTTCACTAGAATGGTCAATTGCTTGGCTGGGCTTAGCATAGCAATTTCAAGGAAATTCTCAGTTTCTCATTGTATTTTCGTAAAATTCACAGTTTAAATGCATCATCTAATTCTTACTTTGCTTTTTAAACAATTCTAAGAAATATTATAACTTAAGGGATGGATGTGTAACTTAGCTCCCCCACAGTGTATTATTTGTAAAAATGTCTCCAGAGGTTCTATGCCAGGAAATATATGCAGATTGTCCTGCCTTTCAGTAAAAAGAGCCTCTGAATCCCTATCCCCCCGATGTGACCACATCCCACCCTGCAATCCAGAAACCTCTGCTAGCACAGTCAGCCTGGAGGTACACTACTTAATTGTTTGATCCTCACGTCATGAATGTTTTTCATGTCCATCTTAACGAGCGCCCTCCCATCATCTCTTGATGGTAGAAAGTTAGTGTCCTTTTAAGCAAGGCATTGATTAGTCTAAAGAAGGGATGAATGAAAATTACAGGCATTGTGGTATGATGAGGGTAAGACAGTTATGAACAAAAATAAAGAGAGTTGCCACATGTAGGTAACTACCCATTCTTTCCTTAAATTTCATCTTTAGAAAATGGGCCTGGCCTCCATGTCTTGCCTTACTGGGTATATTTTCCCATAAGGCTGTGAAGAGGGGTAGGGTAGCCATTGGTTTCTTCCAAGCATTCAAGTTGTTCTTTCTAGACACAGAGCCAGATTCAACTTCCTGCCGTGTCTTGAAGTTAGGAGGGATCACATGACTTGCTTTGGTCCATATCTTCTGAGCAGAAGTATCACAAGTCACTTTCTAGCAGATACTTTAAGAGTCAGTACATCATTCACCATGACCCCTTTTCTCCATTTTTGCAGTCAGGAAGGCACAGAGATAGAGCTCCCTTAGCCTAGGATCCTGAGTGTGAATGATATAGAGCAAGACTCCCCCTCCAGATGACCCATGATAAACAAGTAGCATGAGCAACAAATATGCCTTTGTTGTTTTCAATCAATGATATTCTAGAGTGGTCTGTCATTACAACAAAAGCTATCTTGTCTTGACTGATGTAAGAATCAAGTTGAATAAAATGTAAATTGCTTCAAAAAGTTTAAGGCCCACCTAAATAGAAGCTCTCATTTCCATGTGAGATGCTTCATATTCATAAGAAAGTCTCTAAGTTTATTGATTCATTGAAAGAAATTTGAATTGTTCAGTCTTAATATTTGCACTTTCTCAATCAACAAGAGTTTTGCTAGCAAATATATTGACGAACAGAAGATTTTGGAAGCTGCATAGGTAGCTTCCTTTCAAAGTGAGACATTTATCATAGAGAAACAGAACAAGTTACTAGTGGACAATAAATACTTCTAGAATAGGAATCCTTATTTTCCATGCCAGAAATCCATCAAGATTCATTAATGGAGCAACGAATTGTGCAAAGCTTTGCTGGCCATTCCCGGAGCGGAGCCCAAGGCAATTTGGTACTCATGGGTCTTTGTGTCCCTTCTCATTGCCTTCAGGATTTTTGCTTGGTCATCCAATATGGGTCCTGATTAGATTGCAACATGAATAGCAGGACTACAGTTCTAAGCTATATTTGAAGTCACAAGTAAAAGATTTTGGGGGGCCAAGAATAGGTAAAGATTGTGTAACTTAATACAATGACTGAGAATGTAACAATTAGAAAACCCCTAAAATACATGTCAAAATGATAAGACCATCAGATGTTATTCCAATAAATACATTTTTTCCTTTCTTCTCTCTTCATTATATTTCTATGTAATTGAATTCCATCTTTTTGCTCCATTAGCCTTCAAAGAAACTATTACCAGGTGCTAGGCACAGGTAATATCAAGGCCCTGCAACAATGCATTAAGTAATTTGCAAACATACAATATATGTTAACAATCTATCAATGCATTAAATGGTTTTAAAAAGGGCTGTTAGTAATCAGTGGTGGCAAATGTCCAGCGTGTAAGGAAAATAGGGAAATGATGGTTGTAACTCTTAATACTACCTTGAAAATAAGCAATATATTTATTGATCTGATCTTTCAAAGTAAACTTCTCTGATCTAGTTAGAGCAACTGTTTTGACTCAGTTTATAATGTTTTTGTACCATTATTTGATACTTTAAGCTATGGGACTTCTTATATCTTAATGTTTAGTGGCAAAGAAACTGTAAGTAGACACTTCTTTCCTCTAAAACTGATCCCAAATATATAGATGTTTTAATTTCTACAGTAGCTACAATATGGGCAGAATAAGGTAGTCAAAGAAAGTCTCCATGTTCTGGTCAGAATAGCAGTCACTATTTTTTCCTTAACCCTACTCTGCTTGATTTGGGGAAAAAAAGGCATTTGATGTGTTCTTTTTTTTTTTTTCTCCAAGGGAGATCAGGAGAGCAAATGTGATGTAGGGTGTCCTATTTCAGGGCTTTTTAAGGACAATATTCTGATCTCTTAGGCTTAATAAGCAGATTTTTTTAAAGCTTGTGCAAGAAATAAAAGCATTCCTTCACTGGGGTGACCTGGGAGTCTGAGGAGTTCAGCTGTCTTCACCTCAGAGGCATTCTGCCCCACTTGAGGTAGAGGTAAAATGCAGGCTTGAAAAAAGAAATCTATTGAGCTGAATGAGGAACAAACATACACATGAGATGCTCAGCTAATAAAATCAGTAGGAGTAAATCGTTATACATTTTAATATGCTTAGTGGTTTTTTTCTTTTTCTCACTGAGCCACTGTGGGTGTGGAAGGTATCTGATCAAACATGAACATCTTGAAAAATTTCTTTAAAATAAGGGTAAAAGGCACAATGAGTGTGTATACACACACACACACACACACACGCACACGCACACGCACACGCACATGCAGAGGAAGACTGCTTTAATTTTATTTTATCTTGTGAAGTTTAAATTGCTACAGCTTTCTGATCCAACAAGCTGATAGTTTAGGACTCCACACTTCCAGTTGACTGCCCTTCCTGAAATATCCTTTGTGCTTCTTTAATCTTTAAACAGCCCGTGTTTTGCTTAGCTAGTCATCCCAAGTTTTTCCTTTCTTCCCTTTTTTTTTTTTCTGAAAGAAAAAATTGGGATGTGGCCAAGCTCAATGATTCAGGGGACTCAGAGAGAAATGTTGTCCACACAAATAGTCATTCTACTTCTGAGAAATCACTGGGGGATTATTTCATTATATTTCAGGTTTCCGTTGTCTTGCTTGTCAAATTTCAAAATTGGTTTTATTTTGAGATGGAAAAGTGTCTAAGTTGAGCCCACAGAAAACTAGTTTAGTTAAGAAATGAAAGTGAAGCAGATCACAACAGCAAAAGTGTAAGAATATCATGAGAAAGGAATTATAATTATCCACTGAATAGTTAAAATATCTGAGCTAAAGAGGTTGCAGGTAGTAAATCTTATAACTTAATCCCACTGGTGAGATTTTACTTGCCAATTTGCTGATTTTCCCCCCAAATGCTATTTACCACTCCAATAGTGAGAATACTGTAAGCTTTGAACAGTAAAGTATCAACATGAATAAGATCTGTAACAGATTCACTACACTGGAACAAAAAAGACCAAATCATTATTAAAGTCATCAAATTGTAAATGCTATCACAAACATTACTTGTACTGTAACTGTAATTGTAGGGCATATTGTATTTTTATTGCCTACTGACATAAGTAGGTATGAAAAACACATCAGATTAAGGGCATTGTTTGACTGCAGTAATTAAGTATCTGCTGTAACCTAAGATAATATGTAAGCTATTGTATGCTCCATTATATACACACACAAAAAAAGCCTTACAGAAACAATATAGAAGTTGGATATGTTTACCATGACCTTCACAGCCAGCATTGATTCAGTAATAGTATTAACTCAAATTCTTAGTCAAAATTCACTTTTCAAATAATTCTTGAAAGGAGAACCAGAAAATAATCTTAAATGAGAGTATAAGAAACTCTGTAAAGCAAATCTATAAAACTTCATTCAATGTAATGGTTCAGAAAAGTACTTTGATCATGTTTGGACTTGACTTAATCACAATCATTGCACCAACAGTAGACCATAGAAACACCTGCTGTTTACACTGATGTATAACAATTGTTACTTTGTAGATAGTAGTTGTGCATTCACTTTCTGAGTTTCATTTTCCTCATCTGTGAAGTGGGGAAAGTATTAATCACTGCTCCATAGGATGAACATGAAGACTGACTGAAATAATGCATGTCAAGCAGCAATTCAAGTGTCACGGCCATAGAAAGTTCTTTCAAAAACAGTCCAGATAATTCCTCTCCTGTGTCCTCCTAATTATTCTGAGAATAAAACCCACTGTATCATGGCCTTTCATGGCCCTGAACGTCTGGCACTTGCCTACATCTCTTTCCTTACTTTATTTTATTATTTTTTTATTTTTTTTAACGTTTATTTATTTTTGAGACAGAGAGAGACAGAGCATGAATGGGGGAGGGTCAGAGAGAGAGGGAGACACAGAATCTGAAACAGGCTCCAGGCTCTGAGCTGTCAGCACAGAGCCCGACACAGGGCTCGAACTCACGGACCGCGAGATCATGACCTGAGCCAAAGTCAGATGCTTAACCAACTGAGCCACCCAGGCGCCCCTCTTTCCTTACTTTATACCATGCTTCCTTTGCCCAATTGGTCAGGCAGGAGGAGTTAGTTCCTTTTTGCTCACAGGAGGGTCAGCCTGTTTGTTCTATTCAGGCCTTCAATTGAGTAGAAGAGGGTCACTCGCATTAATGAGGGCAATCCAGTTCACTCAGTCTACCAATTCAAGTGCTAATCTCATCCAAAAACATCTTCGCAGACACCTAGAATAATTTTTGACCAAATACCTGCACAGTTGAGTTGATATATAAAATTGACCAACACAATTTGTAAATGGCCATAAAAAGTAAAATTTAATTGCTATACAGATTTAAAAGGTTTGAAAGAAGACTTCACATCAAAAAAAAAGGCTACAAGCTCCCTCATTTATTCTTCAATTCTTCTGTTTACTCAATGGATATTTATTGGGCATTTACATGGGAAAGATGCTATTTTAAAGGTTGGGATTATAGCACAAAGCCCAACCCCCAAGGAGAACAAATGTGTTGGCCATCTGGACATCACCTAGACCACAGATTCATGCAACATTACTCCTTGCTCTCCTGCTAAGATGATGGCCATGGTGACCCAATTCCCACACTTTCTATGGCTCCCTACCTGTCATCTCTCTTGCTTGCCAAGGCTTCAGGCAAATTAGCCACTACATTTCTCTTCTGCATTCACCCAGATCCACATTACTCATTAAGAGAGCTGCTGATTAGGGGTTCAGTCTGAGTCTGTGGTTTGATTAAGCCTTTTGATCTTCTCCTCTCCTCTCCTTTCAATTGTGTCTGCTGGGCCAGGCCCACATCTTCTGTCAACCACTGCACCTGGACTGCAAAAGACTCTCCCAGCCACTTCAGAAGCCATCACACATAAGGAATGTGTGCCTTCAGTGTCCTACTGTACCCTCCGTACTGTTCTATAGCTACATCTAGTTAGCACAGGTCCTGTGCTTCACAGCTTGGCAACCTTCAAGGATGGAAATCATCATGATCCCCATTCTGCAGATAAGAAAACAAAGGTCAAGAGATTTAAAAAAAAATCTCCAAGGTCACACATCTCATAAACGATGGACCTGGGATTTAAAGTCACACAGCCTAGTTCTGGATACCAAATTCTCCCAGCTGTGTTATTCTGTCTTCATCGTCATTATTCTCCTCCCAGGACACCTTCTATCTCCCTGTGTTTCTGCTTCCACCTTCTGTCTCCTTTTTTCTATCTGCCTTCAGTTTGCTTTCTATTAACTCTTTTCTAACTCCAAGCCTGCTCAGCTGTCTCTATCTTGAAGGGGGAAAAAAAGACCTCAGTTAAACAAACATACACACATCTATTTGTTCACTACACCTTACAGTAAGGCAACTAAACCCTGCCAAATATCAGCCCGCATGTCTCCCTTCATGCCAACTTGCAGGAAAGCAATTTCTACTTTAAAAAAATCATGTCTCTCTCTCTCTCTCAAGCCCTGTAGTCTACATTCCTCTCTCTCTGCCAGAATTATGCCTCTTCATCCCCCAACTGTCGAACAGAATGGCTTTTTCTGAGCCCTTGTTCTACATGACTCCTGCGTTCTATGTGATATTGTGGACTAACCCCTGAGTCATTTGGAATATTTCAGCATAGGTTGAATCTCTGAATAGAACGATGGTTCTCAACTGGGAAGACGTGAAGGGAGGGCAATTTTATCTCTAGGGGACATTTAGCAGTATCGGTGAACAGTTTTGATTGGCAGGACTGGGGAGTGCTACTTGCTTCAAGTGAGTAGAGGCCAGGGATGCCAGTAAACACCCTACAGTGCACACACAGTCCCCTCCACAAAGAATTGTTACCAAATGTTAACAGTGCCAAGGTTGAGAAACGTCTCGATAGAGCAAAGGGAAATGAGAATTCTTTAAATTTTCTGGAGCTTGCACTCCAAGTAGATCCACTGGTTTAAACTATCGTAATGGGATTACAGAAATGCCTGTTCCATCTCTGTTTTCCTCTTTGACATCTGGCACAGACTCCAGGGATTTGACAAAATGGAAAAGGCAGCAGAGGAGCACATCCCGACCAGGTCTGAGTGCGTGTCAGCATATAACACCAAGTGCTAATTCCCAGCTCCAAATTCCTAAGAGGTTTTCCGTTTGGATGCCTTTCAAAATCTACCTGTGTGCTGTGATATTCAGGCCGACAATGGTGCTCCTATTAGCAGTGCTCAAGATCCAGTTTCATGAAACTAATGACAGGGAATTTTCCACAGAGAGCCTTGCTCACCCTACTTCTCCTCATTTTGGACTTGATTTGGGAGAACAGAGCTTCAGTTTCTGGTCTTCACTGCTCACGTATAGGGGATTTTTAGGAGCTGGTTGCAGACTTACTAAAAACAAGATTTTAGTCACACTCAGTAAGGTATGAGACACTTAAGCTTAATTCCTCATATAAAAAATGCAAATGTCTGATACAGCTGTATATTTTCAACAAATATTTGTTGAATAAGCTACAAATCTTTCCATTTTTGTTCCAGAGACTGACATCACCAAATCCCCACCCTGAACTCCATGGTCCTCTTCAACTCTAGGACCTCTTCAGTTAGACCAATTAGACCACAGGCTGGTCCCAACTGACCTTCAAGTTTTATTTCTCACTAATTTTGTTTATTAACCCCTGTTCTATTCAAATCAGTATAATTAAGTTTCAAAAACACTAAGTCTGTTCCCATGAGTATCTCTGAAGTACAAGACTTGTACAATAGAAAAAAAAGCCTCTTCTGAAAATGTAAATTCTAGCAATGAGGCCCAATAGTTTAATTATTTTTCAGGGGTAGTACTATAGTGTTAAATGTTTACTAATCCTGTTTATGGTAAGAAAAAACTCTTGGCACAAAATGGGAAAAAATGAAAACAAAACGAGCTTTATCCAAGAAGAAAACAATGTATAAAACAGGCTCCTATCCAGGGATCTAATGCTAGGACATTTGAAATTTTACTTTTCGGACAAGTAGAAGAAGCTTGCCAAAATGTCAAAATATGTTAACAATCCATTTCTTTACCTACCTCACTGCCTTCCAACAAATGCTGCAGTACACAGAGCATTGAACAATCTCCATTTTTATTACACCTTCACCAACAATTCGAATCAATTCTACAAAGTTGATTTATGTGTGATCATAACTAATATTAAAGATGCTGCATCAAAACACCCTACTTCCTGGGGACATCAGTTCCTTTTTCCGCTCTGTGCTGTGGAGATTCCTTATTCTCATGAAATCGTATTGTCTTACCTAGTTTACCATTTTTAACTCTCCATTGCTATGTGGTTTGTTTGTTTTTTTTCCTTTCATCTAAAATCCTCTCCCTCCCATGAATTTCATTTCATCCCAGCTATGGTGAGTGGCATACCACAGGGGTTGGAGCATTTTGGTTTGAGAATCAGACATTTCTGGACCTTGATCCACATTTTCTCACTTACTAGTTGGTACTTGAAGACTCTCAGCCTCAGGCAAGATGGCTACTGCTCCTTCAAGCATTGCTTTCGTGTTCCAAGCTGAAATAAAAGGAAAGACCAAAAGTGAAAGTCCTTCCAGCAAGGCGTTACCTTGGAATGAATACTTTCTGCAGGGACACTTGGGATATATCTCACTGGTTAGAACAGTGTCACATGGCCACCCTAGAAAAAGAAGGATATTAGGATTGATTTATCTTGCTCCCCCTACCTATATTAGAGGAAAATGAAGGGTTGAGGGAAAAGGGAGGTTGTAATAATGCCTGTTGAATCACCTTTCATTCTTTGCCATGGAGGTACCTCTCAGAAAGTATGGGAGTCCCACCAACACAGAAGGCTTTTATGGCACTTTTATTCATTTGTTCAATTTCAGTGTATTGCTTGCATTTAAACTTACATGTTCTTGGTCATGTAGATTTATGGGTTATATTATCTAATCATAACTTAATGAAACGTCACATAAAACACAAGTGCTTTAAAAACGATTCTTGTGAAATGGAAACAAACCACAAGAGACTCTTAATGACAGAAAACAAACTATGGGTTGACAGAGGGAGGTGGGTGGGTGATGAGCTTGATAGGTGATGAGTACAAAGGAGGGCATTTGTTCTGATGAGCACTCGGTGTTGTATGTACGTGATGAATCACTGAATTCCACTCTTGAAACCAGTATTGCACTGTATGTTAACTAACTAAAATTGAAATAAAAAAAGAAAATAAAATGATTCTTGCAAGGAAACCATGATATGAAAATATTAGTAATAATTAAAGAAACACAAACTACACAAATTCATTATCACACACATTCTGTGATTGAAATGATCACAATCCAGGAAGATTAAAGTTCAGGCAAAACATCTTGAAATTATCTAAAAGACTCAAGGATGACCTCATCTGAAGTATATATGGGATCTTGAGATGCTAACATGAAACCATCATGGTTTGCCTGAAAACACCCAGAATTTAAAATATATAAGTGCCAAGCATCCAGAATGTGAAAACACACCTCTATAACTTTTTCTTTATTACCATTTAAGTTCATGAGATTCTCAGTCCATGACTTTAAATTTTTCAGTAAATTTGATAAATATTCAGAACTTTATTTTGAAGTTTTCTCATCCAAAGAGATCTCAAAAGGAAAATGTGTGTTTTGTTGCCATAGTAATGTTGGCTGAAATGACATGAAAGATAATACAGTGATAAACCAAAATGCATGCCTCTGTCATCAAGTACTATTGGAAGATTCATGGAGGGATACATTGCTGATATAGATTTGGAGGAGATATTATTTGAATAAATTATTCAGTGTGGGAGAATGGCTATAGCGTTGGAAAAAGTAAAAGTATTTTTTTAAACATCTCTCAGCTTAAGGCATTTTTTAAAGATTCTTTTTCACTAATGACTATACAAATAAATGTATGCTCATGAACTATTGAAGGGAAAAAGGTACAGGAGATTATACAGTCTTGCCATAAAATGGATTATTTAATGTGCTTATGAGGAGAAGTTGTGCTATAATTTGGTAACAGATTAATTCAAAATTACAATGTCCTAATATATCAACAGTCTTGGTCATACTAGGTCTTTTATGGATCTATTAGCCTTTTCCCCAGGGAGCTATCTCCTAAGCAATGGCCTAGAGATCCAAGGTGCTTCCATTTTTATGCCCCATCACAAGACAAGGCTGCCAGGTCACTGTTGCAGGTAAAGAATGGGCTGGATCTTCATGCATGGACTTTTTACTGCCTTGGGCAGGAAATTACTCTGGTCACTTCCACTTGCAATCCATTGGCCAGAATTAGTTGATGGCTTCACTAATTACAAGATGGTAAGAAGTATAGTTTCCTGTGTGCCCAAGAAACAGAGAAGAAATGAATGCTGAAAACCACTACTACTGTTTTCTACACCTAATAAACACATTTTTTTGAATGGAGGAGTGTGTAAAAGTAAACATTATGGAGCACTTTCTTTGATGGAGTAAGAAAAGGATTCCAGGGCAAGCACTATGGAGATAGAACTATATGTAAAATTCATTTGTTGCATGTTTTACAAATAATGTATGTTAGCAGTGAGGTTGAGGCCAGGATGTCACAGATGAGGTTAATTTTAAAATTCAAAGATTTCTCAACTCATCAGAATCTTTAAAATATTTATATGAGTTGGAGAATAACCAGGAGAATCATTTGTATTTCACAGAAATTTTCTAGCAATCTAATGGCAATGTATGATATAGTTATGGAACTCAAAGATGAATGATGTGTTTCAAAAAGTAAAACAGCAAGGGTTCTAAATTTTTTTTATTATTTCTGTGAGGACAAATGGCTGTTAGTTTTAGGTTGCCTGACATATATTTTTGGGAAAAAAGCATTCAAAACTTCAAGATAAATCACCAATTTGATGTTTAAGCAATAAATGGAAAAATAATTATCTTTCAAAAAATCATACTATCAAGAGAGTATTTTGAAAACAAGTATATAGAATGTAGAGATACTTCACTCATTATTATTTTTATAAATTTTTCTTGTATTTACTTTTGGGAGAGTGCAAGCATGAGAGGGGCAGAAAGGGGGACAGAGGATTCAATGTGGGCTCTGCACTCACAGGCTGACAACAGTGAGCCCACTGTGCAGCTCGGACTCATGAGCCATGAGATCATGACCTGAGCCGAAGAGGGACGCTCAGCTGACTAATCCACCCAGGTTCCTCGATACTTCATTCATTATTAAAAGCATCACAGGAGTTGTGTGTACATAATCACTATTATCTATATACTAAAAACAGGATTTTGAAAGTGCTCAAGAATTAAAACAATCATTGAATAATTAATGGATAGGATTTACAATAAATAAATTATACACACATATAATTTGGTAACTACTAAAATCCAAATCTAAATAAGTTGAATCTAGAACAGCTTAGTACCTATGTAAAAAGCCCTCAGTAAAGGTGAGTGGTGAGGGTAGTGATACACAATAGAACCACCTATTTATGTGTTAGAGGCCCATCTGAGCAAGTCGGGTTGCAAGATCAGAACCAGAAGACTAGTTCCTAGAAAGATCAGTCTAGTAAACTGTAAAGTCACAATCACGACAAAAAAAATTTCATTGAAACACTCAACAAGAATTGAATACTAAACTTTATTTTAGGAATTTCTTTAGGAACTGGGAATACAAAAATAAATAACCATAGTAACAGTAATAATACCACTAACATTCTTGAACACTTACGTGGTTAGCAACTTTCATGTGTATGAACTTATTTATGACTCACAATCCAATGACTTAACATGTGGTGTTTGCTACATGTTCTTGTATCAAGTTTGCAAAATAGCTTCTTCAGTTCCAACATAATTTTTCTAATTAAATGTATATAAAGGGTCAATGGCACTCCTATATATGAACATAACACTAGTTTTATGCAGCAGAGAAACACTGGTTCTATGCAGCTTCATGGTGGTAAGATGATTAAGTAAAATATTCCCCTCTCCCCAAGGAGAGTTATGGGGACATGATATCCAGTTCCAGCCAAAGAGATAGAAGTCAAAAATTTAGAGTTAAGCTTTTGGGAAAGCCCATTAAAGGGCATCTCTATTTGCCTGTTTTTTTAAATTAGGTTGGGTGTCTTTTTTTTTTTTGTCCTTATTCTTAAGCTTTGAGAGTGCTTTATGTATTCTAGATACAAATCCTTTGTCAAAATATGTGATTTGTAAGTATTTTCTCTCTGTGATAGCTTAATTTTTTCATTCTCTTCCAGTGTCATTCTCTCTGTGGTAGCTTTTTTTTTTCATTCTCTTCCAGTGTCCGCAGAGCAACATTTTGAAATTTGATAAAGTCTAATATATCACTGTTTCCTTTTATGGATCATACTTTTGTTGTCATGTCCAAGACCTATTTGCCTAATCCAAGGTTATAAAAGTTTTATTCTAAAGGTTTTATAGAGTTATATTTACATTTGGATCTGTGATTCATTTTAAGTTAATTTTTATATCAGTTGGAGGTTTGTTTGAAGTTTGTTTGGTTTTATTACTGCTGTTTATGGATGTCCAGTTATTTCAGCACCATTTGTTGAAATGATTCTCTGTTTTCCATTGACCTGCCTTAGCACCTTTATAGAAAATCAGTTGGCCATACTTGTGTGGGTCCATTTCTTGAACCTGTATGCTATCCCATTGGTTTGTGTGTCTATTCTTTCACCAGTATCTAATAATTTCAACAAAGGAATAAAGAAAACAAGCCATGGAAACAGGGATACACACACATACACACACATATGTGTTTATATATGTATGTATTAATATAAACATTATATACGTATATATATATTTGTGTGTATGCGTGTGTGTGTGTGTGTGTGTGTGTATTTTAGTAGTCCAGGCAAGAAATGGTGTCTTGAAACAGGTGGTAGCAGCAGAATTAAAAATAACTGATCAGGGGCATCTGGGTGGCTCAGTTGGTTAAGTGTCCGACTATGGCTCAGGTCACGATCTCACAGCTCATGGGTTCAAGCCTCTCATTGGGCTCTGTGCTGATAGCTCAGAGGCTGGAGCTTGCTTCAGATTCTGGGTCTCTGTCTCTCTCTGCCCCTTCCTCACTCATGCTCTGTCTCTCTCTCTCAAAAATAAATTAACAATAAAAAAATAATAACTGATAAGATTCTGGAAATATTTAGAAAGAAGAGCACATGTGATTTGCTTAAAGGTGCAATATAGAGTGTGAATCAATGTGACAATAGTAGAGTAAAGTCAAGGATGTGGGCCTGAATGACTAGAAGAAAGTGATTTCCATTTTCTGAAGACTGGAAATTCTGGGGGAGAGGCGGGTTTGAGATGAATAAAGAGTTCAGTTGAAGGCATATCAAGTTTGAGAGTCTTAATAGGAGCAGAGTGGAGTGAAGATGTCAACTAGCCAGTTTTATATATCTGAGACTAAAGTTTAGGATAGAAATTGGTGCTCAAGATACATATTCAGTATCATCAAGGTGATACTGTTAAAATCCATGGGGCTAAATGATGGGGCCCCTGGGTGGCTCAGTCAGTTGAGCATCCAAATCTTGGTTTAGTCTCAGGTCATGATCTCACAGTTTGGTGAGTTTGAGCCCGATGTCTGGCTCTGCTCTGGCAGCATGGATCTGCTCTGGATCTCTCTCTCTCCCTGGATCTCTCTCTCTCTCCCTCTCTCTCTGTCTCTCATGCTGTCTCTATCTCTCTCAAAATAAATAAATACACTTAAAAATAAAATAAAATAAAATTCACGGGACTAAATGAAACAATCTAAAATACTTACACAGAAGAGATATGTGAGACCAAGACCTAAGTCACACAAATGTTTAGAAGTCTAGGAGATGGGTTAGTATTAGGAAAGGTGACTAACAAAAAACAGGAAATGATATGAAAAGGTAAAGAAAATGGTATTCTGGAGGCCAAATATTGAGTCAGTCATTATATATACGAATGGTTGCTCATAGACTGAAGAAAATGAGGCATAAGAAGCCATAGTGAAATTGATATAACATCTTTTCGGTGTGCTGGTGGTGATGAAAGCCTTCTTGTGGTTGATTCAAAAAATAATGGGAGGGGAAGAAGTTGAGATAGTAACTCTAGAGTTTTGCTGTAATAGGAATCAGGGAAATGTGTAGTAGCTGGGGTAGAATGTGGGGTCAAGACAGTTTTCTATTAGGATGGGACAGATAACAGAGCATTATATAACTTTGGGAATGATTCAGCAGAGAGGTAAAAATTGGTGGTGCAGGTGAAAAGTGACAATTGCAAGAGGAGATGAGGCTGAGTGCTGGAATGGAGGTGTTGACATTATGCCTTATAAAAGAAGGAAAGGCATGGTGCATGCAGGTGGGTTGGTAGGTCTGGCAGTGCAAGCATGTTCACATTCTCTTCTGGTTGCTTTCATTTTCTCAGTGAAATAACAAGGAATTTATACCAACAGAGCTTGAAATAGGGAGCAAAGGTGCTGAAAGTCAGGGAAAGAGGAGAAAATATGAAACCATCTATTGGGAGTGGTGGAGTGGATTGATGGAGAAATGCAGGAAGGTTTCTGGGCTTGATAGATCATTTGGCATGGTTGTGGGATTTCTCCTGTCATATTCATCTACTAAAGTGTGGGTGTGGAGTAAGTGAAGAGTTGGATTTAACCACCTGTGACAACTTTGATGACAAGAAAGAAGTACTAATAGAAGGGGATGCCAGGAGGTGGTTAGAAAGATACATGCCATAATCAAAGAGAAAAGTGAAGACATGGGGTTCATGAATGAAAATGTAATAGGATTTGTGAAGATGCAGACCATTAGTTTGAAAAATGTTTCATTACTGGATTATGAAGGCATTTGAAAAGGTCATGGTCAGCATTTTTGAGAATAAACAGAATGGATGGGATGGATTAGAATACAAAATACCAGATAGCATCACAGGTAATAAGTGTATATATGGTTTCACTAAATATTTGTTTTAGTTATGTACATGAATATATGTGCTGGGTTGCAATATAAAATGTATTTTTTTAATGCAGGTCCTGGTCAAAACTCTGCCCTCTAACTTATTTAAAGGAGGTACATGGGAAAGGCCTGGGGCATCAAGCCTCATCTATTACTACACATGCAGCTTTGCTGCTATAGTTTAAACTCTTCTGTTTGCAAGAAAACAAAACAAAACCCCACAATTGACTTTTTCAAATCTATTACATTCCAAATTATGACACTCTCATTTAATCTAGCTTGTGGGCAGGGCCAGAAAACATCTCTCTTAGCAGTGCCATATGCCTTTCCATCTTAACTTTCTGACTAGTGAGGTCCAGTTTGAGTTCATAGGTCTTTATCAAAGCATTCTTGCAGAAACTGACAAGAAATAATCAGCATACACCAAAAAATATAGAATTCCTGCCATGTCCCCTAACACTGCAGCCTTAATAGGAACACGACTTGTGTTTCAAGGTACAACAGGCAAAAAATTGGCCAAATGTTTTACCACCACATAGCAAAGGTCATCAGTTTTTTAGTCTACAATAGTTATGTCCTCCATCACAAGGTCCTGCTAAGTTAATTCCATGTGATGGCATCCTACTTCCTCCTACCAAATTCTGTGTTAGGGAGGGATAGTAATCAGCTGAATGCAGCAGAGAATACAAATAGTTGTTTAAACAAATCAGAATTTTATTTCATTTTTCATGAAATAGAATAGCTAAGAGTTGTTACAGCAACTCCTCAATGCCACCAACATCCCAGGATCCATCTTTCCACCTAGTTATCTTTGGTTATTTATCTATTATCTACCAGTTTTATGCCTGTTTTTCTCTCCTCTGCCTCAAACTCCTGGCCCTGGGTCTCTGCAACCTATGTTTTCTGACCCTTTGGCAGCTGGATTCTTATTAAATTCTGCCAAAAAGGAGTCACTGATAGAAGATTTTAAAGTGTGAGAAAGAAAGAATAATTCTGACTCTGCCTCTGAAAGCATTGGCAGTTGCCCTAGTAGCTGTTGATTTTAAGAATAGTGTAGCCCAGAAGGCTGTGCACTTACTCCAGCAGGCCAGTTCTCCCCGGATTCTAGCTCTGGCAGGAGTAGCACTCTTTAGAAATGCTAGGAAGCACATGAAAATGGGTTCCATTACAGAAGTGGCAGCAGTTTACTGATTTCAGGGTGATATCTTTTCTTCCTTCTGCTCCTCCAGTCCTTTTCACACATTTTAATAGTTTCCCTCTATTCAATTCTCTCTGCTTTAAATACCTAATACAAATATTTTTGCTACCTGAGTAGATACTGTTATTTTGCTCTCGGGGAAAAAAATTTTTTTTTAGTTAAAAAAAAATTTTTTTTTAATGTTTATTTACTCTCGAAGGAGAGAGATAGAATGTGAGCGGGGGAGGGGCAGAGAGAGAGGGAGACACAGAATCTGAGGCAGGCTCCAGGCTCTGAGCTATCAGCACAGAGCCCTATGCAGGGCTTGAACTCACGATCTGTGAGATCATGACCTGAGTGAAGTTGGTTGCCCAACCGACTGAGCCACCCAGGCACCCCTCTTGGGGAAAAAATATCAAAAATAAGAATCTGAATGAACTTGAGCAAAATCACCACTCATTACCAGTGGAAAATAAAATACTGATAGCCCATGACATGGTTAATTTTCAGAATATTTTATTTTATTTATTATTTTACTTTATTTTAATTTAATTTTTTAAATGTTTATTTATTCAGGAGCACCTGGGTGGCTCAGTCTGTTAAGTATCCAACTGTTGATCTCGGCTCTGGTCATGATGATGATTTGGTTAGTTTTGATTGCATCAGAGAGCTTAAATAATAAGGCTTAAAATTAAAACTCAAGCTCAAGGCTTAAAACTTTCACCATCGGCAGGACTGAGAGCTGAAATTCTGAAAAACTTAGAATTTGCTTCTAGTTTGCAAATTACAATATAAGTAGCATTCATACACTTTCTAAGTCTCTTATGTGAAAGTTAGGGCCTTAACTGGAATGAAGGGAGATCCTTTGAATTGGAATGATGCACTTGGGTACAATCTGAGAACCGCACCCCCCTCCCCCCCCAATTTCCTGAGCATCCTGTGCCAATAGAAGAAACTCTCCTGTCCCTATTAAGGATATTAAGTTGCTCGAAGCAGGTGCCTTATAAGAAGATTCTCATTCTCCCCTAGACTCACTTCATTACCCCTAATCATCCATAACTAGACAAATAACTAGAGACATAGTACAGAAAGCTCTAGAAGGAAAATTAAAAACTCTAACTGGGATAGAGCTGAGTTTGAACTAAATAGTAGAAAAATGTTTATTTATAATAGTAGAGATTTGGAAAATATGTGTCGAGATGAATTCAATGGGTCTTAGTGAGAGTTTATGGAGATCAGCTGTTAAATGGGGTTGGAGTCTTTCTCACAGTGGGCCCAATGGATTTAACCATCCTGTGGTTACTTCTTCAGTTCCTAAATACAGAATTGGGACACACTCAACAATGCAAACCATCACATTGTTTCTGGAACTTCCTCTTCCTATAAGCATGTAAACAGAGCCAACACTTTCTGTATGGAAATACTACAGAAATTAGTGCCCTCATCAAAAAACTTCAGAGTGGCAGGGATGATGCTTCCTATCACAACGTCATTTAACTGCCCTGTTTGGCAAGTGGATTATAGAGAATGACTATGTTGGATCACAAATCCAATTAGGTGATTGCCTTTTACAGCTGCTGCTCCAGATGTGTATATTTATTGAAGCAGATTAACACAGTCCTTGACAGCTGATATGCATATTGATCAATTAAGTGCTTTTTTTCTCCATGTTAACATCAAGGACCACCAGAAACAGTTTGTTTCACCTGGCAGGGAGAGGGCCATGGTAACCCTTCTCCCCTTAATCATAATAGAGTGTGGAGAATCTTAATGCGCCTGACACTCCATAGATCATTCATTATATTAACTAAATCTGAGGATCAGTTCATGACAAGTATCATAAAAGCCTAAATAAGACAAATTTGTGCTAGAATGTAGGACATAAACACCATGAAAATTCAAGAGTCTCTTTAGAAAAGTTTCTAAGGATTCAGGTGTCTGGGGCTTGCTGGGATATCCCTTCCAAAGTGAAGGGGATGTTTCATACCATTAAGAAAGAGGCAGAATCATCTATTTGAATTTTGAAAACAGTATATACCAATGTGAGTATGTTGCCTTCTCTCATTTGCTGAGTAACTGACAGCTGGGTAAGGCCTGGAGCAAAACAAAGTTTGCCAACAGGACCAGGATGCAGTGCAAGCTACTGTATCACCAAGGCCTTTTGACCCAGCTGATGCAATGGTACTGAAGTCTGTGGCAAACAGGGACACTGTATAGACCTCTGGCTCCTGCTTGCTTCTGGGTCTCAATAAAGACTTAACTTCTGACCATGGAATACCAGGCCGTCGGACAACCTGAACTACATATAATGAACTTAATGATATCTAATTAAAAATGGTATTTTAAAAATATTTATTTGGAGAGAGAGAAAGAGAGAGAGAGAGAGAGAGAAAGAGGGAGAGAGAAAATGAGAATGGCAAGCAGGCTCTGCACTGTCAACACGGAGCCTGATACGGGGCTTGAATTTATGAACCGTGTGATCATGACCTGAGCCGAAACCAAGAGTTGGATGCTCAACCAACTGAGCCACCCAAGTACCCTTAAAAAATGTTACTTTTTAAATCCTATAGCCAAAATACTACAAGTGCAGGAATAAAAGGGTAGAAGTGGAAGGGGGTTTCCCCAATATTACTTTTAATAACTCACTTCCCGATGTGTTGCTCCCTGTCTCTGAAAATTTGAACTCTATTGATTCAGAGATCTTAGTTCCTAAGAGTGTATGCCAGCTTATATTAAGCGCTTCAACAGCTATCAGTCCCCACAACAGCTTAGTGAGGTAGATAAAATTATCCCCTTCTTATAATGAAGTTCAATAATTAGCCAGAGGTCAACCTGCTAGTAGTACAAGGCAGTGCTGGGAACCGAACCCAGGTTCTTCTGTTTCCAAAGCCTGTATTCTTTCCCATTATGTAGTTTTAGCTTCAGGGGTTAACTGAAAAAATGCTGCCAACTCAATACTGTCAATACAAAAGCGCTAAGTACTCATCCCTAGCACAATGGAAACCAGGTCTTGTTGGCAACAAGCCCATTCATTCTAATTGACATTGCTGTCTAACAGTCACTCTAAAACAATCACAGCTTTTAGTTTGTTCCTGAATCTGCAATTTGGGCAAGACACAGTGGAAATAGCTCTGTTCCACTAATGTCAGCCTGAAGGTTGAGGACTAGAATCATCTGAAGATATGTTCATTCACATCTTCCAGTTGACTATTACTGCTATCACCTGGAAACTTAGCTGGACCACAGGGTGGAACATCTATGCATGGCTTCTCCTGGAGCCTGAGCTACCTGACAACATGACGAATTGTTCTCAAAGGTGAACATAATAAAGCAGAGAAAGCCTGGTGGAAGTCATGTGACCTTTTCTGACCCAGCTTCAGAAGTCACATAGAGTTACTTCTGCTGCCTTCTATTTATCCCACAAGGGCTGGCTCAAGTTTCAAGACGTAGGAAAAGGCTGGCTCAGTTTCAAGACATCTCTTGGTGGGAGAGTAGCATATGAGGTCAGAAATATTGCCATGGCCATTTTTGGACAGTGCAATCTGCCACACCATTACTAAGGCTATTGAACAGTAGAACCAAAACTTATTGATATACATTCAGACTTAGCTATGGTGAAATCAGGAACAGTGGTGGTCTTAAGTCTATGGATGGGATCCACAGTATATTCAGCTATAGAAAGTTGAGAACATGAGTCAATTGCTTAAACTTGGAGAGGAGGTTAGGCCTTTATTTATTTATTTATTTTTAGTGGTAAGAAATTCCTTCTTGCCTCACTGTCCACCCACATAAAAAAGAGCCCACTCCACTCAATTTATCATGTCTGTTGAGTATTCTGCACAAGCGTCTTTGAGTGCAGCAATGAATTTTTACTGCCGTCTTTGAGAGGGATAATACCAAATGTCATGAGAATGATTTTTATGAGGAAATAGCAGCACCTTGTTCCTACTCTGTCATAATTTAAAAAATAAAGCCATTATTAATTACCAAACCATTTTATAACAAAAGTTAAGAAGAAAATATATGAGGAAGTCATGTTATGTACAGAGGGTAAAAGCCAGTGTTATCATCTATCTTTATTTCCTCACAGAAGATGAAGGAGAAATGTAATAGTTTGATATATGGCATGCCACATGAACACTGACACACTAAACAAGGAATAGGGATAGAATAGCAGTAAAAATTGGAGAATGACACTCAAAGACTACCTGAGTAATTCCTTACCTGGTAAAGCCAGGTTTCTCTGGGTGATCTGCCAGTGCGAAGACTTAACCCCTGTGCCATCACTATGCTAAGTGTCATGGGTGGTTCCCAGAAGTGAGGGTGGCAGATAGAATGTTCCATGGGTATGCAGACAGTTCTCTCAGGGTCTACCTGCTTCCTGTGAGCACTCTCATTTCCATACCAATATTGTTAACTACCAATGCTCCCCAAAGAACAAGACCCCTACAGGGCCTGTGCCACGTGATATGTGAAGAACAGGGGGAGGATTTCTCTGCTAACCACACTGTCACATGTAACCAACCACTCTGTACCTCTCATGAGAACCCCATGATATAAGTTTATTCAGCCTCCCCCTCCATTAACCTGGCACAGATCAAAGAGGCTGGACTAGAGATTGATGACACAGACTAGTGTTTCCAGACAATTCGTTCCCCGAGGCAATCCACAGGCATCACCCACATTCACCTAGATGGGGTTGAATCCCAGTCTGGGCTCAGTGTTGGGTCTTTATTACAATACTTTCATTTTTCAGCCTCTTTAAGTCTTTCCAGCATTTCCAAATTGTCATGCTGGGTCATGGGTAGTAATGAGATTTGGTGAGTAAGGCAGAACTCATGGACTGGAAGAAGAGTCTGAATTGTGGACTCAGACATTATTCTAGGGGTAAAAAAGTGAGAAACAAGGTAAAGGCAGAGATGGAATTGTCAGAAAGCATAGTTTGAAGCCTGATCAGATGTGTAGGAACCAGTCACTGACTAATTACCTCCATTCTCCCCTCAGTCCCATTTACTTTCACCATGGAAGAGTTAGATGGGGACAGAAGTGGAAAACAGTGAGTACAAAAGTTAAACATTTCTAAAACATGAATTTTGCTATACTTCTTGATTTAAATCTTTTGCTAGCTCCCCAATACCTTCTGAATAAAAGCATAAACCCCTATATATGTCACACAGGGCCTCCCTAATTAACTCCTTGCCTGCCCTTTCTGTCTCATCTCCTGTGTTAGTTTGCCAGGGCTGCCATTACAGAGTAACACAGCCTGGGTGGCTTAAATAACAGAAATGTATTTTCTCATAATTCTGGAGGCTAGAAGTCCAAGATCAAAATGTCATCATGATTGATTCCTTCTGAAGCCTCTGCTCTTGGCTTGTAGATGGCCTTCTTCCTGTGTCTTAATATAGTCTTTCCTGTCTGTATCCTAATTTCTTTTTATGATAAGACACCAGTCACCTTGGATTAGGGCCCACCCTAATGACCTCATTTATCCTTAATTTCTTCGGATTCTTTTTGCACATGTTGTTACTGAGCTGGAACACTCAATAAGTCCTTTAGGCTCAGCTTCCTCAAAAGTCTTCACTACAACTCTGTCCATCAGATTATGTTTCCATAGAGCCTTCTATAAAGCTCCATCATGTTGTATGTCACATAGAATTGTACGAGTCTATCTCCTTGCTCTCCCCCACAAACCCATGGAGGCAACAAAAGCATGTGTGACCTCCACCTACACATAATAAATGTCCCACAAATTTTTAGAGACTAAATGAAAAGTCTACTATTACTTTATGTCTAATAACTAGGGACAGCAATGATTAAGTTAGGGAGAGAGGCCATGAGCAGTATCCTAACCCATAATTTTCCCCCTAGGATAAGTACTGTAAGGAAAAGAGGTAAAGTCTGCCATTAGATGCAGTCTGGTGCCTGAGAGTAGGGTGAGAGCCAAAGAAACAGAGGCTGGAGCCACCCGGGCCCAGAGTAAGGCAAGTCTGGATCTTAATGCCAGCTACTAGCTTTGTGTTTGCAGCTAAGTTTCTTGACTACTATGAACTTAGTTTCCTCATCTATAAAACTGTGAAAAGTATTAATAATGCCTATTTTGAATTTATATGAGAATTCCATGAGATAAGATACACAAGGATGTAAGAAGTCAGCATTTGAAAAGATATTGAAAAGTTTTAATGACATTCTAATATTTAACGTGAAGATAAGTAAACATTTTTTAAAAATGGAGGGCCCCTGGTGGCTCAGTCAGTTAAGTATCTGACTTTTGGTTTAAGCTCAGGTCATGATTTCAAAGTTCAATTGTGAGATTGAGCACCAGAGCTTGCTTGGGATTCTCTCTCTCTCTCTCTTTCTCTCTCTCTCTCTCTCTCTCCCTCTGCCCCCTCCCCTGCTCGTGTGCTCTCTCTCAAAATAAATAAACATTTGTTAAAAAAAACATGAAGACAATGGTAGTGCAAGTCTACTTTTGGAAGTAGTAGTGGAAGTACTTTTGGAAGTAATGGAAGACAAGTAGTGCAACTGCACTACTAGGTATTTATCCAAGGGGCACAGGTATGCTCTTTCAAAGGGACACATGCACCCCAATGTTTATAGCAGCACTATCAACAATAGCCAAAGTATGGAAAGAGCCCAAATGTCCATTGGTGTACGAATGGATAAAGAAGATGTGGTCTATCTATCTATCTATCTATCTATCTATCTATCTATATACCATGGAGTATTACACGGCAATCAAGAAGAATGAAATCTTGCCATTTGCAACTATGTGGATGGAACCGGAGGGTATTATGCTAAGGGAAATTAGAGAAAGACAAATATCATATGACTTCTTCATTCATATAAGGACTTTAAGAGACAAAACAGATGAACATAAGGGAAGGGAAACAAAAATAATATAAAAACAGGGAGGGGGACAAAACAGAAGAGACTCATAAATAAGGAGAACAAACTTAGGGTTATGGGAGGGGTTGTGGGATGGGGATGGGCTAAATGAGTAAGGGGCTAAGGAATCTACTCCTGAAATCATTGCTGCACTATATGCTAACTAATTTGGATATAAATTAAAAAAATAAATAAAAGAGTATCTACTTCAAAAAAAAACATGAAGAGAAAACAATTTTAGGAAATTAAGTGTACAATGTGAGTTTAGTGTTGTAACAAAAATTATACATATGCATATACACAAATACAGATTTTTAGAAAAAAGAGCAAAGATATCTTCATGTTAGGCAGGTTTTGCAGGCAGCAGATGACATGATTAGGAGTGTAAGTGTTTGTTTGGAGGAGTGTTTTGGGGGAATAATATATGCAAAAGATGAAAGGGGAGGAAACAAGGTTGGGCAGAAATAGCCTTCAGACCACTGATACCTGTCAGAGGAAAAAGTAGAGAAAGCAATCTTCACAAAACAGATTGGAAGGTCTATGCCAATCCAAAGGGGAGCTCTGCAGCAAAGGTGACCATTAGGCGAGTTCCATATTGGGCAGAATTGGCCAGGCTCTGGTACTTCCACTGTGCTCAGTTATTGGCTGGGAAAAGCATGCCCTCCATTCTAGAACTCAGTTCCAAGGTGTTAATGGCTACAGGCTGTCAGCTAACTACATTCCTTGAAGCTGCACTGAGAATTCATTCTTGATAGGAGATCTAAGTGGCTTATCTCCATAGCTACCCACCAGTTATTATTATTTTTTTCCCAAGTATGTAATATACTTTTTCACTATAATCACTATGTGATTACACTACACTATGCTGTACATGAGATGCCTAGAACTTATTCATCTTATAACTGGAAATTTATACTCCTTGACCAATAGCTCTGTTCTCTCTACCCCTGAACACCGGCAACCACCATTCTAATCTCTCTTTCTGTGGGTTTGGCTTTTTTATATCCCACATATAAGTGATATCATACAGCATTTGTCTTTCTCTGTTTGACTTATCTCGCTAAGCATAATGTCCTCAAGATCCATTCATGTTGTGACAAATGACAGGATGTCCTTCTTTCCCATGGTTGAATAATATTCTTTCACACGCACACACACACACACCTCTTTATCCATTTATTTGTATGCTTTTAAAAAAATATTTATTTTCGAGAGAGAGAGCATGAGTGGGGGAGGAGCAGAGAGAAAGGGAGACAGAAGATCTGAAGCAGACTCTGTACTGAGAACAGAGACCCCGATGCTGGGCTTGAACCCATGAACCATGAGATCATGACCTAAGACAAAGTTGGACACCTGCCACGCAGGAACCCCTATCTGTATGCCTTTTTAACAAGAGTAAGAACTATTTACATTTCCTTCTTCATAATTTTCAGTATTTTAAACATTCTTTATACTGTATCATTCATTCTCTTTTAATTAGGAACATATTTTAATCTGGGTGGCTCAGTCGGTTAAGTGTCCGACTTCAGGTCAGGTCATGATCTCATGGCTCATGAGTTCAAACCCTGAGTCAGGCTCTGGGCTGACTGCTCAAAGCCTGGAGCCTGCTTCAGATTCTGTGTCTCCCTTTCTCTCTGCCCCTCCCCTGCTCATGCTTGCCTTCCATCTCTCTTTCTCTCTCTCTCTCTCTCTCTCAAAAATAAATATTAAAAAAAGAAACATATTTTAATCTATATCCAGAAAAAAACCCTTTAAATTTCTTCCATAAGCAATAAGATAACCCATAATGTTAGACCAGTAATAGTTTTAGTATGCCAGTCAGTATATTAAGTGCTTAACTTATACTTTCCCATTTAGTCCTTGCAAGTGTATTATTTTTCCCATTTCATTGGTCGGAGTTCTTAGAGAAAAACAATAGAACATGACTTGCATTAATTTAGGGAAGGAGTATACTGGATAGATATGGGAAAGCCCACAGGGTCTGCAGGAAGGCTGAAGGATGCACCAGGGAGCTGGAACCCCAGGGCTGGCATGAGTGTCACCAGGTCAGATGGTGCCTGTGGACTCCACTGCTCCTGTGTGCTCCTGGCCACCTCTGCTGTGCTCTGAGCTTTATCTATTCTCATCTCTCCTTTCTGTGTCTGCCTCTCCCTCCAGAGACAAAGTCTCAGCAGGAAGAATTGTTGACTGAGATGAGGTGACATTCTAGAGCATTCATCAACAGCCTGGGAAGTTGAGAAGATATCTGGTGGGGGAACCCTTCCAAGTGGTGGATTCCTCAAGAAGAAGCAAAGGAAGGTTGGGTAATGCTAGGTAGGTAGAAGGACGGAAGGTGGGAAGAAAGAGAGGAGGAGAAAGAAGAGAGAAGAGACAAGCAAAGAAAAAAAATAACAGAAAAAAATTCTCCATTGTCATTTTATAGGTGAAGTAACAGAAGTTAAATACTGTCTTCTTAGACTTTCAAATAACAACTAGTAAAGGTAAGATTCAAAACCAGGGAGGCTGATTTCAGATTTGTATTTTTAATCGTGTTACTGTTCTTGCACCCCAGACTCTGACAGGCCAGAAACACAGAATAAAGTGCACTAAATACACATTTCTGCTCTTCCACGGTTACCTTACTTTCTAGACTCTAGAATTCTAGACTGAATGAATAGTTGCATACTGGTTTGATTTGAGCACTATCTCTGCTCCTTAAAAAAGCATGTAGTAACTGAGAAAATGAAGCACCCTACACATATGATGCAAGCCAGAAAGGAAAAAAAAAGCTGATCCCAACTGGGATATTTTGAGGTACAGCACTTGTTGGTAATCAGCTTTTCCCAGGTCTCGCTCATGGCCCTTCTTGCTGTACCCCAGTGAAGCAGGAGCAAAAGCCAGCTACGAATGTTGGCTGTGGCTTTGATACCTCAACACTGGTCCTTGTGTGAGCTCCAAAAAAAGAAAAAAGAAAAAAAAAGAAAGCTTCTGTTTTTCCTCAAAAGAGTATGCCTTTCTCTGGGATTTTGTTTTCACATCAAAAAATAATACACATTTGTTGAATGTTTAAATGCTCAATTTTCTAAAATGAGATCCACCACTAGGAGGGTGACTTGCTTGGCTTAACAAAAGTATTCCTCATATCTTCTGCTTTCTCAACTTATTGTTACCTATAGATTTTTCATTCATGATCTTATTTGTCATGCTCTATTTCTCAGTTGCCTCGACTTTCATCTCATAAAGAGATTACACCGGCCATTTGAATTTTCTTCTCCTAAGAGACACTTTTACCATATCCATTCTATGTAGCTCATAATGAAGTTCCAGAACGACTAGAATTGTTTCTGAGGTGATCAAAAATCAGATGGCAAGTAAAACAAGGATCTAAACAACGATCCCAGGAATTGGGGTGATGAAAGCCTTGGAGGAATGAGCATGAGAGCATGGTAGAAAGAGCTCCTGTTTTGGTTTCATTAGAACTGGGTCTGGACCCCAGCACCATAATGTATTAAACTGCATGACCTGGGGCAGGTCATGTATCCTTTGTGAGCTTTGATTTCCTTGTAAATGAGAATATACTAAAGCTTCCCTGGGTGGATGTGAAGTTCAAGATAGATAATGTGTGTGGATGAATCTGAAACTGGCAAGCGATTTATGATAGATGCTACTTTTTTTGTTGCTGTAGACAGTCTGGAAAGAGTTTTAGAGGCTGGAAGAATAGGTTTCAAGTTTTTCTGTCTTGCAGCACAAACATTGTTTTCTTTTTACAGAACTGAAACAGAACTTCCCAGTCACTGGTCCCAGTCATAGACCATTCTGGCCATGGCAGGGGGTCATCCATGGCTGTTAGACAGCAGGGTGTCCTCCAGTTGGTACTTAGCCAACACACCAATGGATCTTGACTCAAGCAAAACAGTGGGCTGCAATACCTACAGTGAGGCTGAGAATTGTTCTTCCACCCCGTTACTGGGAACACTGCTCTGTATATTGGTGCTGGGGCCAAAGGTGGGGAAGAGGAGGCTGCTTAAACTTTATGTTCTCATATCCTGCTCTTTACTTTTACTTTATACCTCTTATCACAAATTATCATATTTGTTGATGTAAGAAAAATATTTAATGCTGATCTCTTTGACTACACTGTGAGTTCATTGAAGATAAGGAAGATGTCTACACTTAAGCCTGGGTTCTTAGCACCACAAAAAATGTCTGTCATAAAGTAGTCACGTTAGGCAAATTTACTGAAGAAATTTGTGAATAGTAAATAACATATTCAAGGGAAATTTACTAATCAAATGCAGTTTCACAGGGGCTATCATCTTTTGTAGGAATATTTTCCTTTCCTTTTAATTTCCTATAAAAGTTGAATCATAGGACAGGGAGTTAAGATTTGGTATGGATACAAAGGTCAATGGAAAGACTGTATTCTATTTCATATTTAATCAATTATTTGAGTAGCTAATATTGACTGAGATAATGTATGAAAAATACATTTTGTTTTTTCTTTTGTCTGTTCTTTTTTAATTTCTAAAGCATAATACCGCAATTAAGTGTTTAAGCTTCGGTTGACTCTTAAGAGATCCTTTGGGAACACTGTACTTTTAGACTAGACCCCAGAATCTCAGGAAACTGTTGCATAAGTACACGACTGACAATCACCAAGTTGGTGAGGAAAGAGACCAACATAAAAACAGGGGGGAGTCACTTATGGGGCATGCGTAGACATGCTTCACTTTTCTTTTTCCATGCATAGACAATTCATGCAGCTAATGACAGACATAAATTTTGGAGAATTGTTTTGTGAAAACATTTCTAGAGAGTATCTACAATTTATCTCATCAGGCAAGAAACCATTTTTTTTCTCTTTTTTTGTGTTTAAGAACAAAAAAAAATGCTTTCTCAAATTCACTCTGGCTTTGGGGGAAAAAAAAAGAATTTTTGTAGCTCTGAGACACATTCTCCCCTGACCATCCTATTTTTTTTTTTTCAACGTTTATTTATTTTTGGGACAGAGAGAGACAGAGCATGAACGGGGGAGGGGCAGAGAGAGAGGGAGACACAGAATCGGAAACAGGCTCCAGGCTCTGAGCCATCAGCCCAGAGCCCGACACGGGGCTCGAACTCACGGACCACGAGATCGTGACCTGGCTGAAGTCGGACGCTTAACCGACTGCGCCACCCAGGCGCCCCCTGACCATCCTATTAAAACCCCATCAAAAATTTACAATTATGGTTGTTGCATGAATTGGATTTATCATACTATCATGGCACAGTGCTTGGCAGGCCTCCGGCAAGCCCGGTAACTAATGGTTTACAGCTGTCATGGGCACTCCAGTGGGGGCTAATAAAAAAAGCTCTAGGATGTCTATTAAAGCAACTGGAATGCAAAGTAAGAGAACCAAGTTGAATATTCTGTCAGAGATAAGGACCTTATTTCATAGAAAAGCTGGGGTTTTCATGCCACTCAGCCAAGGCATGTATTGAGAGGAGGCATTACATAAATAATGCCTGAATATAGCTTGGGCTTCTGCCAAAATGCAAAAGGATGTGAGGAGAAGGGTGATAGGGCACATAGGGAGGAGGAGGGAGATAGAGCATGTTAGGAAGAATTTTTACCACCAATATATAGATAAAATCTCTGTCCATTTATAAATAAGCATGATTATTTTAAAATGCTACAAATTTTTAAGGCCCCTGAAATCATCACGTATGGTTAAACCCGAAGCTATTCATGTACATGTTTACTGAGCACACAGAGTGTGCCACATACTATGCTTAACAGTAAAGGCCAAAATTTCCTGGCCTCCAGAAGCTCATAGTGTATTGAAGGAGGAAGTAAACAAACAAGAGACAGTGTGAAAAGAGAGCTAGACTAGACCCAGGGCTTCACAGAGGGAAGACTTGTGTCTTCATCTGTGTCTCTAGCTCTTAGCCCAGTGCCTGGCTTATGTATTTAGTTCTTAATAAATACTAAAATTGGTGAGAACTGAAATGTTATTATAGGGCCTCATCATACAGGAGCTCAGAGGAAGGGCACCTAATGTAGTCCAAATAGTGGGAATAAAGAGAGAGAGTCAGAGACAACTTTGCAGGGGAAGTGACATTTGAACAGAATTGTTAATGACAGGGGCTAAATAAGCCAAGAAAGAGGTCAGGGCAGTGAGAAAAGTTTGTTCAAGAGAGGGGAATGATTGAGAGGGGGGCAATTTCCTCGAATTGCAAATATACTATTTTGTTATATCTGCTGAGAATAGTCAGACATGGGGCTGGACAGACAGACAGGGACTAGATTTTAGAGAATGTGATGCTAATTAGTTTGAATTTTAACCTTAAGGCACTTGAAAGACAACTGAAAAATTTTAAGCAGGAAACTGACATTACTGGATTTATAGTGTTAAAAGACCACATGATAGCTTTGTGGAAGACCACTTAGAGGGATCATAAAATTGTACGCTGAGCATGATAGACTTTGAAATAATCCAGACAAAAAAAAATTGATGGGGACTAGATGTCAGGCAGTGGCTGTGAGGATGGAGATATGTGGACTAATTTGAGAGATATATAGGAGGTAGAATTGGCCAATGTGGTGAATCTGTAGGGGTGAGCAAGAAAAAGGCATCAAGAAAATCGCTCAGGGTTTTGACGTGGCATGTGAGAGAAAGGGAACACCATTCACTGAGGGGTGAACACTGGAAGGGAGGGGTTTGGTGTAGCTGGAAAATAATAGGTTCTCCTATGTGATGAGTGAGGGTCTGGAGAAGTTTACACTAAGATACCCAATAGGCTGCTGAATACTTAGGGATGTAGATTATAGCTCATAAGAGAGCTCTAGACTAATGATGTAACTCTCAAGAGTCAGTGGCTTGTGCAACTTGTAATTGTAGCACCAGAGACTAGATGAGATCATGCACAAGAGCAAGTACAGTGAGAGGAGGGCCTGAGACAGAGCCTTGAATGATCAGCAGAGGGAAGAGAAAAGCTCCTGAGTAGCCTGCCTGAAAATAAAAGTTGAATAAACAGGGAAAGAAATAAGTAAAATGTGACCATCTGGAGCATATGTGTATCCATTAAAGGAGTAGCACTACCAAGAAAAAAGAAAAAAAAAGATAAAGAATGGGTCAACATCTGGTTTTAGTTATATTGCTTAATTTTACATTTATTGCCTCTAATATTCAGTATGCCCCAATCATAGATCAAAATATCAGAATTGCATATTGTTTTTCTTTCTCCAGTGCAAACGGCATCAAAGTGTACGTGTTAAATGGTAATAGCATGACAGGAGAGCCCCCAAGAAAAGTATCTACTTGGGACTCAGGGTATAATTACACCTCAGTTCTATTTTCCTGATAAAGCTCCTGCTGATTATTTTGTGATACATGTTGTTATGACAATGAGGGTGGGGTGCAGGATCTAAGAGGAGAAAATTGTAAAGGATGCTATAAAATGTAGAAAGATTTATTAAACTATGTATATGTTTAAAAAATTGTATTCCTTTCTAAGGATATATTGAGATTTGTTTCAACAATGCCTGGGGTAGTGACAGGCACCACATGAACAATAAGGTTTCTGTCATCACCCCAGACAGTGGGGGTTTTATGGCTTTCCTCTAAATGTATTTTCTGAGACTCTGCTTTTATAATGCTCTTTCTCTAATTAAGTTGGATATTTTGATGATGTAAAGTCCACTTTTATTTGTCAGCCTTGGCACTTAATTTGAAGCCTATATTCCCATTTTCAGGGACATTGGCAATCATCTTTAAAATGGAAATCACCAAAGTGAAATTTATAGTTATTCACCTATTGTATGCTAAGAAGCCTAAAATGGCCTCGCTTATGACAGATTGGTATTAATTAAAAAAAAGTATGATGCCTGTCTGATTCTTTTTTTTTTTTTTTTTTTTTTTTATTTAAAATTTTTTTTTTTCCAACGTTTATTTATTTTTGGGACAGAGAGAGACAGAGCATGAATGGGGGAGGGGCAGAGAGAGAGGGAGACACAGAATCGGAAACAGATGCCTGTCTGATTCTATTAAGAAGTGAAATACTAATTTAGAGTTATTTCTGAATATTACATATAATAAGAACAGTATAGGGTAGATATGCACCAGGATAGAACAGTGAGGTCTTGAAAACAAGAAGGAAACAAACCTACAAACCTTGCTTCAATAAATATACTTGAATAAAAAGCAAAAATAAAAGTAAAAAAAAAGCTTCCATTTTCAAACAAAGCTACATTTTTTAAAACATAATTTATTGTCTAGTTGGCTAACAGTGTATACAGTGTGCTCTTGGTTTGGGGGGTAGATTCCCATGATTCATCGCTTACATACAACACCCAGTGCTCATCCCAACAAGTGTCCTCCTTGATGCCCATCACCCATTTCCCCCTCTCCCCTGCCCACCCCCACCAACCCTCAGTTTGTTCTCAGTATTTAATTGTCTCTTATGTTTTGCCTCCCTCCCTCTCTGTTTGTAATTATTTTTTTCCCCTTCCTTTCCCCCATGGTCTTAAGTTTCTCAAGTTCCACATATGAGTGAAAACATACTCTATCTCTCTTTCTCTGACTGAATTATTTCACTTAGCATAATACCCTCCAGTTCCATCAATGTTGCTGCAAATGGCATGATTTCATTCCTTCTCATTGCCGAGTAGTATTCCATTGTATATATAAACTACATCTTCTTTATCCATTCATCAGTTGATGGACATTTAGGCTCTTTCCATAATTAGGCTATTGTTGAAAATGCTGCTATAAACATTGGTGTACACGTGCCCCTATAAATCACCACTACTATATCCTTTAGATAAATTCCTAGTAGTGGACAAAGCCACATTTTAAAAGTCCTTTCATATTTTATTATTTTGTTGCCTCCTATCAACCCTTCCAAGGTAAGAGTATTACTTATCCCCATTTTACAGATGAAGAACCTAAAACAGGGAGACTGAGTGACTTGCCCAAGGTCAAAGTTGAAAAGAGATGAGAACTGAAACCTGGGTTTTCCATATTCACCTGCCAGAAGTCATTCTTTAATTCCATGGAAATGAAGAACTAGTGATTTGCAATTCTGTTGTTTAAGAAATGCTGGGAAATTATAGACTTCCAAAGTGCATTGAAAATGCATGGTGAGGGGCGCCTGGGTGGCGCAGTCGGTTAAGCGTCCGACTTCAGCCAGGTCACGATCTCGCGGTCCGGGAGTTCGAGCCCCGCGTCAGGCTCAGGGCTGATGGCTCAGAGCCTGGAGCCTGTTTCCGATTCTGTGTCTCCCTCTCTCTCTGCCCCTCCCCCGTTCATGCTCTGTCTCTCTCTGTCCCAAAAATAAATAAACGTTGAATTTATAAAAAAAAAAAAAAAAAAAAAAAAAAAAAAAAAAAAAAGAAAATGCATGGTGAATCACCATCCTGAGAAAAAAAAATCTTGTCCAAATAAAACTTCATTTTATCCCTTTTTAAATTTTTTTTTTGCATTTGGTGTCCATTAATTAAAAATTTCTTAACAATAAATATATTTCCTAGGTAAAATTCAACTATCCTATCCAAAAGAATATTTAGTAAGTAATGTAACAGGAGTCCTAGTTTAATTTTTTTTCTTTCAAACAAGTGGTAAGCCAAATTTATAATCCCAGTATATTAGTATTGATTTTATGATCTTATCTGATGTAGATATTCCAGGACAAGCAATTCATTGAGTTCACAGTGAACTAACTTCCACTGGTGCGTATTTTAACGAACATCTTTTGGCAAGTGACAACATGTTTTTCTAGCTAGATATGAAGGTTCGCTGTTCATGTATATGTGATTCATACATATACATATTCTTTACCTATCATATATATTGATAAATAAATATGTGCATATATATATACATATACATGATCTCATGTAGTCACTATGCTACAACTACAAATTATAAACTTGCTGTAAGAGTTGAATATTTAATGCATCCTGAGAGAGAAAGAGAGGGAGGGAGGAGGGGGAGAGAGAGAGAGGGAAAGAGAAAAAAGACTGAGACTCAAAGGGTGGAAGATCTTGAAATTTTCTCTCTTTAATCCTGAATAATTTCTTATTCTTCTAACCAGTCAGTCAGATCTATTCTGGACCAATACTTACAGAAGAAAGTCCAGTCAGGTTCTATACTGTACTGAAGATTGAGATATTTATTCAGTTCCATGTGAGATGAGGTGTATGATACATTATAGAACAGGCCTTGTAACAAGCCTCTGTAAGAGTTTAATATTTAATGAATACTGTTAGTTTAATAACTGCACTAAGTTTAATTGCATTAAGTTCACTGCTCATTTAATAATCAACTGAAATTTCTGCTCATTAGATCAGTAGATTCATAGCTGACCATTTTCACATTAACCTGTCTCCCAGGCCATTCTATAATCCAGGAAAATGTTTTAAATTTAACTTAAACACATTTGTGCCACCGTGGTATTAGAACATTTTAGTTAAATTAGCAATTCAAGCATAAAATAGATATTGCTAACATTTTAATGATAGGAATATTCAAATGCTGAAATATTTCACTTATATTTTATATTGAAACTTTATCAGCCCTGTTTCCTCAGAAATATAATATTTGGCTTAAGAAAATATAATAAATATTATTGTAGAATGTGGACTTCATGTATTTCAATTCTTAGAAATTTGGAGACAACTGCTTTGCCAAGGCATTGTTATTCTCATATTTCAGAATTTTTCTGGATATTCTTGTTTTTTCCATATGAATTATAGAATCAGCTCGTAAATCTGCACCCCCTCTAAAAATTCATTATAGTGTTTTTTAGAGTCAATTTTAGGACAATTTACATAAAGTACACTCATTTTAAGTGAAGTTTAGTGACTTTTGATAAATATGTATAACTGTACATTTCCTTTAACCCACAGAGTTCTTAATGGTTCTTTGCAGCAATTTCCATACCTTGGCCCCAAGCAACCACTGACATACTTTCTGTCATTCTAGATTAAAATTTCATGTAAATGGAATCATAAAATATGTACTCCTGTGTGTAACTTACTTTATTCAGCATAATGTTTTTGGTAGTCATTGATGTTTTTGTATATAGTTTGTTCCTTTTTCTTGCTGAACATCATTCCATTGTATAGGAATACCACTTCCTTTTCTTTTTCTTTACTTTGAGAGAGAGAGAGAGAGTGAGAGAGCGAGCAGGAGAGGGGCAGACAAAGAGGGAGAGAGAGAATACCAAGCAGGCTCTGCACTGTCAGCACAGAGTCCGATGTGGGGCTCTAACTCATGAACTGTGAGATCATGACCTGAGCTGAAACCAAGAGTTGGACACTTAACTGATTGAGCCACCCAGGTGCTCCAGGAATACCACTTCTTTTTATCCATTTCAGAAGCACAAAGAAATTTTTTTCTGATCTTCCCAGTGAGAACCTGGTGGGGTTCCAGGAGGTAAAATTCACAGAAGTGTGGGGACCTGCCTGGCAAATTTATACTCTCAAGCTAGTATAGACTCAAGCTAGTGTGCTCTCAGGCTAGCATAGACTGAGCCTCCAGCTCTTTGTCAATTACAGCTGAAACTGTTCTCACCGATACTAGCTCCAGCTGTGGGCTTCCGCTCTCTGCACTCTGTGATTCTCTGTGTCTGCCTGTCTGTCTCTAAATTCCACAGCAGCAGTTTGCCCTGCGACCTTGATTCTCTGATGGATAAGAAAAGTTGTTGATCTTCAGTCTGTTCAGCATTTTCTTGTCGTGAGGATGAGAATGATGATTTTTAAGGTCTTTACACATAAGCTTGGAAACTGGACATTTTCTTACTACCCATTTTTTATTTAGTAATTTGTCTCCTTAATATTATGAATTCTCTATATATTCTGGATAAAGATCCTTTGTCAGATACATTCATTTCAACTAGTTTCTCTGTTAGTTTCCTTTTTCAATTGTTCATTGCTAGTATACACAAAAACTTTAAAAAAATTGTATATTAACCTTGTATCCTAAAAACTTGCTAAATGGCATTTATGTAGATACCTTAGGATTTTTTATATAAACAAATCATGTTATCTGTGTATAGACTACCTTACTCATTTTTCACTATCTGTAAGTCTTTTATTCCTTTTTCTTCACTTATTGCACTATCTGGAACCTCATGTACAACACTTAATATAGTGGTAAGGGTGCACATCCTTGCCCAAATCTCAATGTGAAGGGGCAGGTTTTTATTTTATTATTATTTTTATTTGAGTATAGTTAACACACAATAGTGCATTAGTTTCAAGTGTACAACTTAGTGATTTGAAAAATTTATATATTATGTACTCCACTGAGTTCATAATACAGTTCTTTTACTGTTAATATGGTGATTTACACTGATAGATTTTTTTGAATAAGCTAATCCCATATTCTTGAAATAAATCTACCTTGATCATAACAAATTCTCTTTTTTTATATAGTGCTAGAATCAATTTGTTAAAATCTGTTAAGGGTTTTTGCGTCTATAATTATGAGTGGTATTTATAATTTTCTTTTAATGTATTTGTCTGGTTTTGATATCAGGGTATTGCTCACCTCAATAAACTTGTTGAAAAATTTCCTTATTAAAATATTGAGTTTATGTATGGCTGTCATTATTTATTCTTTTTTTTTTTTTTAATTTTTTTTTTTTCCAACGTTTGTTTATTTTTGGGACAGAGAGAGACAGAGCATGAACGGGGGAGGGGCAGAGAGAGAGGGAGACACAGTATCGGAAACAGGCTCCAGGCTCTGAGCCATCAGCCCAGAGCCTGACGCGGGGCTCGAACTCACGGACCGCGAGATCGTGACCTGGCTGAAGTCGGACGCTTAACCGACTGCGCCACCCAGGCGCCCCTGTCATTATTTATTCTTAAGTGTTAACAGAATTAACCAGTAAAACCACATGAGGTTAGAGTTTTCTTGTGGAAATTTTTAAAGTCATTTTTTGAGAGCTGTGGATTTATTAATATTTTCAATTTTTTCTGGTGTCAATATTAATAAAATGTGTCATTTGAGGATTCCATCAGTTTTATCTAGGTTGCCAAACTTATTGGGAAAATTTGAACAAAACTGTCCTTACTATCCTTTTAATGTCTATAGTATCTATAGTGATGCCCATTCTCTCAATCCTGATTGATATTTCTGCTTCTAGTTCACTTGTATGTCTTCTCTTTCTCCTTTTTACTCTATAGATAATTTTCAAAGACATATTTTGGTTCCATTGATTCATTTTTCTTATTGAAAAAAAATTTTTAATGTTTATTTATTTTCGCAAGAGAGAGACAGAGACAGAGCATGAGTGGGGCAGGGGCAGAGAGAGAGGGAGACACAGATTTGAAGCAGGCTCCAGGCTCTGAGCAGTCAGCACAGAGCCTGATGTGGGCTTGAACCCACAAATTGTGAGATGATGACCCGAGCCGAAGTTGGATGCTTAACTGATTGGGCCACCCAAAGCCCCCTTTTTTTCTTATTTTATATATTCTTAAAATATACTCATTTCTTCCCTTCTCCTTACTTTTGGTTTAATTTTCTCTTCTTTTTCAAAGGTTTTAAAGTGGAATTTTAAATAATTTATTTAGCCTATCTTCTTTTCTAATATGAGAATTTTAACTTACACATTTCCCTCTAATTCTTGCTTTAGTAGCATTCCACAAATTTTGATTTAATGTATTTTATCATCATTCTTCTTATATTTTTAAAATTACCTTATTACTTCTTATTTGATCCATAGGCTGTTTAGAATTTTGTCATTTATTGTCCAAGTATAAGGAGATTTTTGAGAAATATTTTGCTATTTCTGGTTTGAGTCTTTTATGATGAGAGAATATACTCTGTATTATTTCTATTTATTTATTTATTGAAAGAGAGTGAGAGAGTGAGCAAGCATTCACGAGAGCAGAAGGAGAGAGAGGGAGTAGAGAGAGAATCCCAAGCAGTCTCCATGCTGTCAGCACAGAGCCCAACCAGGACTTGAACTCACAAACTGTGAGGTCATGACCTGTCTCTCTCTCTCAAAAATAAATAAATGTTAAAAAAAATTAATGAATCCTGTTTTACAGCACAGCACCTGGTCTGTTTTGGTGATTTTTTTTTTTTTTTTTTTTTTTTGCATTCGAAAAGACCACTTATTCTGTAGGTGTTGGGTGGACCGTCTTATAAATATCAGTTCACATTTGTTAACATGGTTTTTCACTTCTCCTATTGCCTTTTGGATTTTCTGTCTATTTCTATTAATTACTGAATAAGGGATATTAATTACTGAAGTATCCAAATATAATTTTGGAATTATACCTCTCTCCCTTGGTTGTGTTTTTGCTTCATTGTACTTTGAAGCTTCATATATGTGGATCTTTTTACATACACATTTAGTAATTTTATGTTGCTTTGATGAATTAGCCCTTTATCATTATGAAATGTCACCCATTTTGTATTGTAATACCCTATGTTCTACAGTTCTCTTTGGTATTAACATAGTGACTCCAATTTTCTTATGTGTTTCATGAAATATCTTTTTTTAATCCTTTAAAGTTATGTATTTATTTATATTTAAAATGTGTTTCTGGTAGACAGCATATTTAGGTCTTGTTTATCCTGTAGGGCAATCTCTGCCTTTCAAGTGTTCAGGATGTTTATAATTAATGCAATTATTTATATGGCTAAGTTTAAGTCCACAACTTTATATTTGTTTCCTTTTTGTCCCATATTGTTTATTCTACTTTTCCTATTTTCCTGTATTTTATTGAAGTAAGTTAGTATCTATTAGCATTCCACTTATCTCTCCTTTGGGCTTTGTTATACCTCTTCACATTAAATAAGTGGTTGCTTTCGAGAATTAAAATATTCAACTTATCATGATGTACCTTCAAAGAATAATATAGTATTTCTCAAATACTACAAGAAACTTAGGGCAGTACGTTTCCACGAACCCCTCTTATTTTTTGTAGTATTATTTTAAATATCTTTTATTTCTATCTGTGATGATATAGCCAAAATACATTGATGTTATTTTTGCTTTGAACAATTACCTTTAAAAAAATTTAGAAAAGTGAAAAAAGCCATTTATGTTTTCTAACACATTTAACATTTTACGGTACACATTATTATTTCGTATGGATCCAAGTTTTCACTTGAAATAATTTTCCTTCCCTGGATGATTTTATGATTTTTCTCTTTATCGCTAGTTCAGTAATTTGATAAAAATATCTCTGGGTGTGATTTTAAAATATGTTTTTCTTATTTGGAGTTCACTGAGCTTCTGGGATACTTAGGATTAATTAGATTTGAAAAATTTCAGCCATTTTTTTCAATTTTTTTTTCCTATTGGACACTGTCCCCTTTTAGGACTCCAATTAATCTATATAAGGCAATTTTATATTGTCTCACAGGTCACCGAAGCACTGTTTTTCCCCATATTTTTCTCACTGTGCTACATGAGCTATATAACTTATCTTAAACAATGTCTAGAAGCAAAAGTGCCTCTGTTACTCTTTTAATTCTGTGTACTTAAATTTTAAGTTATTTCCCCAAAATATGTGTTCAATATCTATTTTTATTTATTTATTTATTTATTTATTTATTTATTTATTTATTTATTTATATTTGAATTTTTTAAATGTGAAATTTATTGTCACATTGGTTTCCATACAACACCCAGTGCTCATCCTAACAGGTGCCCTCCTCAACACCCATCACCCACCCACCCCTCCCTCCCACCCCCATCAACCCTCAGTTTGTTCTCAGTTTTTAAGAGTCTCTAATGCTTTGGCTCCCTCCCTAAATTTTTTTTTCCTTCTCTTCCCCCATGGTATTCTGTTAAGTTTCTCAGGATCCACATAAGAATGAAAACATATGGTATCTGTCTTTCTCTGTATGGCTTATTTCACTTAGCATCACACTCTCCAGTTCCATCCATGTTGCTACAAAAGGCCATATTTCATTCTTTCTCATTGCCATGTAGTATTCCATTGTGTATATAAACCACAATTTCTTTACCATTCATCAGTTGATGGACATTTAGGCTCTTTCCATAATTTGGCTATTGTTGAAAATGCTGCTATAAACATTGGGGTACAGGTGCCCCTCTGCACCAGCACTCCTGTATCCCTTGGGTAAATTCCTAGCAGTGCTATTGCTGGGTCATAGGGTAGATCTGTTTTTAATTTTAATTCACATTAGGAAGTAAAAATATAAATGAGGAAAACATATTGTGTAACCTATATGAAAACAGTTCTATGTATCATCATAGTTATATTTATTTGTTTAAAACATTTTTTGTATTATGTAGATGTCAGCTACCTTTCATTATTAAATGGAAAACCAAATATCACCAAATACTTAAAATAAATAAGCAAAACAAAAGAAGTCCAATATGAAGTAACAGAAAAACTGCTCCCGAAAAAATTAGAGGTAACTATGGGAAAGAAAAATAATTCTAATTGGTATGCTCATAAAGATTGGAAAGGATAGATACTGCACTTTTTTTTTAAATTCTTTTTAACGTTTATTCATTTTTGAGAGACAGAGAGAACAGAGTGTGAGCTGGGGAGGGGCAGAGAGAGAGGGAGACAGAATCCAAAATAGGCTCCAGGCTCTGAGCTGTCAGCACAGAGCCTGACACGGGGCTCAAACTCACTGACCTCGAGATCATGACCTGAGCCAAAGTCAGATTCTTAACTGACTGAGCCACCCAGGTGCCCTGATACTGCACTCTTAAAGTAACAACTGACTACTCCAAAAAAGTTGTCAGAAAAAATAATTTTGAAATTAAAATATTAAGAAAATTAAAAATTCAACACATGGAATTAAATACTACAGATACACTGCTATAGGGTTTATTTCAGTATTCTAGTTAATGCCAGCCACCTTGCAAATATGGCAAAACAGTCACAACAGGAGAGAGATTAAGTGGTCAGCTCAGCTCAATTAAAATTTTTTTACTGTGAAAATAACTCCAAAACTTTTTTGGTTGTGTCCAAAGCACCATTTTGGTACAGTAAGGACAACATATTGCAAAGTATTATGAATAACAAGATTTCCTCCCTAAATCCATGCATATGCTATATTTCCTATCTATGCATTCTTTGTTATTTCATTTTTTTAAATTTATTTATTCATTTTGAAAGAGAGATAGAACATGCGCACAAGTGGGGGAGGGGGAGAGAGGGAGAGAGAGAATCCCAAGCAGGCTCCATGCTCAGTGTGGGAATCCACTGCAGGGCTCTATTTCATGAATGACTGTGAGATTATGACCTGAGCCAAAATCAAGAGTCAGACGCTTAACTGAGTAAGCCACCCAGGTGCCCCTCTTTGTTTTCTCTAATTTCATCGTCCGTAGTCATAAAGAAACCTTCCAACATTTAATTTATACAAGAAAGTTTTAGGATCCATTTTTTTATGAGCAAGCTAAAGAAGCCAGAATTTAACCTTACCTGGACCTGCCTTGCTATATCATAAGTAATTCAGATTCTTATTTAATTGCCTGTACTTTTGTGAGTAGATTTTAACAAAATTGAATAGCAGAACTGGAATTTTGCTTGTATATGACACAATTATAAAATTAGAGTCAGCCCATTCATAATTAATTGTTTAGAAGTTGACAATAGAAGCAATAGATAAATTTGATTGCCTGGACCAAATATTGAGCATGGAAAGTTTGCTTTGCATAAAATTAAATTACATGTATAAAACACTGTTGAATGATTAATACTAAGCCAGTGTTTACATGAAATCAAATTAATTGTGCTACTATAGACAAAAGATAATAAACTAGACTGGACTTTGTTTGTTTAGGGTGATTAGTATAAGAATGTCTTTCATGTGAAGTATGACTAATACTTTTTATGAATTACAGTAATCACCTTACGCCATCAAAATGTCTAAGATAATCATTATTAGCATCTAGAATTTTATATATCTACGATACACTTTGAGGTCAACATGTTTTTTCTTCAAATTACTGTCAAAGGTATTCTTGTGTCTTAGGCCAATCTAGTTATTATTGGTTCCCAACAAAGAAATTATTTTTCACAAATTTGCTTACAAGTCAAGGGTTTTAAAATGATAATCAGTGTTTTAAATGGTCATTTTGCTAAAAGTTTTCTCATCATCATTATGAAAATAATATGGCTGAATACTAAAAATGTTATTGTCTGTCTCTGGGACATTCAAAACTCTGGTACTGCGTTATTATAGAAAGAATAGCAGTGATGTATTCTTTTGTTTCTACTGATTCCAATTATAAGGTTATTTTTATAACTTTTCATTTTTTAACACTTATTTAATGTTTATTTAATTTTTTTTTAGAGAGAAGAGAGGGATCACATGTGCAGGAGTAGGGAAGGAGCAGAGAGAGATTCCCAAGCAGGCTATGTGCTGTCAGCATGGTGGAGCTCTATCTCATGAACCATGAGATCATGACCTGAACTGAAATCAAGAGTTGGGCACTTGACCGACTGAGCCACCAAGATGCCCATAAAGGTATTTTTATTAAAAAATGTTCTAATTTGGCTTTTTATGCCAACAATGGAATATTTGGCATCAATGGTCGGATTGAATATATGTTTGGGAAGCAATAGTCCTTATCTTGAAACATACACAAAGACATTTGTAATGTCATTAAAAGAAGCTTGCTTTTTTTACTTTAATTCTTTGGAGAATGGAGAAAAGAAATTGAAAGACCTGGTCCATGTGCGGAGAAGTAAACCAGCAACTGCTGGGAGTAATCTCTTCAAGCCACAGCCTAGGACACAGCCTGGCTGCTGGCCAGGGTCTCACCTCTCAGTCCTATCTACAAAACTTCATTTCCCTACCCTGATTTGCTTCCTATTTTTCTTGTCCTCAACCCCTGCTCATTTTCCTTCCCTTCCAAGTTATGTTAAATGAGATCAAATAAGTTAAGACCATCACGATACCAGCAAGTTGTGTAAGTTTATAAATTAAATAAGTTAATTTATTTCATTTTGAAGCAAAAACCTGAAAGCATAAATCCCCTCTTCTAGGATTTTCATTTTCTACTTTGCTTTGTTCTCTAAGTCTTTTAAATGTCATGTACACTGAACTGATTCTCTCTGTGTCCCTTTTCTTTTCATTCCCTCTACTTCTCTCAAATTAAGTGTATGTATGTATATCAAGTCTCTCCCTAGTTGTACAGTACAATACCCATGTAACCTTTGGAAGGAGTGAAAATTGGACTAATAACCCATTGATACTAACCAAATTACTTTTACTACCTCAGGAGTTCCCAGTTGGTACATATTGTTGCTGACCAGTCATAACAGAGGGTCTGAGGCAGTCAAGGACCTCTACCTGGGAATAGTCAGCAGGCAGGCTGGAAGGCACTAGGGGCTTAAGTCCAAATCTATACTGGGAAAGAGCTAGGGTGGGAGAGACTACTGTGAGTTCAGGCTTTTAAGGAGATAGGTCCAGATTTTTACCCTGTAAGTATGTGAGCTGGCAGGTCTGTGTCATTTCAAATAACTAGAGCGTTTTTATGCACAACACCAAACTAGACGCTATGGAGGACAAGAGAAGAAAAGGTATATGGAACCTTTATCTATGGAGAGCATGTCATCTAGTTGAAACACTGAGTCATTTAGCCACACAGTACACCGCAATATAAGGAAATGTCAAACAACATGCTACTAATTTCATATGATTTAAGTAAGAAGAGAGTTTTATCTGGATAGTAACTGTTTTATAAGTCTCCACTGACTACAGAATAAGAGAAAATGGACATAAACTTAAGTTAATGGGCTTAATTATAAGGGGCATCTCATGAAATAGAAGAAAGTGACTTTTTTTTCTTAAGCCAAATAGCAATGGCTCTGCTTTCAATATGGAAATTGGAAAATACTATTTATGGTCTCATTTAGCCCTATGTTTTAGCTAATAATAATATCTATGAATTATGTTTACTTATAGAAACATTTTATCACTGTATTTCAATGGTGACAAATATAGTGGACAACTGAAATGCATTAGTCAACTATGTCATCCTTCCTTAATATTATTAACTTATAAAGGCATGACTAGGCCACAAAACAAGAAACTGTAGAGAGTAAGAATTATATATAAACAAAGGTTATAGACAATATATGAATTATAATTAGTATAATAAAAAATGATCAGCCAATATTGCATATTTAATGATATAAAATAATCACACTATAAATGAAAAAAAACATAGATGATACACAGTCCCTACAAATGGAAAATTCATATATTTAAGTGACCAAATTGTTAAGTAATCATGATACCCCCATCTCTGTGTGTGTGTCTGTCTCTCACATATACACATATACACACAAACTTGCAAGCAAAAATCTCAAAAGCTAGTAACAATAAGCAGTTTGCTGTAATTTGTTCAGATAGACATATCTATATTATCCCATAGTGCATTTTTATATATAGGTTTCATGTCTTTATATTTATGTCACTTTCTAGGAGGTTGATGTTGAACTCTAATAGACAAAAAAATAAAAACAAAATAAAACAAATTACAAAAAAACCCTTTCTGTAAATTGCAGTGGATAATTAGACAAAAATTAATATTTCTGTGTATTTATTTGAGCATTGAATTCTGAATTTGAAAAAATAGCTAGAAGTAAAAATGATTTAATTTTAACATTATATTCTAATGGCATAAATTTAGGCCAATTTGAGGAAAACCTAGATTTTGGTCTGATTATCTATGTTTCTTAATAAATTCAAGTAATCCCAATGTTTATCTAAACTCTCGCCTCTCCTAAGTGTGAATATCCAGTTCACTCTAAAAGTCAAAATAGAGGGGTGCCTGGGTGGCTTGGTCAGTTAAGCGTCCGACTTCGGCTCAGGTCATGATCTCTCACTCCGTGAGTTCGAGCCCCGCGTCAGGCTCTGTGCTGACCGCTCAGAGCCTGGAGCCTGTTTCAGATTCTGTGTCTCCCTCTCTCTCTGACCCTCCCCCGTTCATGCTCTGTCTCTCCCTGTCTCATAAATAAACATTAAAAAAATTTTTTTTTTAATAAAAGTCAAAATAGAGAAACACATAGTCATAATGAGGCACAGAATATTTTTAAAAATGATTGGAACACAGTTACTATTATCAGAGACCTAATGCTAAGACTAAGCCTTTTTTAGAGCAAAACTCTGAATCAAAGTCAAGGAAACAGGCTTGGTCAGGAAAAGTAAGAAGAGTGAGAGTAAGCCCAGTGTGATGCTAGATGCAATGAAGACACAGAAATATCAGAAAAACACATATCAGAGAAAGAATGTGTCATGGTGACTGAGGAGAGCAATTATCTGATAACCAAATAAATTGTATGTAATAAAATAAGTTGTTCTGGTGCAGGTTAAGTACTTCTATGCCTCTTACTTAGAAATGCATTGTCCAATATAGTAGTCACTAGCCTCATGTGACTATTTAAACCTAAATTAAATAACACTTAAAAATTCAGTTCTTCAGTTACACTGGCCATGTTCTAAGTGCTCAATAAATGCAGGCAACTAGTAGCTCCTTTATTGGGCAGCACAGGTATAAAACATTTTCATCATTCAAAAAGTTCTATTAAATAGCACTGACCTAGAAATATGAATTGATCTCATCCTCAAGCCTAAACTAGCTTTTTCAGCCATAAAGAAAAAAACTCTACTACTCTCCTCTAGTCCTTTTCTATAAATAATAAAAAAATTGAATATATATATATATATAAAACAACTATATTCAGGAACTGTACAACAGGCAGTAAAAGAATGCACTACTTAAGGGCTGAGAAACTGAAGGTGAGATCTGTAATTAGACAATGACCTGCCTGGGTGTAATATTCTGACCACAGCACAATGAGCCAGAGACCAACTATAGCACAGCAGTCAGGCTGAGTTGAAGAGTCAGATGTCCAGCCTTCCTGGAGGCTCAAGTCCCTGGAATATATGGGAAAGACACTGGAGGTGCTCCTGGGTGGCTTAGTGGGTTAAGTGTTCGACTTTGTCTCAGGTCATGATCTTGCATTTTGTGAGTTTGAGCCTCACCTCAGGCTTTGTGCTGACAGCTGAGAGCCTGGAGCCTGCTTCAGATTCTGTGTCTCCTTCTCTCTCTGCCCCTCCCTTGCTCACACTCTTTCTCTATCTCAAAAATAAATACACATTAATAAAATTTAAAAAAAGACATTGGAGATAAAGCAACTGGACAAGGTGTTTCCTGTTGGGTTCTGAGGAATGCAGTGGATTCTGCATGGGCAGGGCAAGACAACACTGGGCTTGCCAGAATGCAGTTGCTGTGGAATTGAGCCCAGCACGTGTAGAAAACTTGTAAATAATTATTTTTAAATGATGGGCATTCAGTTGAGACATCAGAAAATGCCCACCTTAAACAGCAACAGCAAGAACAATGGAAAACAAAACAATACTTACTCTACATCTGCCCTAATAAAGGCTAAACCATGTCCTGGCCAGATATACAGGGGAGACAGAGTTTAAATGTTGAATCCTATTAAGTTAGAAGGGCTTGGGAAAAGGAGTGAGCTTCTCAGAAGCTCCAATAGCAAAATATAAGATACAGCATACACAAGTTCAAAGTGCTCATCTGGAAACTGAACAGTGTACTAGAACACTAATCAACACTTTCTAGGAGAAGATAACAGATTCCATAACTTCTGAAATGTATCATTTACAATGTCACTTACAAAGTAAAAAATTAGTAGACATTTAAGGAATTGAAAACTGTGAGGCGCCTGAGTGGCTCAGTCAGTTAAGCTTCTACTTTGGCTCAGGTCATGATCTCACTGTTCCTGGGTTCAAGCCCCTTGTCAGTCTCTGTGCTGAAGCTCAGAGCCTGGGGCCTGCTTCAGATTCTGTGTTTCCCTCTCTCTCTGCCCCTCCCCTGCTTGATCTATGTCTCTCTTTCTCTCTCTCTCAAAAATAAAAATTAAATAAAATAAAATAAATTGAAAACTGTGATTTACAGTCAAGAAAATAAAAGGCAATCAATGAAACTGACTCTAGTGACCCAGATGTTGGATTAATCAAAGACTTTAAAGCAACTATTACAAATAAATATGTTCAAGGAATGAAAGGCAAATACATTCAAAGAATTAAGGGGAAATATAGTTTAATGCACATATTTTCATGATTTAGAAATTAAAATTGGAACAACCAAAATAATTTTAAAAAGAAAAGCAAAGTTCACTTAAGACTTACCATAAAACTATAATAGTCAATACAATGTGGTATCAGTGTAAGAATAGACATATAAATAGACAAAACAGAATACATTGTCCAGAAATAAACCTACATATACATGGTCAATGGAATGGAAAATGTGCACATTCATGTAAATCCATGGGGGATGTATTTTTTCCACAAAATATTTTGAACTGGTGATCTATGTGTAAAAAATTAACCTCAATGCTTTCCTCAAACTGCATAAAAGTTTATCTGAAATGGATCACAGAGCTACATAAAAAGGCTATGGCTATAAGAATTCTTGGGAAAAAATAGAAGATTGTTGTAGAACAAAACAAACAAACCATGAAGAAAAAAACTATAAATTGCACTTCAGTCTAAAACTTTCTTTTTAAAAGACACCATTAATAAAATAAAAAGGAAAACCACAAAATAGGAGTAAAATATTCACAATACTCTTATCTTCAGGAGAGAACTATTTTCTAAAATTTATAAAAATTCTTAAACAGTAATGAATTGACAGTCCAAATAAAAAATGTGAGCCTGAAATTTTAATGGAGAATTCACAAAGGAAAATGGATAAATGGTCATTAAGCACATGAAAAGATAATTAGTCATCATGGAAATGTAAATTAAAGCCACAATGAGAAACCTATGCAGAACCACGAAAACAGTTTTAAAAAATGACAATATCTTGTTTCATTGGGGGTGCAGGACAATGAAAAAGTCTAGTACATTGCTGGTGGGATTAGAAAAGGGTACAGCCACTTTGAAAAAAAAATGGGCTTTTTTTTTTTTTTTGAGAGAGAGCTGAGGAGGGGCAGAGAGGGGGCGGGGGATAGAGGATCTGAAGTGGGTTCTGCACTGACACAGCGAGCCTGATGTGGGGCTCAAACTCATGAACCACGGGATCATGACCTGAGCAGAAGTCGGATGCTTAACTGACTGAGCCACCCAGGTGCCCCTTGGGCAATTTTTAATAAAAGTCAGCACATACATACTCTGTGACCCAGCAATTTCACTTTAGATAGTTATCCAAGCGAAATAAAAGCATGTCAAAGGAAGGAAGGAAGGAAGGAAGGAAGGAAGGAAGGAAGGAAGGAAGGAAGGAAGGAAGGAAGGAAGACCACCAAGCAAAATAAACAACAGAACATCAGTACACAAATATTTATAGCAGTTTTATTTATTCCTAACAGTCAAAAGGAGGAATTAACCCAACTGCCATCAACATGTGGACAGATTTGTTGTTTTGGTGGAAACATTTGTTACACATAAAGATGCAAGGGAATAGAACAGTAGAAAATTCCTAAGATCATGATGCACATCTCAAATCTGTGAAAAGCAAAGCGAAAGGAAGGAAGATTTGGTTGAAGAGTCTCAAAGTATAGTGCAACTCTGAGAAAGTCTTGGATTACCCACTAGGAAGTATTGGCACAAAGATTGCCCATTGAGTAGGTCTTCATCAGAGCACAAACAGGCCCTAAAATACGAAGTGTGCCCAGTCATTGCTGGGACGGCCCGAGGAAAGCATGACTTCTCTCAAACAGTGGGGCACTAATGGCACTGTAGCTAGAGGCCGGCAGCTAACTGCACTCCTTATGCTGTTTATCTCTTAAGGAAATGCTGAGAAGCATACCTCTTAGCCTCCATGGTGGATAAATGATGATATAAAATAGATTACCCTTCAGCAAAAAAAATGTGCTTGTATATGCAACATGGACGTAACTTTGGAAAACAGAAACAAAGAAATGCATGGTTACTATTGCTAATTACAAAAGTATCAAATAACTACATGAAATGTTAGTGGATTTCTCATTTGTATATATTATACATAATTACTACCTATGCATTATTTCATTTGCCCATTTTAGCAACACTACAAGCATTTCTCCACAAAATTCATCTATGTTATTTTAATGTCTGCATAATTTATTTATGCAATAATGTGTACCTAATATGCTCCAAAACTCCAAATAAAGGGTAAAAAATGTTCTTTACTATAAAAAGGATTAGAAACTAGTGGGGACATATTATTGGGCATTTAGTTCCCCAACTTTTTGAAATTATAATTAAGGTTTAAGGAACCATTATGCTTATATCTTCGTTGCTTGTGATTGTTTCCATAGGATAGGTCTAGAAGTGTAATCCCAGATAAAGACATTTTTAAGTTTTGATATATATTTTTGAAATTGCTTTAAATTATACTAGAATAACTGGGTGTGTATTGTTATATATTCTGAACTTGGAGAAATCAACAATATTTTTTAAAATTTTTTGCTAATTTGTTAAAATAAAGAGCATTAGATATGGAAATTTTATTAACTTATGATTTTAACTTTTGTCAAAATTAATTTCAAATGTTCACTAACTATATTTCATTTTGTATGAAATATCTGCTTAAACTTTCACCTATTAGACTTTTTTGCTCTTTTAGAGTCTTACAGTTTTAATATCTTTATAATTTTATAGATTTTATAGATTATACTTCAATGTTTTTATCATATACACTTCACTGTAGGACTTTCTTAAAACTATATTTTGTGTAGTTCATGTCCTTTGGGCATGAAAACAAACATGCATTTATTTCCTGACTCATAATTTAGTCATTACTTGGAACTGCTGTTTTTACAACAATTTACCCATAATTTTATCTAAATGCTTGTGCTTGCCATCATTTCAAATCTCTGGGGGTACTTTTATTGTACAGATCCCTGAATTTATGACTGCCACTCAAATCCCACTGGCACTTCAAACTTCATTTACTTAAAACTGTACTTATTTACTCATTTTCCCACATTCTTCTCTTTCTGAAAATCCCGTATTCCCTATCATCTCATATCCAATCAATCTCTGTAATATCCCTGAAAATTGTTCTGTCCTCTCTTGTTCTGCTACATTAATTCTGGCCTCCATTACTTTCTATGTAGACCTTAACTACCATAATGTTTCTACTTCTAATCTATACTTTTTCATACTGTTCTACTTATTTCTTTTTGGACTCATCCTCCTAATACAAACCTTAAATCATTACAGAAGGTGACGATCTCTTTGACTAGGTATTCACTGAAACTGGGAATACAGATACTGCAGCTTTGGAATCCAGGTGACAACGTGTAGGGAAACAGGTTGTTACCATTTCTCCAAGGTACATGGTATGGCTCCAGAGTTTTGAATGGTGCATGAAATGTTTTGTCATTTTGTCAAGTCAAAGATTTTTGAAGGCTTAGAAAGAACCAGCAGACAACACAGCAGTGGAAAAGGAAATAGAATTTCCCAGTGAATGTGCTGGTAGTTAGGCAGCAGTGAGTTACTGTCTTCAAGTGGCTTTTTAGGTGGTAAACATTTAGGATTCTCCCTGCCAAACACATATACTACTGCCATTTTCCCACTCACCAGGCCCCTCATTCAATGGAACTATCTTCCAAAGTTTACCAGACTATGCTCTAAAGTTGTTGGGGCCTAAAATTAATTAATCTTGTAATGATGTTGGTAGTTATTATAATGAAGTGTTGAATAAAGTATCAGTGTATAGAAATGAACCCATAAATAAAAACATTAAGAAAAAACAGCTTCATCAAAGAGGTATAGTCAAAATGCAAATACACCTACCTGTTTAAGACAAAGTGTTAACAAGGTACAATGGAAAGGGGTTGTCCAGTTTCTGTAGTGCAAAGAAATAAAAAATTGAAGAAGCCAGAAGTATAGGCAAATTTGTTGGCAGGACAGAGAGCACTGTAGAACCATGGCATGTGAGGTTTTGGTAAAGAACCTGGGTAGAGTAGATGAAGAAATCAGGAAGAGGAAGCTTTTGATCTAAATTTAATGTGCAAATCCAAATCTGTATGTGTGAGAACTTTTGGGGTACTTAAGAACCTGACATTTCTCAAGTAGACTATAGTTGGCTATATATAGGACATAAATCACAGAGTTGCCAAAGCGACATTGCCTCATTTATTATTAGGCATCATTGCATGAAATAAATAGATTTTAAAATGATAAATGCACTTCTTTGGTGCTCTGGGTAATACAGTCTTTAATGTTAGTGGTCTAGACCAGTGCTGCCTAAAGTGTGGTCTGTGAATTGATAAAGGCCACTCTGGGGGCGCCTGGGTGGCGCAGTCGGTTAAGCGTCCGGCTTCAGCCAGGTCACGATCTCGCGGTCCGTGAGTTCGAGCCCCGCGTCGGGCTCTGGGCTGATGGCTCAGAGCCTGGAGCCTGTTTCCGATTCTGTGTCTCCCTCTCTCTCTGCCCCTCCCCCGTTCATGCTCTGTCTCTCTCTGTCCCAAAAATAAAAATGTTGAAAAAAAAAAAAAAGATAAAGGCCACTCTGTAACAGATAAGCAAAAAGATAAGTTACATGACTGAGTATAAGCATTTGGCCATTTTTATAGTAATTTGACATTACTGTGACATACAAGAACACGAACAGTGGATTTGACTTTTTGACTATCACCTAGACCAGTTCAGGTGTCAAATTCATGGTACGAAATTACATATGGTATAAGCTGCATACTACATGCCTTATAAGACAGTGTTGTGAGACAGAATGTTTTAAGTTAGCCTGTCATCTTTAATTCAAAAGATATAAGAATCTGCAAAAATATAAATATTTATGTTTATAAAAATATTTTTAAATTATATAAATTTTTGATCAATCACATTTTTTCTAAATTTAGTGTTTAGAACTACTGACTAAATTAAGGAAGTGAGTTTTTAATTATTTATTTTAAAACATAATTTATACATGGCAAACAACCTTCAGTGGACTCTGTCAAATAAAAAATATCCTTTTCCTAAAGTGGAAAAGTTACCAAAAAAATAATAAAAATGGAAATGATTCTGAAGAAATAAATACAGAAAGAGTTCATCCAGTTATATTTAATAGGTTTTGTAAACATATCTGATGATTAAGTGAGAAAACCACAGTGTATTATTTGCAGGGATATACTGGCTAAATGAAGCAATAAAACCATCAAAACCTAAGTGGAATTTTCATACATACCATTACAAATAAATTCCCACAAAAATAATTGGAAAGGAAGAATATTGAATTATAAAGTCAACAGAAAATATTTATGTTGTATGTGAATATTAATAATCTAAAATATACTCTTTCAATGAACACATACAGTTTTTATAATTATTTTCATTTTTTATAATTTATATATGTTCTGATTATTTGAAAATGTAATTCTATGTGTGCTGAATCTAATAAAAATCAGGATTTTATATCATATGTTATTTTATTTTTATAGTAATACATTTTTATTATCTGTTGCAGTTGTATGGGTCTACAATGAATATGAACAATAAAAAACCCAAAAACTTGAAAACATCCAGAGATAGTTTAAGAAGCTCTTCTCTAGACAGCCTGTATTTAGTGTTTCTTGGACTTTATTGTATATAAGAATCATCTAGAGAATCTGGTTAAAATGTACATTCTGATTCAATGGATGTATAAAACCTGGTATTCTGCATTTCTAAAAAGTTCCTAGATGATGTTAATGCTCCTCGTCCATGTATTCCATTATACTTCTCTTATATACTATCTCATTTTACTAACACAGAGAAGTTTGGGTATGCATTGATAAAAGAGTAGAACAGGAAGCCAACAAGAACACTAAACCCCCAGTAGATACAGTAGAAACAGAGATATCAGATATAAAATCTAGGACACATATGTAAAGTCACCCTACTATACAAAGGCACTGGGTAGTGATCAAAAGCAGGCAGAAACTGGAGAGGAGTCTTTCTTTAAGAGACAAGAAAGATAAGATCCTGGTTAGACTTATAAATTTAAAGCTTTTTGTCTGACTTATTTCTCAATTTCCCAATGGCTTGAGGCATCAGAAAACTATTCAGGGCATCAGAAAACTGCAGGTTTGAAAGCTTCATATGTCTGAGGACAGCATTTGAGATTGGTAGAACAGATAAAAATTAGGAGGCTGACCATCATGAAAGGAAGGAGTCACATAGGTAGAAACTTCTGCATGTAAAATATAAAAGTCACCCAAATCCTCAGTTAATGACTAAACTGCAATTGCAGAGGAGACACCAGGGTCTGCTGAAAGCCAGTGACTTGAAGCAAAAAGAAGTGAACAGAGATTTCAATTGCTGCTATAAACAGGGAAGCCTGAGTTTGAAGTTTGAACCTAGCTAAGTTAACTGTCTGGTAGAATAAGAATTAATCTTAAGGGGAAAGTAACCAGATTCAGTTTCTACAGTATATCCATCATGATCATTAGTATCAACATAAAAAAATATTAAACATGTGAGAGAACAGGAAAATTTGACTTATATGGAAATGAAACAGGCAGGATATCCAGTGTTAGACAAGATATAATAACCACAATGCACCCTATTTATCCCACAAATTAAAACTAACACCTTAGGGAAAAGTAATAAAATAACTATCAGAAGACTTTGACAGTGGGAAAAAGAAGTCAGATTGGCTGGGACCTTGAGACTCAGTGGATGACCTTATAAGTGAGGAATTTCTTTCTTTCCTTCATACACACACACACAAACACACACACACACACACACACACACACACACACACACACACACGTGACCATACCAGACCTACTGCAGGCAAGCACTACAAAAGGCGTTGCATTCCACTCCCACAACATTGGGATTTTCAAAGATTATGGATATTAACCCTTTATCAGATATGTCATTTGCAAATACCTTCTCCCTTTCCACAGGTTGCCTTTTAGTTTTGCTGATTGTTTCCTTCACTATGCAGCTTTTTATTTCACTCATATGTAGGATTTAAGAAACAAAATCAAATCCGAGAAAGACAGATACCATATGATTCCACTCATATGTGGAATTTAAGAAACAATACAGATGAACGTATGGGAAGAGAGAGAGAGAAGCTGCAAGAGACTCTTAAAAATAAGAGAACAAACTGAGGGTTCATGAGGGGAGGTATGTGGGTGAATGGGCTAGATGGGTGATGGGTAATAAGGCTAGCACTTGTGATGAGCATTGGGTATTGTATGTAAGTAATGAATCATTAAATTCTACTCCTAAAACTAATATTGCATTGTATATTAACTAATTAGAATTTAAATAAAAATTTAAAAAGGGGGAAAAAAAAAGAAAAACAAATGAACATAGGAGGAAAAAAAGAGAGAGAGGCAAACCAAGAAACATACTCCTAAACTAGAGAATAAACTGAGGGTTACTGGAGGAGTGTTGGGTGAGGTTATGGGTTAAATGGGCGATGGGGATTAAGGATGGCACTTGTTGTGATGAGTACTACATGTTGTACGTAAGGAATGAATCACTAAATTTTATACCTGAAACTAACATTACACTGTATGTTAATACTGGAATTTAAATAAAAACTCGAAGAAAATAAAAACCCAAAACAAAAATACCCAAAGACTGTGGGACAGAATCTTGTCAATCATGAAATTCATCTTTAAATATAATGCTATAGATAGGTTAAAAGGAAAACATTAGAAAAAACTTACTATGTAAATACTAATCAAAAGAAACCTTCAGTGGCTTTATTAATATCAGATTAATGGACTTCAGGGCAAAGAAAATGATCAGGGTTAAACTTGTAAATTCACCAAGAAGACAAAATAATCCTAAATGATCATGTACCAGATAAAGATATTCAAAATACATAAAATACACATATTTATGCAAAATACATAAAAAGTGATGTAACTGAAAGTAGAAATTAAAAAAATCCATCATAATTGGGGACTTGAATACTCTCTCTCAATTATCAATAGAACTAGTAGAAAATCAAAAGATATAAAAACCTGAATATCATCTACCAACTGGGTCTAATAGACACTTAGAGAATATTCTGTACAATGTCAGTGCACATGGCGCATTCATTAAGTTGCAAATGAAGCATTCATCAAGACTGGGTCCCAAGTCATTAAATTAAATAATTTAAAAACATAGAAATCACATGTAAGTATTTTCTCTGACTATAATAGAAATAACAAAACAGTGACAAGAAAAATCTCCCTTCTCTTGTAATTTAAGCAACATATATCTAAATAATCCCTGGGTAAAAGAGGCAGTCTCAAGAGAAATTCTAGGGGCGCCTGGGTGGCGCAGTCGGTTAAGCACCCGACTTCAGCCAGGTCACGATCTCGCGGTCCGTGAGTTCGAGCCCCGCGTCGGGCTCTGGGCTGACGGCTCGGAGCCTGGAGCCTGCTTCCGATTCTGTGTCTCCCTCTCTCTCTGCCCCTCCCCCGTTCATGCTCTGTCTCTCTCTGTCCCAAAAATAAATAAATGTTAAAAAAAAAAAAAAAAAGAGAAATTCTAATATGTATTGAAATCAGTGAAAATGAACATCCAGCATATAAAAATCTATGAAGTGCTGCTAACTGAATACTGAGAGGAAAAATTATAGCCTTAAATACTTATATTAGAAAAGAAAAGGGAAACATTTCAAATTAATGACCAAAGCCAGGGTTTGGTAAACATTTTCTATAAAGGACCAGATAGAGAATATATTTTTGCATTTCCAGCTACATAAAGTCTCAATCAAAAATTCTTTTTACTCGACACATCTCCAAAGGTAAGGGAATTAAAAGCAAAAATGAACTATTGGGACCTCATCAAGATAAAAAGTTTCTGCACTGCAAAGGAAACAATCAAAACTAAAAGGCAACTGACGGAATGGGAAAAGATATTTGCAAATGACATACCAGGTAAAGGGTTAGTATCCAAAACCATAAATAACTTACCAAACTCAACAGCCAAAAAACAAATAATCCAGTAAAGAAATGGGCAGAAGACATGGATAGACATTTTTCTAAAGAAGACATCCAGATGGCCAACAGACACATGAAAAGATGCTCAGCATCACTCATCAGGGAAATACAAATCAAAACCACACTAAGATACCACCTCACACCTGTCAGGTTAGGTAAAATGAACAAATCAGAAGACTACAGATGCTGGTGAGGATGTGGAGAAATGAGAACACTCTTGCACTGTTGGTGGGAATGCAAATTGGTGAGGCTGCTCTGGAAAACAGTGTGGAGGTTCCTCAAGAAATTAAAAACAGAACTACCCTATGACCCAGCAGTAGCACTGCTAGGAATTTACCCAAGGGATACAGGAGTGCTGATGCAGAGGGACATATGTACCCCAATGTTTATAGCAGCACTTTCAACAATAGCCAAATTATGGAAAGAGCCTAAATGTCTATCAACTGACAAATGGATAAAGAATATGTGGTTTATATATACAATGGAATACCACTTGGCAATGAGAAATAATGAAATCCTGCCATTTGCAGCAATGTGAATGGAACTGGAGGGTATTATGCTATGTGAAATAAGTCAGTCATAGAAAGACAGATGCCATATGTTTTCACTCATATGTGGATCTTGAGAAACTTAAGAGAAGACCATGGGGGAGTGGAAGGGGGAAAAAAGTTACAGAGAGGGAGGGAGGCAAACCGTAAGACAATACTGAGAACAGTATTAAATACTGAGAGCAAACTGAAGGTTGATGGGAGATGGGGAGGGGAAAGTGGGTGATGGGTGTTGAGGAGGGCACTTGCTGGGATGAGCACTGGGTGTTGACAATAAATTATATTAAAAAAATTCTTTTTTAACAATTCTAAAATGCAAAAAAAAAAGTCCTGCAGGTCATATAAGATATCTGTTTCTTGTTTAAGGATAGAAAAAAAGAAGAGCAAAATAAATTCACAGTAAGCAGAAAGACAGGAAGAATAAATATAAGGCCAGAGATTATGAAATGGAAAATATAAAAACATTAGAAAGAATCACTCAAACCAAACTCTGGTTCTTTTGCAAGACTGACAAAGGGAAAATAAAAGGGAGAGAAGACCCAAATATCTCCACTGTCATGAATGAAATGAGGTATCACTACACTTGTCACAGACATTAAAAGGGTAAAAAGTTATTAAGAAATATTCCACATACATAAATTTGAAATGTAAATGAATTGGATCAATTCCACAAAAATTTCAAAAGCTAAATTCAAAATGATTTCAGGTTGAAATAGATAATCTGTGTAGTCCTACAGTTATTTAATCAGTAGCTAAAATCCTTCCAAAGAAAGAAATCACCTGAGCCCAGATGTTTTGGCTGGCAAATTCTACTAACATTTTAAAAAGTAAAGTGTTTCAACTACAATTCTACACAGCTTTTGGGGCGCCTGGGTGGCGCAGTCGGTTAAGCGTCCGACTTCAGCCAGGTCACGATCTCGCGGTCCGTGAGTTCGAGCCCCGCGTCGGGCTCTGGGCTGATGGCTCAGAGCCTGGAGCCTGCTTCCGATTCTGTGTCTCCCTCTCTCTCTGCCCCTCCCCTGTTCATGCTCTGTCTCTCTCTGTCCCAAAAATAAATAAACGTTGAAAAAAAAATTAAAAAAAAAACAATTCTACACAGCTTTTTCAGAAAGTAGAAGAGCATAAGAGTTCCTAACCAATTTTATGAAGCTATCATTACCCTCATACCAAAAGCAAAGACAATACAAAGGAAACCGTAATCCAATATCTCTCATGAACATAATCAAACATTTTTTTTCACAAAATTTTAGGAAATAGAATCCAGCAATTAAAAGAAAAATTTGAGATCTATTCCAGGAACGCATGTCTGGGTCAATATTCAAACTTCAGTCAAAGTGATGTTGCCAAGACGGTAGAGTAGCAGATTCCAGCTTCCATTCTCCACCACCTGCCCCCTGGCAAAGATCAACAATTAGACAGCTATCCACGAACAAAAACAGTTTTGGGAGACTCAGGAATTCACTTAGGAAACTCTGGAAACATACTTGAACAACAACATCGATAAAAAACAGAATAACCGTACAAAAAGAAAAGGGAAAGCTTACTTGGGCATCATTCTATCCCCCATAGTCCAGCACTTCTTCAGTGCCAAGAGGGAATGCCCCAGCTAGTAGGAATTTCCACGGTACACCGTGGGAAGAGTCATGGTTCCCAGTCGCTGGATCTGCCAAGGACTCCAGCAGCTTTTGCTACTAGAAAAACCAACAGCCAGTACAGCCAATGCAGACCCCCTGTAGATTTCACTGACTTTGGTTCCACAGGTTTTTATGTTTCCAGATGCCATCCGCCTGAGTCCTACCCTGCCCCCCTCCTCTATAATCCCACTGGAGCCTGGGATCTGCACCAGCAACCAGCCATAAATGTAAGGATGCAGCCTAGACTCCTGCAGCTGACCCCCACCACCATGTGCATACTCAGAGCTAGCCTCGCCATCTGTGCACCTGCAAACCCCCATCCTGACTCCTGTCACCAGCCTCCACTGCTGTGCATGTGCTCATGGTGAGACTATGCAGCCACAGGAGTGCACATCAACAGCCAGGACCCCTGCGATTGCTTTATGGACCTGGATCCAGCCCTGTGTCCTCTCAGTGGCCTGTACCACTGGGCTCACCTGCAGCTAGCCCCTCCAGCTGTACATCTCACATCTCCAAGCTGCAAATGGAAACCAAAAGAGAACAGGGGTAGCTATAATTCATACCAGACAAAATAGACTATAAGGCAAATACTGTAACAAGAGACAAAGAAAGATCATATATAAATACAAAGTGATCAATTCATCAAGAGGATATATACACATAGTAATTGTAAATACATATGTACCCAACATCAGAGTTCCTAAATATATTAAGTACTAACAGATCTGAAGGGAGTAATAAACAACAATACAGTAATAGTAGGAGACTTCAATACTTTCAACAATGGATAGATTATTGAGGCAGAAAATCAGGAAGAAAATGTTGGATCTGAACGATATTTAAACCAAATCGGCTTCACAGATGTATATAGAGCATTCCACCCAATGCCAGCAGAATCCATATTCTTCTCAAGTACAAATGGAATGTTCTCCAGGATAGATCATAAATGAGGTCATAAAACCAGTCTTAACAAATTTAAGAAGTCTGAAATAATATCAAGAATCTCTTCTGAACACAAAGGTATGAAACTAGAGATCAATAACGAAGAAAACCAGAAAATTCTCAAGTATGTGGAAATTAAACAACATACTCCTAAACAACCAAATTGTCAAAGACGAAATTAAAGGGAAATCAAAAAGTGTCAAATCAAATGAAAATGGAAACAAAATACCAAAACTTATGAGCTATAGCAAAATCAGTTTTAAGAGGGAAGTTTATAGTGATAAATGGGCACACTTCAAAAAAAAAAGAAAAAAAGAAAAAAGGAGATCTCAACAACCTAAGTTCATACCTCATGGATCTATAAGAAAACATAAGCCAAATTAGCAGAAGGAAGAAAATAACATAGAAAGCAACTTCTTTTTGCCCAATTTTTAAAATTTAAGAGTTTTGAAGAAGTTTACAAATTTAATTACATAACTAAAAGATTTTACTTATGTATAGAACTTTTATTTATAATTATTTCATGTCAATGCATAAATATACACAATAGTTAAATAAGAGGAGACCTTTTTATGTTCTACATTACTTTGCAATCATCTTGAATATTTGAACTTGGGTTCAAATAAAAGTATATATTTGATGCATTATTGGATCAGTAGTTTTAGACACATTTGTAATCTTTCAGGAAAAATGAATCCTCAAATTGATAATGGCATGTCTCTGTATGCTTGTTGACAGGATTTCTATTCACTGCTTTATTTGTTAGATGTAAGGATATGCATGTACCTTCAGACTCAAAAGGATGCACCAAACAACTTTTTGGGCCCCTATCATGAATTATACATTAACAGGCTTTCAGAAGTTTATAGGCATCTCTTCCACTTAAAAGTGAACAGGGGAGAGGATGAGCTAATTTGTAGAAGGCAGTATTTCTGGGTTCTCTACTGACTCCCTTTATGAAGTCATCCTTCCAAGCCTCTCTTTGGTTACACAATGTAATGGTATATACTGCACACAGTACTATTGAATACAAAGCTTAAAACCAAGAATTTTGTTTAAAAGACGTTTTTTGACTTCAGGGAAACTTAAGTCTGTTGTAGAAAATGAAAAGTTTCTAAAGATATATATCATTATTTCTATTTACTGCAAGGTAGGGTGTAAGTTGTAGAGCCCTGCTTAATGTACAAACAAATAATTCACAGGAAAGAGCAACAGAGCACATTTACAGAACTATACACATACAGGGTAATACATAAATATAAATCTGTATAGAAAAATATATAACATTGCTTTTTAAAAAAATTGTATTTTCCTTGTCCCCATTCCAAACACCGAGTTTGATGCTAAGTGGTCTGTAGAGAGGGCCAGTTGCAGCTAAAAAAAAAAAAAAAAAGCCTCACCAAGCCTGGCCTCTGCATGACTGACTATACCAGAAGGGAGCAGACTCATGGATGAAAGGGCATGAAGCACAGTGGGAAGGAAAGGAAAATCTCTGAGGCAAAATGAACAAAGATTAGGAGCATGAAGTGGAGGTCTTCTTCTTAGTACTGTACATTAACTCAAGTTTCAAAAAATCGTACAATCATCAGGGAAATACAAATCAAAACCATGATGAGATATCATGTCACACCTGTCAGAATGGCTAAAATTTACACAGGAAACAACAGATGTTGGTGAGGATGCAGAGAAAGGGGATCCCCCTTACACTTTTGGTGGGAATGCAAACTGGTACATCCACTCTGGAAAACAGTATGGAGGTTCCTCAAAAAGTTAAAAATAGAACTACCCTATGATCCAGCAATTACACTACTATGTATTTACCCAAAGGATACACAAATGCTGATTTGAAGGGGCACATGTACCTCAATGTTTATAGCAGCACTATCCACAATAGCCAAATTATGGAAAAAGCCCAAACATCCATCAACTGATGAATGGATAAAAGAGATGTGGTATATATGTACAATGGAATATTACCTAGCCATCAAAAAGAATAAAATATTGCCATTTGCAATGATGTGGATGGCACTAGAGTATATTAAGCTAAGCAAAATGAGTCGGTCAGAGAAAGACAAATACCATATGATTTCACTCATATGTGGGGCTTAAGAAAGAAAACAGATGGATATAGGGCAATGGAAAAAAAAGAGAAGCAACAAACAAGGTTGCTGAAGGGGAGGTTGGGGGGAATGGGCTAAATGGGTGATGGGCATTAAGCATCATTTTGCCTCATAGATTTTCCTTTCCTTCCCACTGTGCTTCATGTCCTTTCGTCCATGAGTCTGCTCCCTTCTGGTGTAATTACTCACATAGAGGCCAGGCTTGGTGAGACTTTTTTTTTTTTTTTTTTTTTTAAGTTGCAACTGGCCCTCTCTGCAGACCACTTAGCATATCATGATGAGCACTGGGTGTTATATGTAAGTGATGAATAACTAAATTCTACTCACTAAATTAACTATAGTTAACTATAATTTAAATTAAAACTTCAAAAAATAATAAAAAAATAATAAAAGAAAATCCTATAATCCAGGATGAAGTCTCTGAATTCTGTGAATAGGCAACCATAGATTCAATCAGAAAACTGCATGAGAAAGTGACCAGTGCTGTATTACTTACTGCCTTGGAGGTTACAGATGCTTAAATTCTCAGCATAATACAGAGACCAATGATCTCAGCCTAACCCAGAAAACTTTCACAAATGCATAATAGTTCAGTAGTACTTTATCTTCTCTGGTCTCTTCCCTAGTCCCTGTCCCATCATATCACCATCTTATTCAGAGTTTTATTTATTAAAAACAAATATTAAATCCTCCTATATACTATGAACTTGACTAAGTGGTGGGGACACAATTGTGAGCAAAAAAATTGTGAGCGCCAGGCTTTCATGGAGCTTACAGGAGAAAGAGAGGGGTTTATTTTAAAAATATTTTTCATAAATAAATAATTACAACTTAAAATTGTTTAGAAGAAAGAACATTATTCTATGGGGATGAAATACATGGACCCTGGTCTAGACTGTAGACCCTGGTCTAGATAGGTGACTAGAGGCTCTGAGATCTGTGGATGAATAAGAAATGATGAGGTGGGAACTGATGGGGGAAGGTTTAAGTAAAATATGTTAAGGTTCTGTGGGAGGAGGGAATATGTTTCACTGAAGACCTGAGAAAGACCAATCAGGTTGGAGAAAAGAGATATGAACTAAAATTGGCAGGTGCACCTGAGTGATTCAGTCAGTTAAGCATCAAGACTCTTGATTTTGGCTCAGGTCATGATCTCACGGTTCATGAGATTGAGCCTGGCAGTATGCTTTGCACTGGGCATGGAGCCTACTTAAGATTCTCTCTCCCCCTCTCCCTCTGCTCCTCCTCTGCTCACATACACTCTCTCTCTCAAAAAAACCAAAAACCAAAAACCAAAACCAAACCAAAAACAAAAAAACTGGTACAAGATGAGAAATAGCCACTCGCCATATCATCAGACGATTTTGACCTTTGCTAAGGAGTTAGGTTCTTATCTTAAGATCAGTGAGCAGTTGTTGGAGCACCTGGGTGGCTCAGTCAGTTGAGCGTCTGACTCTCGATTTCAGCCCAGTCACGGTTTGTGAGATGGAGGCTTACATTGGGCTCCACGCTAGGTGTATGAAGCCTGTTTGTGATTCTCTCTATCCCTCTCTCTCTGCCCCTTCCCTGCTTGTGCTCTTCTCTCTCAAAATAAATAAATAAACATTTTTAAAAAAGACCAATGGGCAGTTCATGAGATGTTTTCTGTAGGTAAGGTATGCAACACAATTATGATTTCTGTTCTGAAAAGATCACATCTGTTATAATTCAGAATGAATCGTGATGGAGAGGGTTGTCAGAATGAAATATTAAATGCCAGTTTGGCTCTTGCAATAGTCCCAGCAAGAGATGATAAGTTCAGGACTAGGCAGGCAGTAGAAGGAACCAAGTGAAATAGATTTGGAGTTATTTGGGAGATTAGACTTGACATGTTTTAGTATTAGGTTGGTTGATTATAGCTGATGAGGGAGAGAGAAATAGTATAAATTCCCTCCAGATTTCTGATTTTTACTGGGATAGATGGTAGAGTCACTAATATAAAGAACACTTAGATTTGGGGTGGAGGAAAATCATGACATCTATATTAGGTAATTTGAATTTGAGGTACTTATATGACATTCAGTAAGAGATATTAGAGAGCTGTTAGGGAGATGAATGAAGGTATACTTTGGGAACTTAATATAATGAAGGTGTTTCTTTTTTTTTTAATTTTTTTTAATGTTTATTTATTTTTTTGAGACAGAGACAGAGCATGAACGGGGGAGGGTCAGAGAGAGAGGGAGACACAGAATCTGAAACAGGCTCCAGGCTCTGAGCGGTCAGCACAGAGCCCGACGCGGGGCTCGAACTCACGGACCGCGAGATCATGACCTGGGCCGAAGTCGGACGTTTAACCGACTGAGCCACCCGGGCGCCCCTAATGAAGGTGTTTCGAACCATGGAGAACATGGAGAACAGTCTCCTTAGCAAAGGAGACTGGATTGAATGAGACAAGAAGGCAGACAAGTACCATCTTTGAGGCACTCCAGCATTTGACGCCTAGGTAGAGGAGGACAGGCCTGCAAAGAAAACTACAAAGGTCGGGGGGTTATGAAATAAAGAAGGGAATCTAGGACAGTGTGGGGTCATGAAAGTCAAGAGAAGAGAAGAGAGAGTTTCAGAAAGGAAAGAGCAATCAGCAGTGTCAAATACCCTGGACAAAAGAGGTACAATGAGGAATTCTTTAAACTAGCCTTTTGAGATGGAAGCCATCAGGGGCCTACTGAAAGAACTGCTTTGGTGGACTGATAGAAGGGTGGGTTGGGCAATGAGTATAAAATAAGAAAATGAGAGAAAATATGTTCATCTGTCTCTTTTAGAGTCTGTGAAGGGAAGATTACTGAGGCGCTACTAGGAGAAAGATTTGTGCTCAAAGGAAGGTTTGTCTGTGAGAACTGAACATTTTAAAAGTGGCCATCAAAAGTATCAATACAAAAGAGAGAAGGAAGAGTGAGGCAAAGTTCCTGAGGAGTTCTGAAGGGGTCAGAACCAAAGCACCAGGGGAAGAAATGGATTCAGAGAGAAGGAGTGACACTCAATTGACGAAATAGGAAAAAGGGAAGAGATGATGTGTACAGATGTGGGCAATCTGTTGGTTTGGAGGCAGTAAGCTGACAAAGTTTCCATTTGATACCTTCAATTTTTCATGTAATGTATGAGCTGAGGCCATCTGCCAGGAATGAGGAAGGAGTAGGGAAAGGGTACATAATTTTGAAAAGAATCAAGAAGGACACCATTGTAGAGAGTGGGACAGTGAGTTGGTACAGACAACATGGTAGAGTTGCATGGCATTACCAAGCGTTTGTCTGAGACCAACAACTGTGACTTTAAAGAGATGCCAGTCACTCTGTTTTGAGACTTTCTTAAGAGAGAACTAATCTCATTCTCTGGTAGACCATTGGTATACCCTCCAAACACTAGGCCAAAGGCATACTATGCTTTGGTCTTGCCCTTATCTCTTCTCACACATCTTTATTCTCTCCTTTTCCAGTTTTAGTTGCTTTCCATGGCCATTCTCTTGTCTCCTCACTCCTAAAAGAAACAATAGGAATGCCAATGGGCAAAATGTCATTTTGAGAAGGGTATTTTCATTTAATGAGATAACATCCGAGCAGACAAGAGAGGCAGGGAGGAGGACCCAAATGTCTTCCCATCTGATTTCAACCAAGTTCAGTTTAAAAGTTAGGTCTCCCTATGCTTAATATCCAGTTTCTGCAGCACCACAGCTCTGCAGCATTTGAAAAATAAGCTTGTAAAAAATTCTGCAACAAAACAGGGAAAATGCAAAACCAAAAAAAAAACAAAAAAAAACAAAAAAAACCCAAAACAACAAAACAAAACAACAACAACAAAAACAACCAAACAAAAAATATTTAGACTTATATAAAATTCCCATTTGATTCTAAGTTATAAAATATAGTCAATTGGCCACAACCAAGCACTCTGGTCCATATCTTTGGCCTTTGAAAAGATTTTAGAGAGTGTTTGATTTTGCATCTCTTCTCTTAAGTGCCACAATCAGAGAAAAGCAAAGGGAATGGAAAGAAGGTTCTTACTTCTGAGATTCACATCACTTTTAAAAAACTTTTTAAAAATGCACTTAAAATTAAGGCTTTAAAATAAGTTACTTGTATATATGAAAGATTATATGCAACACATATAGTACAAGGAATTTAATAACTCAACATTTGTGAATCTACCACCAGCTAAAAGACCATATTGTTCTGGCTTTTCCACTACCATCTCTGAAGATATCTTCAGAGAAAAAGAAAAGATTTAAAAAAACCCCAGAAATTATCTCAGACTAGCTACTACACACATGAAGGTGACCTCAATTACCAAGGAAGCACTCAGCTTAACCTCCAAAATAATATGGCAGCCTTCTTAAATTATATGCCTGAGACATAGCCATGGGAGAAGAACCAGCTTCAAAAGATGGGCCCCCTGAACCTCCAGGAAGCACTTAGGTGCTTAGCCCCACCATTTTTCAGACCTTAAACAACTTGGTAAAATATAAATTTCACGTGAGACTCAACAGAAACTGTCCCTTGATACTGGTCCTGCTGAAAGAGGCCAGAATGAAAACCCTGGGTTAGTGACTTTAACATCCACTCTGTAAGAATGCCGTTTTTACTTCTCCCCAACCAATGACATATCCTCTTGCATATAAAATGAGAAAAAAAAAACATGTCAGAATTTAATAAAAATTTATCTTTCTCTACCTATACACAATTCTAAATGGAATAAAACAACAAGCTTACTCTGGCGAATGGTACTTAAGCCCTTCAGAGATGTTAACCCCAAAGTCTTTATATGCCAACTTCCAAAAGAAAAGTGTGTATTTTGGCTGCCCATGTAGGGCTGAGTCATTGAGCCCCAAATTAAAACATGCCTCAGGCAACAAGAACATTTCTATGTTGCTACTTTCTCTTCTGTGCTTCACTGTAATGTGGGATATGTCAAAAGCTTCCTGAATATCCAGTCTGCAAGTTTCAACTAAATAATTAATACCATCAAAGTGAGGTTTATTTTCTCTCCAGTAATTCCTCTACAGTCTGACTTTTTGCCAGTCTGCAGTGTTCCTCACAGCTTGAGGAAGCTGGAAGGTGAGATAATGGTCATGTTCATGCAATACAAGATTGTCTTGGAATTCCAAGGAGCATGTAGTGGACACTAAGATTTTATCAAGATTCCCTGTGAACAGTAAATCAATGTATCAATGTTAGATATTAATCCTGTTTACAAAAACTTGAACACTGAAAAGATTACACCTCTTCCATATTTCACTCCTTTGAAAAAAATTTAAACCTTTCTCTGAATAGAAAAACAAATATAATGTGATGATTGCCATAGAAAATGCTCTGGGTGAGAATTTAGAAGATGAAGATTCATGTGAGAAAAGCAGTTTTATTCACTGGTAGAATGGGGATAATAACTCCTATTCTATTTGAGTGATTCTAGGGTCATGCTGTATACCTCAAAAAAGATCACATGGTATCTTAGATCACAAAATAATAAGTTGAAAACAATTTTTTCAAATGTAATCACATTTATGAAAAAATAAACAGGAACCAGGAATTAATATTAAATATTTATACGTAGAAAAAATATGTGCATATGTCTTTATATGTATCTGTACACACACACACACACATACACACACACTACAAATATTCTGGTAGAGGCAGTGTATTAGTGTTCTCCAAAGAGAAAGGGAATAGATAGATAGATAGATAGATAGATAGATGACAGATAGACAGATGAGGCTGAGAAGTCATGATCTGCCAACGAGCAAGCTGGAGATCTGGGAAAGCTGGTGGTATAATGCCAGTTCAAGACCTGAGAAACACAGGAGCCAATGGCCATCTGGACTGATGTTCCAGATCAAGCAGGCAGGCAGAATGGGAACAAATCATCCTTTCCCCTTCTTTTTGTTCCATTCAGGCCCTCAGCAGATTGGATGATACTCACCCACAGTGGAGGCAGGGCAGTCTACTTTACTGAATCCACCAATTCAGATGAGCGGGGAACACCTTCACGGACATACCTGGAAATAATGTTTTATATGAGAACATATTCTCTTGTTCTCATCTGCTCCTTCCCTCATTTTTGGTGACTTTAACAACCAGATCTCTTTACTTAAACTTCAGTTGGTTTCACTTCCAATCCTTTCTGTCTGCTTGCAACTGAGTTAGGGGTTGGCCATCACCTCAAACAATTGTACTTCCCAGTTACTGAATTTTGCAGGCTTCCCTTTCACCCACCTCAAAATGTCTGCATTTAAAAAAAATTTTTTGACTACCAAATCAGCTTTTATTTAATAGCATTTATTTTTTTAAGTTTTTATTTAAATTCTAGTTAACATATAGTATAATATTAGCTTCAAGTGTATATATAATATAATGATTCAACACTTACATTCAACACCTGGTGTTCATCACAAGTGCACTCCTTAATTCTCATTAGTTATTTAATCCATCCCCCCACCAACCTCCCCTCTGGTAACCATCAGTTTGTTCTCTATAGTTTAGAGTCTGTTTCTTGGTTTGCATTTTTGTACACTCTCTCGTCCTTGCCAAGGCAAACTATATAATTATGGGATTATATAATTATGGGATTATAATTTATGGGATTAATTTTAGTCTTCTTAGACTCTATTACAACTTCATTCCCTCCTTCTCCAGATTTCCTTGACTTTCATGGACATTCTCTTGTGTCTCACTCCTAAAAAATGTCCCCTTTGACTCTGCTTCCCATTCAAAATACTCTCTTATCCTACATTCCAGATGCCACAAAAAGTTATCTCTGTTCACTTTTCTCCTTCTTTTGTTTTTTACTCCCTAACCCACAGAAGTTTGAATTTGGTTGTCATATTGTCTATGAATCTTCTTTGCCAATGGTCACCAGTGCCTATGAATCACCAGGACCAAGTCCTCCACCTGACTTGGTTTCACGACAGCCTGGACCACGGCCTAGTGATTGTTTTATTTTCTTTCTTTGGACAACCTCATCCACTCCTACAATGTCAACACTTAAATTCTATGCAGGGGACTCTCATATCTAAATCTCAAACTACCAACCACTGATACTATTTCTTCAGTGTTCCTGACATCTGGTTCTTCCCTCATCCCTATTGCCACTGTACTCAGTTGAGGTTCCATCAGTTCTTGTCAGGACTACTGCAGTAGCCTCTAAACAGATCTCTCTGTTCCCAATAGAGTCAACAAGCATTATCTTTCTAAAGCTGTGATTATTACACCCCTCTTCCCAAAACATTACTAATATTTCCTAAAAATTTATTTAAAATTTCCATAAAATTAAAGTCCAGATTATTTTACATGCTATTTAAGGCCACCCCCTTCATTTGTATCATACACCTATTAAAATATCCCCTTCTCCCACTCCCACCTCCACCCTCAAACCAGAATACTATTTGTCATTTCCCAAATTTTCTACTCTCTGGGACTTTCATTGCTTCTATTGTTCCTTCTGTTGGAATATGCCTGCCTGATTTATTCTTTACATCCAGGTCCAAGTTTGACTATGATCCCCTTAAATGGTCCTCTCATTGCCCCAATTGAGTTTTATTTCTGTTCTGTGTTTGTAGGACACTTTTACCAAGTAGGCAAAATTATGATTTGAATTTTATATTGTGTATATGTTGGCTTTCTTCACCAGATTCTCATCTCCCTAAAAGAATATCTTAGTGAACATTAAATTCCTCCCTAGTATACATATTTTGTACAAAATAGGAGTTTGTGAAATATATTTGGATTTGAAACGTTATTCATGGGAAGATTTTTGGTATCCCTAAGTAGCACCACCAAATGACCTTAGTTACAGTAATGGTCTATTCATATGTGTATAGAAATGCTAAAAGCTGAATTAAAACTCTTTGTGGTCATGGTACATCAAAATACCCTTAATTTATAAAGTCATTTAGTTTTTCAGGTGCACATTAGCAATGCCGTTATTTTTAGTAATTGCTCAAGAATATTTGTTGACCAAATATCAAATGAACATACTGCCAGAGAGATTATTTTTTGAAAGTGAAAAATTATATTGCCTAAGAGAGGATTAAAAGGAAACTTTTCAGCCCAAGTTCTAGAACAGGCAGCTCTCCTTTGACACCTGACTAATAAAGTGCCTCAGGGCTGGCTTCCAAGAGCAGTTCCCCTTATCCCACAAGGCAGCTACTCTCCAGAGAATAGATTCATTTTCTCACAGCTGTCATCTTTTAACCTTATTTTTAAAATCAGATCTATGAAAACAAAACAAAACAAAACAAAACAAAACAAAACAAAACAACACACCTGCCTTTCTCGCAGGTGCATAGGGGCAGGCTTTACTCAGAGCCAACAGAAATGGCTTCCCTAGCGCCATCGTTTCACATAGATTAGCCAAGATCGCCGAGTGGTGCCCTCACCATTCAGGTACCATTTAATCCAGAGTGTGCATTTAAGAGCCAGGCCATTGTAACAATCACTGTTTGTAACATCTCACATCAGCCCAATTACCAGGTTGGAAATGCACCATATTTTGAATTTCTGGTTAAGTCCAAGTTGTTTTCTTCCAACCACATACTGCTTGACATCAAGAAAACATTTCATTAGCAGTAAGAATGAATTTCATTTTTTCTTCTATTTTCATCTTTTTGAAGAATTCTTCTTTGAATGAAAATGCTAGCAAACTTGACTTTTACTTCAACTCATTGTCACTTTATTTCTCTAAGTATCCAGTGAATAGGAACAGAGAGCAAGCAATAAAAATGGCATCCACTTTTTGTTTTGAAGAACACTCTCATTTTGGCTTCCAGGAAACTTCTTCTCCAATAACCCAAAGTATTGGCCTACATGGGTAGATATGAAATCACCAAAGTCACCCATGACAAGATTTACCTATTTTACAACTAAGAGGCTTTTTTTTTTCTTTCTCTCAAGAATCTGTATATGTGTAGTTTTATATACATGTATATGTACACCCACATTAAAACACATTCACACTATTTCATATTAAATTTCAAATAAACTACATTAAAATAAGACAAAATTATTGATCTAATCTACTCTATTTTTAATTCTTCTCACAGCCCTCATTATTCACTGAAGATCTTTATAAATCAGAGAGGAGGCAGTACAAAACAGTATTTAAAAACAGACTTGGGGGCATCTGGGTGGCTCAACTTGGTTGAATGTCTGACTTCAGCTCAGATCATGATCTTAAGGTTTGTAAGTTTGAGCCCCACATCAGGCTCACTGCTGTCAGTGCAGAGCCCACTTCAGATCCTCTGTCCTCCTCTCTCTGCACTCCCCGACTTGCACTCTCTCAAAAATAAATAGACATTAAAAAAACAAGTCTTAAAAGTTAGATTTAGGTTAAAACTGTGGTTATGACACTCTATATCTCTAAGGTCTTGGACATTTTACTGCCTTTTCAGAATCAATTGATTTGTACAAGAAGGATAATTTTACTTACTGTGTGGCATTTTTGTGAACATTATGTGGTAACACATGTAAAACATTTAACATTAAGACTAGAACACAGGAGGCGGGGTGCCTGGGTGGCCCAGTCGGTTAAGCCTCAGACTCTTGATTTCAGCTTCCCATGATCCCAGGATCATAGGATTCAGCCCTGCGTCGGGCTCCACACTGAGCATGGAGCCTGCTTAAGATTCATTCATTCTCATTCTCTCCTTCTCTCTCTCACTCTCTCTCCCTCTGTCTCTCTCCCTCCTTCCCTCCCCCCTCCCTCCCTTTCCCTCTCCCCTCCTTGAGCACAGTCTCTCTCTCTCTAAAAAAAAAAAAAAAAAAAAAGAAAGCAAAAAAGAAAAGAAATGAAATGAAAAAGAAAAAAAAAGACTAGAACCCAGGGGCAGCCAGAAAATGTAAATGACGGTGATTAAGCAAAGTGCTGTCACGGGGAATTGAAAAACTCATGTATAACATGCATCCAGTATGGATGGAATCTCCATCCTAGTCCCAACTATGTTCTCACTGCATGGGATCCTCAATTCCTGGAGTGGACTGACCAACAGCAGAATAGCAGCTTTGCTTTGATCATTAGGATCATTGACACTCAAGGTTGTAAAAGACCTTAATGATCATCTAGCTCAAACACCTACTCATCCTCTTCTATATAAACATCAAGTAAACTCTTCTTAAAGAACTGTCATGCAATCAATATAGTTTGGTTTTATTTTGTGACAGACCATGAAGCAACCTACGAATCACTTCTGATTTATTATTTTCCAGCACCTCTGTCTTCCATACAAACAGCTAGTCCTATTAGCTATACCTCCAAAATACACTAATAACCTATACTTTTCTCATCACTTCTGCTGCCATCACCCTAAACAAAGCCCAAACCATCTCTTGTCTGTGTTCCGGCAACAGCCCTCTAAATAATCTTTCTGCTTTTAGACTCCCTACAGTTTCTTTACCATACAGAAGCCAGCATGATATTTTTAGAAAATAATTCAGAACATGGCAAACTCTGAACTGCAAACTCCTTATGACTGTCTGTGGTGCTTAGAATAAAATCCATACCCTGTCTATAGTTTATAGGCTCTATGAGATCAAACACCTGCTCCTCTCCTTCTCATTACTCTCATCCATTGCTTCAGTCACCTGATCTAAATACACACTTTCTTGCTGCTTCTTAAAGAGACCTGATTTATTTCGGACTGACCTTTCTTGACCAATCAACTTAAACTTTCCTCAGAATTTCAGTCACTATCTTATTACTTTGCTTTATATTCTTTCTCCTGTTTGTATCTTTTTATTTATCTTTCTCCCTTGCAGAATGTAAGCTCTCATTCTGCACTGTGACATCAGAATTTATAGCAGTACCTGGAATATATACTACTTAATATTTGTTCAATTAATAAATATATAAATGCTTTACAAATTATATAATTACAAATTATATACTTTAAGTCCTTCAAGGATAAAAATTATATTTCATCAATCTATGAATCCCTAGCACCCAGAACAGTGCTGTGAATATTTTACTCTTATGAAATATTCTGTGGAGAAGAAAGAATGTAAATTCATAAATAAATAAAGTGACTTTCAGACGGTGAGAAGTATTATAGAGAACACAGTTGTAGTAGTTTTCTAGGGCTGCTTAACTATGTACCAAAAACTGGGCTGCAAAGAAAAACCAGGGCCACAGGAATTCACTGCCTCACATTTTTGGAGGCAAGAAGCTCAAGCGAAGGTGTGGCCATGTTCCCTCTGGAGTATCCATTTCAGCTCTCTAACCCTAGCTTCTGTTGTTCCTTGGCTATGGCAGCATAACTCCAGTCTTTGCATGGTCCTCACCATGTGTACACATCATAGTTTAACTCTCTTGATGTAACTGCACTTTCTTCCCAGTTGTAAATATTTCAAGATCAAAGACCATGTTGATATCTCTCAAATCATACTGTGGGCCCTTGGTACATTTCTTTTAACAACAATGACAACAGCAACCATGCTTTTAGAGTTGAGTTTAAGCATTTTAGAAAAGTGGACATATTTTTTTTTTCTTCTCTCAACCTTACCATACCATAACTGTCTCATGTTGTCCTTTATTCCTATGTCAATATGCCAAATACTGTGTTCTTCATAGTGCTTGCCTTACATCCCTGGTCTCACCATACCCCATGTTTCATTAACCTCACATCCCATGATGTTAATGAATATATAGCTAGAATTAAATAGGCCCACTTTATTAAAGAGAGCAGTCAGGAATGGTAGGAATGAACATGTTACTCTTATTACAGCAGATAGATAATATGGAAATATCGTGTATTACTATGACTCCAGAGGAACTGGAAATAAATTGTTTTTTAGGAAAAATGACATTTTAAGGCCCAAAAATCATCTTTAAACATTAGCATATAAGTTTAGATTTAGGGATAGTTACAGTGGGGCACAGGGAAGAATAGACCCATCAAATAGAGCTATAGTGCAGAGATCAACAAATAAAAACTCATCAAAAGGACATTGTGTACCTTCTATCTTTCTTTTACCTCTCAGTTAACTAACCTGATAATGGGGTTCTGCTGTGTCATTAATTTGAGCTATATTGGAGTAATCAGCCTGCCGTATGTTTACCCACCATGTTCACTGGACTTAGTATGCTACTGCTGACATTTGGATTTACAACTCTTTGAAATGACCTTTACCAGAGGAGAAAGACTGAGAGGATAGAGCAGGGGGATTTTTAAGCTCAGAAACTCAGCCCTATGTGTATGAGAGAATTCCAGAGACAGTTTTATTTTTTCAGGCTCTCCTGTGACAGTCTTCAGAGGACAAGCACATTAGGCACAGAGTTGTGCTGTGTTATGGAGCAGCTGTTCCTGTACATGCTAACGGAGGTACTTGAACTCTGAACTCAAACAGCATTGTCAGTTGAACTTCCGGGGAAGATGGCAGAGTACGAGGATCTGAAGCTCACCTCATTCCACAGAAACAACTACATAACCACATTAATGTAAATAACACAGAAAACAACCCAAAGACTGGCAGAACAGACTCTACACAGCTAAATGTACAGAAAAGGCCACATTGAAGTGGATAGGAAAGGTGAAGACGGGTTGGAAGACAAATGGACCCATGGACTGCTTAGAAGAGGTAGGGATGCTGCTGGTGCAGAGAAGGGAGAAGAGAAGACCTCCCCCCACCCCCCACCACAGGCACTCCAAGCATGGGGGACTCACACTGGGAAGACCAATCCTTATAACATCTGGCTTTAAAAATCAGAGGGGCTTAGCTGCATGAGTTCTTACAATCAGTGGGCCTAACACCTGGAACTTTAAAAATAAGTACACTTGGCTCTTGGACAGAGCCCAGGAAACTGAGTCCCCACCCTTAAAGGCCCTTAAAGAGACAGCACAACAAAGAGCCCTGCTGAGATACAGCATAGAAGCAGCAATTTAAAAAATGCTTGGGGTTTGTGGGAAGGATATTTATTTAATAATCTCAGAGTTTGTCCTGTAGGGGCAGGGATATTTGGGAAGCTTCTCTAACAACAAAAAAGCTGGCAGGTGCCATTTTGCTTTCCCTGCACTCCAGCGTAGATATGTGGACACCTGTGGGAACTAGCCATAGCACCAACACTCTCCATCTAGCTTGCTAACAGCACACTGCACCCCGACAAGCTTCTGCAAATCTGCCCCTTTCCAACCTCGCCTGCCTTAGCAGAGTTTTCCCAGACTTCTGCAGGTCCTTTCCCACAGCTGACCTGCATGGACCTTGTCGGCAGTATGCACCCCACCTCCATGTTCTCCTGTGGACCTGCCCCCTCCAATATGCCCTTAGCCAGAGACCATCCAAAGCAGTACCACAAAACTGGCAGTGTGCAAGAAACAATGACAGGAGCTGGCATCATTCCAAAGTGACTCCTGCCCCAGGGAGAAGGGAGGATAACCATCTACACTAGTCCCACTGGGGCCCCAGCAGTGTCCTGGTGGCAGATATCAAGTCTGACTACAGTCCCCACCCACTAGTGAAAGCTTCTCAGGGAACAACACAGAGAAAGCACCCTGTAGTTGATCCTACTGCATCTCTGGAAATTGCCTGGTCTGACTCAACTTAAGTCCAAGGCAGCCCCAGATTGCCCCACTAACAACACAACGATCAAAGCCTTCCCCCCAATAGGCAAAGGCATACATTGCATACAGCTAGAATGAGAGCAAATGTGGCTTAGCTACAACAGTAGGGCACACACAACACACATAGGAGACACCTCTAAACTGCCAGGTCTGGTGCACAGGGTACATTGCACTGCCAGGGCACACCAGGGCCTCTTCTTCATAAGGCTATCACTTTCAAGAGTAGGAGACATAGCTGACTTTCTTAACACACAGAAATAGACACAGAGAATTAGACAAAATGAGGAGACAGAGGAATATGTCCCAAATTAAAGAATAATCACAGCAAGAGAGTTAAACAGAACAAAGCCAAGTAACATGTCTGGTAGAAACTTTAAAGTAATGGTCATAAAGATACTCATTGGACTGGAGAAAAGAGTGGAGGACCCCAGTGAGAACCTTGACAAAGAGATATAAACCAGAAAAGAACTAATCAGATATGAAGAACTCAATAACTGAAATTAAAAATACACTAAAGGGAATAAATAGTAGACTAGAGGAAGCAGAAGAACAGATCAGTGACCTGAAGGACACAGTAAGGGAGAGCAGTCAAGCTGAACAGGAGAGAGAAAAAATAATAATAAAAAAGGAAAACAGACTTAGGGAACTCAGTGACATCAAGCATAATGACATTTGTATTATAGGAATCCCAGAAGGAGGAGAAAAAGGGAAAGTAGCAGAAAATTTATTTGAAGAAATAATAGCTGAAAAATTCCCAAGTCTGTGGAGGAAACAGAAATCCAGATCCAGAAGGCATAGAGAACTCCCCCAAAAAGTCAACCCAAGGAGGTCCACACCAAGACACATAGTAATTAAACAGGCAAAAAGCAGTGGTAAAGAGAGAATATTAAAAGCATCAAGAGAAAATAAAATAGTTACATACAAAAGAAATCCCCATAAGGCTATCAGCTGATTTTTTAGCAGAAACTCTGCAGGCCAGAAAGGAATGGTATGATGTATTCAAAATACTGAATGAAAAAAACAACCCTGCAACCAAGAATAAATACTCTATCCAGAAAGGCTATCATTCAGAAGAAGAGAAATAGTTTCCCAGACAAACAAAAGTTAAAGGAATTCATGATCACTAAACCAGCCTTATAAGAAATGTCAAAGGGTGTTTTTGAGTGGAAAGAAAAGACCATAAACAGAAGTAAGAAAGGTAGGAAGTACAAAAGCAGTAAAATTAAGTATATCTTAATTCACAAAATAAAAGGTTGTAAAGTATGACACCATAATACCTAAAACATGGTGGGGGAATAAAAACTTAGTGCCTTTAAAATAGGTTCAAACTTAAGTGACCATCAACTTAATATAAACCTAATGGCAACCACAAAATCAAAAACTGGTAATAGATATTCAAAAAATAAAGAGAAAGGAATCCAAATATATTACTAAAGAAAGCCAGGAAATGATGAGAGAAGAGAGCAAGAAACAGATAAGAACTAGAAAAACAACTATAAAATAAAAAACAAAATGGCAGTAAGTGCATACCTATCAATAATTACTTTGAATACAAATGTACTAAATGCTCCAACCAAAAGATATAAGGTAATGGAATGGATAAAAAAAAGCAAGACCCATGTATATGATTCCTAGAAGAGACTCATTTCAGACCTAAAGACACACGCAGATTGCAAATAAAGGGATGGAAAAGCATTTATTATGCAAATGGAAGTGAAAAGAAAATCAAGGTAGCAAAACTTACATCAAACAAAATACATTTTAAAACAAAGACTGTGCCAGGACACAAAGAAGGACACCATATGATCATAAAAGGAACAACCTAACAAGAAGATATCACACTTGTAAATATTTATGCACCCAACATGAAAGCATCCAAATATATAAGCTAATAACAAACATGAAAGAAGTAATTGATAGCAATAAAGTAATAGTAGGAGAACTGTTACATCAATGGATAGATCATCCAAACAGAAAATCAACAAGGAAACAGTCTTTAAATGACACACTGGATGTCATGAATCTAACGGATATATTTGGAAAGTTCTGTTCTAAAACAGGAGAATATTCATTCTTTTCAAGGGCAAATGGAACATTCTCCAGAATAGATCACATATTAGGTCACACAAAAAAAAAAGACTCAACAAATACAAAAAGATTGAAGTCATATTATGTACCTTTTTTTTAATCACAAAGCTATGGAACTAGGAATCAGTAACAAGAAAAACTCTGGAAATAACACAAATACATGGAGGTTAAGTAATATGCTACTACACAATGAATGGGTCAATCAATAAGTTAGAGTAAATTAAAAAATATGTGGACCAACGAAAATGAAAACACAATGATCCCAAAAATTTGGGATGCAGCAAAAGTGTTCTAAGAGGAAAGTTTATAGCAATACAGTCCTACCTCAAGAAGCAAGAATAATATCAAATAAACAACCTAACCTTATACCTAAAGGACCTAGAAAAAGAATAAACAAAACTCAAAACAAGTAGAAGAAACAATAAATATTAGAGCAGAAATAAATGAAATAGAAACAAACAAACAAACAAACAACAACAACAACCCACCATAACAGATCAATAATACCAGGAACTGGTTCTTTGAAAGATCAACAAAATTGATAAACCTTTAGCTGGACTCATCAAAAGAGAGAGGAAGACAGAACTCAAGTAAACAAAATCAAAAGTAAAAGAGGAGAAATGACAACCAATACCACAGAAATACAAACAATTATAAGGAAATATTATGAAAAACTATAAGAAAACAAATTAGATAACCCAGAGAAGAAGAAATGGATTAATTCCTAGAAATATATAATTTCCCAAACCGAATGAGCAAGAAATAGAAAATAATTGAACAGAATGTTTACCAGCAATGATTGAACACTAATCAAAAAACTTCCAACAAATAAAAGTCCAGGAGCAGATGGCTTTGCAGGTGAATTCTACCAATACTTAAAGACAAGTTAATACCTATTCTTCTCAAACTACTCAAAAAATAGAAGACAAAGGAGAGCTTCCATTTCATTCTATGAAGCATACATTACCCTGATACCAAAACTAGACACTACAGAGAGAGAGAGAGAGAGAGAGAGAGAGAATGAGAGAGGACAAATTGAGACCAATATGTCTGATGAACATAAATGCAAAAATCTTCAATAAAATATTAGCAAACATAATTGAACAATACATTAAAATATCATTCACCAGAATCAAGTGGCATTTAAACGGTGGCTCAGTATGTGCAAACCAATCAACCTAATACATCACATAAGAGGATAAAAACCATATGATCATTTCAATAGATGCAGAAAAAGCATCTGACAAAGTCAAACATCCATTTATGATAAAAACCCCCAACAAAGGAGGTTTAGAGAGAACATACCTCAACATAATAAAGGTCTTACATGAAAAAACCCACAGCTAACGTCATACTTAATGGTGAAAAACTGGCAGTCTTTCCTCTAAGATCAAGAGCAAGAGAAGGATGTCAACTCTCACCGCTTTTATGCAACACAATACTGGAAGTCCTAGCCACAGCAATTGGACAACAAAAAGAAATAAAAGGCATCTAAATTGGTGAGGAAGAAGTAAAACTTCTGCCCTTTGCAGATGACATAATAATATATATAGAAAACTCTAAAGACTTCACCAAAAAACTACTAGAACTGATAAATGAATTCAGTAAGGTTGCAGGATACAAAATCAATATACAGAAATCTATTGCATTTCTATGCACTACTGATGAAGTAGCAGAATGAGAAATTAAAAAAAAAACAGTCCCAACAGACTGCACCAAAAATAATAAAACCGAACCACTCTCTTATATCATGCACACACAAAAACCCTTCAAATGGATTAAAGATCTAACTGTGAGACCTGAATAGCCATATAGGTTCTAGAAGAGAATACAGGCAGTAATTTTTCCGACATCAGCAATAGAAACATTTTTCTAGATATGTCTCCTGAAGCAAGGGAAACAAAAGCAAAAATAAACTATTGGGACTACATCAAAATTAAAAGCTTTTGCACAGCAGAGGAAATAATCAACAAAACTAAAGGACAACCTATTGAATGAGAGAAGATATTTGCAAATGGAATACCCTATAAAGGGTTAGCATCCAAAATATATAAAGAAATTATACAACTCAATACCAAAAAAACAAATAAACCAATTAAAAATGGGCAGAAGACATGAAAAGACATTTCTCCAAAGAAGACATACAGATGGCCAAAAGACACATGAAAAGATGCTCACCATCACTCACCATCAGGGAAATGCAAATCAAAACTACAATGAGAGGGGCACCTGGGTGGCTCAGTCAGTTGAACATCCAGCTCTTGATTTCAGCTCATGTCATGATTCCTAGGTTATGGGATTAAGCCCCACATTGGACTCTGTCCTGGACAAGGAGCCTGCTTGAGATTCTCTCTCCATCCCCCTCTGCCCCTCTCCCCAGCTCATGTGTGCTCTCTTTCTAAAAAACAAAACAAAACAAATCTACAATAAGCTATCACCTCATACCTGTCAAAATGGCTAAAATAAAAAACACAAGAACAACAGGTGTTGGCAAGGATGTGGAGAAAAAGGAATTCTCATGCACTGTTGGGGGAGTGCATACTGTTGCAGCCATTGTGGAAAACAGTATGGAGATTCCTCAAGAAGTTGAAAATAGAATTACCATATGATCCAGTAATTCCACTATTGGATATTTACCCCCCCCCCCACCATGAAAACACTAATTTGAAAAGATATATTCACCCCTATGTTTATACCAGCATTATTTATAGTAGCCAAATTATGGTAGAAACACATGTGTCCATTGATAGATGAATGGATATAGAAGATGTGGTATATATGTACAATAGAATATTACTCAGCCATAAAAAGAATGAAACCTTGCCATTTGCAACAATATGGTAGGTTAGTCTAGAGGGTATACTGCTAAGTGAAATGAGTCATTCAGAGAAAGACAAATACCATATGATTTCACTCATATGTGGAATTTAAGAAACAAAACAAATGCGATGAAACAAAGATACAGACCAAAAAAAACCAAAAAAAAAAACAAAAAAAAAACCAGACTACTAACTACAGAGAACATTTTTAAAAGAGTTATTAGAAGGGAGGTCGGTGGGGAGATGGGAAATTAAGAGTACACTTACCATGATGAACACTGAAACTAATATAACACTATATGTTAACTATACCGGAATAAAAAAAAAAATACAACAGCATTGTCAGTTGATAGTTCTACCTGGTATCCACAAGTGTGGAGGTTAGAAGATTTCTTTATGTATGTATGCATTTACAGATTAAAGATGTCCTTCACAACATTATACAAATTTGATTATGTGTTACAGACTTTATGGACCCCCTGTTTTCTTTTAGGATTTTGCTGGACTTTCCAGGAAGTTTTAGAGGTATAGGTTCTTTTTCAGGAAGATTAACTTTTTTATTTCGTAAAATTTCATTTTTAAAAGAGTTTCTATAATGTTTACTGAATCCTCATTTTTTACTGTCTTGAGGGCACTTGGTAATAAATAGCAAAAGCCTTAATGTTTTGCATTTTCTATAAATTAATAATTTTATCTTTAGGAATTCATCATGAAGACATAATCATAGATTATTTATGTAAATGTTCATCAAAGCTCTGTTTATAAAAGGGAAATATTTGAAACATCATAGGTTATACTTAGCTGCAAGACACAGAAAACCATATTCATAGTCTGGAGATAGTCTATTCCTAGTTTATTTCTGTGATCTTATGGAGGAACAGGCTATTTCTATCCTTGTCTGCCATCCTCATTTGACAGCATTATCTCAGTCTTATTTTCACTTGGCCGTAAAGTTAGGACCACAGATTCAAGCAACATGCCTGGAGAAAAAGAAGTAAATGGTAGATGAAACTTTCAATTCATCATAGAGTGAGGGCAATATTTCCCAGAAGTCTCCTTATCTCAGCAGATTTGCCCTTACTTCTTGTTTGCCAGAAGTGGCCACATGGCAAATTTTAGCTGCAAGGAGGCTGGGAAAGTGAGTACCTGGAAAAAGAGGCAGAATTTTCATTATTAATTTGGAACAATCTTGAATCATTTCCTAGGGGCTAAACACACAGCAACCCCAATCAAAATCAGGGTTAAATTGTCAGGAAAAGGAGAGAGAGTAGCCTTTGGGTAGGTACTAACAATGTTTGTCTCTCATGTGTCCAATAATTAGGTACAGACAGAAAGAAACTTTTAAAATTATGTTATGAAATATATTTAACATGTAAAACAATTGCTAAATTATAAATATTAAAAATATATACTTTGGAAGATTACATTGTAAAAAAAAAAAAAACAACTTCCTGGACTCATATCATAGAAGGAAGACAGAAAGGTCATGCATTAAGGTGTTCTAGTAATTATCTCTGGGTACAGAGAATTGTGAGGAATCAGAGTGAAAGTATGGTGCTAGTGGATAAAATGTGACCAAGTAATCAAGTAATACTGGGCTTTCACTGATATTTCAGCCATTCTCTAAACAAGTCCTCCAAGGAACAAATTTGTTATCTGGCAGTAAATCTCAAATCCCAATGGGCTGGTGCCCAGGACAGAGATCTAAACTATCTCTCCAAACCTAATGCCCATTAAATCCCTATTTCCTTCCACTCCCAAGTCCAATCTGCATCTTAGGACCTTTCAAGTTCTGGTGAAGAACAGGAGAGAGGTGAACATGTTAGTTCTTATAAAAGGCCTGGATTCAATTACAACTGCTGTCTCCTTTTTGGAGGTGTAAGGAAAAAAGAAAAGCCACATCCTGTGTTTACCTTCTTATTTTTATTTATTTTAAAACGTTTATTTATTTTGAGAGAGACAGCATGGGCAGGGGAGGGGCAGAGAGAGAGGTGGAGAGAAAATCCCAAGCAGGCTCCATGCTCAGCGTGCAGAGCCCAATGTGGGGCTCAATCCCACAACCAGAAGATCATGACCTGAGCAGAAATCAAGTCCAAAGTTTAACCACCTGAGCCACTCAGGCACCCCCTGTTGTGAACTTTTTAATATACAGTGATTCTGACCACTAGAAACTATGCCTTAGCAGCATTCCAGACCATATAGCTTATAATATTAATCCTCTGTTTCAAAAAGTGAAAGGAGAGGAAGGGAGAAGAGTCTAAAAAAACATTTTCCCTCCTTAGCCCACAGGATGATTCATATTTCATTTGAATTCTAAATTTTCTACAAAGAATACATTTTAATTCTGTAATAAGAAACAATTATAATAGCATGAAATTTTTGACAAATGTTGCATATTTAATGAGATGTTATCTCCTGAAAGGAGATTTTTGTATTTCCTTAGTCAAAATTTTTACTGTAGTAAATACCATGCAGTAGTAGACACAGACATAGTGATAAATCTTACAATTGATATTTACAACAAAGAGAAATCAATGAAATTTCTATAACTAAAAGGAATAGAATCAGGAAAAGCAATATAAACAAAGGAAATTAACATGATAAAAAATAATACCTTGCATTTAAAATGAACCCCTGGGAGGCCCAGTTGGTTAAGCATCAAACTCCTGATTTTGGCTCAGGTCATGATCTCACAGCTCATGAGTTCAAGCCCCACATTGGGCTCTCTGCTATCAGCACAGAGGTGGCTTCAGATCCTCTGTGTCTCTCTTGCTGTCCCTCCCCTGCTCATGCTCTCTCTCTCTCTCTCAAAAACAAAACAAACATTAAAAAAATAAAAATAAAGTGAACCTTAGAAATCACGTACTTATTCTAATTTTTCAGTCTCCACAGCACTCCTGACATACAGTCACTTAAGTTCTGCTTAAGTTCTGTTTGAACGCTTTCAGTAACACAGCATTCACTGTTATTTATGTTGGTATAACTTATGCTACCACTATTTATTACCAGTCATTTCTTGAGTTGTGACAAAAGCTTTTGCCTCCTTTCCATCTCATAGTCTAAATTTGAAAATCCCTTCCGAAAATGGGTCTGGTGAAAAGATTGCAGATGCATGATGTTCCTTCTAAAAGTATCACATTATTTCATTTTGCTCAAAAGATCAAAATTTCTACCTCTGACCCTAATATAGTATTTAAACACCCATATTTTCAGTGCTAGATGCAATTCTAATATTTCCTACTCTTTATTACCAGATAATTTTCTTGATTTTTTCTTACATGAAGAACTTATTTCCTTTTTATGCCTCTTGCAAGTTCTGTCTCCACCCAAACACCCCCCCACCCTTTTTTTAAGAGTTCAACTTTTTATTGAACATGTTACAAAAGAGGTGTGGTCAAAAAGACCTCTTCTTTCTTTGCTTCCACTTTCTTCTACTCAGCTGGAGCAGCAGTGAACAGGACCTTTTGCTGGAGCAGATCCATCAGCCCCAATGTTGCAGATGAGGCTCCTGATGTTGACATTGGCCAGGGACTTTGCAGACAACCCTGGCCAGAAAGGGTCAACATTCACACTAGGAACTTTATTATTTTTTTTAATGAAAAAAATTTTTAGTGTTTATTTATTATTTTTGAGGGAGAGAGACAGAGTACATGGGGGAGGGGCAGAGAGAGAGGGAGACACAGAATCTGAAGCAGGCTCCAGGATCTAAGCTGTCAGCACAGAGCCCAATGCAGGGCTCAAACTCGTGAACCATGAGATCATGACCTGAGCCAAAGTTGAACGCTTAACCAACTGAGCCACTCAGGTATCCCTACACCAGGAACTTTAATGAAGGCATTCATCTTATTCTCCCTGAAACCACCTCGTTATCATGCAGGATGAGGGTGAAGAGACGCAGACCTCTGAGACAGAGTCCATTGTGTAGGCAAGTGCTGGGCAGGTACTGTTGGCAATGAATGCTGGTATTGGATGAAGTGAGGGCCTCATCCCAACATGGCCTTAGGTTCTTTACAAGGACCAAGCACCTTAGTGGCAGCTGACAAAAGCCTGTCTCCCTTTTATTGTTTTAACATAATTTGTTGACAAATTGGTTTCCATACAACACCCAGTGCTCATCCCAACAAGTGCCCTCCTCAATGCCCATCACCCACTTTCCCTTCTCCCCAACCCCCATCAACCCTCAGTTTGTTCTTAGTATCCAAGAGTCTCTTATGGTTTCCTTCACTCCTTCTCTGTAACTTTTTCCCTCCTCCCCCTCCCCCATGATCTTCTATTAAATTTCTCAAGGTCCACACATGACTGAAAACATACAGTACCAGGGCCAACATGAAACAATTCTGTCTCCCTTTTAAAAGTTGACTTTTGGGACGCTTGGGTGGCTCACTTGGCTGAGCGTCGGACTTCGGCTCAGGTCATGATCTCACGGTTCGTGGGTTCCAGCCCCGCATCGGGCTCTGTGCTGAAAGCTCGGAGCCTGGAGCCTCCTTCCCATTCTGTGTCTCCCTCTCTCTCTCTCTCTGCCCCTCCCCTGCTCACACACTCTCTCTCTTTCAAAAATAAATAAACATTAAAAAAATAAAAAAAATAAAAAAGATCCCCTTATTGGGGACATAGTTAAAAAAAATTTTTTTTAAGTTGATTTTTGTCAGGGAAATACAAATCAAAACCACAATGAGATACCACCTCACACCTGTCAGAATGGCTAAAATGAACAACACAAGACACAACAGGTGTTGGTGAGGAGGATGTGGTGGGAAAGCAAACTGGTGCAGCCACTCTGGGAACAGTATGGAGGTTCCTCAAAATACTAAAAAATAGAACTACCCTACAATCCAGCAATTATACTATTAGGTATTTACCCAAAGGATGCAAAAATACAGATTCAAAGGAGTACATGTACCCCAATGTTTATAGCAACATTATCAACAATAGTCAAACTATGTAGAGAGCCCAAATGTCCACTGACTGATGAATGGATAAATAAGATGTGGTGTATATACACAATGGAATATTACTTAGCCATCAAAAAGAATGAAATCTTGACATTTGCAACAATGTGGATAGAGATAATACATATTATACAAAGCGAAATAAATCAGAGGAAGACAAATACCATATGATTTCACTTATATGTGGAATTTAAGAAACAAAACAGAGGAACATATGGGAAGGAGGAAGAAAAGAGAAAAAAAGGGAAACAAACCACAAGAGACTCTTAATGATAGAGAATAAACTGAGGGTTGATGGAGGGATGTGGGTGGGAGATGGGCTAGATGGGTGATGGGTAGTAGAGTGGGCACTCGTTATGATGAGCACTGGGTGTTGTATGTAAATGATGAATCACTGAATTCTACTCCTGAAACCAATATTGCACTGTATGTTAACTAAAATTTATAAACAAATAAATAGTTGAATTTCTTAATTCTCTAATTTCTTAATTCTCTTTGTGCCACTTTATTCTCCTTGATGACTTTAGCTTCAACTTTCTTTATTCTGTTATTGTAGCTATATCACAATACAAGGCAAAAGTATGTATTTCAATTTTTCTTTCTATAGAATTCTGAATTATTCTGGTAGCCCTTATGTTACAGAGCTAGTTCTTTGTTTTAATAATTTTTATTATATTATATTTATTTTCTAGAGAGAGACAGATTGTGTGAGTGGGGAGATGGGCAGAGAGAGAGAGAGAGAGAGAGAGAGAGAGAGAGAGAGAATCTTAAGCAGGCTCTCTTCTGTCAGTGCAGAGCTAGACTTGGGACTTGATCCCATGACTCTGGGATCACGACCTGAGCCAAAATCAACAATCAGACATTCAACTGACTGAGTCACCCAGGCGCCCCTAACAGAGCTAGTTCTGTTATGTTTTATCTACTCTTAAAGTGTAGTTGGAAGGCTCTAAGTCTTATACAAATTTATAACAGCTAGTGTTTCACAGAAAGCCTTCTAACTGTAAGGTCTGTCTCTACATAGGGTATGCAGGGAAGCATACTGTAGCCTTAATCTATATCATATATATGAAATATTCATTCATATATATGAAATAAAAATACTATATGTGATAATCAGAAATATACACTGAATCTAGCAGATTACAACTGTGTATTTTCTTGAACCTTTAAAAAGCCTCACTGTAAGCAAGACCATGACTTCTGCTGTTGTCTTTTTCATCAGCTAACTCTTAAACTAGTTAATACTTTTTCCAGAAGTGAGATTTTGCTGCTGCTGCTAATGTCTTAGAAGTATTGAAAAAGTGTTGAACGAAAAAAGCAAGTATTTTAGAAAAGAATGTTAAGTGAAAGAGTGACTACAAAACTATGGAAAGAATAAGGAAATTTGAGTCACAGTAATACACCAAAGTACAAGATTGATCTTCTTGCCAGACCAATGCTCTGTACATCTTGTGCAATTATAGTTCTTTCATATAAATAGGATAATTTTTGGAAATATTCCAAAAAGGATGCTAATCTATGCTTTTTCATATAATGGTGTATTTGCTCTCAAAAAACAAATACAAAATTACTTATCTTCATTTTTCATGCATCATCACACAAATATAAGCACTCTGTCTGGTTTTAATTACTAATTCAGATAAGATACAAGTTGAGGCTAAAGAATCTTTTGGATTTTCTGTGTAGCTGATTTGTCATTTATGATGCAAACTCCAAAAGTCACCCATGACTTCTCCTGATAGATTTTTATCATAGTTTTGGGAAAATAGAGCATTCATCTGCTCTAATTAAAGATTTTACATCCAGCCTTTTTCTACACAGCAAATATTTAAAATTTCAAATAGGCACAAAAATGTAAATTTTGGTTAGATAAGTCTTTCTTTGGAATAAATCAGTGAGAAAAAAAGATGCCTAAGTGGATATTACATAGCACATGAAAAATACATAAATTTGGAAAGTGCTTGTATAATTGACATAAAGGCAAAGTATACAGGACAATATACAGTTTTTGAAGTCACTCACATCTGATTCAAACTCCAGGTCTATCATTTTCTAGATGTATGATCTTGGGCAAATTATTTAGTTTCTGCTTGATTATCCTTATCTCTAAGATGGGGATGATAATCTATTTTTTAGCACTGTAAATAGGAACATGAATATAAAATACTTAGCTTATTGCCTGACATATGTAATTTTATCATTATTAGTAGTGTCAAATATGGTTTCTCTCCAATTCAACTCCTATTGTAAGTTCTAGCCAGAGCAATTAGGCAAGTAAACAAACAAAACATCCAAATTGGAAAGGAAGAAGTAAAATGATTTCTGTTCATAGAGGACATGAATTTTATACTTAGAAACCCTAAATATTCCACAAAAATGTTAGAGTTATTAAACGTATTCTGAAAAATTGTAAGATATAAAATCAACTTGCAAAAAGCAGTGGCATTTATACATTAATGATGAGAAATCTGAAGAGGAAATTAAGAAAAAAATGTCATTTAAAATAGCACTGGAAAGACTCATACACTGCAAAGCATAAAACATTCCTGTAATGTATTAAAGAAGTTATAAATAAACGAAAGACACCCCACATTCATTGACTGTAAGACTTAATATTGTTAAGATGACAATACTACCCAAAGCCATCTACAGATTCAGTGTAATCCCTATCAAAACCTCAATGATTTTGCATAAATAGAAAAATATATACTTAAATGTAGATGGAATTTCAAGAGATCCCAAATAGGCTAAATAATTTGAAAAAAAAGAATAAAGTTGGAAGATTCACACTTCTTGATTTCGGATCTTTTTACAAAGCTACAAAAATCAAAACAGTGTGATACAAGCATGGGAATATAAATATAGACAAATGGAATAAAACAGAACCCAGAAATAAATTATCACCTATATGGTCAATTGATTTTTGACACTCTTGTCAAATCTTGTCAATCTTGAAAAGATTGTCAACAGATGGTGCTGGGAAAACTGGATATCAACATGTAAAAGAATGAAATTGGGCCCTTACACCATATACAAAAATTAACTCAAAATAGATAACATATCTCAATGTAAGAACTAAAAGTATAAGAATTTAGAGAAAAATATTAATAACATTTGATTTGTCAATGGATTGAATATGACACCAAATATATGCAAATATATGCAATATGCAAATGACCAATGAGCACATAGAAATATCTCAGCATCACTAGCCATTAGGTAAATCAAAATTACAATCACAAGGAGATACCACTTCTTCACATCCATTAGAATACTAAAAAATAGGAAAATAACAAGTGTTGGTGAGCATGTTGGAGAAATTGGAACCCTTGTGCATCGCTGGTGGGAATATAAGATGGTATGGCCACTATGTAAAAGTTTGGTGGTTCATTATAAAGCTAAACATAAAATTACTATACAATACAGCAATTCTACTTCTCATTATATACCTAAAAGCATCATTCAAATAGATACCTGTATACCAATGTACATAGCAGCATTATTCACAATAGCCAATAGATTGGAAACAACCTAAATGTCCACAACAGATGAATAAACAAACTTGGCACATACATATAACAGGATGTTATTCAACTCTAAAAGGAATGAAATTCTGGTACATGATGCAACTTGGATGAGCCTTGAAAGCATTTTTCTAAGTGAAATAAGCCAGACATAAATATTGTATAACCCTATGTATGTGAGGTACCTAGAATAAGCAAATTCTTAGAAACAGAAAATAAAATAGATGTTACCAGAGGCTGTGGGGATGGGAGAATGGGGAGTTAATACCTAATAGGTACAGATTCTGTTTGGAATGATGAAAAAGTTTTGGAGATATATGGTGGTGATTGCTACATAACAATGTGAATGTACTCAATCTTAGTAAATTGTATACTTAAATTAGTTAAAATGGTAAATTTTATGTTATGTATATTTTATTACAACAAAGGTTTTTTTAAGTAAAAGTGTGCAAAAAGATGTTGCATATATAGACTAATCAATAGAAAACTGGAGTGGATATATTCTGAGAAAAAAGTTTGTATCAGATCAAGTAAAGTTACCAGGGATAAAGAGGGAATTGTATACAATCAAAAGGTCAAGTCAGCAAGAAGACACAACAAACTTAAATGTGTTTGCTTATATATAGCACATGCCAGTAGAATTTCAAACCAAATGAAACAAAAACTGATAGAACTGAAAGGCAAAATGAATAAATGCATAATTATAATTGGAGAATTCAAAACCCCTTTCTCAGTGATCAATAGAAAGTCAGTAAGTACATAGAAAAATTAAATAACACCGATAACCAACTACCATACTTTTTGAAAATACTGCCACCCAACAACAGGATATACAGTATTTTCAAATCCTATGGATCACTCACCAAAATAGGCTGTGTCTTGTATCTTCGTCAAACTATATCTTAAAACAAAACTACTATATCATAAAAAATTACCAAATCAAAATTATGAAATCATACAATTTATGTTCTCTGACCATAATGGATTTCAACAAGGACTCAATAACAGAAAGATAAAAACTCTACAAGTACTTGGAAATTAAACAACACACTTCTAAAATAGCACATGGATCAAAAAGGAAGCCACAAGGAAAATTAGAAAATATTTTGAACTGAATGAAAATGAAAGTCCAAATAAATAAAAGTTTGTGGGATGTAACTAAGGCAGTGCTTAGTGGTAAATTTACACCTTTAAACGGTTATGTGAGTAAAGAAGAAAGATCTCAAATAAATGATCTACATTTTCACCTCAACAACTAAAAAAAAAGGCAAAGTAACTCAAACTAGAAAAAGGAAAATAATAATGAGAACTAATCAATAAAACTGAAAACAGAAAAAATACAGATCTATGAAACTCAAGATAATGCTTTGAAAACATCAATAATATTGACAAACTTCTACTAAGACACACAAGTCAATAATAGACAAGTATTTCTCTTCAACTCAGACACAGAAATCTTCAATAATATACTAGCAAATCTAAGCTAATAACATATAGAAAAAAATAGTACAACATAACCAAGTGATGTTTACACCAGGAATGAAAGGTTGGTGGAATACTGAAAATCAGTCAATGTAATCCTCCATATTAACATAATGAAAAAATCATATGATTATATCAATTGATGCAGGAAAAGATTTTGACAAAATTCAACATCCATTCATCATAAAAACATATCATGTAGGAATAGAAAGGCATGTCCTTAATCTGATAAACAGCATCCACAAAAACCTACCTTAAATATCACTTAATGGTAGGAAATTGAATGTGTTCACTCTAGTGTTGTGAATAAGGCAAACTATCTACCTCCATTACTATTCAACATCATACTAAAGCCACTTTCAGTACATTAAGGCAAAGGAAAGAAATGAAAGGCATTTCTGACCTCAGAAGGCAAGAGATCTAACTGTCCCTATTCACAGATTATAGATTTTATGAGTGAAAATGACCATGGAATCTACCAAAAAGTTCCTAGAACTAATAAATGACTTTAAGAAGGTTAGAAGGGACAAGGTTGGCACACAAATATCAGTCTTATCTCTATAGATTAGCAATGAATAATTAGAAACTGAAAATTTAAAACTATCATTTAGAATAGCACTCAAAATTAAAATATTTAAGTATACATTTAAGAAAACAAGTTCAGGCTCTCTATGCATAATTTTACAAATCACTAATGAAACAATTCAAAGAAGATCTAAGAATGAGTAAGGTATACCTTGTGTTGGAGTGAAATACTCCAAATATTTAATATGATCTTAAAATTTTCTTTGTCAACATAAGCTCAATAAAACTGCATTACAGAGTAACCTTTGTTTTTTCCACCTTCTTGCTAATGGCCTTTGTCCCCTTTGTATCCTCAGACCCTGCCCCTGTCCTTAGCTCATATAAGCTTCATGTTGACTCATTGTTTTTGGACTTTCATGACTCCGATTAATCTGTCTCATGTTAATTTGATTCTAACTCCAGCTAGAAGGACCTTGAAGGGCAGAGGAAGGTCTTCCTCCCCGATACTACCCTTGGTTTGGGAATTGGAATACAGTCTCCTTTAGGCCAGTAAGAATAAAGCTTCTTCTCTTGGTTCACCGCCACCAACTGGCAGGGGAATCAGAGTGCTGCCTGCTTCTGCTGGGCTGGTGAAAGATCAATTTCCCACTTGGCCTTCCTCAAACCGTAAGGGACAGGCCTAAAGTTTTTCTACTGGTGTTTTATTGGAATGAAGTGGGTATTTCAAATAAGTTTACTCTTATTGGGCCACCCTTTTGCCAGCCCTTAGCCTAGAGGGAAGGCTTTAATTGAAATCTTCCTTCCGTTCTTCCTTCCTTTCTTTTTCTTTCTTTATTAACTTCTTAATTTCTTTCTTTTTAACCGTGCTTTTTGGCTTCAGAGTTGGAGGTTTCTGCAGCATGCTATCTTGTTTTCACCCTTGTTTCCACCCTTCGGTCTTCCTTCACTTGTTGTTGTGTTATCCTGTCTATATTTCAGTTGTCCTAATTGTTTTTGATATAGTGATCAAAGCAATTCAATGGAACAATTCAATAAAAATTCCGTCATTTTCTACAAATGGGTTTTGAATAACCTAATATACATTTAAAAACAAAGTATATTTCAACTCTTATGCCTCACCATGTAAAAAAATTTTGAGAAAGATTATACACCTAAAAATAAAAGTTAAAATTATATAGCTTCTCAATGAAAACATGAGAATATCTTTGTGACCTGAGGTTAGGCAAACATATCTAAAGAAGACACAGAAAGCAAGAACCATAAAAGAAAAAAATTATAAAATACACTTAAGACCTTGCATCAAAATACAACTTTAAGAAAATGAACAAGCAACAGATATATGTCATAAAATACGTATCTGAAAAAAACTTATACTCAGAATATACAAAGAAGTCCTACAACTCAAGAACAGACAACAATGTAGTTTTAAAAACATAAAAAGGACTTGGATAGACATACTGCAAAAGATGATACATGAATGCCCAACACACAGATAAAAGCATATTAACATCATTAGTTTTGAGAAAATAAGATATCAAAACAATAATGAGATGCCATTTAAAATTACTAGAATGGCTAAAATAAAGAGGCTGTCAGTACCAAACTTTGGTGAGACTGGAAAACAACTGAAATTCTTATATGTTATTAGTGGGAGAGTCAAAAGTTAAAAGAAATTCAGCAGTTTGGAAGTGCCTTATAAAGTTAATTAAATACCTATCTCATAATTCAACAATTTCACTCCTGGATACTTACCGAAGAGAAATAAAATATGTCAGGATAGATACTTATATAAGAATGTTCCAGGGGCACCTGGGTGGCGCAGTCGGTTAAGCGTCCGACTTCAGCCAGGTCACAATCTTGCGGTCCGTGAGTTCGAGCCCCGCGTCGGGCTCTGGGCTGATGGCTCAGAACCTGGAGCCTGTTTCCGATTCTGTGTCTCCCTCTTTCTCTGCCCCTCCCCTGTTCATGCTCTGTCTCTCTCTGTCCCAAAAATAAATAAACGTTGAAAAAAAAATTAAAAAAAAAAAAGAATGTTCCATCAGCTTTATTCACAGTAGCAATAAAACTGGAAACCATGTAAACATTCATCAGTAGTAAAATAATGGAACTTTTGTATTATCCCAATAACAACAAAAATACACACAACATTCAAGAAACTCATAAGCATTATGCAAAAGGAAGTAAGATTGTGTATTGTGTGATTCCATTTATATGAAATCCTAGGACAGGCAGAACAAATCAGAAGAGTAGTTGCTTTTGGTGAAGACAAATCAGATGGGAAAGCATGAAAAAATATTCTGAGGTAATGAAAATGTTCTATATTTTGATAATGAGTTACCCAGGTGTCTGCCTTCTTCAAAATTTCAAGATTTGTATACTTAGACAAGGGCATTTATTGTATATACATTTTATTTCCAAAGAAAAAAGACTAAATTTTGAAATAGAAGACTTAAAAACTGCCAGGACAATGGGTTGAAAGCTCCTATTTAAACTTCTTGAGGTAAGCCTAGGGCAAAAGAAGAATATTTCACTAATTTTGACAACGGGAAAAATATCAACCTCATTCCTTCAAAAAGTGGTATGGGAAGAAAATGTGAATATATTAAAAGGGAATATATTAAAAGGAATATATTAAAAGGGAAAATGTGAAGAGAAATAGGCATTTACGTCTCAGATTTGTGGAAGATGGTCCTATCCTGAACAGGGTCCCCTAGTCTGGCAATTCTGTTGCCAATGAGATCAAAGTGCTGTCAAAGCTTAGAAAAGAACCATTGATTAGATGTGGAGGGTGGTCCAAAAAAAGACTGAAAAGTCCTGGCACATTTCCTCTGAGCCACTTTCAAATATACTTCATGTATTCATTTTCATTTGGAGATAGAAAAGCCATATGCTGCTCATGGTCTCTGTCAAAAATCCTCTCTTTAGCGCACTAAATAACAATGAAATAAGAAAAGGACTTTTACTTAAACCTGCAGTTTTTTGATTAGATAAAAGAATTTCCTACATCTAAAAGCTGTTGAATACTTCTTTGGGATAATAAAAAATTCATTGGAATCTCCATTGTCACAAATAGGGTAATTATCTAGTTGCGATGCTATCTTATGCTTTGGGATAGGCTAGACAATCTCCTGAAGGACATTTGAGCACTGAAATTCTCAAGCACTGAAGTTTTTATGTTTCTGATGCTCATAAATATTTGTTGTGATACCCAGAATTTCAACTTCTCCCCAAGATACAATTCAGCAGAATTTTTTGTACTTTGGAGCATAAGTGCAAAGATTCATTGGCAGAGTGTCACTTAAGACCAAATAGCACACTATGAAGGCCATGGCATAATATTTCAAGGACTAGTCTATTTTATGATATTACTTTTAGCTGTTCTGGTTATACACATTTCCCCTTAGTCCAAATCAAGTACTGAATTTTGAGTAGATATTTGAAATAACTATCAAAATGTGGTACATGGAGCAGTTTTACTCTCTAAAGGTACAACTAGTGAATTTTACCCTCTGAATGTTCTACTAGAGAGTTGAAGATAAGTGGGGGCTGTCCCTGGAGGTTTTTTGTTTGTTATGTTTTGCATTTTTTTGTTCTTACATAGAACTAGAGCTTATTAATGATAATAATACTGCATTAGATGATACTGAAATCAACTTTCTATCATATTCCCATTAAAAGTGACAGTTCTAATCAATTCTTTATTTTTATGAAACATGCAGTTTTTATAAGGATGAGCTTAACTGGAATCATTATAACACTGCTAATAATCATAATGGCAACTGCCATAACTTCTTATAATTGTTACATTATAGCTAACATGCTGAACCACATTCATCTGATATATCATGAGTAATAAAAATTAAATGGTAGGTATAGCCATTATTATTATTATTATTATTATTATTATTATTTATTTTGCATTTGGGAGAATCTATTCTGCAATATACAAAGTTTATTAGAATTTTGGCTTCCAGTGGCAATGTACTATGCCAGGGGCTTAAAATGCTATCATCTCAAGAATGTTCAAAAATGTAAATTCTAGAACATTCTTAAAAATAATATTTTATTTTTTAATATATGAAAGAAAACTTTTTGTAATAGAGCATTTTTGCTTAGAAGGATCTAAATTAGAGCAGCAGATTTCATGTCAAGATTGTAGTCTGGCCCACAGCCTAAGACTTTGCTTCAGAAAGTGCTGGAGGGAGTGAGAGAAAGACGTGAAAACCAGGCTTCACTAAGTCCTAAAACTGACAATCCCTTCACCTGCCAGGAGCTTCAATTTCTCCCTAGGGTGACTTTGGTTTTCAGCATGAATAAAAGCAGAGTGCCTCTTGTCAGTAATAGAAGAACACTGTTTACAGGATTTCTTCCACTTCTTATTTATTTTGTTTTGAACGCCAGAAGATGAGTTAAGTTGTGTATTATTCTGTGTTTTAGGCATGAAAGTAGCTACAAGAGGAAACTACTAATATAAGTTCTTTCCTATGCAGAAAACCCAGAATTCTATTAATCTACATTTAAATTAGTGATAGGATAGTCAACGGATGATAATTCTTTAAATGACTGCAAGTAGCTAAACTTTTTTCAAGTTGTAATGCATGTAAATGTATAATAATTATGGCAGTGACACAAGGTAAATACAGTAGGAATAACATAATAAACTATGTTATAATCACCTCAAAGTTCTAACTAGAATAAGAATGATGGAATGTAAAACCTAAATTTACTCTTGCAGCTTTAACTTTGTAGGACAGAACTCTGAGCTCTCACCCAAAGGGTAAACCCACCTGATGTGAGGTGCTTTCAATTAGATCTAGTCACAGAGTGTGTCACTACCAAAGAGGGTCTCTGCAAAAAAAAAAAAAAAAAAAAGGAAAAAAGCTTCCTCAGAGCTTATCATCTACCATTGTTCTTCTGAAGAGGCCTTGAACATAGTCCAAACTTTCTCCTCTGGACAAAAACAAGGCATATTGTGTTTGGGAAAACAGCATGGTCTTAACATGAGTTTCAACTCCATTCAGCACTCATTGAGTACTATTCTCTGTCAGGCACAAGGCCAAAATCTGGGTCCCAAATATGAATATGGCATAATTCTTGGGCTTAAAAATTTCAGTCAATTATGGGAGACAAAATCTTTAGCACTAACTTTAAAGTAAAGTGGTGATCATGTTTGAAGAAAGCAAAAATGCATATTTATGGTATCCCAAATGACCTCATCAGCCATCATTCATTTAAAGCCTTTCTCCTTTGTTGTATTGTTTTTATGTTAATGGAAGGATTTGTGAGGCTCTGCTAGAGAAAAAAATATTAAAGGCATACTTACACAAAGCTAGCAACATCTCCTGTGCCAATAACAAATCTAGGTAATTTTAGTTCCTGATCAATTATGCAAAAGGAAATTGATAGAAAACAGTATGAAGCATATGTGAATAATACAAAGTAACTCCAGGAGATGGTAATGGAGCAGATTATTCAGACTTCAAATGGAACTGTTCGCAAAGATGGCTCTGGTCTCTTGCCATTTCCTTTAGAGCTAGAAAGAACATGATGATTTTAAGAATTGGAAGAATAAATTGCTTGTATATAGATTTCTTCTTTTCATCCTCAGATTGGATGAAAGGAAAACTATGCCAACTGAAAGCAGGTTTTAGAATCTCAGACTTCCTGTTATCTTTAATCTGATTTTATCATGTGTGACTTTCACTAACCACTATTCTTCCAAACACTTAATTCAGGCAGTTTCTCTGGGCCCTTATTCTGAAATCTAATATGACCTTTATTTTTCATTTTTTAACAAATTCACTTATCAGGAGTGTTCCTAAATTAAGCATACCAAGAATGGAATTCCACAGAAAAGACATTCTGGATTTCTGAACGGGCACCAGGAGAATGTCATTTGAAATAATTGTAAAATTTCCTACAATAAATCTATCTTGTAGATCAGAGTATGAAGACGCCTTTTGCTGGTTTTTGTTACAACTGTGACTTGACACAGACCTTTATTCCCTCTGAGGACTCAGGGTTGCTGATCAAGTTAGGAGTTTAAATGTATAAATATCCTGACAGAAGACAAAAGTCACTCTTCATATTACCTGGATGATGGACTCTAAATTCAACTTTATTTGGAAACAGAATTTTTGCAGATGTTATAAGATGACATCATACAGGATTAGAGTGGACCCTAAATGCAATGATTAGTGCCCTTATACAATAGAGGACACAGAAATTTACAAAGAGGAACACCGCGTGAAGACTGAAGCAGAGATAGGAGGGATATTTCTACAAGCCAGAACAAATGCTGAGGATTCCCAGCAACCACCAGAAGCTGGTAGAAAGGCCAGGAACAGATTCTCCCTCAGAGGCTTCAGAGAGAACCAATCCTACTGACACATTAATTTTAGACTTCTGGCCTCCAGAGCTGTGAAAGAAGAAATTTATGTTGTTTTAAGTCACCCAGCTTGTAGCATTTTGTTATATCAGCCCTACAAAACTAATACGGTTCCCAATTATTTTTATAACCCAAATCCCCCACACCTCATTAACATCTGGGTAGGTAAAGAGTCACACATGTAGTTGGGACTTGCTCATACATTCTGAAGCAAGATACCCAAGCCCTTTGAAAGCACTTCTTTCTCCTCAAAATTAAAGCCCCGTTGTTGTGAGTATCTCCAGGGAGAGTTTCTCAGGGATGCACAAGTAAGTCTGCTCCTAGTAGATCTCTCCATGGCCTGTGTGGATATCACCCTCTGCCTGGTATGGTCACTGAAAAACTAAAGAACACAAGATGCCAAATTCTCAGGGGGTCTGTGATACAGGAGGAAGGTGAGCCTTTTAAAAACTTCTGTGTTGCATTGAAATAAAGGGGTCCTAGCATATTAGAGTTTAGTAGACCAGCTTTTAAAAAGTTTAATTATGCCTTTCTATCTCCCTAGAAACTAGGCAAGTGTTATGAAGAAAATGAAGAAATTCAAGTAATAACCATCACAATGAACCTATCACTGCCTGTCCATCAGTTAAGGAACTGAACCAGGTCAGCACATCATTCTTCTCTTGAGATGAGCTCCCTTAGATTTTTCATCTCCCAGCAAATGGACCTGGGTCAGTCCATCTGCCAGCTCAGGCCTGTCTGGATTCTAAAGGTGGATAAAAGGAGATGAAATTCCCACTGCATATTTGGGTGATGCTAGAGTAAATTAAAATTTTCCTTTTCTCAAAAGCAAATGTTTTCTGGAACTCTATTTCCATGTTTTCTCTCATGAGCTTCCATAGAGGTTCTGATATAATATTGTGACAGTTTTTTTGTACATGCCCTTCTCTCCCTTCTAAAAAGTAAAAAGCTGAGCAAACAGAGAAGAAAGTAGGTCTGTTCTAAAAAAAGAAAAAGCAGCAGCCATTATTATAAAATCAAATATTACCCCAGCTACAAGCCCAGGCACTAACATTCGCTCACATCAGCTGTTCCTCTGCTCCTCCACAGCAAGCATGAGAACTATTGTTACTGACCAGGAAACATTTCCTGTGTAATCAACATTTCTTGCTGATTTGTTCTCTTACTGGGTGGTACTAGACATGGTGGAAAAGATGCTAAAGAAATCACAGTTCTGTTTTGATTAAGTACTTCGTAATTTTAACAAACCCTCTCAGCATTATAGCAGTTGGGAAGAATGGGCCGTATGTAGTCATGGTGGGCAACTGTGGGATAAGCCTCAAGGCTTACATGTGCTCTGGAGGAAGTTCCAAGGCTTTGATCCTTCTTTTCAGTTCCTACAATATTTTTTTAAGGCTTATTTATTTTTGAGAGACAGAGACAGAGAGATAGAGATGGACAGAGAGAGAGAGAGAGAGAGAGAGAATGAGCAGGGAAGAGGCAGAGACGGATGCAGACACAGATTCTGAAGGAGGCTCCAAGTTCTGAGCTGTCAGCACAGAGCCCAATGTGGTGCTTGAACTCATGAACTGCGAGATCATGACCTGAACTGAAGTTGGACACTTAACTGACTGAGCCATCCAGGTGCCCCAGTTCCTACAATATCTGATTCTGACCCTCTCTCATCTTAACTCCAAACTCTAAGCTCTCTATAATAATGACCACCTTTGTACTTGGTGTAGTTCTCTGCAGGGTTTGAATCTCATTTCTCCCTAATGGGCCCACGGAGTTCTTCTAAAAGTTAATGGCACAAAGACTCTTCTTGTCCACACTTGAAAACAAAGTTTGCTTGAAAGGTTTTGGTACATACCTTTCATTTCTACCTTTATGCCCATTCCTCATCTTGTTTTTTCCCCCCATTTCTGTATGCCTGAATTCTCATTTTCTTTCTAACCCCTTGAACTCATTGAGAAGAATTGCCTGACTGTTTTTCTTTTTTCTTTTTCTTTTTTGCCAGTACAGACTGTCTTTCATAGTTCTGGTGGCTCCATAAACTACAGCCAAGAGACAATGGAATACACAACCTTTAGGCTTACCCATGGTTTCTAAGACCCAGGTTCCTCTTAAGTGGGAGGTGGAGGAATACCAGGAGAAATGGTGCTTTGGAAGTGAGAAGAGGACATTTTTATAATTTATTGTTTCCTATAGATTTAGATTTGCCATTTACTAGGTCTTGCTGATTGGCTAGGCAAACACAAATGTAGGGAATAAAGGTCTGCATATTTAATTGTACCTTGTTTGCTGGCCAAACACTGGCTTCTCTTATGTTTGGGGATCTGATGGCTCAACCCAGGGACATAATTACTCTCACTGAAGCAAAGTAAATGATGACAATTAGACAATTACTCTAATCATCACAACTATTTCCATGATTATATTTGCTTACTAAGAACTGCCTAAAGAGAGTAGTTTATTAAAACAGGAGCATAAATGATGAAAGGTAGGTAGGATCAAAGCAAAGGTTGGCTTTCTATTGAAATGTGCCTGGTGTATAAACCAAAATATATGATTCATCTTCCACTTTGTTGAGCAAGGGTGGTTGATTTTATTATAGCACTATAGAAGTCATCACATATCAGTGGATCAGATTTTTTTTTTTTTTTGTCCTTTGTCTTCCAGGTTCTGCTTCCTTTATGGCCAATGCTGAACATGAGCTTAATGTTGGACATTAGCCTTGGAAAATACAATGGGAAAAGACTTAATTCAAATGACCCAGATTCTGTAATAACTCTCTACAGTGACTCTGTACTGGGTCAACTTAGCTACGCTAAAACATGTTTTTAGAACTTCTCTACTTGCTTCTGGTTTTGCATGGCCCTCAGGAGATATTATGCACAAGACCTGGAAGATGTAAATAAGGTAGTTCCGAGAATTAGTGCAGGACATCAGGCAATTTGGCTCATGCAAAACTGCATGTGCACCTACATGACGACCCCATTTTCTCCTGCATATACATGGCATTGAGTTTGGATGTAGTAAGAGACAGACATGAGTTCCAGCTTGTCATCTTAAGGTCGATTTGCCGTTCTGTGTCTTCTTCCAGCCTTTCAGGTTGCAGTTATCTTTGTTCTCATCCACATCCAGTTTTCCAGATGCTCATCTGGATGACCTATAGTGACTTGAGGCTCAACATTAGACACAGAAACAATGGCTTATATAGGCTGCTCCAACAGCTCCAAAAATTGTATCGCATCCAACCCTAAAATAAATTCTTCATTCTAAATCATTCATAGCAGTTCTGCTCCTATAATATAACCCTGATTTGTATACTAATTAGGTAAACTTAGGTATGATTTAATTTTTTAAATAAGGATACATACTTGATTTGTATTCATCCCAATTCCTTTGTGAGAAAAGAGAAAACTCACATGAAAAAATTTTAGAGTATATAGCATACAGATGGAAGATATTGTATGTGTGTGTGAACAGACACACGTGAGCCCACTTCTACATACTAATTGGTGTATTGTCAGTGAGTTTTGCTTTATCTAGGAATAGAATAATTATTGCTTTAATTGAAGATTTTAACGGCTCAAAGTAATATTAAAACTTCCAAACAAACTCCATGAACAATTTCCTTGACACATGCAAATAATATTGAAGAAAATTTAAGAAGATAGTGAAAAGTCATGGGGGTGTCTGGAAATGCAAAATATTATTCAATTGGAGGATGTTTTTCTTCTTATATTAAATTTGACTCTTTAAACCAATTACATTCAGGTTTTGATTTCTGATGTTAAAAGACAGCTATTCTTAAGTGATGAGTCACTAAATCCTATTCCTGCAACCAATATTACACTATAAGTTAACTAACTAGAATTTAAATAAAAACTTGGGGGGGGGGAGAGCACTCATTCTTCCTGAGTTTTTATTCCAGTATTTTCTGCAAGTCAATCAAAATCCACAGCTTGTCCAATCTCTCATTTGTACTGAATAAAGGAAATAAGTAAGATCTTTGTACTTGTTACAAGTTAGGATAACCATATAGAGAAGGTCCTCTCTGTAAGACACATGATTTATAATATGTAATGTTTGTTGAATGAATGAATGAATGAATGAGATCATAGTCTGTATGTATTGGTCCCTTTTTACGTTGTAGAAGAAGCACCTAACTTCTGTTAAGTTTCTGCCTCATTTTCTAGGTAGAAACTGCCTCTTTTCACAGACTTACTTTAGTTAACCTGGGTTTAGGGTAAAGAAGAAAGACAACTGTGCCAAGTGGTGCTCTGGTTAACAAAATAGGACATAAAGCTAAGAGAAGCTGGTAATAGCAACGTATTTTCTTTATGTTTTATCCTTTATGTAATTAATTATGCCTATTAAGATTCATCAATGGCTTTTATTTGCTAATATAAAATACTGAGATAAGAGGCTAGGCTATACAACCTTGTGCATCTGATGAGGATGCACAGAATCTGCAGCTGTCAGCACAGAGCCCGATGCAGGGCTCGAACTCACAAATACGAGATCATGACCTAAGACGAAGTCGGACTGAGCCACCCAGGCCCCCCAAGAATTTTCACTTTAAATTCATAGTCTGTGCACCTGTTATGATACCAAAATGATTGTGATGGATGAAAGGCAGTAAAATTAAGTTGAAATACCCATTTATCCCAAGAATTTTATGTAATGACATGTCATTTAAAAACTATTTTTAAAACTAAGTACTTCAACTATTTAAGTGCTTTATTTTCATATAAAAACTTGAAACCCTGGGGTGCCTGGGTGGCTCAGTTGCTTAAGCGTCCGACTTCAGCTCAGGTCATAATCTCACGGTTCACGAGTTCAAGCCCCACATTGGGCTCTGTGCTGACAGCTCAGGGCCTGGAGCTTGCTTCAGATTCTGTGTCTCCCTCTCTCTCTGCTCCTCCCTTGCTCACACTTTGTCTCTCTCTCTCAAAAACAAATAAACATTAAAAAAATTAAAAAAAACCACAAAACCTTAAAACCCTGGTCAGCTTTTCAAATAAGAATGACTGGAATTAAAAAACACAAAGTTTTGTCTTAATGACAAAAGTGTTGTGATAAACCCTTTTATTTGCATGTTGATGTTTTGTATTTCCATAGCAGATATAAGACCAAGATTATGGGAATTTCATGGTCATCAGGATTGCATTTATAGCCTGTCAAGCAGCCATAATGTCCCCTTTCACCTGTTATAATGAAAAGATTACTCCAATGAGTATTTGCACTGAATGACAGATATAATGAAAGGTCTTCAATTTTAGGTCCTTCATAGGGGCAAGGAAGTCAATTGTGTAATGAAAACACTCTTCAGAGCAGGTCAGGTGCTCAAAGATCATATCATTTAGTGTAATTGATTTAAAATATCTCATTTTAAGAGGCAATGGCCAGAAATAGGGACTAACTGAGCAGAAAAGAAAGATTTCACGTACAGGGAAGCTGGATGTTTAGAGTCTATCTGACCCAAGCCGTTGTTTTAGGAGAGCAGGAAGGCCAAAAAGGAGGTGGTTAAGATACCCTACTACTATGTTATCTGGTAGTTAATAACTCCACAATATGACTATTCAAATTAGTACCACAGTACTTTCATCCCCAGGTGAATTGGGTTCCTGAAAAATTTTTGTGGGAGACATAGACTTCATGGTTAAGAAGCTTAAGATCTTATTTTAAAAGTATGATTAAAATAAGCCAAAGTCATAATGGCAGTTTTAAAACAGTCCCAAATTCATAGAGAGGGAGGGTCCATCTATGTCCTCTTCCCCTAATTTGGGAGAATTTGCTACTACAGGGAAATGATATTAAGTGACTTCTGAGGCTAGGTCACAAAAGGAAATACAGATATTTATTGTGTTGCTCACTGGAGTGCTTGTACGAGAGCCCTGAGGCTGCCATGCTCTGAGGAGAACTAACAGCCCATATGCGAAACCATAGGGACAAGACCTGAGAGAGGCCTGGCAGGCTGCCAGCTGCCCCAGCTCCCTGCTCTTCCAGCTCCAGCCGCCAGCCAAATGCACCTTCCTGAAGACACCATGGAAGAACTGTTCTGCACATCCTATGAGAATTCCTGACCCACAGAAATGGTGAGAGATGACACAATGATTGCTGTATTAAGCCATTAAGTTTTGAGTTAATTTTTTGCACAGTAACAGAATCAGAACAAAATCTGGAATCCTGAAGTGGACTGAATCTGTATCACAAACCTAAAATGGATTGGAGTTATGGAATGAATAAGTCACAGGGATAAAAGGCAGAGCACAGGAATATAGTCATTGGTATTGGAATAGCTTTGCATGGTGGCAGACGGTAGCTACACCTGTGATGAGCATAACATGTAGGAAAGTTGAATCACTATGTTGTACACCCAAAACTAATGTAACATTGTGCCTCAACTACCCTTAAAATTGTTTTCAAATTATTTTCGTTAACATGAAAGAGTTCCAATACACACACACAAAATAAAAATAAAACAGCTGACATTGGCTTTGGCTTAAGTAATGGGCAGAGGATGAGGAGACTTGAGATTGTAAACATGGAAGTTGGACAGCCCTCAAGGAGGTTGTTCATGAGGGCTGAACGGGAATTGAGAAAATTGTTTTTTGAAGCTGGAGGAAAAGAGATTCATTTCATGAAATGGTAGAATGCTTAATAGCTCTTAATTGTGGTAATACTGAAAACAGAAAATGTACCTTATGAACTGATGGAACTGGCTAAGGTTTGGGGGCAAAACACTGGAAGTACAAGCTCTTTTAACAACGTATGGTTGGTCAGAGGCATAGACATATGAAATACAAAAGGGAACTGTTTGATTTTCTAGTAAAATTTGGAGAAAACATAAAGGATCCAGGGTTTGCTGGGCTCTACAATAAGGTCATTTCATATTCCCAGTTTCTTCAAATCGCAAAAATAACAAAATAAAATAAAATAAAATAAAATAAAATAAAATAAAATAAAATAAAATAATATAATTCTAATTAAGAAATGGCTTCAGGGCAAAGACCAAATCCAGGGTGGGCCTGTAAGATTCCTTGTTAAGACCTCAGAAAAACATAACTTCGTGCTGCATAGATCCTTTCAAACAGACAAAAAAAAAAAAAAAAAAAAAAGACTTCTGAATATTTTAAGAGCATGCCTGGCAGATACCCCACCCCCTCCCTCCTGTTAAACAATAGGTCCCCATGAATCTTAGGAGCATTTCCCATAAAAGCTGCAAAGGGAACACAAGGTAAAAGGTTATCTCAAAAAGATTTGTGGGTTTGATCTCTGTCTAATGAGATCGATAATCAATTGATACACAGAAAGCCCGTATCATTTTTAAAGTAATTGTATCAGTGCGGACAGAATAGAACAAAGACAATTCAAAATAGTAATTGGATCTCTGCATCCCTACAGGCAGGAGAGAGTCTGAGAAAATGCCTCAGTTGCATACACAGTCTCCTTTCTTTATGGGAAAGGAAGGATAACTTAGTGATGGAACCATGATCCCACAAGATGGAAGAACCCTGGAGACTAAATCCAGTGAGAACTGGCTCCTAATCAAGGAACCGGAAACATGTGCCTGCAACTGAAACATTGCAGTGTTTCAGATGGTAGCTACACTTGTGGTGACCATAGCACAACATAGAGACTTGTTAAATTACTTTGTTGTACATCTGAAATTAATGTATGTAACACTGTGTATCAACTATACTTCAATTAGAAAAAAATTGGGCTATATATCAGTAACCTTTGTGCCTCCCATTTCCACCACCATCTCTTTTGAATGGTTGTTCCCCTTCCCCTTTTGAATAGGTGTATGCCTATCCTATGCCTACCCCGCCATTGTATATTGAGTGCATGGAAGGCAAATATTTTTTAATCTTAATTTGCACATCTTAAAATGGAGACGGATGATGCTTGAGGAGATGTGATCCAAGGAAACTAGCCCAGGGAACCTCATGCCCATCTGTAATGAGTTGCTGGGCTTCAAGCCTGAGCCTGATGCTATAATGAGATCAAATTTGTGGGAACTATTAGGAGAAAGTGACTATAGTTTGAATGTGGGATTAATGCAAATAATTTTTGGCCAAAGTACAGAAGTAGAGATTTTAAAATATGATCCCATATTATTTAACACTGCTCCCACCGAGAAATGGGATCTATAATCCTTCCCTTTAAATCTTGGAAGCGGTGTGATAGGAAAGAAGTAATGTTATGTAACTACCATTGCTAGATCATAGAAGGCTTCTGCTTGTTCACCAGTACTTTCACACCGGATCCTGGGGCTACCATGTGAGCAGTCCAACTGCCCTGAGCTTACCAAAGCTGTGAGGAAGCTTCAATTAACTCACACAACCAGACAACATGGAGAAGGTCTGGGACCACACTGCTGATGGAGAGAGGCCTTGCCAAGTCTCTAGATGTTCTAACTCTCCACCGTTCCATTTCCAACCTTGGTCTGACAGCTACTACACGAGAGACCCTGTACTGGCATCCAGTCCAGTTTCTCCCAAAGTTCTAAACCCAGAGACCATGAGAGATGATGATGACATGATTGCTGATGTTTCAAACCACAAAGTCTTGGGATGATTTGTTGCATGGCAATAAATACAGTCACAGATCAAATAATGTCCATTTATTTCTTGCCTACTAAAGCACAGTATAACAGCCCATTAAGTGACTATCAATTACATAATATATATTTTAAATTAGAAATGCTAACTTTAGGGGCGTCTGGGTGGCTCAGTCGGTTGAATGTCTGACTTTGGCTCAGGTCATGATCTCGCAGTTGGTGAGTCTGAGCCCCGGGTCAGGCTCTGTGCTGACAGCTTGGAGCCTGGAGCCTGCTTCAGATTCTGTGTCTCCCTCTCTCTCTGCCCCTCCCATGCTCATGCTCTGTCTCTCTCTGTCTCACAATAATAAATAAATGTTAATAAAAAAATTTAAAAAAAATAAATGCTAACTTTATCTAATTATTTTTCATTTATCATTGCTCACTGAAACTTTATGTGATTTCCCCCTACTGTGTTTTCATGAGATGCTGTAAGTTCTTTTCATACCTCTGTAGAAATATTCAGACCATAGATATTTTTAAATGCATGTAATTCTTCATGAAAACAGTGAATTTCTTTCTGACCTCTTCATTTGAATATGTTAATATCTGACTCAGTTTCCAGGTCTTAGAGATAGTAATTTGGAGGTTTTTAATGGAAAAGACATTAAAATATTTACCAGTGGTATCCCAACAGCAGTGCCCTGAGTTTTAATTACACTAGAACTGAAATCCTGAGAAGTGAAAAATAGTCATACAGAAGTGGTTTTGCTTGTCTGTTTGTTTGCAAAATTTCCAGTTTATCGATTGTGAAGACTAGGATCCCCAAACCTCAATAGTTCCAAATGGCCCCTATCTCTCCATCCTCCTCCCTAGAACAAAAGATATCAGACAGGTGTCTCAGAGCCTGAAGAGATAAAGGAGATACAGCTCTGGAGAGGTTCTGGAAAGAGTGGCCACGATCTCCCTGGGGAAGTGGGATATATATGCTTCTAGGCTACAATGGTGTGGTAACCGTATTTCCTAAAACATACCTACCTCATTTTTAAATGGAGTGATAGATAGGAGCAGTGATGTTGGTCTGTGTCCCTGAGGGACAAATGGGATGAGGCAAGAGAGAAGCATTCCTGATGGCATTGCTTTAGCAAGAGCTGCAAAGACTCGGTGTACTGAATTTAACGGAAAAGTGGAGGGGGTGTGTAGCCCACAAAATGAGTGTAAGGGTGACATTTGTGAGGTTAGTCTGAGGCAGCAGGAAGAAGGAGGATTTCCAGAACCCTTCCCACCTTAGTTGTTTACCCTTGGGCAGAAAGGGTATCTGGAGTGGGATGAGAGTGAAGCAGGGCCCTTGAATTCTACCAGAGAATCTAAATATTACTTGAAGAAGAGGAAGATAAGGAGAGAAGGAGGAAGAAAAAAAAAGTTGTGAAAGAAGGTTTATTTATAATCCCTTGACTTTCTTGCTAGTTTAGAAAACTCTATGACACTAACACATAGAAAAACTTAGTTTTTTCTTCTTCTTCTATTTTTTAAAATTTATGTATTTATTTTGAGAGAGGGGGGAACACGCAGAGAGAGGGAGAGACAGAATCCCAAGCAGGTTCTGCACCATCAGTGCAGAGTCCCACACTGGGCTCAAACTCACGGACCGTGAGATCATGGCCTGAACTGAAATCAAGACTCAGACGTTTTACCAACTGAGCCACCCAGATACCACCCCCCCCACCCAGTCTTCTTCTTTTCTTAATTAAACTTACAGAATAGACAGAAAGTCCATGGAAAAAACAACAAAGGGAAAAGCGTGGGAAACATTCGTCCAGATCATGGGTCCTTTAACATCAAAATTCACAGCTGTCTCTTACCAACCTGACTGTAAGCTAGTGAGGATACTTGCCTTCCTGTTTGACTGGTAGTTCTCTCCATTTTTTTCTACTATCATTCTACTGTGCCTTAGATGTATATAGCAGGTTATGTCCACAGAGCACAAAATATTATACAAGTCATCTCATTCATCTTCAATCTCTGGAATTTTATACCCATGTGAAAATTTCCTAGCCAGATCCTATAAATTCAAAGATGTACATCTGGGTTAATTTATCCAAGGGGCTTTTAGATGATGAGAACCATCAGGAGCTATTTTTAGAATAGAGGGAATGCAGCATTTTTAAAAATACAGATTCCATCGACTTGAGTCCTCTGAGTTGCTAAAAGCAGCCTTTGGAGCAGAAGTCATCAGCAGGAACTCGATAATCCCTGAATTGGAAAGGCCACACAGTGGCATGGGAACTGACATTCTCTCTTGGGAGTCAGTAAGTGAGGTAGATGGCTCCCAAGTTAAAGGCATATTCTACCTTATTTTTCTGCACTGATGGTACAAAGAGGTGGGTATATCACTTTAAGATGGCCTCTAAAGCTACCTATATACTGTAATCAGATTTCAATTAGCAAGAAGGAAGCTAGATAAGTTGGAAAGAGTTTGGACTCTCAAGAGAATCTAGGCTTTAACTCTTACCAGTTTTTTTTTTTTTTTTAAGTAAAGAAGTAGGAAAGCATGCATCTTGGTATTGCTAGAAGACAGAATGAATTTGGAGAGGATGAATGGCAGATGAAGATGGAAAGACAGGCAGTAGCCAGGCCGTGTAAGACACGGTGAAAATTCTGAATTTTATTCTGAAAGTAAGGGAAGTTAGTGAAGAGGTCATAGCCAAGAAATTCTGGTCTACCCCTTGGGAACAGCGACTATAGTAATCCTGAAAAATCATGAAAAGACACCCCTGCCCAACTGCACGTATATCCATATACTTCTCCTTGCCAAAACACACACAAAAATTCTGCCTCTCTCTATAAGTCTTTTTTTTTTAATTAAGTAGGTTCTTTTCATAAAATTTTTCTCCATTAATGTGGTTTACAATTCCTTAATTTTCCCTATTTTCCTTCTTTGAAAACAAGATAACCATTGGGCCTTGGCATACATATTGGCTCTCTATGCTATGGGCCAACTGTCACCAACCTCTCCTTGGAGACACTCACTGCCTGGTGGAGCCTGGTGCCCTGCCACCACCTGTGTCCCTGTCACCCAGGGTCCAGCTATATGATTAGACCACAGTCTTCAATGAGTAACATATTCCTTTCTTGGTCACACTTATGGAGTTTCTGAAGGGCAGTAGAGATAACTGTCAGGCACACATGACCTCCGTGTAGACAAGGGAACTGAAGAAATTTATCACTACTCCACTAAGATGCCCCCATTAAGAGCAGTTAACCTGGACTCAGAGTGTTGAATTGAAATCTGTAGAACTTTTGCCAAGAGTTGTGACCTAGGGGGGCTAAACCTATCTAGATGCTTCCTATCTATTGCTTCAGTTTTACGGGACTGAAGGATTGCTGTTTCTTGTTAGGAAGTTCATTTCACTCCCTATTACTGCCAGCTTCACACTCAAAGCGCTGAGAATTTCAAGTGGTGTATATTCAAACAGACCAGTGCCCTTACATCATTTCTGTATTCACTTCTTAAAATTCTTCCATAATGCTATTGGTTGTTTTTAACTAAATTCACATGGTTCAAGGAAACTGCCCAGACCTGTGGAAGTCACATACCAGAAAGTGAGATTTCTTATACAACCTAACCAGTGCAACCTTAAACAAATTTATAGACAAACTTAAGAAGTAAGGAGTACAGCACCATTCTTGTGGAAAATAGAAGGCATTCATTTTCACAATTGGCCTTTTGATGCCAATGCACCACCATCCAAACAGATTGTTGATTACTGGTTAAGTCTTGTGAAAAAAAAATTTGTTTTGTAGAAAACCTGGTTGTTATGTAAGTTACTACTGAGTTGTAGGTCTTGGCAGAGTTCCAGTGCTTGTCTTTCTAACACTAACTGAAGGTGGAATGAAACATGAAAATGCAGTACAGTTCATAAGACAGAAGTGGTGTGGAGCTTTTCAATAGCAAGCAACTTTTGTATTTTGAGAAGTATTGTCTTAAAATGTGGATGTGTTTCCAAATTCCAGTGGCTAGAGAAACTGTTGTTGTATTCATTAAAACTGGAATTCCTGATGCTATTGTCCTAGAAGTGGAATTTGAGACCAGACCTAATTGGTTGTTGTGTTAGCAAACGTGGTGGCTTGGTGAGTGTAATGAAGTGTCCACAGGAGTACTGAAAAGCCCAGTTTTACCAGGTCACAAGCTTGACATAACTATCATTTCTATGTCTCAGTTATAGTCCACCTATTTGGTTACTTACCAAAAGATGCTTACTGTTTAGCATTTGAAATATACTTATCATTTGTACCAGTTGAATATGCCTTTCCTTAAACAAACAAACAAACAAACAAACAAACTTAAAAAAAAAAAAAGATTTGTTAGGTTGAACCCACAGCACTGAGGCAAGACACTTCTGATTACCCAAAGCCCTGTGACATGTGGGAGCTAATTTGGCAGATGGGAAGGGTCACTATTCCTGGCCCGTGTGAGTGGCACATACTATTCCCTGCAATCCTTTCAGTTGATTCTTTCCCCACTCTCAGGTAACTTCCTTACATGCATAGTTTCATCAAGGCTCAGCTGAAAAAGTGATGGCAATATTACGAAGATTTTTGAAGTTCCTTGTGTTGCTCCCTCCTGCGAACTGTAGCTTTTTCGGTTTCCTGGACTCCCAGTCTCATTCCAATTCCATCAGGCTCTATGCTGGTTCCTTCTTGTAGTGCTATGATTGGGAAACTGTCTCAAGACAGTAAACTGGAGCATTTATAGGGCTAACCTATTGTCTCTGATATGGTAAGGTTATTTCCAGGCCTAGTAGAAACTCTTAGTTTTTGGGTTCCCTTTGTCCCCTTAAAATCCTTAACTACTAAAGTTTTTGCATTTCTTTGCAATTCCAAGAAAGTTCTGTAAGAAGTGTGCTTGGGCAAATAGAGATGGTCAGGGCACAGTTCACAGAAAATAGCTGGAGGCCTAAAATGACTTCTATTGTATCACAAAAGCTATGTCTTGTCTTTCTTTTTCTGGGGACACCTAACTTTCTGTGTACACTTTCAGATCCATCTCCTTAGTAAATAGCAACTTTGTCTTTCTGATTGCTGAGGCCAAAGCCTTACCATCATCTTTGACCACTTTTCCCACACTTCTAGCAAATTCAGGCAGTCGCACTATCTTCACCTACTTCCCTGCTATCCAAGTCATTATCATCTCTCACCTGCATTACTTCAAGAACCTCTAGTGATCTCTCTGTGCACACTCCTCTTTACACTCTTCACATACTTCCGAGTTGTTAATTTCAAAACGTGAACTGGATTGTGTCACTCCTCTGCCTAAAATGCTACAGTGTCTCCCATCTCACTCATATTAGGATAAAAGTCTTTACTTTGATCTTCAACAGACTATATGACCTAATGTTACACAGGTTACAACTTTTCCTTTCTCTCTACTCCATCTACAATGGCCTCCTTATTGTCTTCAAACATGGAAAGCACATTCCTGCCTTCAGATCGTTGGCCACTGTGACTTTCTCTTCCTTCTGCCTGGAACACTCTGAAATGGCTGGTTCATTCCATTATTTCCTTCAGGTCTCAGGTCAAGTAGCACATTATCAGAGCATCTTCCTGGCCAACTTCCTGCTTCTTGCACTGGATATTTCCAAGAGAGCAGGGATGTTATTTGCAGATACATTCCTAGTACTGGTACACAGTAGATAATCAATAGGTATTTGTTTAGTGAATACATGAGTGAAACGCTATAGTTATGGGACATTTCTGACCTATGACATTAAACAATGCAGCTGCTACCAAGTGCGTCTTGATTACCAGGTAGCTTTTCAGGTTGGATGTAGCAGTATTCTTCTGAGGGTTTCTCAAGTATTCTTGAAAGGTATCAGTTAGTTAAGTCTTACGTGTTTTGTTTATGTCTTCCATTGTTTTTTGGTGTATCAAATGATATAAAACAAATCATCATATAGAAGGACTTTGTTTCAAGGAAAGGAAAAGCTTCTTCCAACTGAATAAGGTTTGACCTTTAAGTTTCCAAGGGGTAAATAAAGATATTATTTTCAACTATTTTCTAATGTTTGACCATTTTGATTAGGGCAAAATGGTCCTATTCCATGAAAGTATTCTCTTAATGACACAAAAATCATACATTTTCCTGGTACGGTTTCAAACAGAAAAGGTTTTATTTTTTCGGTTATAGAAAACACAGTCCTGTGATCTTAATTATACTTATTTTATCTCCAAAATATTCTTTCAATTTAGGTCTTATAATTTATGAAAGAATATGTGTTATTATTTTTTTGGTGCGTAAAAATCTTCTGCCTCAATTTTAGCAGTAGGATTTTTTTTTTTATACCAAGATGGTATTTTACAATGTTTTAGCAATGCTTCTCTGGGCTGGGAATGATATATAATGGATGATTTTTGCTGCATTTCACATAGCGGTGGTCTCAATAACAGTGATTGTAAAGAATGACAGATGCAACTACTTATTCACATAGTTTTCCACATCTACATGAGAATTTTCAGAGCAGGAAATATTTTCATCATTTATATATGTATTCATATATATGTTACTCTTATAGAAAAATGTATATGGTATTATTCCAAATTTTAGAAGGAGATAGAGCACATATATAAATTGTTGAATAAGAGGCCGGTTAAAATTAAAATTTAGTTAATTGTAAGGAATCATCATTGTCTCATGATTATAAGTAAGTGTCACTTTAATATGCAGTTATTTTACTTTTAGAAACTCTATTTTCATCTAACAATTTTCTCTCCATCTAAATCTTGTAAGGAAGGTAGCATAAGATTTTATTCCTATTTTACTGATAGGAAAACAGGTTCATCTGGGAAAAGTAATTCTCTCAAAGTTATATAATTTGTCCCTGCTCTTTACAAATGATTATGGCATGTGTGTTTGTGGTGTGTAAAATGCAGAAGTAAGCAAAAGGAGGACAAGAACAGAACAGTAGATGTCAGGGTCTCCTTAGTAAATCTCAGGACCACCTCTTAGGCTTCAACTGTTCATCAACATTATGACCCTTTGCTTTGGTGAAAACAGGGAAAATACCAACAGGCCTTTCTGACTTTGCCTCAACAAGACTTAATGAATTACATCACATAAAATAACCAAAGAACTGTTGAGCTGTGTAATATGAATGTTTTTTTCTCTCTAGTTCCCAATTTTTTTCCCCCCCAGGAAGGAAACAATCCCAATTAGCGAAACCACTTTCCTATGCTCCCAATTGTAAATACAGAATCACAAACCGTTCATGAGCCAACACAGCTCCTAGATGTGTGTGCTTGATGCGTCACAGTTCCTAACACTCCATGTTATATGACACCCACTGCTCTAAATGCTCATTGCCTGTCTGGCCCCTGGAGGCATTTGAGTCTGGCCCAGAAGACCACAGACTTTCATCACTGCTGCTCTCTGTTTTTCCTCCCTGAGCTGCAGATCATCTATCTCTTACCTTTATTTTACCTGTGACTAGAGTTAATGCCACACTGTTGACTGTACATCAATTAGGAGACTCGACTGCCACTTTCTATAAACGTCAGCTAGAATGCCTCCCTCTAGCATTACAGAAAGCTCTTTCTGAACAAAACTTATTTTTAGAAATGCAACATAGTGATTTTTTTTTCTAAAAGTAAAGTTTGAATTTCCATTTTATTTAGAAGCCTTAGGGATATTATGGCTGAGGAAATGCATTCTTTAGCCAAGGGACTTGATCATATTGTCCTTACAGATGACAGTGGGTATTTTGCTGGAGTAAGGATAATAAAATTAGACCTGTCATTTTTGTTTAGGTATCTGAGAAGTAAGTGTGTGGCATGAATGATGCTGGCTCAGGCTTTTAGACCTGAGCAAAGGGGCCACAAGACTCCATTTTCAGTGCTGTCTGGCTTTCATGCCTATTCTAGGCAAGGCTGCTACTCAAGGTCAAAAACTGTCTTTCCTCGAGAAACACACTGTAATATGTAGAGCTTTTAGTATCTCCTTTGGATATGTTCCTAATTATAATTTTCCTCCGTATCCCAGTCTCCCAAAGTACAAAGTGAGCTCTGGATGACTCTGCTGTATCTAACTTACCATTCAGTAAACAACCACTCAACGTCTTGACCCTACACTTCATGATAGACATTGCTTTATGGCCTGATCTGCTGGAATAAAACAAAGGAGTTTGTTCTGAGAAAGACTGGTGATCAAGACAGGAGAAAAAATTAGGCAACCTTTTAAGAGAGAGACTTGAGCAAGACTGTATCTTAAGGGGGCACTCCTGTTTACATGGTTTAAAAAATACTTCAAAAGTTTAACAGTACGCATTTTTGCTTATCGCATGGTTTGAGTTACTTTCATGATAAGAGATTTTTCTATATAAATACATGATTTTTACAGTGTAAGGTTCTAGATTTATTTATCTAATCCCATACTAAGGAACTTACTCAAGTAATATAGAAATAGGAAAGAGGCTGGTACATGAAAGGGTAATGCCCAGTGAGTATAACTGCCTCATTTTATGTCACACAGAAGGTGCTTTAGTTCATGCCTTGTAAGTGATGCTGTTCTTTCAGGAATTGTGGCTTCTTTTTCACTTCAAGTTTTCCATAGGATCGAGAGCTTATATATTATAATTCTTTGTGCCTAATTAGCTCACTAACTAGCACATATCCCCTGTGAATGTGTGTGAGTTTTATCATTTTGCAAGTGGACATGCTTATTTTGTTTGTCAATTCTGAGCAATAGTATTTTCAATAATATATACAATTGAGACTTTACTTAAAGAGCTGTGTTTTAACGTAGGGCTTTATAAACACAAAAGTGTTGTTAGGAAAAACTAAACTCATGGTAGAATCAACAATGAACACATAAATAAAGAACATAAGCAAATTTCTCTGCATGTATACACAGACTAATACAACTATGATATATATGCAATGTGGGAATTCTGAGCTAGCCGCAAATTTCTCTCCACTACTGCATTGATGAATCCCTGCATATCGACTGGGTAAGGGAAATTACTTTGTTCCTCATTACCCTTATTCTGGTATCTATCTTGCGCTCTATCCACAAAAGTCCAAATCAGATTTATAACTTCCTTGCATTGGAAAATATACATCAACATTAAGATTGCATACAAGTGCTTAAAGTTTAGATTTTTTAAAGACAAATTATTTAAAGATATCTAACTACATTTGTTTCATAATATGCAGGTTTGAACAAATGCATCAGCTTCAGGTTATAAGGCTCTCTTCTATTTGCTACAATGTTTCTTTTCTTTTTTTTTCTGTCATGCATTGGGAGGGATTCATAAACCCTCCTGGATTCTTGACAGAAATAGGAAAAATACTGGTTTCATAGTTCTCAAGAGGAGAGTTACCCATTTAGAAGTACTTTTTGAAGTTATTTGCTTCACAATCATTCTCATCTATTTCTTAATTATTTCTTACATCACCTCCCCCTGACCAAATGGTGGTAGAAGCTGGGCTATACAACTGTCAGATATGTACCTCCAGATGTTTCACTATTTAACTATTTGGTTAGGGGTGTCAGAACTTCTTTTCTAAGCAGTTGCAACTCTTTAAATTTGTTAAGGCCTTAGAAAAATTTAAGAGAGATGCCAGTCTGGATTATGAAATTCCTGACACTGTGAGAAAAGAGTAATATCCTAAAAAAATACTTTTACAAAGATGCACAACATTACATTCTCTCTTCTAGCCTCTTCTAATTCTTCCTCTATTTGCATCATTTTGGAACCTCAGCTAACAAAAGAGACAAGGGAGCCTTCTGGTACTTACCTAACCTAAGAGCTTGTACATCCTTTAATAATTATAACTTTGACAAATCAACTGTGGCTAGATTACTGAGTTTCCTAGTTGATTACTTAAAATCCCAACTTTGCCACATTTTTTTACAGAGGAAAAACCCAAATTCTCTTCACCTTTGCCTACAAATTTGCATGTGCATACTGATCCCAAGACTATATAACTTCAGACTTCCAGAGAGGCATTCTGAAGTGCTTAGAAACAAAAGGAACAATATGTCCCTGTTTTATAAGGCCATTAGGCTTTGAGGAGAGAATGAAATGTCAGAATCTTAAGAGAAAATGGAAAAGGGGCAGATTCAAATGTGTCTACTCCTTTTGCTATATATCTCATTCTACTTCAATAGTAATCATCCCACTTGATCTGAACATACTTTTCTTTGCAGTACCCACTGCACCTTATGCCTTTCATGCTGTCAAACATGGTCCACTTAAAGCCTTACTTAAAAGGAGCAATCCCCTCTAGAATGATGATACCAAGTAGGGCAGAGGTGTAAGAATCTTTCAGCTGCTACAACAACAAAAAAACCTGCTTACCTTGCAGGCTAATCTTTTAGAAACTTTCTTATTCTGAATTCAGTAGAACTGATGTGACCTACCCATACACCAAGACTAAGGCTGTCCTAGTGCTTTGGTGGCTGTTTCAAATATTTTCCAAAAATTTAACATGTCCTAATGACACTTACTGTGCACCTCTCACAAGAACCCCCATATCTCAATCATCTGCCACTGAAAAGATTTAAGCACACAATGCTCCATGCACGTCTATAATCTATATTCCTTGCAATGAGTCGCCTGTTTTCCGTCCTACAGGCATTTTCTTTGAGCACTCACCACAGCTGTCCATTGAAGTGCCTGTGTCAGAACTGATTAAAGTATTGAGGCAACCTTAACTTCCCCAAAGACCAAGCTATAACAAGTAGTGACAATGAAATTCTGAGTAATAAATGTGGACCTTCAATAACATGGCCACATAATCTATGCTTAACAAGAGAATTGCCAGAGTTCCAGACTTGGCTAGACGCCCGGTCCTAGACACGGAGAAAGACGTCTCCACAGCATCAACCACTAATGAGTAGGATAGACTATTCCCCCACAACAGAAGCTATTTTGATTTACTTCCATGATTCCATAGGACATGGAGGGTGCCAAGGACCAAAAATGTTTGTTGAAATAGAACCTATATCCCACCTCCATGAAAGTGAATTGTATCAAAAGAAGGCCAGATTCCTTTAACAATCAGTTTCATAAAGAAGATGAAGGCCATTTGATAGCTGCAACTAAATTTAAAATACTCTGGCAGAGTCAGAATGTATTCTGAGGGATTTACCTCTAAGAGAGTTATCCAGGGTACTGAACCCTCTGTGGGATTCTGAATTAGTGCACTGAAACTTCTGTGCCTAAATCAGATTTACTACTTCTTCCTCAGTCTTGCCCTATGATTTTCAACTCCTCTCATTTTAGCTTTGAGTTTGACTTTGTAGTGTAAGCCCTAAGAGCTTATATTTTTTTTTCCTTCCTTCCTTCCTTCCTTCCTTCCTTCCTTCCTTCCTTCCTTCCTTCCTTCCTTCAAGTGCCTGACTTAAGCTTTGATTGCCCAGGCATCAGAATGGTATCCACTCAAAATTACCAGTCCCACTAGACAAAGAGCTGGGTGGCCTCTGCCACCTCCACCCCAAGGACTTCCTTTGTTTTAGAGATATTGGTTGATTTTGATCAATGACAATTTGGGCTGCGTGTTCTTCTCTTCCTACACTTTAAATTCCCACTCTTATGTTTTAAATTCACCCATAAAGAGGGAGACTGTGAAGCCCTAGACCCCTCCCCTCCCCACAACTCTAATAAATGCGGAACTATAGACCCACTCTCTCCCATTCTGCCCATGATCTTGCTGTGTGGTCCCACATGTGCTGTGAAGCTCCTAGGTAATGTAAGTGATAAACCCCCCTTTTCCCCCCAAAGTTTCCTGATGGTTATTCCTGAGGGTGTCTTGCAACCATAATAAGAACCACAAGGGTCACTCTAGCCACACACAATTTTTGATAGGCTGAGATGGGCACAAAACAGACCTCATCCTTCCCATGCTTCAGATATTTCAGATAACTCATAAATCATCCCATTGCCTATCATCTAGCCATCTTGGTGCTTACTCAGGCTTAGTGCCAGCATTTCTAAGGGATGTACTAACTGAGAATACCATCTCTTTTCCCTCCCTATATCAGAGCTCTGTTCCTATACCTTAAGCAGTGTCTCTGACCTTCTAGAGGTTGAAGGGAGTTGAGAAGGAACCTGAATGTCTAAAACATAGGCATTTGGTTCATTTATTGTTAGCAGTATATCTTTCAACTATTCAATGAAAATAAACCACATGGACTATCTCGTAGGCTTTCCAATTTTGTACTTCAAGGAGAAAATCCTCAGTCAGGCTAACCAAAAAATTAATTGGACTCGAGGATTTATTTAGACTTTAGAGTGGGTTAGTCTGTTTACAAAAATAACGCTAAATCCAGTTAAGATTAAATACAATCTTCACAATAGGAGACCTGCACTTTCTCACTTGAATGAAGAGATGTGGATAATGAAATTGTGGCTCTGAGGATTTCTGAGTTACCTTACTGTTTGGGGGTCTTTTAAATTATAAAAGAATCATGGAGCTGAGCAATGGAGGCCTGGAACCTATAGGAATCCTCCAGCTGTAGCCTAAAGGCAAATGTCCAGGTTCCTACTGGTTTACAGAGTCCAGTCAGGACCAACTTTCACAAGTGAAGAAGGAAGAATAGGATAGCTATCTAAGTACCTGTGTGAGCAATCTGATGACCCAAAGGAACCACATATCTAAGTCATACCTTGGAATCTGAAGCTGTAGACATCAACTGAGTGCCAGTTTAGGTAAGAAAATGTCCTGATATTCGGCACTGCTCAGTATTTAACTTCTTTTCAAACTGACTTTCATGTATTGTCCTTCAATTTATTTATATTTTTTGAAAGTAATTTCAAAGCTCAAACGAATGTCCTGTGGATATACAGTTAAAATTATGTCAATAGAGTTAAAGCAGGAACAAAGTACGTTAGTCCCAATGAAACTTATCAGAAGGTTGTGGAACTATTGTGAGTGAACACAGTATGAGGTTAATAGCAGTAGCAGCATTCTGTTTTAAAGTAAGATGAAAATTGAATGCTTTGTAAATTGCAGTTAGTTGACCTGTCTTGAAAGTTGTTTACACTCCTTTAAGTCAAACAACTCAGTCAACACAGCACTAGAAATGTTTCAACTTGGATATACCAAGCAGGTGAAATATGAAAACTTTTGACTTACAGTAACTCTATCCATACATTTAGTGGAAAATTTAGTTGTTAAGTGTTTAGGTCCGTGTGCCTTGCAAAGATCTTAGATTAGTACTGACTTTAAAAAATGGTAGAAAATGCTTTTCTCCACACCCCTATCTCATTTAAACATCATTAATAGTTTCTTCTTTTATCTGTATAGGAATAAAGGCTTAGCAATATCACAAATGATTGTTCTGAATAAGTTTTTCATTTTAGCCCAAATACCTTACTGGAAAACAGGCATTAGAGTTAGGTAACACACTGCTTATTGCTTTTGGCAGTATCAGGTTCTTTGCAAAACAATGTGTTACACACTCTATTGGTTTCTCTTATTAAAGTGTGCATCATCTAAGGGAGGAGAGATAGGGCACTGCTCTTACAGAAATAGTGCTGATTAGGAGTTGTTATTCGGCTTAACTACCTTTCCAAATTAAGTGTGATAATAGCTGGTACAGTACAGTATAATATGTAGCTCTTAAATACCAAGGGAACTCAGATGTTTGTTTCAAGTGATTAACTATAACAATGTTGTTCACTTTTCTAATCCTTTGCTGATTGTAATGTGGAGGGTGTTACATTTAATAACCCTCCTTATGATCTTAAAGAGAAAGATGTCTAACTTAAGTACTTCAAATGACTGTATTTCTGTTTTGCTCTATAACAGCTTTAGTGGTATCATTTTCATAGCTACCTGTGAGACTTGAGAATGTACCGCACACATGTTTTCTCTTTCAAACACTCGTTAAATAAATACGGGTACCTGGCACTGCACTGCTCTTCTTACCATTCCACTTCATCAGTTGAAGGTCCATCTGACAGGAATTGTGAAGTTAAATTATCAGGTGGGACAAATTATGAAAGACAGCAAGCAACTACAAGAAACTTCTAGAAACAAGTAGTCAAATGCTTCACTCCATCCTAAGGATTTTTAGTGTGCTTTGCAGCAAGTGGTTAACTTGAAAATTAGACAACCTAATATTGGATTAGTGCACACATTGAAAAAAACAAAAACAAAAGCAAAACCAAATCTCTACTTATTGTCAAGAATAGGGCAACCCGTAATCACACAATTTAATGAGATTAGAAGGTTACTTTTCTCACATTTCTACTGTCTTTATTTTTTCTTGTTTTGGCAAACTCTCTTAAATATTAATGCTTACTAGGCCATCTTCTCTCATGAAACATTGACAGGCTGATCAAATTTATTCTCAGAATCTCAAACTACTGGATCTCTAAAATCTTTTACCTCAAAATACACCTTATAGCCTTAACTTCTGCTAAACACATGGATATTCTCTGGCCACAGCAAGCATGAGAAGGAAGCAGTCTAAGATTTGGAGCGGAAGACCTCAGTCAGGGGTCATTCCAATGCTCTGGAGAGACATGGTCAGCACCAGAAGCAGGGTAATAGCAGTAAGAATGGAAAGGAGAATATGGATGAAAAGAAATTTTCATAAGATTTAAATCTCATGACCTTGAAAACTCTTGGATATGGAAGAAATGGAAAGGAAAAGGAATGGGTCTGTGATAGGTCACAAAGTGTTGACTTGGAAACCCGATAGGTATAAGGAATATAGAGATAAAAGAAGATACAAGAATACAGGACTGATACTGAGACCATTTCTGCAATTGGGAGTGAGATGTCTTGAGGACATCCAAGTGAAGACATCTGTTAAGGAACAGAATACAGGCCCTGAAATCCAGGACAGAGAATTCTAGGCTTGAATTGAAATCATGGTCATGGAAGATATTACCCTGAGAGAACACGTAGAAAGAGAAGACTAGATAATGAATAGAAAATCTAACACAGAATCTCTTATCTTATTATACCTTCAGAACCATTATCTAATTGATTTTTAATTGGTTGCAACTGCTTCTATTTATCAAAATATCAATAATTCTTTATAAAATTATGAATGGGAAAGTGAATAAAAATATTTTAAACTTTGTAAGTATTGGGATATTTACAACATGTAATAAAATTATTTATATTAGAATTAGATGTAGAATCTTTTTTACTAATCTCCTATAGTCATACTCACTATTTTTTGGAAAGAAATGAAGTGATACATTTTCATATAGCTTAAATTGCTAAAAGGTGTTTGATAGGCAGAAATTAGATCACAGGTACCTGGTTTGGAATTTTACAGGCCACTAAAGTTAACATTCCCCTCATATCCAGGGATTCAGATGAACCATCAATATCAGCAGGGGAAAAAACAGAAAACTAATGTAAGCATCTTCAGGGTAGGCAGTATTACGGGCAATACACTCCCTCATGCCACTTACAATGAGCCAAGGGTACGAGTTAAGTTAAATACAAAGGAGGCTGCCTTAAAGGTCTGAATACATTTTTGTTTAGGAATGCAATTGATGTGCTTCTAATGCTAAGCTGCTGAAATGGGTAAAAAGATGTTGGTATCCCAATAAAATTGGCTTCATTCCCTCTATAAAATCATTAGGAAGAACTCCATCATCTATGATAGTACATCATTGTCTTTGGTTAAATTAACCCATTTAGAGCAAAGGGAATGATCACCATTTTTCTCATAACTATCCATCCACATGTTGCCCACTTTGCATTGAGAATTATCTTTCATGGTGAGAAAATATACAAGATTTAAAAGCCAGAACAATTTCATTTAGGATAGTATAAGAATACACCTAGGATTATTAGTGCCAAGTTTAATACACTTTTTAAAACAAGGATCTGACATTACTTTTGAAGACACAGAATTTGCAGATATTATAGGTATCTTACTTCAATGTTTTACCTCTTCCAATATGTAGGTTTGAAGCCTCACTTACCTTATCTCTTATCACCTGAATAAAATTGATAACTCCTTCTTATGGATTACACTGTCTATAAACGTCTGATATTGTAAGTACCATATATACTATAACCAAAGGTTTCCTTGCCAGTTTTCCACTCTAGACCATGAACAACTTGGACAAGGGACTATGTCTTTCTTTTTTTTTTTACTTCCCCAGAATATGGAAAATAGCATATCAGAGGTAGTAAGTAGGTGTTTGTTGAAATAAAAAATAAAATGCATGTTCTTATTTTGGAAGTACACAATTAAAAATGAAATACTCTGGAATTAATTCTATATGATTAAAAGCTTAGGATAGATAATATTTGAGAAAAATGAACTTAGGAAAATATATTTTCGAAGCTCAGAATTATGAGCTAATTCTGAAATATATTACTGCTCATATCTATCTTGTTTGAATAAGTTATTTGTTTCAGAGGGGTGAAAAAGGGTCTTAAAATACACTAGTGGTATGATATTTTTTGCTCTATTTTTGGTCTTTCATGTTTCAGAAATATAGGTGAAATGTAGCTGGGGGGGTGAAAATGTCTTATTATGATTTATGTAGAAACACCTGTAATTAATTGAATTTCAGACATAGTTGAGATAACTCTGAAAAAAACCCACCGAAACCCACCTGCATGAAAAAACTCCTAAATGGTATGCTTTGGATGGCTTATAGAGGTGCCAAGGAGTTGATTCCCTACAGCCACCATGTAGTAACATCCAGTTAAAAAAAAAAAACAACATGATAATGGATGAGAAACACTTCTTTGTGGTATAAGAGTAAGTCATGACATTGACTCAAAACATTTTTTTTTTAACGTTTATTTATTTTTGAGACAGAGAGAGACAGAGCATGAATGGAGGAGGGTCAGAGAGAGAGGGAGACACAGAATCTGAAACAGGCTCCAGGCTCTGAGTTGTCAGCACAGAGCCTGACGCGGGGCTCGAACCCACGAACCATGAGATCATGACCTGAGCCACAGTCAGCGCTTAACCGACTGAGCCACCCATGCGCTCCAAAACATTGTCTTATGAATAGCAAACCACTGTGAACAAAAAAGTGTATTATCATTTGCATGTGAAAAGAGAGAAACTTAAAAAAATATTTTTGCTGTTGGTTTATATTGGCAAGAAACTAGCATGACCTCAGTAGGCATAAAGGTCAGGCACAATATTGGGAGTTGTTGTCTTCTAGGCATTATATTTTCTTTAATTTAATTATCCAGTTTGATGAAGGCAGTTGTGCAACAAACGTTTGTGACAAGAGAGGTTGAACTCATAACATGATCAGGGCCAAATGGCAAGTTTGGAACTGTTATTTCAAACTAAGGATCAAGAAAGCAGATAATGAGGAGGAAAACAAGCTAAAGTTGAACAGCCTGAGTTATAGGATCATATTCAACCTGAGGTCAAGTAGCCAGGAAATCAGTATAAGACACAACCATTAGGATCCTCTTAAAGATTGAAAGGTCAAGGACTTGATTTAGAGATCAGGGAGCCTGTCTGCAGTAACTAGTTGTCAGGAAGGAGCCGGGGTGTGGGACTATAAGTTGCCTGGAGCACAAGGAGAGGTCAGAACACACATGAGATCCAGAATTCAGACCCAGGGAACCTAAGGAAACCAATGCCCAAAGCACTGTCACAATCCAAACGCAATGGTGTTTTAAACTAAGCATTTTTTTTTCCAAGATTTTATTTAAATTCAAGTTAGCTAACATATAGTGTATACTGGTTTCAGGAGTAGAATTTAGCTATTCATCACTTACATATATATAACACTCAGCACTCATCACAAGTGCCCTCCTGAATGCCCATCACCCATCTACCCCACCCTTCACCCACCTCACCTCCAGCAACCCTCAGTTTTAAAACGACTTTGATTTTGGCTCAGGTCATGATTTCTCGGTTTGTGGGTTCAAGCCCCACATGGGGCTCTGTGCTGACAGCTCAGAGCCTGGAGCCTGCTTCGTATTCTTTGTCTCACTCTCTCTCTGTCTCTCCCCAACTTGTGCTCTGTCTCTGTCTCTCTGTCTCTCTCAAAAATAAATAAATATTTAAAAAATTCAAAAAAAGAGACTCTTATGGTTTGCCTCCCTTCTGTTTTTACCCTATTTTATTTTTCCATCCCTTCCCCTACATTCAACTGTTTTGTTTCTTAAATTCCACACAGGAGTGAAATCATATGGTATTCTTGATGTATTCTTCATACTTTCTGTCAGAACATGGGGAAGTCTCAAAAGGCTTCAAGTTTCATTCCTATTATCTATTTATTTGATCTGGTTTGTTACATCTTTGGCCTCATTCTCTATGACTCATCCCCCAAATCTCTTTGTGGTAGCTTCACTGGGCTACTACCTCTTTGACGATGTCAAGCACTTTTGGGGTATTCACATTTGCTGTTGCCTTCAAAAGCCTTCATTTGATGCGTTCAGTTTCCCATTTCTTTTAGGGTTTTGTTACAATATCACCTCCTCATGAGGTCTTTCTTAAAAGCCTCATATAATATAGAACCAACATATCACCTTTCATCCCTTAGCTTGTTTCATTTTTATTCATAGATCTTATCCCCATAATATTGTATTGCATCTTAATTGTTTGTATCCAAAATATAAGTTCTAGAAGGCTAAAATGATATGTTTATTGCATTTCCCACCTTATCTCCAGAACCTAGAATAAAGCCTAGCATATAATATTTATTGAAAGAATAAATAAGTGAATAAATATTTTGAGTAGAAACTGTAGGTATCTCAAAATTTTAAAAAGAAGATGGAGTTATGGATATTTTGTAAATTCAATGATGAAGAAGATACTGTCCATGAGTATAATTAGGATGACAATATGTTACAGTTTGCACAGGACCATCTTATACCATTGTAGTGATGAAAAATTAATGATATGATACTCATAATATTTTGGTTTGAATAATTTAAGATCACCTTTAGTTTAATGTTTAGGGGAAGCCTGTATGAGATAAGAGCAAATTATAGGTAAATTTAGACAATACTAGTCTCATCTGTCTTAGATTGTAAGTACCTAATGGGAAATAATATGACAATTTTTTTGACTGGTTCTTTAGCTATTATAACAGTATGTACCCTTATTGGAAGCCAATCTCTAAGGCAATTGCTACAATATCAAATGATTTAGTTAAGAGTCAGTCAGCTAACAGGAGTGTGTGGAGTGGGCAGACATAAAGACAGTGGGGAATGGTGAAGATTATGTGGAGCTAGATTTCCATGTCCCATCTAAAGAGGGCAGCTGCTGTGCAACCACAGTAATTGTATTGCTATGTCAAAACACAGGCCCACTAGTGCAGCCCTTATATATTAAAAAAATTTAGGGGCACCTGGGTGGCTCATTTGGTTAAGCATCCGACTCTTGATCTCAGCTCAGGTCATGATCTCACAGTTTGTGGGTCTGAGTCCCATTGGAGCCTGCTTGGAATTCTCTCTCCCTCTTTCTCTGTCCCTACCCCACTTGTGCACTCGCACGCTCAATCTCTCTCTCTCTCTCTCAAAATAAATAAACTTAAAAAATTTTTAAAAATTTATGTAAAATCTCCAACACTTAAATGTTGACAATAAATTCAAAAGGTATAAAATATTCTGTAAGCAAAATAAATCACATCTTCTGTCAAGATACAGCCTGTGAGTTTCTTCTAAGTCTAAAATGTGATCAAAATATCATATAAATGTATGTGAGGTTTATATCCCATGTCTAGAATGAGGAACTGAACTAAAAGAGAACTGTAAGAGCCACAATTCCCAACTAAATTGCTTACTTTAGGATTTCAGGACTTCCTTGTGCTTAGGGGCATCATAGGGATTTTACCATTTCTTTATAAAGACCCTAGTCAGATGTTATGAGTATATAATCTTGGTGTCATTTTGTTTTAGATTTTTTTTATTATTTTTAAAAATAAATTCTGGGAACATTTGGCCACAGACTTCTTTGCACACTTATGGAATGTTAAATAGTAAGAAATAATCTCCAGAAGCAGCCTCAAGAGAGGAAACATTGGGTTTGAGACTTGGAAGACATTTTAAAGAAAAGCAAGATGGAGAACTGGGAAATAAGAAAATAGATCAAGGTGAAGCAACCCTATTGGGAAAACAGAGAAATTATTCAAGTACTGAGACTTGAAGAAGCTAGTCTATAAAATAACGATATGGATCCCTGGTGGGTCATAGAGGAGAGAGGAGACAAAGTTATGGAAAACTAATTTGGTAAATTGTAAAACTCCCATGATGAGACCATTATCACTCTTATGTAATATACATTAATTACATTAAAGCTGGTAGGTGCTCTAAAAGGCAAATAACAAAGAAGTGTCCTATTTTTTTTTTTGTCAAAGAGCAGTCAAAATGTTCAAATTCTACCTAATAGCTGATCTGGTAGCTTATCAAAGGTCAGGTTGGTGTTGTCCAAAATAAATCAATATAAGAAAATCTCCAAACACTAAAATCATGACACTCTGAACATTGTCCACCTATGTGTGAAAAGGAGGTGGATGAGAATGAAAAAACATTACATTAAATAATACTTATATATTGTTAACTGCCTTACATATGAGGTTACATGACGTCAAAGAGGTACAGCATCATCTGATTGAGGTAGAGGGGATGGGACAAAGGCTTCTGCCCAGGCTGGATAGGATAGCAACTTCGGGAGATAGTTATAGTGACTGAGAAACTGGAGTTAAATAGAGAGGAAACTAGGAGGATGAGGTTTTCAGATCACTAGAATAATGCCAGGAGATAACAAGTGGCAGAAAAATGAAAAAGACAATGAGAAGGGAACAGCTATGAAAGAATAATGGACAAGCATGATTAAAAAAAACAAAGAAAGAAAAAGAAAAAAAAATACATGCTAGAAAAACTGGCTAGTAATGTAGGGGGGACAACTAGACCCAGAGCAATAGGGGGCATTCAATTCCTGTATTTAAGAAACATCTGTTTGGTCTTTTTGGTCTTAGGGTTGTGAGGAGAACAATTTTGAACAGAGGTCAAAATCACTGGACCAAAGTTTGGTGTCTGCTCAGGATACACAAAGGTGCAAAAACCGTACAACCTAACAATGAGGAAAATATGGAGAAACCACAAAATCGTAACCTTCCTTAAGTTTATCAAAGAGCTAATTTCACAAGACTAACTATCCTAAAATCCTAAGAGACAACATTTCCAAGAAGAAAACTGGACCTCAAAATGCCTCACTTGTGACCAAGTACAGCAAGAAGAGGCACTTGACAAAAGGTAAGCCAGTTATATGCATGCTCCTTCTCAGAAGGTTCAACTGGTTGCTTAGAATTACAACTGGCATCAAATTAGGAGACTGAAAAATACTGTTGGTGGTGCAGGTCTGTAGAAATTATTGGCTACAGGGAGTGGTGAGCAGGCACATAGCCTTGCTTGCACCTTTTATAGATGAAGAAAAGGCCCTATGCAACTGGAGGAGTGGCAGAAAGGCCAATCACATATAGAACACACAGGCAAAGACACAGAGCAGCTGGTTAAGGAATAAAAAGTTAACCCTACCTCTGGAAGAGGTAAAAAACTATTATGCGGCTAAAATTCTATAAGTAATACCATGTAGAATTCCCCTAATGCAGTGGAAGGGAAAAGTAACTCCCAAGCAAGACCAATGGTAAATAGAAGGCAGAGTTTTATTGAATTCAGTTTGCTATTAATTCTTAGTGTTTTGCAATCTATATTCATGAGACATACTGGTTTCTAATTTTTTATGATGTGCTTGTCTGACTTTGACATTAGGGTGTGCTGACTTCTAACAAGTTGGGAAGCACTCCATTGTCCTCTAGTTTTGGAAGAGTCTGCAGATCAAGATTATTTCTCTTTTAAATCATGTCCTGACCACTAATTCTATCAAATCCTGAGAGAGGGGGTTGAAGTTCCCAACTATAATTGTAGAAATTTATATTTATATTTCAGTTCTATCAGTTTTTACTCTATGTATTTTGGAGATTTCTTGTTAGATGCATACATAATTAGTATGGTTATGCCTTAATGAATTGATCTCTTCATTATTATGCAATGTCCTTACTCATCGCTGGTAATATTTTCTCTGAAGTCATATTACTGGATACTAATATAGGTACTTGGCTCATTTGTATTAGTGGTACTTTGGGTATATATTTCCTATTCTTTTAAAAATCTCTATCTTTGTATTGAACGTGAGTCCAGCAACATCAAAACTATTACACAGTGTGATCACATTGAATTTATCCCCAAAATGCAAGGTTGGTTTAGAGAACAATTAAGGCACTACTCAATATTAAAGAAGTAAAAGACAAAAACACATTTCAATAGATACAGAGAAAAACAATTAGCAAAATTCAACATCCATCAGTGATAGAAGTTCTCATCATACTAGGAATATAAGAAAACTTCCTCACCCTGATAAATCTATATAAAAAGCTTACAATTAACATCATAATTAAGTTAGTTTCACATCAGTGAAAAACTGAATGCTATATACTAATATCAGCTAAAAAGTAATACATCTGCTCTCATCCATCCTATTCAACATTATACTGGGGTTCCTGGACAGTGAAATTGGGCAAAAAAAAAAAGGAAAAACAATAAGTAAATGAATAAATGAATAAATAAATGAATTGTAAGAGAATAAAAAGGTTTTAATTAATAAATGACATTATATACAATGAAAAATTAAGAATGACCTATGAGAAAGCTTATAAATCTAATAAATATTTTCATGAGTTTGTAGGATAAAAAGTTAACATATAAAATATCAATTACACTTATACATACTAGCAATGAAGAATTAGAAATTAAATTTGAAAATAGTACCATTACAGAAGTACCATAAAACATAAAATAATTAGAAATAAATCTAGGAAAATATGTGCAAGATTTTCATGCTGAATATTACAAAACACTGGTTAGAGAAATTAGGAAGATTTGTACCAATGGAGACCTATGATTGGAAGACAAAATATGGTCATGAGGTCAATTCTCCCCAAATTAGTCTATAAATAATTGTACACAGTCTCATCCCAAATCCAAGCAAAATTTTCTTTGCAAAAGAAAAAAACAACAACAACTGGTGATCTTGTACTGCTTGATTTTAAGGCTTAATATAAAGCTAAATAATAAAGAAAATATGGTATTTGCTAAAGAATGGACACATAAATCAGTGGAACAGAATGGAGTCTAGAAATAGTCCCACTCATATACGTCACTGGATTCCCAAAAAGGTGCAAAGGTAGTTCATTAAGAAATGACAGAATTTTGGGACACCTGGGTGGCTCATTTGGTTAAGTGACCCACTCCTGATCTCAGCTCAGGTCAAGATCTCATGGTTCGTGGGATCAAGCACTGTGTTAGACTCTATGTTGACAGCGCAGAGCCTGCTTGGGATTCTCTCACTCCCTCTCTCTGTTCCTCCTTCTCTCTCAAAGTAAATAAATAAACTTTAAAAGAAAAATAAATGACATACTTTTCAATAAATAGTGCTGCAACACCGGGACATCCATATTGTAATATCTGGACATCCACTGACTCTCCACACTTACCATGTATGAAAATTAACTCAAAATGGCCATAAACTTAAGACAGACTCACAAGAGAAATGTTGTAGCCAAAGATGGGCCTAAGTTAGAAATATTTTGGCTCTTTGTCTCATAAAGTGAATTTGAGCTTTAATTTATTTCAAGTGTTTATCATTGTGGAAAACATTCAGAGAACAATTCGATATTTGACAGAGCTTCAGTGCAGGGAATGGGCAACAAGTTTCCAGGCAAAGATCTTGATTATTAGCTATGTTCTTTGGAAGAGAAATCTCCCTGCTTTTGTTCTCCAGCTTGCTTCAGCCCACTGAACAGAAACTATGTCTTTCCCCTCCATACACTTCCCAAGGTGTACTAGTTTCCTAGAGCTGCCATAATAAAAATGTTGGCAGAGCCACAATACTGTAGGAGAATCCTCTGGTGTTTCTTCCTAGTTTCTGCTCGTTTTCTAGAAATCTTTGGTATTCCTTGGCTTGCAACTGCCTAATTTCAGTCTCTGATTTGTCATCACATGGTGTTTTCCCTACCTGCCTATGTCTTCACATAGCTGTTTTCCTGTAAGGACAGCAGGTCATCTTGGATTAAGAGCCCACCATACTTTAGTATGACTTCATCTACATTAATTACATCTACAATGATCCTCCTTCTTTTTTTAAAAAAATTTTTTTTAACGTTTATTTATTTTTGAGACAGAGAGAGACAGAGCATGAACAGGGGAGGGGCAGAGAGAGAGGGAGACACAGAATCTGAAACAGGCTCCAGGCTCTGAGCAGTTAGCACAGAGCCCGACGCGGGGCTTGAACTCCCGGACCGCGAAATCGTGACCTGAGCCGAAGTTGGACGCTTAACCGACTAAGCCACCCAAGCGCCCCAATCCTCCTTCTACTTAAGGTCACATTTTGAGGTGCTAGGGATTAAAATCTTTATTATTCGGGGGAAAGGAATAATTCAATTTATAAAACAAGGTACAGAGAATGGGTCTTTATTGCCTAGAAGACATTCCATTCTCACTAGTAACTCTGAAAGGACAGTTGTCTTTAGTTCTAGATCCATCATGTTAGAGGTTAAAAGAGATCTCCATTTACAAAGCTGGCTTTATCCATAATTAATCTTCCTGCATGTGATTATTCTCTATCCCTGGTCTCAGTTTCTTAATTCAGCTCCCAAATGGGACTGGGTCCTTACTCAGAAAGCTAAGGAGCCCTTTTCTCATTCTTGTCAGCTGTGTCCTCCTGGGTCGGACCCTGCTGCTCATATTTTACAATCAGGGTATTTTAAAATCTATGTCTAAGACACTGCCATCCACCAGTCTTGTAGGTCTACCCTTCCCCACATCCTCATCTGACTTTAAACATTAAGGAATAAGCCTCAATGAATAAAGTAAATATTAACAAATAAAATGGATTAAGGATAATGACAGCAAGATAAAAACTCTGTTGAGCACTAGTGGCTTTGTGCTTTAAAATTCACAAGCCACAAAATAGGAGAAATACTAATTCATATACTTATCAGTCATCATATTTTTATTTGAATACTATTTCCTTTCTCATTGGAAGTGTTTGAGCCACCCTATAAAAGGTATGGGTTCCCCCGGGAGCTGTCCTTGGTACTAGTCTCCCACTACCTGGTTCCCTTATAAAGTCTAAGAGTCACAGAATTTTACATATACTACTTGGATGTCATGTCTGAATGAAAGATTCAACCTCCCAAATCAACTTTTGGGCATTTCACACAGACATCCTATAACACAGTATTGTATAATAACACTTAGTAATATACCTAATCACATTATTGTAAATTAAAAAGGGGAAAAAATACTTCTATACAACCCAAGAGTAACACAGACAACAAGAAGACCATGGAATAATATTTTCAGAGTGCCAAAGTAAAATAAGTTTGAGATGACATCTATCCATCCAGACAAGCAGTAATTTGTATGTAAGATATACTACTCTCAGACAAATAAGGCCTCAAAATTTTTACTTCACAAGAAGAGTCCTCTTTGCAGACATTTAGTGGCAGCTCTCTAGGAAGGGAGAAGTAAATTTACGAACAGACTCTGAGATGCATTAGAAGAAAGCTAAATAAATAACTCAGTGAAATTTACTGTGTTCTAAATAAGTAAACTCCCCCATGTTATACAGTATTACCCAGGCTCTGCTGTGATAAAGAATTAACTGTTACCAGTCAGTGGCTTCATTTAGCAAAGGTCTATTTTTTCACTTTATATACATACAAAATATAATAGGACAAAACAAAAAATCTTCATTTTCATTGAACATATATGGAATATTCTTTGAAAATGACCAAATATTAGACCACAAAGAAACATTGTTAATAAATACCTTGAGGTCAATATCATACAGATTGATAAATCATCATAATGCAGTTAAATTAAAAATCAATGTAACAAAATGATTATAAAAACATCTCATATGTCTGAAAGCTTAAAACACAAGCAAAAACCTCTGAAATAAACTTCGTTTTAAAAAATAGATATTATAAAATTTCAGGTTGTTTCTGAAATACAAAAAAGAAGGAAATCAAAGTATATATGAGGCTATGGGGTAGGCAGAATTCTGAGAAGTTCCCGAAGATTCCTATCCCTTACATAATTCTCTCCCTCTGAGTGTGAATAGCATTGTGAATAGGACAGGGCAGTCACTCCCTTGATTAGGTTACATTATATGGCAAAGATGAAGGAGTTTTTCATAATTAATTGAAGTCCCTAAGCAGTTGACTTTGAGTTAATCCAAAGAAAGATTATCCCTGGTAGGCCCAACCTAATCAGGTAAGTATTCAAAAGAGAGATTCCCCTGCTGGTTTTGATGAAGTAAGTTGCAGTGCTTTGAGACAGCCATGTGGTTAGTACATTAGGGTGGCTTCCAGGAGTCTACCAGGGATGACCTCCCAGGCTAACAGCAAGTGAGAAAACAAACAGGGACCTCACTTTGCAACCAGCAACTTGAACCTTGCCCACAACTTTGGGAGCTAGGAAGTAGATCTTCCCCTAGCTTGCCTCCAGATGAGGGTGCAGCTGGTCAACACTTTCATTTCAGCCTGTGAAGTATTACAGAAGTCCCAGCTAAAACATGCTGGGTATTTGACCCATGGGTACTATGATGTAATAAATGTTTTACACCTCCAAGTTCATGCAGCAATAGGAACTAATACAGGCTGATAAACTCTGATCCCCAAACCAAATAAAATAGAAGTACGTGTTTTACTTAAATATATAAATGCAAAAATCCTAATGTTAGTTATCTGAATTCAATATTTGCAAAATAATACATCATTGGTATCTTAGCAAAGGACTGAATCATTTTCTGTCTTTTCTACTCCCAACTCTAAATCCCACACATCTACTTCTGAGTAAATGAGCACCATGAGGCAGCATGAGATGACAGGTGATGAAGGCAGGAGGAGAATTACTGTAGATCTATCTACTCTCTGGGGTAGACAATTGCTGGGGAAGAACCCATGATCATGGATCTTGGAGATATATGGACAACCCACTAACCTTCGGGGAGGGACACCTCATAAATATGCCTGATCTTGGTCTCTAGGAAAGGAGAATGAACTGAAATGATATCAGCTAAGTTATTTCTATCTTTGAGACTTAGAGCAAAAGATTATAAAGCAGAGAGCCATCCCATGGATCCAGATTGACAGAGACTTCTGAAACTATCCTCTATTCTCCAGGATGCTTCCAGTACCAGGCACAATGAGTGGGCAAACAAAATTACAACACTCCTAAGAGAGAACAACAGCCAGAGAGTATAAGATCAAGAACACAGTCCAATACAATTCCCAAATTCTAAGGACAAAAAGAAAACCTGACAAACTTCCAGATAAAAATGTTATTTACAAAGGTAAAATAATCACAGGGCATCAGATTTCCAGTTAATAGTAAGGTTGTTTGCCACTTTAACATATATTCTCTGAATGTCACACAACTACTCCCACCCCTGCTGCAACACATTTAAACCTTCAAAGTTAATTTTCAAGAAATAAGATTGTATCATTGGTCTGACACTTAGAACTTTACTATACTTACAGTGGATGTTTAGTGTTTAGGATTTAAACAAGTACTTATTTCCAGCCCCAAACATGTTAGAATGAATAGGCCAGTGTGAAAGCAGAATATTCACTGAATATGTAAGCACTGAAAGAATCCATCCAGCCACTTAACTCATCTGAACAAAATTCTTGAGAGGCAACATATGGGTCAGTGCAGAGATCTCAAGGAAGGAAGTGTTGAGCAAAGAACATTGCAATGCATATCAAGTTCAAGTCATACATTATATAGTAAAGTAAACTATCTAGGAATCTGTTACTTAAATGCTAAATAACTAATGTTTAAGTATAAGGGGTCTACTATAGATGAAATATTCTTATTATAACTCAGCTGTATCTGCAAAACTCAGCATTTGGGAGAGACAGAGACAGAGGTAGGGAGAGGTGTTTGGATAAGAGAGATCAAGTAAAAAAAATCCTAAAGATCTTATCTATGTCAGAGAGGAGGAAAATAGGAAAAGTAAAAATATTTAAAAGTTGCAATTTATTAACAGAAGTATATTGGTTGTGGATGTTTTGAAAACATTGATTTTATATAATAGTAAAGAAATATATGTTTGATAAGGAGTACTGAGAAAAATAATTAATGCAATGGAAAACTTATAACTTTTAAATTAAATGAAAAATGAAATGTGTAACAAACCAGAAAAAATAGGGAAATAATAGCCATGAACGAATATAAAATGAATATAACCATTAATAATAACACATCATCAAAGCACCCAGTCATGACAGTCCTGGTGCATAGGGTCAATTTTCTCAGTAATGACAGCTAAAAAGGATTGACAAAAATCAACTTCTAAGAAGTGGAAAGACCTAATAAGAAACCAAAAAAAAAATTGCCAGGCTAATATAGGAAGAGAACTACATTTCAGTGGTGAGCCAGAACTTTTTGCTTCAGGGGCAAATGCTCATTCAGAAAAGGCAGCTCAGAGACAGGTTCTGGAGACGGGCAAGAGAGATGTAGGGTGTCTGGGTCTGAGTACTGAGTTTATGGGAGACAGGAGAGGAAGAAGAATTTTCATGTATAACACTTTGCCCTGAGACCATTTCCCAAAATTTAGAATGTTGCTGAGAGGTTAAATATCTTGGTGTTTTGTGAGTAGAAGAAAAGGGGTTTGGAGTCTGGCACGCACCAAAGACAGAAGTCCCAGTGTAACAGTCCTGTTCCAGACTAGAGAGAAGTTTTCTAAAATGGTGGTACAGACTAAGCTATGGCTAGTTATCTAGCTGAATCAGAAATTTCTTAACCCTTAGTCTTAAGACTGCTACTGCCCTCAGATGCCCTACAAAAAATAGGCAATATCTTCCTTCAAAGGGCCTAGCATCATCCTAGATTTGAAATTATTTCTGAAAACATGTTTCTAGTAATATATTAAGAAAACACTATAAATCATACCTGGTGACAAAACAAAATGATCTAGAAACAAGAGAAGCATATACCTAGGGACCTCAGATACTAGAATGATCAGATACAGATTGAAAACAGCACTTCTGTTTATTTCTGAGATAAAAGTCATACTTGAAAAAAGTCAGAAAGGAACTGGAAACTATTATAAGTAATGTTAAAGCATTTAAAAAGCACCAAGTAGAAATAAATAACTGAAATTGAGAATGAATTAATGGATTGGGGCACCTGGGTGGCTCAGTCGGTTAGGCATTGGCTTCGGCTCAGGTCATGATCTCACGATTTGTGAGCTTGAGCCCCACATCGGCCTCTGTGCTGACAGTTCAGAGCGTGGAGTCTGTTTCAGATTCTGTATCTCCCTCTCTCTCTCTGCCCCTCCCCTGCTCATGCTCTGTGTCTCTCTCTCTCTCAAAAATAAACATTACAAAAAATTTTTTAAAAAGAATGAATTAAGGGATTTAAAACAGCAGGTATTTTGAAAGAAAGTATTGACAACTAAGTACTAAAAGATGAAAAATGCATCTTTATTGCAAGATGCACAAATGCAACTGTATTGTGACATACACAATACAGTTAAAATGTCTAAAATACACTTAATTGGAGTTCCAGCAGATGAGGAGAGAGAATATGGAAACATTTGAAGAAGAGGTAACAGCTAGGAATTCACAGATTCATCAATTCACAGATTCAAGGAGAATATATTTTCAAACAGATAGTATGTGTGTACATGCATGTGTGCACAAAGTACACAAAGACATATTAAAGTAAAACTTCTCATTGAATTAATCCAAAGACAATAAGAATCTTAAAAGCAATCAGAAGAAAAGTTACCATCAAAGACGTGACAGGCAACTAATTTATTTCTACTACCACTGGAAGCTAGAAGACAATAGAAAAAATACCTTCAAGCTAGTAGAAAGTAACTGATAAACTAGAATTCTCTACCCAGTGCGTATACATTTAAAGAATAAGGTGAAATAAAGATAATTGCAGACCAAAACCAAAACAAACAAACAGCTGAAAGTATGTCATCAGCACACCCAAGTAAAAATATTTAGGGCAGAAAGAAAATGATCCCAGGTAAGACTGTGTTAGGATAGATGACTCCTAGAAAATTTTACTTGTGTCAGTGAAAAGTCTTAATTTTAATAATAAGATTAGAGATAAATGTGATTAAATTTTAAACAGGAAGATACTATATGATTAAGTAAAGTTTAAAAAGGCATATTTAGACATTAAAATCAAAATATCCCATTTGATTTAGGAATTTTTAAAATAGGAATCTTTTAAACATTTTTTAAAATCTTTATTTTTGAGAGAGAGAGAGAGAGACAGAGTGTGAGTGGGGGAGGAACAGAGAGAAGGAGACACAGAATCCGAAGCAGGCTTCAGGCTCCGAGCTGCCAGCACAAAGCCCGATGTGGGGTTTGAACTCACAAACTGTGAGATCATGACCTGAGTTGAAGTCGGATGCTTAACCGACTGAGCCACCCAGGCGCCCCTAAAATAGGAATCTTAAAGTTAGAAATATGAACTGACAATGAAAACATTTTGGGAAAGAGTTAAGTCCCTGTCACATCCATAACTTCTCTAGATCTTCTTGTTCTGAACTATTTCAGGGGAGAAGAAGGAAGTCTAGGAGATCAGGGGATTGTGGATTTCCAGAATAGCTCCCCTTACTCAACCTCCCTCACAGCTTAACTTAAGCTAAATATAGATTTAATTTTGAGTTTGAATGTGGGATATCCAGGACAGGAATCTTCAGGACATCTGTTCCACCAATATAATTTCAAAGGGACTAAAAGCTGAGATATCTTTTAAAACTACATAATTCTATACATACTTTGAACCTTCTAAACTCGAATATCTAAAGATAGGGCCCAGAAATCTGTCTTTCTAAAAATCTCTCTAAGTAATTCCTCTCAATCCAGCACTAAACTGAGAACAGGTATTTGAGAACCATAGTTCTAGTCCCATCTCTAACAAAATTTGTAATTTGAGGGCTCTGATTAGCTCAGGACAGGGGCAAAAAGGATGCAAACAACACTGTTACGCTAAAGGAGCTTTCAGTCTAATTGGGAGAAAGCTGTATAGAATAAGTTAATTATATACTTATAAAGTCTGTACAAATGGAAGGACACATAGGCAAAGTTAGGTGGAGTCAAGGACAGTTACATGGAGGAGACAGCACCTGGTAAATATCAAGGGATGAACGTGTGATTAGGGTGGGGTGTTGAGTGACAGGCCAGAGAGAATTGTAAGAGGCAGACTTTCCAGACAAAGGGAACAATATAAAAACCATGTTATTAAAAAAAATCTTTATATTTTTATAGGCCCTTAAACCTGGGAGTGAACCTACTTCCCCCAGGGGAGACTCCCTGAGATCTTCCATTTATAATCAAACAGTTAACCCATATTAAGAATTCATGAAACTCTATGCATTTGGCTACTTATGATGAATTTAAACTCTGGGGGCCTTCTCAAGTGTAATCTTTTGTTTAAACTCTTTCTTCCCATCTCTCTTGCAACCATGCTCCTTTGATGACAGCCAATTTGAGGACAGGGAGATTTGCAAACTCAAAAGGCAATAAAAGAATACTGCTACCGATGATGGCGGTAATAAACATCTCACACATGAACAACATTGTTGCCCCTGCTACCCTACCTACTGCCTGGATTCAGGACCTAGAGGGATGGGTGGAACTTGGGGAGGTGGTATAATGGGTACACACCACAGTCTGCGTCTGATGAGTCTCCGAACACAGGTACCATGGATTAACACTAAATGAAGTCCTAATGAGGGATATTAACATCCTCCAGTCTATGGGTTATTTAAAATGTTTATGTATCTTTTTTAAAAATAAGATGAATTCTCTCACATTGGTTTGAACAGAGTCATGGCACGAGGGAATTGCAATTTCAGTGCTAGAGAGGAGGTTGTTGCTGTTGCTATGGTTTCTGTGATGTGGATGCTGTAAACCCATGAAACGGCACCAGTACACAATTATGCAACTATACTGCGGCACATCAGAATTATTTTTCCTTTGTTTTTCTTTTCTCTGAGTACCAGAAAAGCCCAAACCCACAATCAGTGAAATTATAATAAAATAACTTCATTGATTCCTGTATTTTTTATTATACTTTTTCACATACTTTAAGAGGGAGATGTAAAACAATATTCTACCAAGGCAAATATTTTCACATGTTATACATCTTCCATAATTCAGTTTCCATTTCTTGCTCACTTCAGGGTACACACATTTTAATAGCAAGGAAAATGTTAGAAATATTTTATATTCTGTTGGATTCTGACCAAATATAATTCTTCATTGTAATACTAAAACAGATTTGAGTGTGTTATGTTCTTCCTAATAGAAATAGTGGTATAATAAATGGGAACTTTAAATCAATATTAGGTTTGCCAGTAATTCATTAAGGTTTAACATTGTAATAATTAGCAATTAAAGAGCAGAAGTTCTGGTTTCCATTCTTTTTCTGAAATTTTAAATGAGTATAACTTTTGGGTTGTCTGTCACTGCCTAATTTCATTGGCCATAAAAATGATCTTTAGGGAAAAAAAGTTAGAGAGGGAGAGAGCCAAACCACAAGAGACTCTTAAAAACTGAGAATAAACTGAGGGTCGATGGGGGGTGGGAGGGAGGGGTGGGTGAGTGGTGGGCATTGAGGAGGGCACCTGTTGGGAGGAGCATTGGGTGTTGTATGGAAACCAATATGACAATAAATTTCTCATTTAAAAAAAAGAAAAGAAAATAGATCCACATATACAAGTTCAGTTGTGCTGGTCATATTAATTATGATCTAGTATTGTGATACTTATTCCTAGTAAATAAGCCAGATGTTAGATAGGCAAATGCTTCTTATCCAGGAGAAATAATAATTTTAGTACATGTCATGGTTTCCTTCTCAAGTCTCTATTATATTAATATTCATATGATGTTTCTGGATCTATATTATTTCCTTACAACTTACCAATAGCATTAATCCTTCAATAACATTTATGTAACTTTAATTCAATGGGCATTCTTAAAGAAACCATTAGGGAAATCATATACTGTTGGTTGGTCTGGTGGACAAAAACACATGCAAATGAAACAATCTATTTCCACAAAAGAATTTATGGTCTAGTTAGGAAAAGAAGCTTAACTCTTGAACAATATAAAGTAGAATATATTCAATGTTGAAAATATTATATACTGAAATGTATTTTGTAACCTTATGTATTAAGACTTTGTTGGGATTACTATTTAATTTTTTAAATGTTTGTTTACTTTGAGGGAGAGAGACACACACAGAGCACAAGTGGGAGAGGGGCAGAGAGAGAGAGAGAGAGAGAAAGGGAGATACAGAATCTGAAGCAGGCTCCAGGCTCTGAGCTGGCAGCCCAGAGCCTGATGTGGGGCTTAAACTCATGAACAGTGAGATCATGACGTGAGCCAAAGTCAGATGCTTAACTGAGCCACCCAGGCGCCCCTGTTGGGGTTACTATTCAAATGCTGCATTTAGACAGTACCTGGAGCACTGAGAAGAAAAGGCGGTGTTTTGGGAACTTGTGGGGTTAGTGATACCAGACCATCCTTTCTTCTATTTCTCAGTGTGTATTCATTACTGCTCCATCCTTAGTGGACCCTTCATCATCTTATAAACTATCAAATTGTTACACAGGGGGATAAAAGTCTCTAAAGATATTTTTAATGATACTAATGTCTTATTTTTCTCTTATGTTGGCTAAAATGTATGCCACAATGTTTATCTGTTGGTCACCTGTCTACTGTGACTTACCTCTGACTTGCTTCTGACTACAAGGCATTGGTAGGACATTAGGTGACTTTAAAAGTGTGCTCTGATGTCTGGTTGATCACCTTCCAGCTCTGTTGCCCTCAATGGACTTTCCCCTCTATGCTATGTAGCATGAGCAGGCGTATTTCTCTGCAGGTGGGGGCAACCAAGCTGTAATAAAGGATACAATCCAGCCTCCTAATTATCTCTTCTCTGTTAAAAACATGTTGTTAAATACAGTATTTATAAAAATAGAAATATGGATCAATTCATCATTCTCTGCCACAATTCTAGAAAAGCTAATATTGTACTCCTCACTCACATCCAATCTTGAATTCCTAGTGTCCAGTGAGTCTTTATGTTTATTACTTATGCTTATCTTTATTTCTTCAGAAGTTTACTAAACAGTACTTGCTGTGACCTCTGTTCCTGACCTAATAGATTCTTGAGATGATAGTATCATTCTAAGTAGAAAATTTATATGATCACAAGGCAGAAAAGCAAACTGGTGTGTCTTCTCTGGTTTTAATAATGGTCCAGATCACATTTTATAAGGAATAACTCCTCTGTTCTGGAACGTGCTGGAATCGTGAACATCTATTTTATTTATTTTAGTTGTGTTTTTTCTTCCCAGCATCACTTAAGCCACTTTAGTAATATTTGCATAAGTGTCCTCCCTTTATTCCATATGACTTTAATGGAATTGTAAGTCAACATACTCTACCGATCACCCCTCCAGCCTCTATAGGGATTAGCATATAAATCAAACCTGCAAGTAAGAGTTGTCTTGATATTGATATACAAGTAACTGGACATACCTTAACATTCCAGTATAGTTCTTAAACTACATTGGATGTTGTGATTATCTGGGTTTGACGCAAACAATGGCCATCTTCACCACTAATACAGGAAAAGGCAGAACTGACAGATGGAAAGAGAAAGGGAGCCAGATGATATCATTTGAGTCCCCAGAACCAACTCTGCCAGATGATAGATCCATTTCTCTCTTGCATTGTTATGGAAGTCAAAACATTTCTTTTTCTGCTTAGGCTAGTTTGAATTAGGTTTCTGCCAGGGGCACTATTCAAGTATTTCACTACTACTCCAGCAGCATCACCAAATAATAAGAATACCAGCGAGTCAGAAGAGAAGCTGATAGTAAAAAACCAGTACCACTGGACCTGTGTATCATGAATGAATCCCAGCCTTAATTTCTGTCATTTACAAGGGAAAGAATTCTAAGTAAGGAGGTAAAAGAGGATTACAAGCGGGTAAATATTTATAACACACTATGTAGTAGATATGCTGATCTTTATTGACATTATGTCATATAATCCTCACACTTGGCAAAGAGGAAATGGAAGTAAACTGGATTATTAACCTCATGTACAGATGAGAAAAACTGAGGCTTAAGGAGATTAGGTAATTTTTCCCAAGGCCATACAGCTGGGAAGTGGTGAATTTGAGATTCTCTCAAGACTATCCAGTCTCAAAAGTCCAAACTGGAGATACAAATGTCAATATGGCAATTTTCTAATTCTCTTGGCTCTTAAATTCTGTGTATAAGAGATCTTACTCTGGGAAATTAATGACTTCATGTTCATTTTAGACTCCTTTTAATTTGGTCTCTTGAAAGAACAGCTTTTATTAAAAGGCTGTGCTGATGACTCTGGTTTCAGTTAGTATCAAATAGCATATATAATTCTATCTCTCCAAATGACAAATATTTCCCCCAGTTTAGTCAAGTTCACATACAAGACAAGTTTCTATCAATTCTGATTTGCACATGCAATAGAAGTCTAGGCCTGGGTTTGTAGTCTGACCATTTTACTTCTAGGTATCCAGTCATATGGATAATTCTAAGAAACTTATCCTCCAAGATGAGCTATGACTGTACTATTTTCTGTTATTTAAATATCCTGAAAAGATAGATTTTTCCCTATGTCCTTTCTCAGGATAGTGGCTTGAATTTATATTTTACAAAATCTGGTCATATACTTATCACTAAATAATACAGTATCACTAAAATTTTAAAATTTTAGCATTACTGGCTAGTTATTCAGTCCTACAATTTGCCTTCCAATAGACAGAGGTACCCCATATTTGGTTTAAGGTGAATAATTTTATACTTATACTTTGACTTTTAATATTGCTGAAATGGCAGGGCACCTGGGTGGCTCAGTGGTTAAGCATCCAACTTCGGCTCAGGTCATGATCTCACGGTTTGTGGATTTGAGCCCCATATTGGGCTCTGTGTTAACAGCTCAGAGCCTGGAGCCTTCTTCAGATTGTGTGCCCCACTCCTCTCTTTCTGCCCCTGTCCCGCTCAGGCTCTGTGAGGGAGGGAGGGAGGGAGGGAGGGAGGGAGGGAGGGAGGGAGGAAGGAAGGAAGGAAGGAAGGAAGGAAGGAAGGAAGGAAGGAAGGAAGGAAGGAAGGAAGGAAGGAAGGAAGGAAGGAAGGAAGGAAGGAAGGAAGGAAGGTAGAGAAATATTGCTGAACATAGCTTTTACCACATACAAAATAGGACTAGTGATATTTAGGAGACAGGGCACTTAATAGAGAAGGGGGCACACCTGCAGTTTCTTCATTGGTCTTCTTGAATTAAAATTGCCTGGGTGCACCTGGGTGGCTCAGTTGGTTGAGCATCTGACTTCATCTCAGATCATGATCTCAAAGCTCATGAGGCTGAGCCCTGAATCCAGCTCACTGTCCTCGGCGAAGAGCCCAATTTAGATCTTCTGTCCCCCCACCCCGCCCCGCTCTGTCCCTTTCTTGTTTGCACTCTCTCTCTCAAAAACAAATATTTTTTAAAAAATTGCTGGTATTCCTCCACTTATATTCCATCTCAAAGAAATATCCCCTATATCTGCCAGAGAATATCTACTGTTCTTCTATCTCTTGTTTTGATAAAATGCTAAAAACAGAATTCCTTACTAAGAAAAAAATTGAAATCTCAAATCCTTCCATATTGTCAAAATGATATCACCCATGGAATTTATCTAAAGTGCCTTAAAGATTATTAAATTCAGATTGTTCAGGGGCACCTGGGTGGCACAGTTGGTTGAGTGTCTGACTCTTGATTTAGGCTCAAGACATGATCCCAGGGTCATGGGATCGAGCCCTGTGTTGGGCTCCACGCTTAGAGCACAGCCTGTTTAAGATTCTCAATCTCTCTCTCTCTCTCTCTCCCCCTCTTCTCCTCTCCCCTGCTCACACACTAAAATAAAAAAAGAAAAAAAATAAATTCAGATTGTTCAACATATATGATGATCCACCAACCCTAATAAAAACTAAGCTGAGCTTTCTATAAATAGCAAAAGCAAGTTCTGTAGTACCCAATTCCAGTGCTAAGAGAGGACAGACCTCTCTGAGTTGCCACTCGGAAGTGCTGTATCAGTGAAAATGCTCTATTTTCAGGTGAATTGTTCTTTGTGAATAATTGACTTTTCTGGGAATTAAAGACACTTTAGTAGGCATGCCTCAGAGTGTACAGCCTGAATCTGTATGGCCTCATTGTGCAGTAGGACATGCTGGGAGACTGGAAAAATTTAGATTGTCAGAATTCCTGGAGTATCTACCTTCTGGATTCCTTTGGCAGCTAAAGGGCAGAATAAGAGCCAGGGTTAGAACAGTATTCTAGGCATGACTGAATTCATATTCATGCCATTATGTAAAGATCAATTTGTTCTTTATTGCTTAACTAGAGCAGTAATTAGGAAAAGAAAGAATCTCTATAAACCTTATCAGAAGGTATATTAAATAATGCATTGGGATAGCCTTTCTGTATTCATAAGAGGCTTCAAACCTCTTACATTGTATTTAAAATAAACTGAAGTCATTAGTTATGTAAGCATCTATCTGAAAACATTATACAGCCCATAATGTGTTCTTAGCACAGCCCTGGTGGCTCCTATGTTCCCTGCTATCAAGGGGCTTATAGTTTCATTGGGTAAGTAGCACTGACCCTTCCCTCCCCAAACAAGACTTACATTTGTATAGTGTCCATGATATGTGTATACACAAAAGAAAAGGAGGTTGATGAGTTAGAGAGGCAAGAGAAAAATGATATTAAATGATGAAGATACTATTCTAAAACGTAGACCCCCAAAATATAATGTACCTAGACAGAAGACCAGGAATTTAGAATTTTTTCCGAAAATGGAAATTCACAAATTGGAATAATAATGATAGGTAACATTAACCAACAGTCAGTATTGTGAAGCAGTTAAGACTATGGATTCAGGAACCATATACAGAGATGAAATTTTCAATTATACCATGTAGCCAAATTAAATGGTCTCTCTGTGCCTAAGGTTCATCATTTCTAATATAGGAATAACAGTACCAATTTTATAGAAGAATTATGTGAAAATTAACTGCATTAAAATACATATATAAAATAGTATCTGGCTCAGAATTAAGTGTTCAGAAAATGTGAGTTGTTTTTAATATTAGTTGAGCACTTACTTTGTTCCTGTCATGAATTTAAGCAATTTGCATCTTTTATCTCATTCAATATTTACAAAGACCTTATGAGGTTTAGATGATGAAATAAGAATAAAGAGATAAAGCAAATTTCCAAAGTTATTAAAGTACAAGTGCCTAAAGAAAGACATGGGCCTAGGCCGTTTGAATCCATTCTCCATGCTATTAACTGCTACGCTATGCCCAAGCTTTTTAACTGCATCACTTCTTCCTGCCAAGTACCATTTTGTCCTAAGGACAGCATAGCTACAAAATATGAAACAATTAGTTCTTACAGATACAATCATCACTGATGATACTCTCATTCAAAAAAACAACAACTACTTGTATAGCTAGATTTCTGTTGGTAACATAAATATTTAAGTTGCAAACTATCCTACTTTGGGTTAATTCCACGCTTGTTTAAATCTACTAAGGGTGTATAGGCTATTATGTAAAAATTGGGGTGTTCCATTTTTGCAAAAGATAAATATTAGTTTATTTAAATATCTACTTATAGCCTATGTTTTATAGAGAAGGAATTCTTAAATGTCTGTCACATTGGAACAAGATTTTGGTCAGAACTCATCAGGATAGAAGTTCACCTAGATAATAGGGGATCACATCCCCTAGCCAAATGCATCAGAGGTCATACCCAAGGGAGGCAAAGGAAAGGGTGAGAAGACATATTTTGAAGTCCATATAGGAGCTACAGTCAGAAGATTAGCCAAAGTAGGCAGGAATAGAATCCTACTGAGTCCATGAAAACACCGCATCAACTCTGTTCAGAAACTGGAAGCAGCTGTGAGAACTAAAGAAAAAGGCAAGGTTAGAGGAACTACAGCAGGGTTAATAAATAACCATACAGCAAGAACAAAGCCCCAAATTTTGAACAATATAACATCATATTCTAGCTAAATGATGAGCCTAAGGTCACAGTAAAAGCCATCACTGATTTGACTATCATGGGGAGTAAAGAAGCAAATAGAACCAGTGATCCCAATGGGGCTGAGATGAAATAAAGCAAGTGTCCTCTAATTCCATCTAAGGTATTCTAGTGTGGAAAAATGGGGGGAAAGGATTAAAACACATGGGGAGTATATTTCAATAAAGTGGGAAACAGTAAACAAAATAATGAAAGCATATGTTGACATATGAGCTCATAAAAAATAAATCATGATGCAGCATTTTCACAAATGTACTGACTTTCAAATAATTAACTTTCAAACAGCCAGTGCGTCTATATGTTATATTTGCAAAAGACTTTTCACATGCCACATTTTTGCTTTTTTTCCACCCATGATGAAATGTTTTAGGCTCTTCCATGATGGCAATGGCTGCCTCTAAGTAATTCAACTTTGGAATCTTCACCACTTCATTTTTTCAGCAATAATTGTACAAATAATGATTATTCTGCACTTTGATATATTCATTTATAAAATGAGTAGAAAAATAAAATGTTCGGTACTGGAAATTAAACCTCTAGATGTCATGAATTTATTATGCGTGAGAGAAAGATGGAAATACTATTAGGTACGTAAGAAATGCCAAAACTTAAGTTTATTTTAATTTTTTTAATGTTTATTTATTTTTGAGAGAGAGAGAGAGAGAGAGGGAGTGCACGCAAACATGGAGGGGGGCAGAGAGAGAGAGGGAGACATAGATTCTGAAGCAGGCTCCAGGCTCTGTGCTGTCAGCACAGAGCCCCATGTGGGGCTCGAACTCACGAACCGTGAGATCATGACTTGAGCTGAAGTCAGATGCTTAACCAATTGACCCACCCAGGCGCCCCAAACAAACCTTTAGTTTAATTTGAAGACACATTGAACTTCAAAGAGTAAAATAATTAAGATAACATGTATTCAATACTAGAAATACATCTTGATGACTCTATCTAAGGATATAGATCACATTAAGGATTTTGTCTTCATTTTCCAGATGAAAAACCCTCAGCCCTTCCTTCTCCACTCATCCCTATCTTGTGGCCCTTTCTCCAACAGACATGCACAATCAAGTTAACTTTCTCATACTCCAGAGACAGTCTGAAATATTTAAAAACCATTATTCATAAAATTTGGGAATGGTCTATAATTCAACCAATGAACATGTACACACGCACACATACACATGCACAGATTATGTCAGAATTACTAACAGTTGTCCCTATTTCCGACTCTGAGTCATAAAAACAACTTTAGACATGAGCTTCAAAATGTATGGTTATCAGTAATAAATTATTCCAGAGTCTCAGTGGTTAGTTTCACAGTATTTCATTAACATAAACTTTCTGTGATCACTTGAATAAGCCTTATAGCTATCTCTACTGTTGGCCTCTCGGAGAATAAAGAGAAACCTAAGATTTTATTAATCTTTTTATGAATTTAATATGAGAAATAATATTTTTCAAATGAATATATAGTAATTACATTGTCAGGTATAATGCCCTCTGTTTTATAAATAGAAAGGAAACTGGTAAAGATGATTAAACACTCAGACCTTGAAATTGAGCTGTGGTAGGAAGTCAGGAGAATTAGATGAACTTGATTCCACTTGAATCAAATGAATACAACCTTTGAATCCGCTGGTAGAAAGCATAGTATTGTACACCCTTTTAGTTTTAATTCATTTGGAAGTTCTAGGAGTATTTTCTACTCATAGCCAGCCCTTTCCTGTTAGATTGTGTTGAGCCAAAGCCAGTGGAGCTAGTTAATACAGTTATAAAGATCTAAATGTCCTAGCCAGTTGAGTCATCCTGCTTGATGAAAAACCAAAGGACTCACGAGCCATTCCTGTTACTGATTCATGATGTAGTTTCTCAATTAGTGAAAACCCAAAGCCACATAGAGTAGTTAATTCTATTACTGATGGTAAAAATTGAATTAAAGGAGGGTTTGAGAAAATTCTTAGTTGTGACTCTTCTGGACCAGAAGGGTAAACCAGAACTTAGCCTAGGAATAGAACATATTTATGGCACAGGCATACCTACATTAGAGGTTTCCTAGGAAGCTAAAATTGAGCCCCAACTCAATCATAAGGCTCAGGCTTGCCATTATAATTTGTAATGTATTATAATGCCCTCACTACACTTCTAATGGTGCGAAGTAAGATGTGTGTCTATGATTCCCCTTGCTTATTTCTGGTTAAACAACAGACACAAAATCCAAACAGTTTTTAGCAATATCATTATAATATAAATTAAAATAATAGCAGCTAACATTTTTAGAGCTTACTCTATGTCAAATGTTGTTCTAGGAACTTTATGTCTTTGAGAAAAGCACTGTTACTAATAAGCTCATTTTACAAAGGAAAAAATATGACGCAGGTAAGTAACTTGCCGAAAAGGATGCAATTAGTAAGTTGCAAACCAGGATTTGAACTTAATAAAATTTGGCTCTTGAGATACAGTGTCTTACCCACTGTGATATATTGGGTTAAGGACTGCTGCCTTCTTTATACCTCTACCCAAATCAAACACCAACATAGGTGAACTCAGTTTCTAAGGGAAACACTTATCAAAAGCCATGTCTTCCTCAGTTCTACTAGTCTTCACGTCAGCTATTTACCTTTTTAGCTTTCTTCTCCCATGATTAAACCCTAGACATCATTGTCACCTAGAACTTCTGTGCCTCTATAAACCTAACCTAAAAACACTACCGAATCACAGTATCAGCTGATTTCTCTCTCTGTTGCTTATACATTTCTTTAACTGATCCTGATTCTTCTGCTGTTACCCTGTTTATTTCCTTTCTACTTTCTTTCTTTATTCATCATATTCTCTATGGTCCATCACCTCACACTTAATTCCCTCTCATTATTCTCCCAGTAAAACCTTGGCTGTGAACCAATGCAGCCTTCCTCTGATCCTGCACATGGACAACTGAGCACAGCTGAAGCTCTTTACCTCAGACTCTCTAAGCTTATAGTCTTCTGACTTTCCTTCTGTCTGCTTGCTCCTTCTGTCTCCTCTTGAGGGTTTCCTTGACAACTCCTCTCACTGCTCTGTGCATTCTTGAGTCACCTCACCAACTTTTACTATTGTATTTATTAAGGTAGGCTAAAATACTGTAACACATAGACCACACAACGTAGGGCTCAAACACAATAGAGTTTATTTCTCATATAATAGTCCACAGTGAGTATTTCTGGTAAGTTGGAAGACTTTTTTTCATGGGGAGATTCAAGAACTCAAATGCGACAGTCTTGTGAATCTAGTATCCCCTAGGGCCTTGGCATTGTTTGCTCCCATTGAGCTAAAAGGGAAAGAGAACAGGGAGAAGGCATGCCAGCTTCTTAAAAGCTTTGGTTCGGGAACAATACACGTTATATTCACTCATATCCTAATGGTCATCTAGTTACACTGACACACCCCACTGAAAAAGAAACTGAGAAATGTAGTACAAGTTGTCTATCAAAATGAAGACATCAAAATGAATTTCTAATGAACACCCCCAGCAGTATCTATCACACCATACTGATATATTGATGAATCCAAAATATTTTTCTCCAGCCCATATAGCCAAGTGTTAACTGACCTCTCTATTAGGAGGGTCTCATTAGTATTTCCAACTCAACCTACTTAAAATCAAACTCACTAGCTTACTATGTAAAACTGCTTTTATCATATGTTCACCATTTCAATAAATCATACAGCCATAAAACTGGGAGTAATCTTGACTCCTCTCTTTTTCACTTCTTACCCAATAGCTCAGTCTTATCAATTCTATATCTTTTTTTCCTTCCAGCTTTATTGAGTATAACTGGCAAATAAAATTGCATATAGAGTATACAGCTTCATGATTTGATTTGATAAATGTATACACTGTGAAATGGTTGCCACAAGGAATTTAATTCACACATCTACCACCTCACATACTTAGCTTTTTGTATGTCTGTGTGGTAAGAATGCTTAAGATCTGTTCTGTTAACAAATTTCAAATATACAATACAGTATGATTAACTACAGCCACCATACTATAATTAGATCCCCAGAATTTATTCATCTAATAGCTGCAAGCTCATGCCCTTTGACCAAACATCTTCCTATTTCTGACATCCCAAGTCCCTGGCAACTATCATTCTATGTTTCTATGAGTTCACTTTTTTTTTTTTTTTTTTGCTACATGCCACATATAAATTAAATAATACAGTGCTTATCTTTCTACCTTTCTGTGTCTGGCTTATTCCATTTAATATAATGTCCTCTAGGTCCATCCATGTTGTTGCAAATGGCAGGATTTTGTTTAAGGCTGAATATTCTTCTGTGTGTGTGTGTGTGTGTGTGTGTCTGTGTGTGTGTGTGTACACTAACATTTTATTTATCCATTCATTTGTTGATGGACACTTACGCTATTTCCATATCTTGGCTATTGGGAATAATGATGCAGTGAACATGGGGGTGCTGGATAATTTCAAATGACCTGTGTCTAAATTTGCTGCCTCTTTCTTCCAATTGATCGAGTCTGCTATTGATGCTACTGACGCTCTCTACTGAATTTTCCATTTCGTTTGTTGTATTCATCAGCTCCAATATTTCTGTTTTGGTTCCTTTTGATGATTTCTATCTCTTTGTTAAAGTCATTGTTTTGTTCAGATATTATTTTCTTGAGTTTGTTGAATTGTCAGTTTTTGTTTTTGTTTGTAGCTAACAGAGCTTCCTTAAAACAACTATTTTGAATTCTTTATAGGACAAATTGTATATCTCCAATTCTTTGGGATCAGTGTCTGGGAAATTATTGTGTTCCTTTCATGGTGTCGTGTTCGCTTAATTTTTTCCTGTTCCTTGAAGTCTTCTATTGTTGTCTTTGCAGTTCAAAAAGCAATCACCTCCTTTAGTCTTTGCTGACTGTCTTCAGGAAAGAAATGCCTTTAACATAATTTCTACCAGGGATTCTGAGGCCTCTTGGATCTCTTCTAAGAATGTGCCTGCACCACACTTCTTGTTCTCTTTTTGAGGGCAATTCTTATGAATGTATGCATTCTCCCAATCCCACAAAACCAGGCTTAGTGATAAGAGCCTCCTATTTGTTTGTCCTAGGACACTGCCCCAAAATGCTCATTTGTATGCTTTTTCCCCAGTTCCACAGTGTCAGATCAGCTTCCTTCTCATGCTCACTAGGAATCTGCAAAGGCTTGTACTTGCTGTCCACATGGGTTCATGTAGGAAGCTGGTCATGTTGGGAGTGTACAGGTGAGGTGCAGGGACCACTGGAGGTGTCCATGGGCCAGTTGGGAGCGTGACAGGTGAGGTATCTCAGCAGCTTATGTGCGGCTTTCCTGAAGGAGTCTGCAATTGGTTTAGTAGGATCCACATTCCTTAGGTGATTTCTAAGTGTTGACTGTTGTGCTGAAAGCCTCTGCCAGACCCTCCATCATGTAGAAAATTTGAGTACATTGCATGGGGGTGAAAAATAAGTGGGTCTCTTCAGCAGTGTCCCATACAGCTGAGGAAGCTGGGTACTCACTCACTTAGTGCACTCTCACTTTCCATCGTGGGAGAAACTGGGGGGCCAAGGGAGTGTCTCTTGGCACTAAGCTGTGCCTCCTCAGTGGTAGGGTGATTGAGTAAAGTGAAAATGTTCTTAACCTCTTTAATGCATCTAGTCTCAGATTTTTTTCTCTAACGGGTTGCTGGAACTTCTCCACTAGACCCCCAGACTCTCACAAAGGTACTCTAATCTGTGGGTGATTGTCAAAATCAATGTTTTGTGGAAAGATTATGGTACAAAACTTATTTTGCCATCTTGCTGATGCCACTCCTTAATTCTACCTCTTCACCAATGCTGTGCTCACTCTACAGCTGAAGTATTATCATAGTTTCCTGATTCTCTGATTTAGTCCCTCCCTATTTTACCTGTCCTATTCCAAATTACCTAACATACCAATATGATTATGCTACTTACAAGCTTAACTGTCATTAACGGTTCCACTTCTGAGGATAAAGTACAGACTTCTTAGTCCTGAACCCTTATTAATCCTCTCAGAACTTCAGTTAGCTAACTTTTCACCAGATTGTAAAGAACCAGGTCTAATTTGCTTACCTTTGTATCACCAGAACTTACTACCACAGGTAGTTTAATAAATACTTGTTAAATAAATGAATGAAAGATCTTCAGAATGCTTTCTCTGACCTTCATGTCCTGATTAGTTCACTCATCATTTGTCTGTATTTCCATAGCAGCTCCTGTCTACTCTTCTAATAGTACTTATCACATATACTTATCTGTTTGACTTCCATACTTGAGCTTTTTTTTTGGGGGGGGGTAACAATTTTTTTCTTTTTTAATATAATTTATTGTCAAGTTGGTTTCCATACAACATCCAGTGCTCATCCCAACAAATGCCCTCCTCCCTGCCCATCACCTACTTTCCCCTCTCCCCTACCTCCCATCTACCCTTAGTTTGTTCTCAGTCCTTAAGAGTCTCTTACGATTTGCCTCCCTCCTTCTCTGTAACTTTTTTTTTCCCCCTTAGCCTCCCCCATGGCCTTCTGTTAAGTTCTTCAAGATCCACATATAAGTGAAAACATATGGTACCTGTCTTTCTCTGCCTGGCTTATTTCACTCAGCATAATACCCTCCAGTTCCATCCACATTGCTGCAAATGGCCAGATTTCATTCTTTCTCATTATTTGCAAATGGCATACTTGAGCTTTAAGTTCCTCAAGAGCAGATACAGTGTCATTTATTATTTTATTTCTAATTATATAATGGTTCTATATTATATAATGGTTCTAATTATATAATGGAATCTATATACAGTAGATTCTCAGGTGTAGAGTAGATGAATGAATGGACAATTGTTTCAGCTAACAGTCAGAAAGTAAATCTAGGATGTTTTCTAGGATGTGAATATTGCTTATAACTGATTTTTGTTTAGTTAGAAAGAGACTCTTATTTATAAGAATTGCAAGGGACATCAATTGTCATGAAAAAAGCTAATTACCCTAGGAATTGCACTTCCCGGGGGGGGGGGGGGTGCAGATGGTGAGAGTCATGTGTAATGATTCTGTGTGGAAGTAATATGATGCAGAGAAGGTCTAAATGAATGGGGAATAGCATAATTTCAGGGATGCTGCATATGGTTGGCAGGTGGTACATAGCAAAATTCCAGAGGTACTTTTTCAGATAGATAATGGCATGCACATAGATATGTGGAACTACATAGTTTGAGTGTCCTGATGGTGAAGAGCTCTATGGAGAAAATGAAAGATTCTTAGTTAAAGTTATGGATGAGAAATTATGGAGAAAGAGATATTTAGAGTATTTTTAGGAATTCTTATTACATGATGTACTGTGTAAAATTCTTGTGACACTCTTCAGGATACAGTAAAATTCTACAATATTCTTCACAGCTTTAAGAACCAGACAAATAATCCTTAAATGGACATATTGGCAATGGGCTATGAGAGCTCTGGAGTTTATTTGGGTAACACTTGCCTAGACAATTAAACATTTGAATAATTGCTACCAGGGTAGTTTGAAATGTCATGTTTTTTATTCTTAAAAAATTTTATAAATATAGCCTTATTAGAAAAACTCTACATAAAATGCTTTGATCATCCATTTATTTATTTACAAGGCAGGATATTTGATGTTTGAGAGATCAGATGGTAGATTAGAGATGGTTATGTTACTAAAGAATTTTATAATCAATTGGGGGAGATTCCACATTACCACATAACATTACCATATTATAATTTAGATCAGGATCGGTACCATAGGGGATGAATAAACCAAGATTATGGGAATTCAGCAGAAGGAAAAAAAGTTGTTATGGCCAGAGTGAGGAAGTTTAATGAAGGAGATACTATCTGAGCTTTATTTTAATGAATGGATGGAATTAGGGCAGGCAGAAATAGGAGAGGAGTACAGTTTAGGATTCCTGACTCCATCCACCACAGGGAGTGTCCATCACAGGAAGTGAAAACTAACCTCCATTGAGATCTTAATACCTTTTTCTTTTTTTACCACCAAAAATCAGCTATTCTCTCATCGACCTCATGCCAACATCTAGCTGCTGAATGATCCAAAATACAGGATACAAAATATAGAATAAGATCCAAATTTTCCAAAATATAGTATAGGAAATCAGAGAAATGTTTAAGACAATGATTATCCAGGGCTTAGGGAACTGAAATAAAAATGAATTTGCCTTGGATTAGTAATATAGAAACATTAAATAAAAGTTACTCTAAAAAAGAAGAAATACAGAAAAATGCATTGGAATATGTTTTATCTATTGTATCTTTAAATCATATCATCAGAAGTGGAATGAAATAAATCACAGAGTACCTTTAGGCAAGAAAAATAAAGAAAATGATAAAATTGTTGTAAAATAATTCCTTTGGCTTACAATTCCAACTGGAAAATAAGCACTTGAGCCAATAAAATCCAGTAGTATCTTCTTAAGTATAGGAAGGCATAAAGAAGCCCAGATGCATGATAACATTTGTTCACAGTGCTATAAAGAGATTTCACCTCAACAAAAGGTAAACACACACACACATACCCCTAAAAAATGAGAGATCCAACAGCCAGACTGAAAGAATGAGAGCTATTTTCCATTATTTAAAGGAAAATATAGGCAAATTAAAACATTACCAGAATGAATCAATATTGTGTGTTTTATAGAATGCATATATATTTTGTTGGCTGATACCATTAAAGTGTTCCACAGGAATGATGGGAAATGGAGATCATGGGCCTAACACAAAGATCATTTGAAATATTATGTAGTTACTTATTTTGACTCATCCATGTATTAAATATTTTCCAGAGTGTTGACCAACTAGCAAAACTTATTGAACCAAGTGCTTTATTCATTCTAGGGTACCTCTTTACTGACTGCAGAGTAGTGAGGAAGGAATAGGCAGGAGGCAATAATCAACCTAAGATATTCTTGAAGGCACATTACCATTTTTTTTGTACTTTGAAATAAGGGCTATGCAGAGTTATAAGATATTCTGGGTCTAAGCAGTTACAGAGAAGCCTTTCATACTCTTTTAAAATTGTAAATAAATCACTCTATAATCCCTGTCTGAGAAAAGCATGGGTGCTTGTAAAAATGACGATGTGTATCCATTAGTGAGAAAAACAAGGTAGCAGAAGTCTAGAGCCATTCTGAGTTTAGTTTGTTTTCAAGTATCCCCCTTTTGAAATCAGCTTTAGTGAAGTATGATTTACATAAATACAGTTTTAAAGTATATAGTCAAGTGCCCTGAAAAATGTGAAGTCTTCTGAGCAAGTGCTTTTAAACACTAACCATGTACAATTAGTGGCTCTAAGTTTATACTGATAGCAATAGCATGAAAGAGAACTCAAATGTATTGAACACCTAATTCTTCTCTTATGGCTTCACATTTATTAGTTCATATCCTAAGAACAATTTTCTGGAAGAGATTATTATTCTCATTTTGATTAGTTTTAAAAATGGGGTCACAGAATACATGAATAACTTGTCCAAATTGCCCAGATAGTAAGGTGGGATGGAGCATGATCTCAATCCAGACCTACCTAGCTTTAAGACCACTGTTTCTTTGTTTATGCCATATTACCCGCTGATGCACCCTGGTCACCACATTCATGCAAACACATTCTCCCCAGTTCTCATAGGAGCCAAATTTTCAAAGAGTTTAAGCAAGGAGTGAGCATGGGACCACAGTGATTTCTTGGTGAAGGAGCTTAGGAAAAAGGAATACGGAAGAATGGAACTGAGAATGTGGCGCTGCCTGTGAATGGTTGGTCCAGGAGGTGACAGCGCATTAGGAGTGATGTGTAGCAGCGAAGGCTGTGGTGGGGGATAGCTTTTACTCACTAAATTTAATTGAGATAGAACTAGGCTTTCTGAGCCTGCTAGTGAGTGCATAAAGGAGAATTTTCAAGGACTTTAACTCCTTGAGACACAGAAGGAAAGTGGAAGCATGTTCAAGTCTTTCTTATGTTAGTACTAAGCAGACGACTGTACCAGAAATGGACAAATAGACATCAAAGAGATGAGCTGAATCCATTCTCCTTAACCCATTACTCAATCATCCTATGCCAATGGAAAATGAGTTACAGTAATATGTCAAAAATATTTAAAAATATAAAACAGACATTAGAGTATAGAGAGGTATGAATGCTTCCATTTTTAATGTGAATCTTGGACTTATGAAGATATTAAACATGTATCTGCAAATGAATTTGGATTTCTTTCTTCCTAGTTACATTTTATATTAAGTGGTACCAAATGTCTCTAGCAGCTTTCAGCTAATTTTATATTATAGGCTGAATTAATAAGTGTGTGACATGGCCACATGGGTAGTTACATAGTTAGTAATAGAATACTATGAATTTGGATCAAGAGACCTTGATTTTATTCTATCATTTGCTGACCTAATATGCAGTGGATTATCATCCATCTAAAATTACATGAAAAGCTCAAGCCTTTAGTTGTATTCAATTTCCAGGATTTTTTTTTCTCAATTTTAGATTGAATGGAAACCTAAATTTGAGGTCTTCAATGAAGACAAGCATAATATGATGTTGCATATCTTATTATCTGAGCACTAACCATTTTAGCTACTTCCTACACTCAGATAACTATATTTGTCTCCAATTTACATTCAAATGACACTCCTATGTCTGCCTATCTTCACCTATATAATACAACATGGACTGTCAAAAATACTCAGTTGATTTCAACTAGAAGTAAAATTATCCCTGTTTTCAGATTATATGAGCTTACATATAGAAAACTCTAAAGATTCTACCAAAAAATTTAGAACTAATCAACAGATTCAGGAAAATTATAGGATACAAAATCAAGTCACAAAATGCAGTTGCATTTCTACACCCTAATAACAAACTACCCGAAAATTAAGAAAACAATCTCATTTATAATAGTATCAAGAAGAATAAAATACTTGGGAATAAATTTATTTAGCAAGGTGAAAAACTTGTACACTGAAAGACAATACATCAATGAAAGAAACTAAAGAAGATGCAAATAAATGGAAAGCTATTCCATTTTCATAGGCTGGAAGACTTAATATACTTTGTTAAAACATTAACACTACCTGAAATGATTTACAGATTCAGTGCTATCTTCATTAAAACCCTGATGGTATTCTTGATTATGAATGAATATCCAAAATATATATGGAATGACAAATCAATGACCAAAAAATACAAATAATCCAAGTAAAAATGGGCAAAGACTTAAACAGACATTTCTCCAAAGAAGACAAAAAGACAACAAGTAAATAAAAAGATGCTCAGCATCACTTACCATCAGGGAAATGCAAATCAAAGCCACCAGATATCACACTTCACACTTGCTAGGATGGCTATAATAATTTTTTTTTTAAAGATTACAAGTGTTAGCAAGGATATGGGGAAAGGAAACCTTTGTACACTGTGGGCACCTCTAATGGTTTAGTCACTACAGAAAACAGTATAGAGTTTCCTCAAAAAATTAAAGATAGAATGACCATATGATCAAGCAATCCCACTTCTGAGTATGCAACCAAAAGAACTGAAATCAAAATCTTGAAGAAATATCTGCACTCGCACCTTCTATGCAGAATTTTTCACAATAGCCAAAATATGGAAATGACCAAAGCACCCACTGATGGATGACTGGATAAAGAACTGTGATTTATACATACAATGGAATATTATTTAGCATTAAGAAAAAAATGAAATGCTACCATATGTGACAATATAGAGGAACCTTGAGGACACCATTCCAAGCGAAATAAGCCAGATACACAAAGACAAATACTGCGTGATTCCATCTAGATACCTGAGGTATTAAAAAGAGTCAAACTCACAGAGAATAGAATGGTGGTTGCCAGGGGCTGAGGGGACGGGGAAATGAGAATTCATAAAACAAGTTCTAGAGATTTGTTGGAAAACATAGTGTCTAAAGTTAGCAATACTGCATTGCAAACTTAGAAGTTTGAGTGTAGATCTCATGTTAAGTGTTTTTCCTACAATAAAAAAAAATTAAAAAGAAACATAGTGTTCTTAGTATAAATTTAAAAATCCAACTCTTTTATAAAACTAAGCATGCAGGGACCATATGATCTAGAAATTACATTCTTGGACATTTATCCCAAATAAATAAAAAACTATGTGTACACACGTACACACACACACACACACACACACTGTACAAGAATGTTGACTGCAGCTTTATTTGTAATAGCCTGAACCTGGAATTTAAAAAGGTGCCTTTCAGCAGGTGAAAAGCTGTAGTACACTCAAACCATGCACTATTACTCAGCTATTAAAAGAAACATGCAATAACTTGATGACCCTCCAGGGAATTATGCTGAATAGAAAAAAGAAATCTCAGAGGGCTACATATCATGATTCCATTTATATAATATTTTGAAATGATACCATTTTAGAAATGAAGGACAGATTAGTGGATGGCAGGGTTTGTGGCTGCATGGTGGACAGAAGAAAGGTAGTGGATTATTTAAGGACATACATGGGATTTTGGGGTATAGAAACTGTTCAGTAATCTTTACTCTGGTAGTGGATATACAAAGTTATGCAGGTGATAAAACTACATATAACTTAATACACTTGCACATGTACACACACACCAGTAAAACTGGGAAAATCTGAATAAAATCAGTGTATCATTATCCTGGTGTGATATTATACTATGGTTACAGTTATATAGTATTGTACAACTAGCTGTAATGCTATAATTATAAAGTATCATTATCCTGCCTGTGATACTTTTTTTTAATGGTCATTTGTTTTTAAGAGAGAGAGAGAGAGAGAGACAGACAGACAGACATAGTGGGAGTGGGGAAGGGGCAGAGAGAGAGGGAGACACAGAATCCAAGACAGGCTCCAGGCTCTGAGCTGTGAACACAGAGTCCCACCCAGGGCTCGAACTCATGGACTGTGAGATCATGACCTGAGTCAAAGTCAGATGCTTAACCAACTGAGCCACCCAGGTGCCCCATCCTGCTTGTGATATTATATTCTAGTTACATAGTGTCACAGAACCAGCTAGAGTTACATACTATCATTATCCTGGTTGTGATATTATACCATAGTTTTGCAAATACTATCATTGGGGAAACAGAATCTCTGCATTACTTCTTACAATTGTATGTAATGCTACAATTATTAAATAAAAATTTCTTTAAAAATATCTTTTTCTAAAAAAATGTTATAAAAATGTATTAAACATATTTCAGGGGCACCTGGGTGGCTCAGTCGGTTAATTGTTCGACTTCAGCTCAGGTCATGATCTCACAGTTGGTGAGTTCGAGCCCCGCATTGGGCTCTGTGCTGACAGCTCGGAGCCAGGAGCCTGCTTGAGATTCAGCCTGCTCTGTCTCTCTCTGTCTCAAAAATAAGTAAAAACATTTAAAAAAATAAAAAAAAACATATTTCAAACACATGCAAACATATGACACAGGTAAAGAAATCTTTAGCTCTTCATATGCCTAATAGGTAAATTGAAAAACACCAAGTAATTGTGATGATACCTAAATCACCAAATCAAGTCAAGTGTGCTAGTCATTTTTCTTACTGTGTCGTAGAGTAGGTTTAAAGAGTTAGCTTCTGCCCAAGTATCAGAGCTTTAATATGAGGGATACAAAACTTCAAGAATAACATTTAAGATGAATTGCCCTGCAGCCATAGCACTAAGCATTTAGCAGTGACATAGGATGTTGTTACATGAGGTCTTTAAAATTTCCAATAAGCCCCTTTACAATAGAAAGAATCTCTCAAACTGCATTATTTAATTTTCAACACAATAAAAGCTTAGCAATTAGAAATAAATCTTCCAGTCAAAACAGAAGAACATAGGGGAAGGGAAGGTAAAATAAATTAAGATAAAAACAAATAGGGAGTCAAACTTAAGAGACTCTTAACTATAGAGAACAAACAGGGTTGATGGAGGGAGGGAGGTGGGGAATGGGCTAGACGGGTGATGGACATTAAGAAGGACACTCCTTGGGATGAGCACTGGGTGTCATATGTAAGTGATGAATCACTGAATTCTACTCCTGAAACCAATACTGCACTATATGTTAACTAACTTGAATTTAAATAAAATCTTGGAAGAAAAAAAGTCTACTCAAAATTTGAGGATCTTGAGGGTTGTCAGAGATCAGCTCTAATTTAAAACAAAAAAATAAGGCATGCTATTCACCAAAAGATCTTTTAAAATATATAATAACTGCACTTCCAAGCTTCTCAGTTTGTGGCATTATTTCAGGCCTTCATGACCAGAGAAAATGGTACATAAAATGCCTCTCATAAAGTGGCCACTGAAGAACTGCTAAATGTCTTTTTTTTTTTCTTAAACTCCAATCTGCCAATCAACGAAGATGAAAACAGAAGTGGAATATGCTGCTCCCAGAAAGAAGGGGAGTGATTGGTGTCAGGGAGTAACTTAAATGCGCCTTGTTTTTTATTTATTTTTTTATTAAAAAATTTTTTTAATGTTTATTTCTGAGAGAGAGAGAGACAGAGCACGAGATGGGGAGACACAGAATCCAAAGGAGGGCCCAGGCTCAGAACTGTCAGCACAGAGCCTGACCTGGAGCTCGAACTCACAAATCACAAGATCATGACCCAAACTGAAGTCTGATGCTTAACCAACTGAGCCTTCCAGATGCCCCAGATGCACCTTGTTTTTAAAAGAACAGTTCAGTTGAAAGCTGAAGAGCCCGGTAATAACAAGCCCTTATGCTCTAGCACTGTTGCTTGGCTGCTGAAGAAGCTACATAACAAGACACATCCAGTTCAAAGGCAGTGCCTTCTCAATAAAAATTTCCATTAAAAAACTCAGTCCTCTTGTTTAACTAACTCTGCTGACACATCTGCTGACCTGTCCTAACTACATTAACTATAAGCCATATTTACCCCTGCCCCTGTTCCTACCCCTAGTCTTCCCTTCAAACAAATGCGTCCTTTCATCACAGACAAGCTTTGAAAATTTTGTTTTTCTTGATACAGATCGCTTTGCTCTGTCAAACTGTAAATCAATTTAAAACACAGCACCATCTCTTAACCTGGATTTCACATCCATGACTTATTTTTGCCTAATGGAATATTCAAATGCTGCATGGATTATGTAGATCATGGCTATTAATTTTACCTGTCAAATATTCTAGTGGTTAGAATTTGTCTGGAAGAAAAAAAAATTCCTGAACATTGTTTTCTACTGTATTGCATATTTTGTGAGTTTAGTAATTAAGCTCTATCCAGGTTGCTATAAACACTTCTTTTCAAATATAAGCCTCCAAAAGAAAGATAATGATCAAAGGGGGTGAAAGGTAGGATTTTCCCAACTGTTCACTGAACCCATCTCAAGGTTTATTAATGTGATACACATTTTCACATATCACTGTGAGTGAAAAGTTCTCATAATATTAAATAACAATGGTCACTCTAGGTGTTTTCCCTGGCTTCACAATAAAGCAGTGTCCTTACTGATATTAAATTCCCCCCCACCACCCTGCCATATACAAGTCTCTGAAGAAGTGGACAGTCTTGGTTCTAGAATGATTCTGAAATGATGTCATTAAAGTTAACCTACAAGCCCCAGCAGCTGTGATTCTGATGATTCAGAAAAGAAATGTGAATACAAGTAAATACAAGAGAAATCACAGACCTGGATTTTACAGTCTCCTAGCCTGATGAGCTTTTCCAGAGGATGTGGAAACTGCAAACTGAAATATTTATTGAAGGGACGGGCCACATTCAGCTGGAGAGACTCTAAAAGAATATCAGTTAATTTGAAACAAATCTTCTCAAAGAAAGAGCCTCCATGCCTTCAGCCAACCCTATTACTAAAAGTGGTATTTAAAATACTTCAAGTAGGTTTGCATTTATGAGAAGGATGTCCTTGTTGAACTACAAGGTGAGCTCCTTCCTATGCAAATTGTAAATTCTGTTGTATATGGTGGAACATGAAAACTGGAAGAATAAGCTAAATAGTTTTTTTTTCAATAATCTTCCACTTTTATTATAGAATTAGATGTAAACTTTTACTTTTGAAAGAGCATTGCATTGAGCCTCTTTCCATCCTGATAAAAAGGGAGAAACTATTTTATCCTTTTCTTCTATACAAAGAATTTATTATTTCCAATACTGCTATAGCTTCAAATCTGAGCCCAAGTGACCTACACTGTAGTGCTGCGTTGTTCAACATTAGACATTTCTTGCTGCACGTTGGTTCATCTAAAAAAAAAAACACCAACAGTGTTCCCATTTTCTGTTGTGGTAATTGTGTGGATAACAGATGGTAGAACTTGTCTTGGCCTATAGTGGGATTGGACAACCACCTCTGAAAATATAGCATCCTGTGATGTAAGCAGAGTTCATATAGTGCTTTTCCTAGAACAACCTGAGATTGGAATATTACCAAATAAAGCACCCATGGAGTAAACAAAGTTTTTCCTTTTTATGGCTTTAATTAAGTTATAAAATATATCAGCTTCTGTCAACACAAAGTAAAGTTAGACAATGTTAGAAATCCTTACCTGGAACGAAAGAACTCTCTGTCCATAGAGTCTCTGCGAGGTCTACTGGTGGCTGCTCCAAGAATGACAATAAGTCTGTTGATTTGCTTATTCAGTTTATCTTCAAGAAGATATACGACCAACACATATGCACCCCAAAATGGCATCATGAATTGGAACTAACAGAATCCTTCTGGTATAGCCTAACAAGAACAAGCATTTGGGTCTTTAGGCATCCACTTATGCTGTAGAGTCTTAGGCTCTTATTAATGAATGCATGTGTCTGGCTTTCAAACCCACCCTTAAAGGTATTAGGGAAGCAGCTTCTATTGGTAATTCTTAAAAGTTCTGTTGCTGTTTTCATCATTTTGTTGTTTTAAATACACTGTAGCAAACAATGAAAAATTTGGGGTACAAATAAGGTGGTTCTGTGTTTTCTTTTCCTTCCCTAGGGGTCTGGTGATCCTCTTCAGATTAAACTCCTGAGGGAGCTCCTGAGAATTCAGGTGTTTTAGCCACCAGTACAGGTCCAGCATCTATACAGTGCCCCATATCTAGACAGCATGCAATCAGTTCTAGCTGAATTGTGAGTTTCTTTGGGGAGGTTTCATTTTGTTTATTTCATTTTGTTCCTTCACTTTCATTAGAAGTCCTATTTCAGACTCTGCCTGCTGGTGGCTCTCTTTTCATCGCCCATGATGACAAGGATTTTAAGATACAGAAGATGAAAGTGACTCTGTCAGGGTCACCAGTTATATCTTGGCAGAAATGATGCCATTTGGCAGCCTCTCTCTTTATGAGTATTTGAGTGGTGATCTTCAGGATATCTTTAGTTAGTAAACTATTTTCATAAATAAAAGCAACAAAAATCATTATGAGCCAGAATAACATCTTGGCTGCCTGAGCGGTCTAGTCCCCAGAAGCAGGCTGGACATAGGAAATTGATTCAGTACTTCTGGATATATCCTTTAGCAGTGTTTTTTGCCTAGCCTCACCTAAATTCTTCCCAACTGGACCTAAAATATGTTAAAATTGCAGAATATACTTGACTCATGCCATTTTTCCATTTTTCCATCTGGCTTTTAAAAACTGCATTTGGGAGGAACATCTGTTATTACACATCTGAATCTTTTACAGTTAGATCATCAGATCACTGTTGGGATGTTTTCTTTCTTGGACTCATCTTCTGTCCTGGGAACTCTTACAGCTTTTATAATCAGCTATATAAGCTATTCTGCTGAAAGCTTCCCTCTGCCAAGGGTAAATGAACTGGGCCTACAAAGTTTGGTGCTTAATTAAAAATTTTTTTAGCTCATGAGTTATTGCAGGTTCTAAACTTAGCAAATGTCTTTCTTGAAACCCAATATGAATATTAATGTGAGACAGACTTGGAATGCCAAAGCAGTTGAGGGTAGATCAGGTACTTTATAGACACTGGAAAATTTGAATGCATAACTGTTGAGCTATGAAATGCCTTTACATAAATTTCTTGCCAGAGTCTTTTATTAAAAGGAAAAAGCATTTATATCTGCATTGGCTAAATCCCATATGGGCTGTGGTGTCCATTTTTGGGACACATCCAAAAGAGTGGCTTTATCTGATCCAAATAATAAGGACGTATAAGGGGAGACTATATTGAGAACAATTTAATATTATATAATAAACCTCATTTAACAAATATTTATTAAGACTCTTCTATGATAGGGGCTGATTAAAAAAAAAAAAGTAAAAATGATTCCTGCCTTCTATAAGCTACATTCAGAAGGGGAAAACAGACATTAAGTGATCATACAAATACATCATTGTGAATAGTGATACTTATATGGCAAAGCTTGCTAGGTAATTAATTATCCTGTTTACATCTTCTGTGTATTCCTATGTGACAGTTGCCTATACTGTCAGGGCAGCAATATACTCAGTTTAAAAAACTATATTTCCTTTAGTTTGTACAGAAGGATGGTAGAAAGACTTCCTCACAGAGAGGGATGAGAAAGCAGTATATGGAAATCACTGGGTGTGGTGTTTGTTTGTTTGTTTTTTAAGTGGAATGATGGGAGGCTTTTGATCTTACCCCTTCTTCCTGTTACCCGGAATAGGAACATGAAGGCTAGTGGCGTAGGGGCCATTCTGTGCTAAGGTGTTGACAGGAGGATGGATGGCACTCACTAAGGATGATATCCCTGAATAAAAGGCACCTGGGTCCCTGATGGCCATGAAACTGCCTTGCCTGCTCTGAAGTGCTTACTTCAGACTTCTTCAATGTAAGGAAAAAATAAAACTTTTTAAACCACCCTTGTTTAAAAATTTTTTTTTTTTCAACGTTTATTTATTTTTGGGACAGAGAGAGACAGAGCATGAACGGGGGAGGGGCAGAGAGAGAGGGAGACACAGAATCGGAAGCAGGCTCCAGGCTCTGAGCCATCAGCCCAGAGCCTGACGCGGGGCTCGAACTCACGGACCGCGAGATCATGACCTGGCTGAAGTCGGACGCTTAACCGACTGCGCCACCCAGGCGCCCCTAAAATTTTTTTAAATAATTCACTTTAGAACCTGTGAATGTGACATTACTTGGAAATAAGATTTGCAGATTTAGTCAACTTAAGATGGACTCTAAATCAAATAGGGCTGGTGCCCTTATAAAAGGAGGATATGGGTAGAGAGACAAGAGGGAAAAATGACCATGGCAAGACACAGGCAGAGATTGGAGTTAGACTGCCACAGGCCCCAAATCACCAAAGACTGCTGGCAACCAACAGAAGATAGAAGGGGCATGGGAAAACTCTTCCCTAGAGATTTTGAGGGGACCATGGCTCTGCCCACACTTTTATTTCTAACTCCAGAATTGTGAGAAAAAAAATTTTCTGTTGCTTGAAGTCACTTACTTTGTGGTAATTTGGTACCATAGTCCTAGTAAACTAAAACACCAAGAAGAAAATTTCACTTACAACGATAAAGGGGTTAAAATAACCAAGAGAACATAATAATCCCACATTATCATGCATCACATAAGAGATTCAAAATACATGAAACAAAAACTGACATGAACTAAAACATGACCTAAAGGAGAAGTAAACAAATTTATCATACTCAAGGACTCCTCATCATCCAAAACGGCTGCTGAAACTCCAGTCATCACCTCCAAGATTTGGACAGGAAGAAAAAGGAGGCAGAAAAAAGACAAAGGATGTTTCTCCCAACATAGTCAGCACCCTTTAAGTACCTTTCCCAGAATTCTCACCCAAAACTTTTGCTTATATCTCATATCTCATTGAACATCCCTAAATGGATGAGACACTAGGAAATTTAGTCTTGGCTTCCTAGGGATCAGGATTCTGCTGATTCAGAAAACAGGGAGACTAAATGGTGGAGTGGCAACTAGCAGTGTTTTTCCATATATGGAAGGAGGTAAAGCCTCATGTTTAAGCATGGTGCCTCGACAGTCAGATTACTTAGTTTAACATCTGGCTCTGCCACCTACTAGTTGTATGATCTATAGCATGATATATAACGTGCCTAAGTCTCAGCGTTCCCATCTGTAATTTTAAATAAATAAATAGATGTGTGTGTGCATGTGTTTGTGTGCGCGCGCGTGTGTGTGTGTGTGTGTGTGTGTGTGTGTGTACATCTCAAAGGGCTGTTTAGGAAATTAAATAAAAATATGCATGCACAAAAAAATCAGCCACATTTTTGTATACTAGCAACCACTCTGGAAAACAGCTTAACATTAGCTAATAAATATGTTTGCACCTTATATCTGAGCAATTCCTCTCTTAGGTATTTATCTAAAAAAGTCTGTGTACTAAGAAACCCATATACAAATTTTCATAGCATACTCATAATAGCCTAAAACCAGAAACTATCCAACTGCCCTAAACAGTAGAATACATTAAAAAAAAACAAACAGTGGTGTAGGGGTGCTTGGGTGGCATCTGATTCTGGACTTTGGCTCAGGTCATGATCTCACAGTTCGTGTGATTGAGCCCTGTGTTGGGCTCTGTGCTGACAGTGTGGAATTTTCTGTCTGTCTCTCTCTCTCTCAAAAATAAATGAGCACTTTTTAAAACAGTGGTAAAGTCAAATAGAATACTATACCACAATGAAAATTAATGCCTTCTAACTGTACTCAGTAACATTAATGAATCTTATAAAAGAAGAAATTTCTAAAAATTTAAAAATAGGCACAACCAAATTATAGTGTTGTAAGTAAGGATGATAGTTACCTTTTATAGTAGTTTGGGGAAGAATTAAAGGTTTCCCAAATACTGACCATGTACTATTTCTTGATTTGTGTGGGAACTACACAAATATTATTTTGGGATTACTCAGTGAGTCATGCATTTATATATTTTTTACTTTTCTTTATGTGTATCAATTTGCATGACTATGTAGTTAGTGTTCCGAACTCATATACCTTTGATAGTAAAACTAGGTACATACTATTACATGAGGACAACAGTCATAACCCAGTACTGCCCTAGCAAACCAGAAGATATGATCACCTTTGTGATAGGTAACAGTAAAGAAGTTTTTGAAAGAAAGGATGGAGGAAAGGAAGGAAGGCAAGGAAAAGAAAAAGAGCAAGAAGAGGAATAGAAGGAAAGAAAGGGAAGGAACAGACAGGAGGAAAGAAAGAAAGGGAAAGAAGGAAGAGAGGGAGGAAAAAGAGAGAGAATAAAAGGAGGTGGCCTGATCTAGATCACACTTTCACTCCTACTTCAAAATCCTAGAGTAGAGTGTAAGGAGGAATAACAAAACAGATCTCAGCCCTCTCTCTCCAAGACAAGCTTTGCCTTGGTGGCAGAGACAGAACACAGAGGAAGTTTTAAGAAGAATGTGAAATTAAAAGTTTAAAATTGCTTAACCAAGATGTTAAACAATTTTCTCACATGTCCTTAAAGGTTGTGTGCCTTTCAGAAAGAGATAAGTGGCCTCACAAACCTGGGAGATGTTGGGGGGGAAAGGTAACCTATTTCCATGTATATACACCTTCAAGTTGAAAGTGCTCAATAAAAGGACTATGGTGTCTCCTTTGTTGAGGAGGTATTGGTTCTCATCAATGCTTGGCTGGGTGCTATGCACATACTGACCTTTGTTGAGAAGCACAGACATCCATCATGAATTTCAGTCATGTACCTCTAACCCTATGAAATCCTCCCAGGTCTCACCCAGCCTCTGGCCATGAGGTCATGTATGCTACTCTGCTCCCTCATTGATCTGACCACGAGATTCTTCACAGACACTAGTTCTCCCTTAGCCCTTTTGCTTGCATCCCAGGAACACAGAAAAGATTTCACTTTCCTGTCTTTCTGAGGCAGGAGGAGACTCCTACACAAGCAAGGTCTCATTCTTCTCTAAAAACATGGTAGCCTTTTGATCATCCTTGTGCCAAGATGTGAGAGACTTTTGGGGTGCCTGGGTTGCTCAGTCAGTTAAGTGTCTAACCTCAGCTCAGGTCATGATTTCACAGTTCTTGAGTTAGAGCTCTGTGTCAGGCTCTGTGCTCCAGCTGGGAGCCTGGAGCCTGCTTCAGATTCTTTGTCTCCCTCTCTCTCTGCCCCTCCCTCACGCGTGCGCTCTCTCTCTCTCTCTCTCTCTCAAAAATAAACACACACACACACACCCCAAAAAAGATGTGAGAGACTTTGGTGAGGCCTCTTTTTACCAGAGACGCATTGAGCCTGGAGAGACATGGGTCTCTCCCACTCTCAGATCCTCAACTTTTAGGGTTTCTTTTCCTCATGTGTCCCCTTCCATCAGAAATTTCCCAAGGGTGTGAAAACAAACTTCAAGGTGAACTCCTACTTCCTCTCCCAATTCTTCACTCTTCCCTCACACAAGCTCTGTCTAGCCTGGGTAATGCAGGTGGTGCTGGCTGGGCTACTCTTTTTCCTAAATCTTTCCTTCAAGTGAACTCAAAATTTATTATAGGTGCTAGAAATGTGTAATCCTGACAACTCTCCCCTGAGACAAATGGCAATGTCACATCTTCAGACATGAATGACGGGTGCTTGTGGGTAGAAGTATAAAAACACACCTGTGACTCTGTCAAATCATTATCCTGGTAGAGTCTAAGACACTCATCAAAAAATTTAAAAATAGTTCAGAAAGGAGTTTCCTTGTATTCTATATAGCCGAAATAGTTAATAATCCTAACAAAGACCAGGCTTATATGTAGGGATGATTATAAGCAACGTGCAAAGCTATATAAAATTATAAATGGATCATTCCCATTTAGAGAGGACCTCAACGTTCAACAATCTAGGAAAAGTCTATGTTTAAATTCGAGCAATATAACCGAGTGAGAATGCCCTTTGTCTCTATGGTATGCCTGATAGTTACTCCACACAATTAAGATAGACTCTGCATGACTACAAATAACTATATGTCCTCATTTAGGGACTAAGTTCTTTTCACAAATTTTTTGCCCTTTTCACTTATGATATTATAAATACATTAAAGAAATTCCACAGTTCAGCCATCAAATCACTTATTATTCAAACCAAATACAACCTTCTTCTTAAAAAAACTGATCCTAAAAATTAACTCAGAGTTCTAGTAGTTTTGAGTTCTGTACCAAAAATACATGTTTAAAAGAAATACATTTATGTATGTAAAGTTGAAGTGTTAGACACATTTGGTGTTTTTAATAGTGTTCTTTTTTCATGGAAAATGCCTGTTAACTTTAGGAACAATTTTATGTGAATGAAATATCCTACCTACAAAGAACGAACTTGAAACTCAGTTTTGATCTAATAGCATTATATTGGTGAAATAAATCTCTTGTGTGTGTGTGTGGTTCCTGTAATGTTATTGTGCTTATGGTTATTGTCGTGCTCCACAGGAGTGATGGATGGCAATGAGGCTTAAACCAATTTTACATCAAGTTTGTGCTAATCTCACACCACCCCTTCATAAATCTGAATAATTTGCTACTGCTCTGCAACCCTCATGTGAGCTTTAGAGTGGTTTTGGCCTGAAATTATGTATTACCGCAACCTCCTTTGAAAACGGTAAGGGCTTTTATTGTTTCCATAACTGAATTATGTTTTCATATCTTTTACACTGCTGTAATGGGTATTGCTTAGCAACAAGTCTCCAAGAGCTTGGGAGTGGAGCACACCTCATTAGCATAATATCCTAATTCCCCTGTGCTTGCTACCACCTGGGTAAATTCACTGCTGTGGCCCCTCTTACTTGTCTAACCCAGCAGAATGATTCCTTTTCACCTTCTAAACTAAGGTTGTATTTCTATACAATGAAACATTAACTCTTAGTGCTACGGCAGCAAATATTAAATATTAAGTAGAGAAGATAGCCCAACAGGGACCTAATATACATAAAAAGCATTTTCATATGGAAATGGATTTTTTTTTAATAAATACCACTTAACAAAGCAAACCCATGCCACGTCATTGCACTTTGCTGACCTTTAAGAACAGAATACAAATGATACACCACAAATAGAAATGCTCCTTGTAGGAATGGCTTCATACTGAAAACGCATGATATTTCTCCTAGCCTTCTTTGTGTCTGAGAGTGCAGTTTTGGGAGACATTTTGGGGATTTTAGGGTGAGCCCATGGCAAAGGAAAAGCACTTTCTCTCCAAAACTACCTCTATGTAGTTTGAATAAGTGACTTTGGTTTTGTTAGAACAGACAGAAATGCTTCTAAAAATACCTACAAAGATTCACAGCTCACCTTAAAAACAATTCTGAATCAAACAGAAGTTGTGTAGGACAAGCACAAAACATGGACATTACCCACTAAGGATTTAGCTCACAAGCTGTGCAAACCATATTATGATAATTTCCTGGCATTGGTTTTAGCTATTTTTATCTTCCATTTGGCCTAGACTTCATGTGGTTTTGTAAGGAGGATTCTTCACTCAGTCTACCCTGTTGGCCTCTTGGAGGACATGAGGAATTAAGGCAAGTTCTACATTTCTCATGGGTTTGATTTTTTAAAAGTGGGTTAATGTGCTTTAAAACCTGTTAATCAGAGAAGGGACAAGTTGTATAAGATACTATGAGAAAGCATGATAGTCTCAATGGAATTAAGTATATTCACGAAAACATTTTAGAAGTCTGGAAGCATTACTGTTATGAATTAGCCAATTCTGAAAAATTTTGTTAAACAGCACATCAGCAGCCATGGATCCTAATTCCTTTTTTCTCTTCTTTCAAATTACTAAATTTCTGAGAAGTGGTTAATGTCCTTACAGAAACGGACATAGAAATATCTACCTAACAAATGGTTCAACTAGCCTTGCCAAACATAGCAAATATATTTTTTAAAGGTAATAAACTATCTTAAGCAATTGGCAACTGAAAGTGAAGTTTAAAAGACCCTTGGACCTTGAGATACGGTTCTAATCTATTGTAGAAACAAAGATTAGTTAAAACTAAATTGTGAAATGTCACAATATATGGCTACACTAGACTCCTATAATTTCTGATATTCTAAAATTTTTAATAGAATTCAAAAATATCTAGGGTATTTGGCTTTCTGTATTAAATTATACATACAAATTCATTCTGAGGAAAATATAATTGCTACTAAGTTCTTGGATCTTGCCATCCACAATGAATAATATATCGTTAAATGCTTCTTTTGACAAGGAACATTTATCACCTAAAAATACTCAAGGTTTTGTTTTCTTTCCCCACTTTGTTTTTATTTTTAATTTTTTCCCTACCCTTTCTGGTTATCCTAGTTTCTATTGTTATCTCTGTAGTATTGAACAACAGATAGATCACCTGACCGGTGAATGAAATTTCTCTCATTTAACACTGACTCTACGATATTTCTACAAGCTATATGACTATTAAGAAGAGTTTCTCAAGCCAAGTCATAAAGTCATCTTTTTCCTCTTTCCCCTCAAACCGCAAAGACTCAATGCTATCTTTTAAAAATATTTATCTATCTACCTATCTATCTATCTATCTATCTATCTATCTATCTATGGAGGGAAGAACAATAACCATAATGACACAATGTCAAAATTTCTAGGTACCATTACCTGGAATAAAGACAAGGCAATGAGCTAGAATAGGTGATGGTTAATGAATAAAGAGACAAAATAATATTTTTTCTTTTCAGAATCGTCTCCACTTTTTTAGTATAGCTAACACAATGTTATATTAGATTCAGGTGTACAATGTAGTTATTTGACAAGTTTATACACTATGCTATGTTCACCACAAGTATAGCTACCATCTGTCTCATTACATTGCTATTACAATACCATTGACTGTATTCCCTATGGTCTGCTTTATATTCCAATGATTTAATCATCCTATAACTGGAGACCTGTATTTTCTTCTCTTCCCTTCACCCATTTTGCCCAAACTCCCATCCCTCTCCCCTCTGACAACCATCAGTTTGTTCTCTGTATTTATAGTTCTGCTTTTTGTTTATTCATTTTTTTAGATTCCATTTATAAGTGGAATCATATGATATTTGTCTTTCTCAGTCTGACCCATTTCACTTAGCAGAACACCCTCTAAGTCCATCCATATTGTCTCAAATGGCATGCTATCAGCCTTTTCAATGGTTATGGATTATGTAATATTCCACTGTGTGTGTGTGTGTGTGTGTGTGTGTGTGTGTGTGTGTGTACACATTTTCCCTGGGTAACACTCAATAGTGGAATTAGGTCACATGGCATTTCTATTTTTAATTTTTTTAGGAACCTCCATACTGTTTTTGAAACATTAAAAAGAAATTATATGAAGGGAATTAAAGTCCATTATAAAGAGACCATAAGAATAGAAACTGCAAGCTCTAAACTAAACTAGGGCAAATACCCTTGTAGCAATAGTCATAATAATAGGAAATATCTAAACAATTTTATATATTATCTTGTGCATCAGCCATGTAAATACACCAGTCAGATTTCCTGCTGCAAGGAGTGTAACTGACTGATGTCCCCAGCTACTGTTTCTCTGGCTTCCAGTTAACATTCAGGCCAAAGCCACTCAATGTCCAGTGGGTGAAGAGGACACCATATTGTGGAATATGGATATCTTCTGGCATAAGCAGCAGGTATCTCCACTGCTGAAGGTTTCTCTGATGGTGGCCTGGGAAAACATCCTAGTGGAGGAGCCACTTTTTCCAGGTCTTTGCAGGCGAAACAGTTCAGGTATTTGAAAGATATTCAGGGGGAACACACTGGGCAATGCGGTGGGAAATGCACATACAACACCAGAGTTAGTTGACTGGTTACTATGATCTTCTGTAGAGGGATAATGAGAAACTAGGGGCCATTAACAAGTGGTGTATCTTTAACAAAGGACCTCTTTCATTTCATACAAAGATTTTATCTCCTCCAGCACAACAGCAGACACTGATAAGCAGCAAACTAAAGATCTGATAGTAACAAAACAAAGACTTTTGAATTCATAAAGTGAATCTGCAATGCCAAGGGTAGAGTTCTGATTGGAAAAACCTGAAAAGGTGGGATGAGAACATCTGGGTGGATGCCTCTGAGGAAGTTGGCTCTGTAGAATGCCCTGAACCCAGAGAGCCTGCAGAGGGAGCCCACTCTTCCTCAGTAAGAGCTAGCATTTCTCCTCCATTAGAAGATGCCACAGAAGATGCCAACCAAAGCAACAAGTGGTCTCCTCAAGTGCTACTTCCACCTCCTCTACTGACAGCTGGGATAATAAATGAGTTAAATCCCAGGAAAACCAGACGAGAATTGTCCTGGGTGTGAAAAGAGAGGAAAAAAGAAGGAGGTAGAAGAATTAGGTAGTATATACTAGAAAGAGGAGTCAAGCAAACTCTGTGTTAAGATGGCTATTAGAAGCCTGGAAAAAACAATGGTCAGTGTTGAGTGATGCAGAGATGACTAAATTGCCCTGTCAGGCAGTGACGGAAAGAATAAAGAGGCTGAAAGACATGGGCATGCTGGGATGAATAAACTGTGAAGCCACAAGGCCTGACAAAAGATTGTGTTTCATGGGAGGATACTGAAGACACATTACTTCACCAAGACAACTAGGATTATGAAACAAGTCAAAGAATTATATATGCCTTAAAGAACAGTTCCTGGTATGTTAGTTCAACTCTCATAGAGATGAAAGAGTTCACCATGAGATTATCAAGCGACTATGGCTAGAACTGTCCATCACAACCTGGGTTCTATGAAACCCATTAAATTATATAATTGGGTAGCCAAGCAGCAGTTTTTCATAAGATAGAAATACACACCTCAGATTGAGCCCACAGAGGACCAGAGGGCATAAGGAAACTACACAAACAAGTTCATAGGCCCTCATATCATCTGACACAGATGGACCAATATCTCTTCCTCAGTTCATATCTTTGGCCAAATTAGTTGTATATCTTTGGCCAAGTTGGTTGTATATGTGTGTATGTGTGTTGGGGAGGAGTATCCCATATGACCAGCTAGAGAAAGAGGAAGAAAAAGCCCAAGCTTAGCTTAGAATAGCTGGCTCAGTAAGTGGATACGAGCTACAAATTGACAGTGTCTACATTAAAGCTACATTCAGAGGTGGTCTTGAAAGACTAGAGATGAAAACTTCTCCAAAGAACAGAGACACAAAGAATGCATCAGATCATATGCACCGTGTACAGAAGAAATGGACCTATACGAGGATGTACACAGATTTCTGGTCAGTGACCAACAGCTTGGTTGAATGGACAGAGGCTTGGAACAAAAAGGGCTAAATGACCAGAGACAAGGAATTCTGATGTGGAATCACATGAGTAAACAGATGGGATTGGATAAAGTCATCAAGTTCCACCAGAAAGCATCTACCATGGAAGAGGCACTGAACAACCATACTATCAAAATTTCTTAGACCTTTGATGCTACCTTTTTTATTGATCACCTTAGAACTGCCACTATTGGTGCATGAGAACAGTAGACATAAGAACAGAGACAGAGGCTATGTATGAAGCCAACAGTATGGACTCCCAGTTGCCAAAGCAAGTCCAGCTACTGATGCCTCTCAATATCCTACTGATACCAACCCTCTAATATAGCAAAATTCCTGGAAATCAAACGACAAATTGGTGACAAGTTCACTACATTGGCCTCTTCATCCTGGAAAAGCCAATGGTTTATCGTAACAGGGATAGGTAAGTACTCCAGGTATGTTTTTCTTTCCTATCCACAAAACCTCGCTACTATCACCTAGTCTTCACAGAATGCCTTATTTATAAGCACAGAATCCAACAAGGCATAACATGCGATCATGGGACCTGCTTCACAGAAAAGGAGATGTGGGAATCGGCCACAGTAAGGTCATGTGTGTCAGACTCCACTATTCACTTACTACACAACCCCATAGGAGCAAGTCTCATAGAACACTGAAATGCCCTTTGAAAAGTATAGCTGAAGTGCCAGTTCAGAGGTAGCATTCTAAGAGGATTGGATGTCATCCTCCAGGAGATAGCATAAGCATTAAATTAGAGACTATATATGGTGCTGTGTTCTCAATGGGAATGAGACATGAGTGTGAGAACCAAGGAGCCAAATCATGGATATTTCATCTCTAGAAATTTTAGTTGGGTCTTTATTTTTGCATGTCATTCAACCACATGTTTGTGGTTTTCTCTACATTCTTGAACATAGGAGATACAGTTATAATAACTGTTTTAATGTTCTCTGTTCTAACAGTTATAAAATTTATTTTTGTTTCTCTTACAAATACATATTACTTTTTATGGTTTCCAATTCCCTGCCAAAATTTAACTTTGCTTTTATCTACATGTACATAGTAAGGGTACTTGTTTTACAATCTATGATAACTCCAATATCTTTAATTGGGATGGTTAACTTTATGCGTCAACTTGACTGGATTAAGGGATGTCTAGATAGCTGGTAAAACATTATTCCTAGGTATGTCTGCAAGTGTGTTCCTGGAAGAGATGAGCATTTGAATTACTCATCAAACAAAGCAGATGGCCCTCCCCAATGTGGGTAAGCATCATCCAATCTGTTGAGGACCCAAATAGAACAAAAAGGTGGAGGAAGGGCGAATCCGCTCTCTCTGCTTAAGCTGAGGCATCCATCTCCTCCTGCCCTAGGACATGGGCGCTCCTGGTTCGTGGGCTTTCGGAGTCAGATCTGGACTTAACACTGTCAGCTTCCTATTCTGAGGCCTTCAGACTTGAACTGAATTATACCACTGGCTTTCTTCATTCTCCAGCTTGTGGACACGAGATGGTAAGACTTCCTGGCCTCCATAACCACGTGAGCCACTTCCTATAATAAATATCCTCTTGTATATAAGAGGATAAAGCCAATTGGGCATATATATATATATATATATATATATATATATATATATCCTTTTGGTCCTCTTTCTTTGGAAGGCCTTAATACATTAATCTCTTTATTTCTGTTGTCTGTCTTATATGTCTTTCTCACGTTGTCTTGTCTTTTTCATGTGCCTAGTTATTTTTAAGTAGTCATTGGATGCTGTATTTGAAAAAAAATATTTATAGAAATAATTTGAGTTCTAAGATGGTAACATTTGCCTGCAAGGAATATTTTTCATTTGCTTCAGTCTTATGCTTGATGCTTGGGACCACTAGCAGTCCAGGACTATCTTAATACAAATTCAAGTTTTAAGATTTTCTATCACTTGGATGATGTGAAGCTTGGCTGCATACTATTATAAGGCTTGTTTATTCCCATTCCACTCTTACAGACTAGCTTCTTCAAAACCGCACAAAAGACATTTATTAAAATCTGCACTCACTGGTGAATCCCAGATACTGGATTTTTATCTCCCTATACCTTTAAAGTCACCAGAAGCACATCTTGGTGTTTCAGCTGTTTCTTATGCATGCACAATTGACCCAGGGAAAAGCTGTCCAAGTACTTTATTTTTTGTTTTGTTTTGTTTTGTTTTTTTACTTCTTTAGGTCCTCAGCCTCTGGTCTGGCCATGTAAGCATTTTGATGTATTCTGGAAAATGCTTTAATTTTTTCCCCAAATATGTATGTTTTCACTGCCAAGTTTGGTCAGAATTACCTAATCCAACATTAATGGAGGTGGAAGCCCCATGATACTTTAATTCTAGGGAAGAAAATCACATTAGTAACATCTGAAAGGGAAGGGAAAATGTGGTTTGACAATACGAAACAGGCGTGTTTACTCATTTCAATTTAAAGTTGAGGGGCTATTATGGGAAAAAGAATCTATACTTAAGTGGCTTCAGAAGCTAGAACAAGGAAAACAGGCTAAAGTTCAAAAAAATAATTTTATCATGAATGATTAGACTATCACACTAGGAAATTTTGCTTTCAGAGCTAGTGAGATGTCTAAATAAACCCAATTAGCAACTAAACAACCATTTTCAAGGACTCATATATGATATAAGCTGGACCAGTTGACCTTTAGGATCCAGAATTTATAAGATTCCAAGATTCTTTAATCTTAGTAGGAAATAGAGATGACCTCTGAGTTGTGTCTCCAGTCTAAAAAAACAGTAAATTATTTCATAATAAAGCCTCTTATTCTCAAAATTCATGAAGATAATGTTTCAGACCCACTTTTTTTGTTGTTGTACTAAGAGCACTTTATTTTTCTTTATTTTTTTAAAGTTTTTAAATTCCAGTTAGTCAACACATAGTGTAATATTAGTTTCAGGACCCACCAGTTATGCAATATCTCTTATTGAAATGTCTCACAGGCAGACATCTAGAAATGCAATGTATTTTCTCTCTGCTCTGTGAATGTTAGTTTTCATGTATGTTTGTCACAGTTCAAAACCTGGGATAATGCTCTGTAAACAGGGAATAGCTATTAGCACATCAATTAGTATTCTCTTTATAGTCCTATTGAGAAATATATTTGTTCAATTAAATTTCTTTCCCTGAGAACTCCAATTTTCATGTTGAGTAAGAGACCCTGTTACAATTGCAAACTACAATCCATACAAAGGCACATTTTCACACACTTTTTATATTTAAGTACTCTTTTACATAGAAGCACAAACGACTATAAGGAATGAAAAAAACCTTAAATCAGGCTAAGAAGTGATTCTTTGGGTTGGCAATTTGAATATAAAAATACCCAAGTTAAGAAATTTTCTAAGAGCTACTATTCAATGTGTAAGTGCTTAAAAGAAAATCGTTTTATTTTCAAGTCTATACAAGCCAGAGCTTATTCTGAATTGTCATGATTCCTCCAAAGCCTGTTATCAGAAATAGGGAAAGTTTTTTTTTTTTTATTTCCTAAGTTAGAACATTCATGATGAAATATTATGTCTTGCAGTTATCTTAATGGGCAAGGTCATCTGGAGAAAATTCTGATATCTTTATTTAATCTGTGCTTCTGTTGACATATATGTTAACTTCACATCACTCTATACTTTAAAAAAAAGCTGCTGAGAACTTATTTCCTTTGGATGCATTTACGTAGCTAATCAGAAAGGAAAGTTTCAGGTTGTCATTCAGCTTTCCACAAAGGTACAAGAATTTGTGTAGCACGTTCTTCTAAATAAAGTGTTACCAGCTTGACTGGTAATGCATTTCTAGTTCTGCCCAGTTCTGTTGCTGAGATGCTTCTCAATAGCAGACTGCAAAACACATCAGTGCTCAATCATCATTTCCTTTCTGTTTCATTCTTTTTCTTTTCTAACATGAGATACCTCTAAAGTGTATGGATATGGCTTTGCCCTTGTCCAACAAGAAGTAAATTGTCTGGATGGCTGACTGTAACTGTTGTGGCTAAAAACACAAAGGTTAGTAGCTATTACAATAAACAATGGAAGTAGGTGGAGATGATAGATACAAGGAAAATATTTTTAGGCATTGCAAACACACTAAAGTCCTTATAGCCAAGGACTTTCTAAAAAAGGAAGACAGTAACAACAAAATAGGTATCATTTGTTATCTATTTAGTATTGTATTTTATGTTAAGCATTCTACTAGGTACTTAAAAACTCTTTTAATTTTTGGAATAATTTTTCAAATTGGAAGATTATATTATGACTCAATAGAGAATAAAACTGAAGTCTAGGATGATTAAATGATATTGCCAATCATACAACCAGATGGCGATAGGGCAGTTGCCTGGGCCCACAATACCATCCATCAACTCCTCCTGCAACTTCTCCTCATATTTAATTCTACCCAAGTACCAGTGAAATAGGATAGACAGAATAAAATCTGGAAACCTAACCTTCAGCAATAAGTAAAACCGCATGAAACTAATTTATCAGCTATTAAGTGCTACAGAGATCATAATAAGACTTCTTGAAGGCATATACTTAATAAGAAACAGAGTATAAGAGAAGTAGACTCACTACATAGAAGAAACTGAGAGCAACCTCTAATTCATTATATTTTAAGAATCTTCCTCCCATAGGCCTCTACTTTCTACCTTCCTACGGCGAAATTAGTCAACTTTAGACTTCCTCCTTAGGCCTAGAGAGAATTCTCCATCTTACGAATCTTGTGGAAGGCACAGCCTGCTTCTCACCACAGAAGCTGCAAACAGTAGATACTCTGCCAACCCTCCTTCAGCTAGTTAGGATCAGATATTGGAACATTCTGATATAATTTTATTTTTTACAGCTTTGATACATAATTGACAGATTACACTGTGTAAGTTTAAGGTGTACAACATTTCATACATGTATATATTATGAAATGATTACCATAAGGTTAATACTTCTATCACTTCACATAATTCCCTTTTTTCATGTGTAGTGAGAACATTTATCTTTAGCAACTTACAAGTATATAATACAGTATTGGCTATAGTCACCATGTTGTACATTAGATCCCCATAATTTATCTTATAGTTGGAAGTGTGTACCCTTTGACCAATATGTCTCCATTTCCCTCACCCCTCAACCCTGGCAACCACCATTCTACTTTTTCTATGAGTTTAGCTTTTTTAAGATTACGTATATAAGTGAGATCATACAATATTTGTCCTTCTCCATCTGGCTTATTTCACCTAGCATAAGGCCCTCGTGGTCCATTGATGTTGTCACAAATGGCAGGATTTCCTTTTTTTCTCATGGCTATGAATAGTATCCCATTGTATGTGTGTGTGTATGTGTGTGTATATATATATATGTATATATATTTGTATACATATGTATCTCACATCTTCTTTATCCATTAATCCATTGAGTAACAAAGTTGTTTCCATACCTTGGCTATTGTGAATAATGCTACAATGAACATCATAGTGCAGTTATCATTCTGAGATCCCAATTGTATTTTCTTGGCATATATACCCAAGAGTGGAATTGCTGGATCATATGGTAGTTCTTTTTTTAAGTTTTTGAGGAACCTCTATACTGTTTCCCACAGTGGCTCTATCAATTTACATTCCTACCAACAGTACACAGGATTCTCCTTTCTCCACATCTTTGCCAACACATTATCTCCTGTCTTTTTGATGATGGCCATTCTAATAGATGTAAGGTTTTGATTTACATTTTCCTAATGAAAAAGATTGATCACCTTTTCATGTGCCTGTTGGCCATTTGTATGAGCTGTGCGTATTCCCTGGAAAAATGTCTACTCAAGCCTTCTGCCCACTTTTCAGTCATTTTTCTTTTTGCATGCAGTTATTAGACTACCTTTCCATTTTGTTGATTGTTTCTTTCACTGTGCAGGTGTTTGTTTTTTTTTTTTTTTTTTTAGTTTGATATAATTCCATTTATCTTTTACTTTTAAGGCTTATGCTTTTAGTGTCAGACACTAAACAAATCATCACCAAGACCAATGTAAAGGAGATTTGTTCCTGTTTTATTATAGGAATTTTAGTCTCGGGTTTTATGTTTAAATTTTTAATCTATTTAATATTTGCAAGTGGTATAAGGTATGAGTCAAATTTCATTCTTCTGCATGTGGATATCCAGTTTTCCTAACACCATTTATTGAAAAAAAATCTTTCCCTCTGGTATAATCTTTCCCTCTGGTATATTGTCGCCTGTCTTGTCGAACAGTGGTAGATTGTATATGTGAGGGTTTATTTCTGGGCTCTCCATTCTATTCCATTGGGCTGTATGTATTTTTATGCCAATATCACTATTTATATTAATACAGCTTTGTAATACAGTGTGAAATCAGGCAGTGTGATACCTCTAGCTTTATTCTTTCTGAGAACTGCTTTCACTATTCAGGGTCTTTTGTGTCTTAACATGAATTTCAGGATTGTTGTTTTCTATTTCTATAAAAATTATTTGGGTAGTATGGATATTTTGAATATATTAACTCTTCTGATCCATGAACACAGTATAGCTTTCCACCTATTTGTGCCTTCCTCAATTTCTTTCATCAAAGTCTTATAGTTTTCAGAGTACACTGATGGAATTTTAAATATAAAATTATGACCCAGAGAAACAGTAATAGTGGAGAATTACTTTCTGTTGTGGCTGGGTCAAGACATCCAATCGCTGGGGCAGCAACAGAAGCACTGTCTGCAGTGACTTTAGTGAAAGTAGTGCTAGGGGTGGCAACCAGTGATCTGTGTGAGAATAGCAGTGGCCTCATTGGACCACTTTTCTGTTATGTAGCCTTGGTAGAAGTTGTGACTGCTGCCCAGTTTTCTGAGCCTTGTTCCTAATGATCTTGTAAGCCACCTAATATTCTAGAAATAAATTACTTTTGGTTTAAATCAACTTTATTTATACTGCCAGGAATAAACCATCCTAACATTCTTACCATCAGCCTTTGAAGCATGTCAAATTCTTACTATGAGATTTAGTTTGTATTTCATTACCTCAAAAGCTCCTGATTGCCAAATGATGCCTTGATTAAAAGTGGCAACCATACCTAATTATATCCATGAAAATGTTAACATCTGAAATTCTCTAAAAGAAATCAAGCAGGGCAGAAGTGGGATAAGAGCTGAATGGAATTTGAGTATTGTCTGAGGAAAAAAGACTAAGGTGGCTTGTCCAAGAAGGGAGAGAGAAGCATAAGTCCTACATTTTAGCCATAGTTTACATTCTATGGCAGAACTGAGTCTTTATATTGCAAGTCCTCAATTCTGAAATGATATACTCCCACCATAAATGTAGGAACCATCGATATCAATGTCATCACAATTTCTTGATTTTTGTTAAGTAACTCCCCAAATAATCAAGTTATTTAATGGTCAGTGATTTTTGAGGAGATAATATTATTACCCCAATTTTACAGATAAAGAAACTAAAGCTTAGAAAGGTCAAAACTAGTACAAGGTAGTCAGTAAAGAGCAAAGCTTGGATTTGACCCAGGGAGTAAAAACTATTACAACTTTATTGCTTTTCCTAAATGTAGAAAAGATGATAGGATGATCTTTTCAATAAATAACAGGGAACTTCCTCCCCAGAAATCCTACACTGGGGTCTTCCCATTTTCCAAAGACAAGGTTAGAAACAGCCTTACAATTCTTCCTGGCCTCTCAAAAACTGATTCCACTGGTCCGTTTCTTCCCTTACACATCCACTTCCTCTTCTTTCTATTTGCTTTCACTCTCATCTCACCATACTTACTTTTCTTAGCTATAGTCTGCCAAGACAAAAGATAATATTCTACAAGGTTTAATTCAAGTATCCTAACTTTTGGTGAAGCCAGGTTCCTCATAACGTTTTAATAATCTCTTCATCTGCTTGTTTGTATGTGGTATAACACACACACACACACACACACACACACACACACAACATACAGGCATGTTTAGCACACAGCAATATATTCAGATAACTGACCTGCATTTGATTTTGTGCCAACTAGATTTTATCACTTTTGCAACTACTTTTAAGTAACCATATACTCTAAGGAAGTTGCAGAGAATATGCAAGAAGGTCGAATACACCCTTCACTCAGCCTCCCTCAACATCTTGCGTAACTATAGTGTAATATCAAGGTAGATAACCAATATTGGTAAAAGCTATGCCCTGAAAGGATCCTGTGGGTTCATATCCATCTATGGGAGAAAGAGTTCCAATTTGCAATGGTTGTTGGAGAACTGGCTCCTGTAAGAAAATGCCAGGATGCAGTGGTCACAGTTGACTCATGGACTATAGCATTGAAGTGCTTTGAGAAAATACCCTGATACATATGTATCGCATTACTATGGCAGTGGGTATGAACCATAGATCAGGGAATTCACATTGTAAACAAATGGCACTTGAATTGAAACTCAGGATACATGAGATATGGTCATTAACCACCAAATATTACTGAAAACTATCGCTCAGTACCCAGAGAAGGGTTCTATAGAAAATAAAGAAAAGAAAGAAGTCATGTTGTGGTGAGAAGTATATTGACTTTGGAATCAGAGTAGGGTTTGAATCCTGAATTTACCACTTACTTTTTTTTTTTAATTCCGGTATAGTTAACAGGTGGTGTTATATTAGTTCCAAGTGTAAAACACAGTGACTCAACAATTCTATACATTACTCAGTGCTAATCATGAGGTGTATACTTTCATCACCACCGCCTATTTCACCTATCTCCCCCACTCCCTCCCCTATGGTAACCATCAGTTTGTTCTCTATAGTTAAGATTTTGTTTCGTGTTTTGACTTCCCAACCCCCACGTTGTTCGTTTGTTTTTTTAATTACACATGAGTGAAATCATAGGGTATTTGCCTTTATCTGACTGATTTTTCTTAGCATCTTACTTTCTAGTTCCATCCATGTCATTGCAAATGGCAAGATTTCATCCTTGTTTATAGCTGCATAATATTCCAATGTACATATATACTGCATCTTCTTTATCATTTATCTATCGATGGACACTGGGATGCTTCCATAGTTTAGCTATTGTAAATAATGTTGCTATAAACTTAGGGGTGCATGAATAATGTTGAATTAGTGTTTTCTGTATTTTTTGTGTAAATACCCACTGGTGTGATTACTGAATCATAGGGTGGTTCTATTTTAACATTTTGAGGGTCCTCCATACTGTTTTCCACACTTTCTGCACCAGTTTGCATTCCATCCAAAGTGCACAGGGATTCCTTTTTCTCTATATTTCACCAACACCTGTTGTTTTTTTCTGTCTTTGACTATAGCCATTAGGACAGGTGTGAGGTAGTATCTCACTGTAGTTTTGATTTTCAGTTCTTTGATGATGAGTGAGGTAAAGAATCATTTCATGTGTCTGTTGGCCATCTGTATGTCTTCTTTGGAGAAATGTCTGTTCGTGTCTTCTGCCCCATTTTAAATGGATTACTTGTTTTTGAGTGTTGTATCAGTTCTTTATATATTTTGGACACTAACCCTTTATTAAATAGCTATGTCATTTACAAATATCTTCTCCCATTCCAAAGGTTGCCTTTTAGTTTTGTTGAATGTTTCCTTCATTGTGTAAAAAGTTTTTACTTTGATGTGGTCCCAAAAGTTTATTTTTGCTTTTATTTCCCTTGCCTCAGAAGACATATGTAGAAAAATATTGCTATGGCTGACATCTCAGGAGTTACTGCCTGTGCTCTCTTCTAGGATTTTTATGGTGTTAGGTCTCACATTTAGGTCTTCATTCATTTTGAATTTATTTTTGTGTATGGTTTAAGAAAGTGGTCCAGTTTTCCCAACACCATTTGTTAAAGAGACTGTCTTTTTCCCATTGCATACTCTTTCCTCCTTTATCAAAGATTAACTTAACATATAAGTATCATTCTAGTTCTATGAAAATGCTGTTGATATCTTGATAGGGATTGCATTAAATCTGTAGATTTCTTTGAATAGTTTCGACATTTTAACATTTGTTCTTCCAATCCATGAGCATGGAATGCCTTTCCATTTCTTTGGTCTTCCACAATATCTTTCATCAATTTTTATTTTATTTTATTTTATTTTATTTTATTTTATTTTATTTTATTTTATTTTATTTTACTTTATTTTATTTTATATTTTATTTTATTTTTAACATTTTATTTATTTTTGAGACAGGGAGAGACAGAGCATGAACAGGGAAGGGTCAGAGAGAGGGAGACACAGAATCTGAAACAGGCTCCAGGCTCTGAACTGTCAGCACAGAGCCTGATGCGGGGCTCGAACTCATGGACCGTGAGATCATGACCTGAGCCAAAGTTGGCCGCTTAACCGACTGAGCCACCCAGGCGCCCCTCATCAATATTTTATAGTTTTTACAGTACAGGTCTTTCACCTCTTTGGTTAAGTTTATTCCTAGGTATTTTATTATTTTTGGTGCAACTGTAAATGGGGTTTTCTTAGTTTCTTTTTCGGCTGCTTCTTTATTAGTACATAGAAATGCAACAGATTTCTGCAAATTGATTTTATCTGTTGGATAGAATAGGGAAGTTTTCAGCTATTATTTCTTGAAAAATATTTTCTGCCCCCTTTCTTCTGCTTCTTCTGGAATACATATAACGGAAATGTTATTATACTTGATGAAGTCACAGAATTCCCTAAGGCTATTCTGATTTTGCATTTTTTTTCTCATCTGCTCAGTTTGATTACTTTCATTATTCTGTCTTCCAGGTCACTAATTCATTCCTCTGCTTCCTCTAGCCTGCTCTTTATCCCAGTAAGTATATTTTTAATTTTATTTATTTTGTTCTTCATCTCTGGTTCTCTTTTATGTCTTTGTTAAGGATCTCACTGATGTCCTCCACTCTTTTCTCAACTCCACTATCTTCATGATCATTACTTTACATTCTCTATCAAGCATATTACTTACATCCATTTCACTTATGTCTGTTGCTGTGATTTTGTACTGTTCTTTCATTTGGTACATATTCCCCTGTGTCCTCATTTTGTCTAACTTTGTCTGTGTCTGTGTACCACTTAGTTTTAACTGTGACATTGGACAAGGTATCTAACCTCTCTGAGCCTCAGTTCTCTTACATACACAACAGGGCTGTTAATGATCATCCTATAGAATACTTTAAAGATGACATTCAAGAATGAACAAAATGTGTCCATTATTTAGTAAGGTCTTAGGAAATGTGGGCTTGAATTCTTTACTCCATACAAAGTATACATAAAAGCTATAGACTCACTCTCAAGAAACTTTCAGTCTATCTGGAAAGAGAGGCAATATCATTTAGAGATTATCAGGAGATGAAGTCAAGTGTTAAATGGAATTATATTTTCCCTACCTAACACTTAAAAATCACCAATCACATTTTTAAATGTTTGCCTTGTTTTTTCAATCAGTGCTTATTTTTTCCATATAGTATAAAAAGTATTAAACACATTTATTATCCCAGAGCTAGATGTCAAAATTCAGTCTTAAATGGCAAGCATTCCAGAGGACTTAGGTTCTCCTTTCAGCTGAAGTACTCGTACCAGTTCCCCTGTCAGAAATGTTTCTTTTGAAATTCTTATGTATTTGATTATTCATAATGTTTCTCATTGTAAAATATGCCTTATGACTGTACCAAAACAAACCTATTACATCTTGGACCTTATATATTTTCAATACAAATGATCTCTTAGATTACATTATATGTTTCATGATCTGAACTATATGCAGTACTCCAATCTACTGATTGGAGAATAATCATACAATCATTGGTAATTTTTAAAAAAATTATTTTGAAATAATTATACATTCACAGGAAGATGCCTTAAAAATATACAAAAAGTACAAAACCTACCAAAAAAGGACTCTTCACTCAATTTCCTCCAGTGATAACACTTTACAGAGCTATCAAAACCAGGAAATTGACAGTGGTAAAATCCACCATTTTATTCAGATCTCACAAGTTTTACATGTACTCATTTCTGTGTGGTTGGGTACACTTCTAGGCAATTTCATCATATATGTAGCTTTGTGCAACCACCACTACAATCAAGACAACTGTTCCATCACCATAAAGTTCGCTCTTATTACCTGTTTTAGCCATACCTACTGACCTCTCCATATACCTAAACCATGGCAACTTCTAATCTGTTCTCTATCTCTAATTTTATTATTTCAGTAATGTTATATAAATGGAATCATATAGTATATAATCTTTGAGTTTGGCTTTACTCAATAAAATTTCCTGGACAATCATCAAGGTTGTTAAATATATAAATAGTTCATTCATTTATTTGAATGCATTATGTTCCATGCTATGGATGCTTTTTGTTATTTATTTGTTCAATCACCTAACATTTAAGGACATTTGGGGTTTTTTTTCCCCCAATGATTGGCTATTACAAATAAAGCGGTTATAAACATTCATGTAAAGGTTTTTGTGTAAACATACATTTTTATTTCTCAGGGATAAATACCGAAGAGTATAACTGCTGAATCATATGGTAAGTATTTGTTTAGTTTTAGAAACTAACAAACAGTTTTTCAGAGCTACTATACCATTTAAAATTCCCATCAACAATGTATGAGTGATCAAATTGCTTCACAACCTCATTAGCATTTGTTGTTACCACTATTTTTTTTATTATAATAGGTGTGTAAAACACCAACTCAATTTGATTTTAGTTCGCATTGCCTTAATGATTAATGATGTTGAGCATTTTTTCAGGTGCTTTTTCACCATCCATACATCCTATTCAGTACTGAATATTGTGTTAGCTATTCCAGTTCCTTTGCCTTTCCATATAAATCTTAGAATATGCTCATCTATGTCTACTAAAATTCTTTGGAGTTGTAAAAGCAATTGCTTTAATCCTATAGAACAATTTGAGGAGACTTAGCATCTCTATTATGATGTGTCTTTTAATCTATGAAGATGATAAACTTTTCTAATTAGTCATCTTAGATTTCTTTTATTAACATTCTGTAAATTTTAGCAGACATTTTCTGTACATATTTTGTTAGATTTATACCTAAGTACTGAATTTTATTTGGAGCAATTATAAACAGTAGTGAAGAGTTTTATTTCCAATTGCTCATTTTAGTAAACAGACATGCAGTTAATTTTTATGTGTTTATCTTTCATTCTATGACCTTGCTGAATTTATTAGTTCTAGGAGCTTTTGGTAGATTCCTCAGGCTGTTCTCTGCAGACAATCGTGTGTCTACAAATAGAAATAATTTATCTTTTGCTCTATCTATAATCTTTTAAAATTCTTGCATTATTGCACTGGCTTGAAATTCCAGTTCAATGTTGAAGAAAAATGTATAAGTTGAGAGTTTTGAATTATTCTCAATCTTAAATGGAAAGAATTCAGTCTCACCATGAAGTGTGGTACTAGCTATAGTTTTTATATATGTGCTCTTTATGAGGTTGAACAATTCCCTCTGTTCCTACTCTGTTGAAAATGTTTATCGTAAATGAGTGTTGAATTTTGTCAAATGATGTTTCTGCATCATGTATGTGATCATATGATTATTCTTTGTTAGTCTTTTAACATGGTAGATTACATTAATTAATTTTCTAAAATTGAATCAGTACTGCATATTGGAATAAATCTCCTTTGTTGTAGTGTATTAATCTTTTCATATATTATTGGATTTGATTTCTTAATATTCTATTGAGGATTTCTCATTTAAGTTCATGAGACTTATTGTTTTATAGTTGTTGGGTACTATTTTGTATTTTGTCTTATTTTGGTATAAGGGTAATATTGGCCTCACAAAATATGAAGTGTTCCCTCTGCATCTATTTCTTGGAGGAAAATGTGTAAAATTGGCATTAAGTCATCTTCAAAATCTTTGGTAAAATTCCCTAGTGAAGCCAGCTTTACCTGGAGATTTCTTTTGGGGGATCCTTTAAACACAACTTCAGTTTCTTTAATGGATGTATAACAATTCAGGCTATATTGTTCAACTTAGCTGAGTTCTGTAACCAATTACTCCAAGTAATTGGTCTATTGCTTCTAGCTGATTTGTAAACAACTATGTACCAACTCATGTATGATTTTATAACTTTAATGGAAATTTCCTTTGTATGTACTTCATGATGAATATTCTGATCTATTTAAAATGTTTCCTAGTGACTTAGTATCATTTTTTAACTTTCTGATGTTTTTAGTTACAGCTGTGTACATGAGATGTTAGCCCCAACACTTAATGTCCCCATCTTGTCATGTTTTGAGTTTGACTAATTTCTCTTGCCTTTCATCTCCTCCCTCAGTATTAGTGGCTACTTCTACAGATAACACTGTGCTTACCACTAAGAAGCTCCTCCCTCTATTTTTCAGTAGTAATTTGATAATACAAATCCACCTAATATTTAGAACAATATATAGAGTATTTTGAAATTCAGGATTAAGATACAACAGACTTTTAATGATATGAGTCCTATTTAAAAATGGCAAAATGCTAACACCCACAGATGGAAATAACTTTTGTTAAGAAATATTGTGTAAAATATATTATTTTCATGTTTTTAAATATGCTACTAGGTACAACAATCTTGATTTCTTTAATCATATATCTTCCTATTACCATGCCCAGATTAACTCTCTAAGTGGTAACTTCACCAAAAACATAAGGCTAGTTATTAAAGTTATTAAACACTCAGATGTTAGAGAGTTGTTAAAAATTATTAAAACACTAAGATGGTTAAATATATAGTTAACTTGGAAATATTTATACATATCATGAGCCAGAAATTATATATGGTGGCATTCTTACATAAACATTTTGTTCTCCAGTTACCTGAAGAAACCAGGGAGCTAACAGAAATTTCTATTTTCTGAATATATCTTCCTAGGTTTTTATGATATTCTATTTGTCCAATAAGGACGAAATATATGACTATTTGCAAAAAATTTGAATTCTTTACTTACCTTCTCCTTCTAAGTAAGGACTCTTATCACTTTTTTTTTAATTACCAAAAAAGAAAAACTAGTAGTGAAAATTAGCTGTCGTACTTCCTACCCTGGAAATGATTCCATCTAGTTTATGTGTTTACATGCCATCCTTGATCAGAGTACTATGTTGAGATGGAGAAGAGCTGTATTCAGGAGTAATTTCTTCACTGGCGTTCCACCAGAAACCAGATTTATTGATTGAGAAGAATCACAAATGTCATAACCCTTCCTTTGTAACATTATCTTGCACCTTCTTTAGCTAGTTGAAAAGTACTCATGTTTCAAGACTGTTATGTCTAACATCATGTGAACATCCTACAATCTTCATAAAAACAATTCAGATCACCTGGACATTTTAATTTAATTTTATTCTATTCTAATTTTTCCTTTGTTTCTTCATCTCAATGGGGAAATAAATTAACTCTGTGTAAATAAGTTTACATTGCCTCAACTTTATCATTAATTCAATTTTAACTTTTATCTTCTGCCTTTTATTTTTTTAAGTTTATTTATTTATTTCTGAGAGAGAGAAAGAGAGATAGTGAGACAGAGAGAATCCCAAGCAGGCTCCTGACTGTCAGCACAGAGTCTGATGTGGGGCTCAAATTCACAAACCATGAGATCATGACCTGAGCCGAAATCAAGAGTAGAATGCTTAAGGTACTAACCCACCCCAGGAACCCCTGCCTTTGTTTTTTTAATGTTTATTTATTTTTGAGAGAGAGTGTGTGTGTGAGCAGGGGAGGGGCAGAGAGATAGGGGAACAGAAGATCTGAAATGGGCTTTTTGCTGACAGCAGTGACCCCAATGTGGGGCTTGAATTCACGAACCATGAGATCATGACCTGAACTGAAGTTGGACATTCAAAGGACTTAGCCACCCAGGTGCCCCTTTTCTGCCTTTTAGATAAATGATGTTTTTTAAGGGTTCTAGATATTGGAAGAGGAAGAAAAAAAGGGGTACTTCAGAATGAAAGATTTCAAAGGTAAGTTTCATTCATGTCATGATTTTGACCAAACTCTGGTTTGAAATTCTCATTTCTATTCTCTGAGGTTTTTATGTTGACCCCACACCACAGGTTGTGCTCTAATGGGCTCCATCCAGACAGCTTAATTTGGTCTCTTGCTTCTCTCTGTTCTTTTTTGCTATTTTGGATTTCACAAACAACACAAACAAACAAACAAACAAACAAACTAGAGGAGTTTCAGAGGAGCATGAGACTGACCCATGGCCTTATGCAGCTTAATACATAATTTCCTATATTGTACTTTCTTCTCTATTAGCAAGAAAGAATTTTGGTCCACAAACTCATGACACACTTATCTACTATTGATCTGAGACATGTGAGAGTTAAGAAAATGTACACCACTCCTCACTAGTTTGGGTGGTGTAGTCCTTATCATCTACTGCTCCCTAAAGCCAGAAATACACATTCTGTCTGGAAGGGTATGGGAAACTGTAAGAAAAGTTTGGGAAACTGTAGGAAGAGTCAACAAGGCACCCAGTCATATCCCATAAAGCCTGACCTCTCCTTATGTCATGTGGTCACTCAGGTAATATTCAGGTGACCCTTCAGAGAGCACATTTGCAGCCTCAAGTAACCCATAGTCTCGCTGTTGCTCCAGAGGCAATCACACTGGGTCTCCACATAACAACATCCAAACTCTTAGAAGAAAATTGAATATGTTTTATTCATCACTTATTCCTCTCTGCTTTTTTCCTCTCTAAAGCTCCATAATTTCAATGTAAGTGCTAAAACCTTTTTCCGTATTTTGGTTTTTATAAGCTGTATAGAAATTGCCACAATATGGAGATAGTGATATGTCTCTTACCTTCCTTTCCTCATGTCTCCTTCCAATTCCTGTTAAGGGTTATCTGTTCCTGCATCATTCCATACCCTATTCGAATAGTTCTAATTATTGTGTTTCCTCTTTTCAATCTTTTCTCTAAAACCAGGAACAATGTAGGTCTATCTTTCCAAAACCCATGTCCCCTTAAGACTTTTAATGGGGTTTAATCATTGGAAAGAATTTTCACTATGGAGGAAAGGAACTTGCTTCTGATATTTAGAAGGTAAGTTCATCTCTCTGAAGTTCAGCTTCACAAGAAGTCTAGTTCAGTCCAACTATCATATGGAAAGAAACAGAAAATGAATTCTTTGGCAAGTCCAGTATTCTAAATCACATTATGCTCTGCTTGCAATAGATGAATTTACTATCTCCTATGCAGGGACATTAAAAAATAATCACTCTTCCCTGTGATAATATCTTAAGAATTATAAGACATAATTCCTGCTCCTATCTTTCTTTAAATCTACTACCTGGTTACATGTTGGCTTTGACACGTGTACTTGGTTTGACCACCAAAGCAGTCGGTCAAAGAAATTATTTTACTTTTTCTGCATACCTATTTATCAGTATCTTTTGGAGGAAGAAAATTTCAGTGCATACCACTACATAAGCTGTCACCAAAAACGCACTGCTTGTAAGTGCTCAGTCTTCTCCATGAAATTCAAATTCAGGTTACTTTATTTTAGACTCTTTTTCTATATATAGACAGAGGTAGATTTATGATTGACAGGAGGAAAGGAGGGGGAGGAAAAAAAGATGACGAAAGAGACAGCAAGTGGAGTTCTAAGATGTCCTTATTGCTAAACCATTTGAAATAATTTTTGATTGACATATCAGATACAGAATTTTAAGAGCAAATGTAGGATATAGAATTTTAGTGAAGAGTAGACTTGATTTATTACTTTCTTAAGGTCAGAAGCATATAGGAATGCAGTAAAAAGATCACCCCATCTCCAAAAAGGGACCCAAAGCCCATGTGATGAGTTAAGTTTCCTAAAACCCTGAGGATAAAAACCACCCTATGGTGTTTGTATTAGCATTCATTCTATTAGTCATCACTCCTTTGGTTACAAGTTACATGAAGCAACTCAAACTTCCTCAGAGAAAAAAGGGAAATTACTAGTTCACATAACCCAGAAGGGATGGGTATAGCAGGAAAAGACTAAGACCAGGGACTTACATCTTTTCTCTCCCAGCCTCTCAGCTCTTCTTTCCCTTCTTGTGGACAGAACTCTCTGTTACTACAGACCAGCGTCTACAGGAGATATTTAAAAGTTCAAAAAAAATCTGTTTGTACCAAATAAATTGGAACTCTTATGCCAATGAAATCCTGTACCTTCTAAGGTAAATAAAATCTTTAAAGAAATATAAAAAAAAAAAAACTGCCTCAATATGCTCACCATGGATCCCTAGGATATAATCAGTCAACAATTGTATCAGTATAAATATTTTTATGAAATATTTTTCTGCCAGTTTCACATACAATGTACTTCTGAAGTAATAACTGAATTTCACTCTTATTCAATGCATGAAACAGAAGCTAATGTTTAGTATGCATTTTATCGGTTACTTGTATTATCTCATTTAATCCTCACCACAACTCAAAGATGTAATAAGTATTATTATCCTCATTTTACAGAAGAGATATTGAAACAACGAGAGATTTAGTACCTTCCCAAGGCCACACGGCTAATAAGTTCTAGAGCTGGGATAAGTAATGGAAGTTCTATGTGGAAAATAATCAGCATAAAATGTCATATACTGAGAGTATGTATATCTACTTGTTGTTCCATCAGAAGTCGATTTATATTTTCCTTCATATCTGAGTATATTCTCACTCTGGTTATAGAATGCTGACCTTAGTAAGATGAAATCAGTGATATTTGCACAATATACATGTTCAACACCCAACACTATTCCCAGCTTTTTAAAAAGTGCTACATTAAACGGAAAAAATGAAATAATGATATTATCATGTCCCAGTGGCTATCATAAAAGCAAATTTGTATCATTTTTTTCATGTTTTTATCTAAATTCCAGTTAACATACAGTGTAACATTAGCTTCAGGTATAGAATCTAGTGACTCATCACTTACATACAACACCCAGTGCTCATCACAACAGGTCCCCTCCTTACTACATCATCCATTTAACCTGTCCCCCCACATCCACCTCCCCTCCAGCAATCCTCAGTTTGTTCTCTATAGTTAAGAGTGTGTTTTCTGGTTTGTCAATCTTTTTTTTCACCTATGTTCATCTGTCTTGTTTCTAAAATTCCACCTATGAATGAAATCATATGGTATTTGTCTGTCTCTTACTGGCTTAGTATAATACTCTCTAGCTCCATCCATGTCATTGAAATAGCAAGATTTCATTCTTTTTGAAGGCTAAGTAATATTCCATTCTCTGTGCGTGTGTGTGTGTGTGTGTGTACACATACATATATACCATATCTTCTTTATCCATTCACCAGTCAACAGACATTCAGGCTCTTTCCATAATTTGTTTATTGTTGATAATGATGCTATAAATATCAGGGTGCATGTATCCCTTTGAATCAGTATTTCTGTATCATTTAGGTTAAATACCTAGTAGTGCAATTGATAGATTATAGGGTAGTTATTTTTAACTTTTTGAGGAACCTCCATACTGTTTTCTAGAGTGGCTGCACCAGTTTGCACTTTCACCAAAAGCATAAGAGGGTTCCTCTTTCTCTGCATTCTTGCCAACTCCGGTTGTTTCCTGTGTTGTTAATTTAAGCCATTCTGACATGTGTGAGGTGATATCTCATTGTGGTTTTGATTTGTATTTCCTGATGATGAGTGATGTTGAGCATCTTTTCATGTGTCCATTAGCCATCTGGATGTCTTCTTTGGAGAAATGTCTGTTCATGTCTTCTGCCCATTTTTAACTGGATTTTTTGGGGGGTGTTGAGTTTTATGAGTTCTTTATATATTTTGAATAGTAATCTCTATCAGATATGTCATTTGCAAATATCTTATCCCATTCCGTCGGTTTCCTATTAGTTTTATTGAATGTTTCCTTTGCTGTGCAGAAGTTTTCTATCTTGATGAAGTCCCAATAGTTTATTTTTGCTTTTGTTTTCCTGAAAGAAGTGGATAAATTCCTAGAAACATATAAACTACCAAAATTGAAACCAGAAGAAATAGAAAACTTGAACAGACCTATACCACCAAAGAAACCGAATCAATAATCAAAAATCTCCCAACAAACAGAAGTCCAGGGCCAGATGGCTTCTACCAGACATTTAAAGAAGAGTTAATACCTGTTCTTCTCAAACAATTCCAAAAAATAGAAAGGAAAGGAAAACTTCCAAACTTATTCAATGAGGCCAGTATTACCCTGATTCGAAAACCAAAGACTTCACTAAAAAAGATAACTATGTCAATATCCCTGATGAACATGATTGCAAAATCTCAACAAAATAAGTTTCAACAAATTTTAAGAGACTGAAGTCATACCATGCATCTTTTCTGTTCACAATGCTATGAAACTAGAAATCAATCAAAAGAAAAAATCTAGAAAGAACAGAAATACATGGAGGTTAAATAACATGCTACTAAACAGTGAATGGGTCAACCAAGAAATCAAAGAGGAATTAAAAATGTATGTGAAGAAAAATGAAAATGAAAATATAACAATCCCAAATGTTTAAGATGCAGCAAAAGCTATTCTAAGAAGGAAGTTCTCAGCAAAACACCATACCTCAAAAAGCAAGAAAAATCTGAAACAACTTAATCTTACACCTAAAGGAGCTAGAAAAATAAGAACAAACAAACCCAATAACCAGTAGCAGAAAGGAAATAATAAAGGTAACAGCAGAAATAAATGTAGTAGAAACAAAAAAGAAAACAACAACAACAGAACAAATCAATGAAACCAGGAGTTGGTTCTTTGAAAAGATCAACAAAATTTATAAGCCTTCATTTAGCCAGACTCATAAAAAGAGAGGGGGGCGGGAGAGAGAGAGAAGACTCAAATGAACAAAATTACAAATGAAAAAGGAGAAATAACAACCAAAACTACAGAAATATAAAGAATTATAGGAGAATGTTATATGCCATAAATTGGACAACCTAGAAGATATGGACAAATTCCTAAAACCATATAAACTCCCAAAACTGAATCAGGAAGAAATAGAAAATTTGAATGACCAATTACCAGCAATGAAATTGAATGAGTAACCATAAAACTCCCATCACACAAAAGTCCAAGACCAGATGGCTTCACAGGTGAATCCTACCAAAGATTTAAAGAAGAGTAATATGTATTCTTCTCAAACTATTCCAAAAAATAGAAGAGGAAGGAAAACTTTCAAATTCATTGTACAAGAAGGCTTCCATTACCCTGATACCAAAACCAGGTAGATACTATAAAGAGAGAGAGAGAGAGAGAGAGAGAGAGAGAGAGAGAGAGAGAGAGAGAACTACAGGCCACTATTTCTGAAGAGCATAGAGCAAAAATCCTCAACCAAATAGTAGCAAACCAAATCCAAGAATACATTCAAAAGTTCATTCTTTGCGATCAAGTGAGATTTACTGACAGGATGCAAGGGTGATTTCATATTTGCAAATCAATCAACATGATACATCACAAAAAAAAGAGAAAAACCAAATAGTTATTTCAATAAATGCAGAAAAAGCATTTGACAAAGTACAACATCCATTCATGATAAAAATCCTCAACAAATAGGTTAAGAGGAAACATACCTCAACAAAATAAAGGCCACATATGAAAAACACAACTAACATCATACTTACTGGTGAACAACTGAGAGCTTTTCTCCTAAGATTGGAAACAAGACAAGAATGCCCACTCTCACCACTTTTATACAACATAGTACTGAAAGTCCTAGCCATTGCAATCAGACAATCAAAAGAAATAAAAGGCATCCAAATTGGGAATGAAGAAGTAAAACTTTCACTATATGCATATGACATAATACTATATACAGAAAACCCTAAAAACTCCACCAAAAAATTGCTAGAATTGATATACAAATTCAGTAAAGTCTCAGGATACAAAATCAACATAAAAAATCTGCTGCATTTCTGTATATCAATAATAAAGCATCAGAAAGAGAAACTAAAATCAATCCCATTTACAATTGCACCAAAACAGTAAGATTCCTAGAAATATACCTGACCAAAGAGGTGAAAGACCTGTAACCTGAAAACTGTAAAACACAGATGAAAGAAAGTGAAGAAGACACAGAGAAATGGAAAAACATTCCATGCTCATGGACTGGAAGAACAATATTGTCAAAATGTCAATACTAAGCAAAGCAACCCATACATTTAATGCAATCCCTATCAAAATAACACCAGCATTTTTCACAGAGCTAGAACAAACCAACCTAAAATTTTTATGGAACTACAAAGACTCAGACAGCCAAAGCAATCTTGAAAAAGGAAAGCAAAGCTGGAGGCATTACAATTCTGGACTTCAAATTATATTATAAAACTATAGTGATCAAGACAGTATCAAGACAGTACTGGCACAAAAACAGACACACAGATCAATGGAATAGAAGAGAAAACCCAGAAATGGGCACACAACTACTTCTTCGACAAAGCAGGAAAGAATATCCAATGGAAAAAAAAAGATAGTCTCTTCAACGAATGATGTTAGGAAAACTGGACAGCAACATGCAACAGAATGAAACTGGACCACTTTCTTGCACCATACACAAAAATAAATTCAAAATGGATGAAAGATATAAATGTGGGACAGTATACCATCAAAATCCTAGAGGAGAATACAAGTAGTAACATCTTTAACATTGACCATAGCAAATTATTACTAGACATGTCTCCTGAGGCAATGGATGCAATGTTGAGACATGAAATATATTGGGATTTTTCAGTTTACATTGGTATCTTTTGTGCATATTTGGTAACGCAGAAATGGTACATCAAAAGGACAATCAGCCCAAGAAATTTGAGTTGCTTACTGTTCGTCACTATATAGCAGAAACAAAGTGGTCTTTCTCTCAGCCCTAAACATGTCAATCTCCCAAGGGCTGACTACATATGGTGATGTACAAAGTGAGGAACAAAATAAAGGAAGAGAATTATTCTAACCCTGAGAAGCTAGGAAGTAGAAAAAGTAACAACTTTTTCTAATTCTGTAAAATGGCTAGTATTCAGCATATGATAGTGAAAAATATCTTCTGTTGACTTACTCTTTAAATATTAACAATGAATAAATTCTTAAAAGTATTTTTATTAGTTCTCAGTATTACTGTGATAAAGTAACTATAAGACAAGGTACCAGAGTGAAGATTTTTCACATTATACCTTTACTCTTTTATTCTTCACTCTATCAAAATATTTTGTCATGCAAGAGCATTTCTTTTATGAATCAGTATAGCTTTTCTCTTATCACAGAAGCAGTTTCAATTAATAAAACAGCCGCCTTACATTTGCAAATGAAGTAATTCAAGCTGAAGCCACCAGCAGAGGAAGGAGTGCCATGGGACCAAGGACTACATGATTTAACAATGTGTTGCAATTAGAAATGTATCATTCGGGAAATTACCTAGAATATGCTCATGAACTGGTAACCACCTTGACTGTCACCAGAGCAAATGAAAATTAGCACATATTTAATAACTTGTGCATGCAGATTTAGAATGTATTATTCAAAATTCATGGAAATGAATCATATGCCGTTATTTAATCTACAATGCTTTTCTTATTTTGCATCATCTCACGCAGTCAAATGATTTAATGTACTTTTAAGTATTATTAAATAAGCTTGAATGAAGGTTAAAAACTTAAATGTTTACACATTTTGTGCATGTATGTACATAGCTATCTTGGAATAATTTTTGTGACACTTTCTATTTACAGTTCATTAGCTAACACTTCTTTTAGCCGGGTGTACATTTAATAATCTCTTGACCCTTTATCCTTTGTCAGTGCTTTCAATAAAATTCAAATTCAAAGGCAAAATAATGCAAACGTATTTGTGTAAGTCTGTTTCACTTATGTCTGCCATTTTTAAAAATTAAAATCATGTGGACCAATTTATATGTGAGACTTTCCTATATGCTTCAAAGAGAACATTATCTGTGGAAAGCTGTACGGGGGAACTGTCTGGTTGAGTCTGTGCATCTGTGCACATGTGTGTTCACCCATCCATTTGAGTGAATGCATGGGGAAGGATAAGGAACAACTTGAAAACTGATGAACTCATTTCTCATTCTGCACATATCAGTAAGGCAGAGATGATCAGTGGAGTCAGAAGTCATACCTAAAGAATCTTGAACTCTGCCTTATCACTAATATTGTCTGATGTGAAAAATTCAATATGCAAGACTGAAATCAGTAAAATAATGAGAGGTCCTGAATTTATCTAACCTATTTAAATATTGCTTGATCCAGTCCTCTAACTGCCCCAAGAACATGTATATTTAAAAAAATTCTTATCAGCATTTTGTCATAAGACACTTATTGGACATAACTCTAATTTGTTCTAATGAAGGAAAAATTATTCCAAAGCAAAATACCAACAGTAAATCTGAGCCATTCCCAGTGATTCCCAGTAACCTGAGTAATTTCTTAGAAAAATGCCTCTAAGAATAGAAAAAGCTAAAACCAGTAACAGAAATCTCAGACTCTGGATATCCTTGAATCACAGCTTAAAAAGTTATTTTTGAAGTGTGTTTCTCAGATCTCTGAACTGCCATGAAATCTTCAAATGCACTGCTAATTTATTTTCATAAATTTTCTATTGTATAAAAATATTTAACAGGTAAGAAATCTGCATCTCAGGTTTGTTTGCTTGTTATTTATTAATCAATTCTAAGCTCCAATAGAGCAACAAAGGAATCTTACTAGTAATACTAAGCCTTTGATGCATGCTTTGCAGAGCAATGATTCAGAAGGTTGGACTGGTCAAGTCTAGGGTAGTTTATTGTTAATACTATAAAATTTAATAGAGACATGATTCTTATATGTAAGTGTTAAGAAAAAGTTGCATATTCATTATCGAGACTTTTTCTGAGTGAAAAATACAAACACTGGCTGTTACAAACCCAACTGGAAAAATGTAGAATATCAATAAAAATTTTCTACAAAGACGTCTTTAGTGCTAATATTAACATTTACAAATCAAATCAATGTGGATTATTTTCATTTCAAAAAAGAAGTTTAGTTACTTTAACAAAGAATTTAGTGCAGATTTCCTTCTCCTGGTATAAATAAGTATCTTTTTCCAAGGGTGCCTGGGTGGCTCAGTTGGTCAAGCATCTGACTTCAGCTCAGGTCACGATCTCATGGTTCATGAGTTCGAGTGCTGCATCAGGCTCTGTGCTGACAGCTCAGGGCCTGGAGCCTATTTTGGATTCTGTGTCTCCCTCTCTCTCTGCCCCTCCCCTTTTGCTCTTTCTCTCTCTCGCTCTCTCAGAAATAATAAAAACCTTTTTAAAAAATAAGTATCTTTTTCCAGATAATAACACAAATAATGAAGGCATTTAGGTACCAAAGCTTGGAAGTCACTACCAAGGATACACAATGAGAAATCTAAAACATTAAATATTTTGTAATGGAAGATGTTAAAAACAAATTGGCTAGGCATAAATTTGATATCCTTGAGCTGAATAAAAGAACAGCAAATAACATTTCCAGAAATTAAGTGATGTGTATCAAAACTTTTTAAAATATTTTACCCTTTGACTCAACAAATCTTCTATGATATCCTAAGAATACACCGAATAAGTGAATACAGATAAATTTCCAATGGTCTTCATTACAGGGTCATCTGAGAACAGTTCAAATTTCCCAGAATAGGGAAATAATAAATTATAGTATATCCATACAATGCAACTCTATAAACCACTGAGGACAATAATGTAGATGATGATACATACAATTTGCATGGAAAGAAGTTAGTGATGTAATGAGTAAAAGAGCAGGTTTTGCAACCTTATGTAAAATATATACAATAAATATTTGCTTCCTTATCAAGCATGTGCTTATATAGGTATAGGATGGGAAGATGGTGTGTGGGCATATCTGGCTGGTTTTAGTTTTGTTTATGCATATTTTTCTAATTTTAAATAACAAATACATATAACAAGTACAATAAAATTATTTTTTATTATTTAAAAGAAATGCAGTAAGATGTTCATTCTGGAAATGGTTTAAATAACATTGCTGTGACGTGCTATGAGGTTATATGTTTTTCTGGTTTTTAACTTTTTAAATATCATACTCCATCATTGTGGTGTTTTTTAATATCTCACCTCTATGTGACTAGCTAAAATATTTGTATTTTCATGTGAATAACTCCTACCGCATTTAAATTTTACTGTAAGTTTCATTATTCTAAGTAATACACTAGCCTGATGAATTTTATTAAAATAATGTAATTAAGAAAATGTTTCTTCTAGCCCTTTAATCTGTGATTATTTCAGTAATATTATGACAAGGCAGTTTTTTCTTAATATTATGTAAGGATTTTATGGATGTTAATTTTGCATACAAGAGAATAGAAATATTAGGAAGAAAAAATTCTAGAAAACAAAGAATTGAAAGAATAAAGATATCAATTTGTCTTAGACCATTTTTTATCTACCTTTAAACAGTGCATCTTTTATTAATTTTTAAAATTGTTTTCAGCTTATAAACCAAATTTGTATAAGCTGTTTCAAGGAATAAATTTCTGGAATAACAAAATAACTTAATGCTTAAAATACAGAAATATCCTAGCCGAAAGACGCAGAATTATTTTTCCAGCCTATTATGCAACTATTCCCATGTAAAAGGGATAAATAAAAGATATATGGGTAGAAGATAAATCTTGCATATTCTCATTTTCTTTCAGCATGACCCTTGTGAAATGGGTACCCTGAAAGGTCTGCATACATTTGTTATGTATTATTTTAAATGTTCCCTTAACTGTACACATGAATATGCACATTCTTCTCACTTTTGTCTAATATCCATTTCATAGTGGGCTTCGCTGTACTGCCAATGAAAGGAGACACAGGTTCTTGCCTCACTTATATTCCACTAATATATCACTTTAATTATTTTTAAAAATTTATTTTAAGTAGGCTCCATGCCCAACACGGGCCTCAAACTCAACCCTGAGATTGAGACTGGCATGTTCTACCATCTGAGCCAACCAGCCACCCCTTACTTTAAGTGTTTCCTGAGTAGCAACCATAAGATCTATTCTCTCTCTCCTTTACCTTTGTTGTGTTAACAATACATACCTAGTACATTTTCTTACTAGAGGTTGTTCTCTAGGGTTAACCCTAAGGTGCACAGGGTTCCAGGCAAACATATTTGCAGAGTCCCAATAGCTCTTTGTCAGATACAGTGATTTATTCTAGAAGAATATGTGGAGAAGTGGTACTTACGTATTTGTTTATTGTCTAGTCAGTGCACATGGAGATTCTTCCTAGTGTATAAATACCATGTCTTTCTGCTCAGGTCAAGAAACCATTTCTTAATTTTCTTTATTGTCAAATGTGCTGTTACTAATTTTGGCTCCCCCAGCACAAGAAAAAGAAAGCAGTGTTACTAACTCATGAAGCTATGGCTTTGGCAAACTGTACTTAAACAAACAGATTCTCTTGCCTCTGCAAGCATCTCTAATACCATTTAGCTAACATTGTTAATGTCATTATGAGATTACTTCATTTCATTACGCTGCCCATGGATATTGGCTTCCAATGACTCTTTCAAAGGTTGTTACTGTTGATAATAATCACAAGAGTAAATCTTACACAGAGTATGTAGGGTAATGTGAATAACAGTTTATTTTCCGATCATGTTAAATTTGCCACTTAGAATTTTATAGCATAAAAGCAGAACACATGTTCTAACCCTGTCTTCTCTTACACCCTTTAGCCATAATCACTACATTCCTAGAATATGGTCTTTTTCATCATTTACTATACACTTGCCTTTTACACAATGCGACCAGAAGGAAAGGAAGATAAGGGGAGAGATGAGTGACCCCATTCACACAAGAAATGTCTGTCCCTCATCTGCATCTGGAAAGGCTTACAATCCACCTGGGAGAACACTGTCATCACATGGACTAGAGACAAGAAGGGCCCATTATCACCAAAGAGTTATAGTTTCAGAAGTTCTAAAAGGAGATCAATAAATCCACCTGAATAGGATGACTCTATATGTGGTATAGAGCCTGCACTGAAGTGGAGCATCTTCCCTAGATGCAGCAGCAGGGAGTAAAGGGCACCTGCTGTCACCCTCTAGTGCTGTCAACAGACCTAAGGCAGCATTGATGGGAACACAGATAGGTAAGAAGTGTAGCTTGTAGGCAGGACAAAAGGCCCACATTGAGGAATGGGCAACCATTAGTCCAGAATCCTGAGCCTTATCTGGGTCTAACATGAGTGGGAGTCACATCACGGACAACCAATGTGTCTGCCTCATTCTAGTAGCCTAAACTTCTGTGATTCCAGAAAAAGAATATCAAAGACTGGACAAAATTCAAGAGCTCCCAGAGCTTTTGATCATCTTAGGAGTTGAAGTAAAAGGTTGAAGAACACCCAAAGGTGTTCTTTGGGTGTTCTTGAGCTGCCCTGCAGGGACAGCATTGCTGGTCCAGGCCAGTCCAAGGTAGCAGAGAGGACATAGACAGAGGAAGGCACTCCAAAGCACAGAGGCCCCTGAGGCATGGAGCTGGGGCAGTGGTCAGCTTGCTCATGTCTAAGGGTAGTACTCCTTTCTACTTCAGAGCCCTATAAAAAAGACACTGGAATATATTTGGTCATGTTAGTACAGCTAGTACTAACTGGCCACTTAATTATACTGTAATTAAGTAATCTGTAATAAGTAATTAAGTAAGTAACTGTAATAATCTGAATCCATTTTTGACGTTTGACTGTTGACAGCTTTCAAGTCCCACTGGTTCCTCTTCCTCTTCTGCTCCACATCTAGGCAAACTGATAAGAAAGTCCAGATGCTCCCTCCTTGGCCCTGGTGGGAAGTTTAAATCAACCAAGCCTTGTCCTACATGCAGGAACCCTCCAGTTCTACTCCTAATCACAGTAAATAACAAGCCAATCTCCTTTCCCTGCTCTCTCAGGCCATTTTTGAACCTGATTGAGAGCTTGTCCCATTATCCTCAGAAATCCTATTCTGTAATAATTTTTTTCATATCTTCTTGGTATAAGGTATAGTCACTGGCCTCAACAACCAAACAAAACTTTGGGGGTAAGGTAGGAGTCCATGAGACTGCTTCTGTGAGGCAATCACAAAAGAAACAATTGAACAATTTGGCATTTGCAAAGCCAAGAAAGAGATGTTAGCCGTAGGTTAACCTGAGAGAGCCTAGGCTGGTACAATTAACCAAGTTTAGCAGTGAGAATTCCTCTGCTTCTAAGATGTGAACTCACCTTACAACGAAATTTAAATACATCCAAATTTTAATCCATGGTTAATCTGCTCTCTACAATGACTGACTAGCAACCTCAGTGTACTTTTGGGAGATAATAGGAGTCCCCAGCTAATAAATTTTAGCCTAAAACAATTGTAGCAGCTTCAACTACACTTGTACCAGCAGATTGCTTTAGAAAAGGAACATGTGGTATTTAAAAACTGTCAAACAGTTACATATGCTTTCCCTAATCAAAGGCGTGTGATTTCATTGTAAGCAAGCCTGCTCCCAAAGTAGGAATAGATTACCTCCATGTTTGCCATTTCACTTCTGAACTTTTAACCAAAGATTGTATAAGTGCACTATAAATGGTGACATTAGCTGCCATCCCAAATGATGCATTTTGAAGACTATTTGATAGTATCTTTTTTTTTTGAACTAGTAAAACAATACAAACTGTAAAATATAGTGAGAATATTAGGGGACATTGATTCTGACATGGGTCCTAGTTCTTGGTTTTTGTCTTTGCTTCCCCACTGCCCCAGGTAAATAGTTTGGCAATGAAGTATTATTTAACTTTTCTATAAGATGATTTATGATGTCTTTTTATATGAAAAAATCTATAATCTATTGTCTTGACAAAATTAACCACAGGAAACGTGCAGGATAGAGTACAGTTTCATTTTAGTATGATGAACACAAATGTTGGCCTTACATCAATGGAAATCTTAGGTCATTCAAATTTTGACTTAAAATGAGGAATAATATAACCTCTCCTCTCCCATATTCTGGTTATTTCAACTACCCAAAGCCACACTTCTAAATAAATACAGACCAGAATTTTTACCCAGATACCCTGACTCTTGGGAAAATTACTTATGAATATAGCTCTGATCTCATAATATGGTATTATCTCTTAAGATATTTTCCTTTCTTGTCTTTGTAGATTTAGTCCAGTGGCCTAACAAGTACTGTGTTCTGTGTGCCAGTGTTAGAAGTGTTAAGGAGCATTACATCAGAATGGTTCACAAGCATGGAAATTACCTGGGCCCTAGGAGTTAGAAATAACATAATGGTGAAACTATTTTGGATACATACTTACTGATTTTTAAAAAATACTTTTAATTACTTCTTTTAGCACCTTCCATAGAAACTTCCTAAAGCCTTGTAGCCTAATTGCCTAGTCTTCATACTGTGACACATTTTTAGAAAGCTGACTCTGAAAATATTGAAATATAACACAAGTCTCCGCTTTAGGCTTCCTCGAAGAAGCAACATAGTGATTTTCCTAAGTGCTTTATACAAATGAACTTCCTACCAACCCTCATTGAATAGCTGTCCTCTCACCAATTTCATCTTGGTAGTAATAATGGCTTCTTCTGTCTTCACTCTCCATGAAGTCTGCCCACATTCTCTGGACATGAAGAAAAAAGTGTTGTTTTTCACGTATCACAAGTGATAGGACAGTAAAAGCAGCAGTCAGAACAACATATTTTGACCACAAACATGTGTTTACTCCTAGTGTTACTAAATTTTGTTTTGCTAAGAAATATACATAATTTAAGGCCAATTGGAGCGGGGCAGGGGTGGGGGGCTGGGTGGTTCAGTCAGTTAAACGTCCAACTTTGCCTCAGGCCATGGCGGTCCGTGAGTTCGAGCCCTGCATCGGACTCTGTGCTGACAGCTCAGAGCCTGAAGCCTGTTTCAGATCCTGTGTCTCCCTCTCTCTCTGACCCTCCCCCATTCATGCTCTGTCTCTCTCTGTCTCAAAAATAAATAAACGTTAAAAAAAAATTAAAAAAAATTAAGCCAATTGGAAGTTGTATCTATCAAATACACAGACCTTTGGGTCAAATTAGCCAATAAGAGAAAAGTCCACATCTCATAAAACAAAATTGGGAAGATGGACTAGTAAGGACGAGCCCTTTGATTTTCGTTCCAGATATCTATTATCAAACAACAAACAAATTTAGTGGAATAAGAACAACTACCATTTTATCTTTCCCACAGGTTCTTTCCGTTAAGAATGTGGACAAAGCATTACATGGAGGATTTGTCTGTGATTCATAATGTCTGGAATCTCAGGTGGGAAGCCCTGAATGCTTGGAAATGAAGCAAATTGCTGGGAACAAGAACCACCTGGAGGTTTTCTCACTGGTGTCTGGCACTAGGGAGATACCTTCAAAGGCTGGGCTTTTAACAAGAGGACCTAGCAGTGGTCTCTACATGTGGTCTGGATTTCTCAGTATGGCAGATGGGTTCCAAGGAAAAACATCTAGGGAGAGAGTGTCAGGAATGCAAGCATGCCAAGAAAGTAAGGCAGAAACTGCAGTCTCCTTTAACCCAGCCCTGCAAGCATGACTTTCACTGCATTTTATTACTAACAAGTGTGCCACTGAAAGCAGAGGGTATTAAATTCTACCTCTTAAAGGAGAAGTAGCAAAGTAGCACAGAAAAAATGTGTGACGGGGAAAATTGTTATGGTCTTCCTTGAAAGCACAAACTTCTACAGACTGTGATGACAAAAATGGTTAGAAATGACTCTAAGACTTACTGGCTACTGTGATGGAGTTGGAATGTTGAAGAATCCACCTGATTTGTCTGGATGACTACACAATATGTGACTCAACTCTCTATCTTGACTTTGTTTGCATTTAAAGAAAAGTCACTAATAGCCATTGGCCTTCACCTCAAGGGGATCTCACAAACTATGGGAATATCCTGCTGTTGAAACTAAAGGTAGGAGGTGGGGCAAGCATTTGGTCTATTACTTCTTTAAGTATTTAGCCCCGACAAACTTCTCTTTTATTGTTTAACATAATGAATACTGTTCAATCCCTTTGATTGTGGTTGAACAGAAAATATTAACATAAGTACTTTATGACTTCCATTGCAACATACCAGCAGCTCCCATGAAACCAACTGGTTATAATTTCAAACTCAATTTTTGTCCCATTAGATCACACCATCGCTCCAGGCACATATATATGGGTTAAGTGGGAAGGGGGGTAAAAAAAAGAACGTAGCAAGATTTTAACCACAATAATTAAAAGAACCATAATCATAGTGACAATGAAGGGAAACAAAAGAATATGAAGCAATAAGAGAAGTCTTGATTTGGGATATTTTTCATTTTAAGGGGAAAATTTATGTCCAAGTACAGTTTATGTGAAACAATTTCATTATCATTTGAAAAAAGAACTCTTATCTCTCAGTCAAGTGAACACTAACCATGTACCAACTGATACGAAATGTCAAAGTTAAAATACAGTATGCTCACATGAGCACAAAGAGACATTAGCAGTAACCTTTAGGAACTCTGGTGATCTTATAACTAATGCATTAACCCATTTATTTAAGAAAAGGTCAACATAATGGAACATTAGGAGAGTAATAAAGTTCTCCCCTGCTATTCAAAATGTCAGGATAATGCTGGACTCTGCAATTTGATAATTAGAAGAAATAATGTTCACTCACAGAGTCCCCCTTAGGATCTCTTGTAGGGCTGGTTTAGTGGTGATGAATTCCTTCAGTTTTTGTTTGGGAAGACCTTTATCTCTCCTTCTATTGTGAATGACAGACTTGCTGGGTAAAGGATTCTTGGCTGCATATTTTTTCTGTTCATCACATTGAAGATTTCCTGCCATTCCATTCTGGCCTGTCAAGTTTCAGTAGATAGGTCTGTTACTACCCTTATGTATTACCTTTGTAAGTTAGGGCCTGTTTATCCCTAGCTGCTTTCAGAATATTCTACTGTACCAATGATGTTTACTTTATTTAAAATAGTTAATAACATACTTTATCTCATTGGTCAAAAGACTTTCCATTATATCCTCCTCCATTTAATAAATATGTTGTTCAGATGTGTTTCTAATGTTTGACACTCACTCCTCCTACTACCCAACCCCCTTTCAAAATAATGGGGAGCTTACATATCAATTAGATTCTTGCTGCAAAAGAGAAAAAAATATTGTGTCCTATCTGTTCACCATTAACCAATCAATATATTCTAAATATCATTTATTAGTTTGAGATGTTTTAGGCAATTATTGAATTTCATAGCAGAGTAGTAGGACTAACTTAGATTTATATCTTGCATTCCATCTATTTGCTATGTAACCCTGAGAAAATGACCCCATATTTCTGGGCTATAAGACTCTTATCTGACAATTACATTAAACTACTTCAGGGGAGCCTGGGTGGCTCAGTCGGTTAAGCATCCGACTTCGGCTCAGGTCATGATCTCACGGTCTGTGAGTTTGAGCCCCGCGTTGGGCTCTGTGATGACAGCTCAGAGCCTGGAGCATGCTTCAGATTCTGTGTCTCCCTCTCTCTCTGACCCTCCTCCGTTCATGTTCTGTCTCTCTCTGTCTCAAAAATAAATAAACATTAAAAAAAATTAAACTACTTCATACATTTTTGGAGGGAATATTAAATAATATTATGCATGCAAAAACACTTAGAATTCCTTGCAGCTCTCATGAACTTACTAAAGGACCTTCATTATTATTGCTAATGAAATCTGTGGTCCATAAAAACATCTATTATTTAGCCAACACTAATTTGAAAAAATTTCATAGAAAAGATTTATACCTAAGATGGAGAAAGCTGAAAGCTTTTCAGTCAGCCAATACTCCCTTCTCCCTTCAAAATGACCAAATTACAAAATCATAACTTTTCTTGAAGCCATTAGAGAATTAAAGTTAAGTCTGAACATAGACTGAAATCCAAGGAAATCAGGCTTCTCCAGGAAGAGATGTGGTAGGAAAGCTGCCCCCACTGTGGCCGAACACTGGAGGCTCTGGGTACCTAACTAGCAGGTAAGAACCATTTAAAATGTTAATGAATTGCTAAAGGCTGAATGTCAGGTTGTGTGAGTATAACACCTCTGGTAGTCCAGTTCCAGCCACTCAAGCTTTTTACTATGGAAGTCTACTGGGCATATAGGGGAAAGATTGGAGGCACAGAGCCCCTCTTTGTCATAAAGATCGCCAAAGGCAGAGTAGAAGGTGCTATGGAAAAAGCACAAAGTTCTGCCAAAAAAATTTTTTTTTCCTGAAAATAAAATAAGAATCCTAAGCCACTGGTGAGGAATAGCAAACTGTGTCTGCCCCTGGGGTAAAATTCAAGTAGGGAAATGATAAATGAAAAAAACAAAAATAAAAACAAAAACTACCACTAAGAGAGGAGCCAGAAGCAGTCCAGGGCCCATGATTTTATACCAACATTAGAGATCTCCTAACATGGAAGGAAGGACAGAGAATTCTCACTGAAGACATGATGCAGAGTTTGACAGCTACAGGAAACAGGGGAGGATGGCTGAGAAAACCCAACCATGAAACACAAGAAACAAGGCCTGCCTAAGACTGCGGCATGGCAAGGAGTTCTAACATCCACCACCAGACTGGCCATCATCAAGAAATAGGCAGCAACAGTCTACAAAGGGGAGAGAGGCAGGTCCCATAGACATTCTTCATGGTGCATATTCACAGGAAAGGCTGAAAGCTAGAGTGGAACTGCAGCACTGAGAAGAACCTTCTTCATCCAAGCTCCCATGCTAAGCACATGGTTAACACTAAAGCATTAAAATCCAGTTAGGTAATGAAGGAAACAATATCAACAAATTCCAAACACACACTCTGATTAGGTTGAGTCAACCCCCAACACTAATGGTGTAGCAGAAGAAATGAGGCTATTTATCATGGTCTCTACTTTCTACACAGACATGCAACATTCAATTACAAATTAGATAAACACAAGGAGAAAAAGGAAATCTCTGTCAACAAATGAAGTAATTTACAGAAAAAGACTCCCACATGACCCAGATGACAGAACCACAGGGCAGTGACTTTCAAGTAACTGTGATTAATATGTTGAAAGCTCTAGTGGAAATAGTGTGAAAAATGCATGAATATCTGAGACATTTCATGAAAGTTGTGACACTATGAGAACAAATAAAAACAGAAATAATGAGGATGAGGAAAAGAAGGGGGTATTAGTAATAATAATGTAACTGAGATAAAGAACTCCTTCCATTGATGCATCAAGAGAATTGACCAAGCCAAGGAGAGAATCTGTAGACTTAGAAGACAGATCAAGAGAAATTACCCAAACTAAAACACAAAGAGGAAAACAGGCGTTAACAAGAAAAGCTGAGATTACCCAAGAGATACAGAATAATTTCATAAAAATCTAACACATGTAACTGAAATCCCAGAAAAGAAAGTGAGCAAAAAAAAAAATTTTTTTTGAAGCAATAATCACAGAAAAGTTTAGAAAACTAGTGAAAAACATAAACCATAAATCTGAGAAGCTCATAGAAGACCAAAAACAATAAGCACCTAAAGAAACATACTTAAACATATATTAAAAATACTGAAACCAAAACTTAAGAAAAATCGTGACAACAGCTAGAGGGGAACCAACACACACACACACACACACACACACACACACACACACACACAGGAACAAAAATAAGAATTAGAGCTCTTACTGTCAGAAACTATGCAAGACAAAAAGGAGTAGCCATTTTAAATTACTGAACAAAAACTATCAAGTGAGATTTCTATATTCAGCAAAAATACTTTTCAGATACGACTACAAGTAAAAGCTGTTTCAAAAAGACAGACACAGAGGGGTGCTGGGTGGCTCAGTTGGTTAAGCACCCAACTCTTACTTTCAGCTCAGGTCATGGTCTCGTGGTTGTGAGAGGAAGCCCCGCAATGGGCTCTGTGCTGGGTGTGGAGCCTGCTGGAAATTCTCTCCCTCCCTCTCCCTCTGCCCCTCCCCAACTCATGCAGCTCTCTCTCTCTCTCTCTCTAAAAAACACGAGAGAGACAGAGAGAGAAAAGAGAATTCATTCATTGCTTCAAGACTTGTGCTTTAAGAAAGTTTAGTTAAAATTTTTCATCCAGCAGGAAAATTATACCAGGTAGGAATTTAGATCTAAAAAAACAGATAAAGCACTCCAATAATGTTTGACATGAACATAAATATAGAAACACAATATTTTCTCATTTTAAAGTGTTTTAAAAGGTAATTGATTGTCAAAGGCAATAATATATTGAAGATTTATAGCATAGATAAAGCAAAATATATAACAAGAATGCCAAAAATATGGTATAAGTAAATTAAAAGTAAAATCAGGAAAAGACAAGAATGTTCTCACCAGTCTCACCAAGTGGATATGTTAATATTTGGCAATAAAAGCACCAAATAAAATTAAGTACTAAGGTATGAATCTAATAAGATGTGTACTCAATTTATATGTTGAACACTTGTTTTTAATATGATTTTTTTTCAAGTTAGCTAACATACATTGTATACAGTGTGCTGTTGGTTTCGAGGGTAGATTCCTGGGTTTCATTGCTACATACAACACCCAGTGCTCATCCCAGCAAGTGCTGGGAAAAAGTCCATTTTCTCCTCCCCACCCCCCCCCCATCAACTGTTTGTTCTCTGTATTTAAGAGTCTCTTACGGGTTTGCATCCCTCTCTGTCTGAAACTACGAAACACTGATGAAAGAAGATTTTGTAAAGAAATGGAAATATATACCGTACTCATGAATTAGAAGACTCAAAATTAAAACATGATTCCCCCCAATTTGAGAATATATCAGATGCAATCCTGATCAAAATCCCTACAAGTTTTTATTTTTTTTGTAGATATCAACAAGCTTACTATAAAATCTGTTCAGAAAAGCAAAGAAACTAGAAATCTGAAAGGAGAAACAAAAACAATGTGGGAGGATTCATCACATTCCATTTACAGTAATCAAGTGAGTGTGGTAAAGAATTTACGGTAATCAAGTGAGTGTGGTATTGGTGAAAGTTTAGAAATATATGTATCAATGGAAAAGAACAGAGTCCAAAATTAGAGTCACGCAAATATTGTCAACTTGTTTTTGACAAAGGTGCAAAAGTAATTCAATTGATGATAGTTTTCAAAAAATTTTTTCAATGTTTATTTATTTTTGAGAGAGAGAGACAGAGACAGAGTGCTAGCAGGGGAGGGGCAGAGAGACAGAGAGAAAGACACAGAATCCAAAGCAGGCTCCAGGCTCTCAGCTGTCAGCACAGAGCCCAATGTGGGGCTCAAACTCACAAGCAGTAAGATCATGACTTGAGCTGAAGTCAGGACACCCAACTGACTGAGCCACTCAGGCACCCCTAGTTGATGACAGTTTTAATTTAAAAGATTAAGAATAATATTTTCAACAAATTGTACTGGAATAATTGGACATAATATACAAAAAATTAAAGGCCTTTAATGTATACCTCATGCCTTACACAAATTTACTCAAAATGGATTAAATTTATAAATGTAAATTTTTAAACTATAAATTCTAGATGAGAACAAAGGGAAAAATTTGTGAGCCTGGGTTCAAGGGCAACTTTTTAGATACAATAAAAAAAGCAAGGGGATCTCATTAAAACAAAACAAAACAAAACCCAAATACCTTTGAAAATGAAACCATCAAAAACATCATTAAGGAAATGAAAAGTCAATCCACAGATGGAGAAGTAATTTTTGGAAATCACATATCTGATAAAGAACTTGTATTCCAAAATATACAAAGAACTATTAAAAATCAGTAAGAAAACAAACTATTCAATAACAATAATATGGGCAGACACTTCACTAAAGATTATATGAGATTTCCAGGGAAAGTTGCTGAGTAGGAGGATCCTAGGCTCACTTTGTCCCACAGATACACCTAGATAACATGCACACCAGTGTAAATAACCCAGAAAATGACCAGAACACTGGCAGAACAGACTCTCAACATAGCTGAACACAGAGAAGAGGCCACGACTAAGAGTGCAGAAAGGGCAGAGACACAGTAGGCAGCCAAAGGGACTCAAGACTGTTCACTGGAGGGAGGGATGCCATGGGTATAGATAGGGGAGAGCAGCAGACCCCATACCAGGCACCCCAGGCATGAGGGACCCCATATTGGAAAGACAAATCCCCATAACATTTGGCTTTGAAAATCAGTGACACTTAAGACCTGGAACTTTAAAAATTAGCAGGCATGGCTCTGGGAGAGGCAGGAGGGCAACAGGGAACTGAGTCCTTGCCCTTAAAGAGACAGAACAACAAACAGCCCCACTGAGATACAGCATAGAAGCAGCAATTTAAAAAAATTTCTGGGGTATATGAGATTTAGTTAGTATTCTCAGGGTATGAGCTGGAGAGGAAAGGATCTTCGTGACATTTCTCCAGAACAAAAGAATTGACAGACACCACTTTTCTCCCCTACCTGCCAGTCTAGATAAACGGACACCTGCAGAAATCAGCATAGTGCCAACACTCTCCACCTAGCTTCCTAACGATAAGCCCGATCCCACAGTATTCTACAGAACAGGATTTGTCCCAGTAGCTGTAGCCCTCTTCATGCAGTAAGTCTGCACAGACCTTGCAGGCACCTTGAACCCTGCCTTGCATCTTCCTGTGGACCTACACCTCCAATATCCCCTTGGCTGGAGCCCATCCAAAGCCCACCCAAAAAGCCACAAGCCTTGCAGTGTGCAAGGAGCCCTGACAGGGGCCAGCACCACTCCAAAGTGACTCCTGCTCCAGAGAGAGGGGAAGATAACTACATAGTTCCACTGTCGCCCCAGCAGGGAGCTAGAGGTGGACTTCTGGTCCAATTGCAGGCCCTGCTCAGCAATGAAAGCTTCTCAGCGGGAAATCCAGGGAGAGCACCCTTCAGTTCTGGCAAATGCCTAGTCTGACTCAACTCAAACTAAGGTGGACCCAGACTGGCTCACTAACAATGCAAGGATCAAACTCTGTCCACAAAGGCAAAGAGAGCCACTGAATACAACTGGACTGAAGAAAAACGTGACTTAACCACAACAGTAAGGCACATGCAACACACATAGGAGACACCCTGAAGCACCAGATTCCGGTGAACATGGGACATTGCACTGCTGGGTACTACAGAATCTCTTCTTCATATGGCCACTACTTTCAAGATCAAGAGACATAGCTGACTTCCCTAACATACAGAAACAGACACTGAGAATTAGACAAAATGAGGAGGCAGAGAACATGTCCTAAATGAAAGAACAAAACAAAATCACAGCAAAATTGCTAAACAAAAGAAAGATAAGTAACATGTTATAAACATGTTTAAAGCAATGGTCATAAAGATAGTCACTAGATGAGAAAAAAGCGAAGGACCTCAGTGAGACCCTCAACAAAGAGAAAACATAAAAAAAAGAACCAATCAGAGATGAAGAATCCAATAACTGAAATTAAAAATACACTAGAGGGAATAAATAGCAGACTAGAGAAAGAAGAACAGGTCAGTAACCCGGAGGATAAAGTAATGGAAAACAATCAATCTGAACAGGAGACAGAAAAATAACAACAAATGAACATAGATTCAGGGAACCCAACAACACCATCAAGTGTAGTAACATTCACATTAGGGATCCAAAAAGGATCCAAGAGAGAAAAGGGGGCAGAAAAGTCATTTGAAGAAATAATAGCTTAAAACTTCCCAAGTCTGGAGAAGGAAACACAAAGCCAGATACAAGAGGCACAGAGAGCCGCAACAAAATCAACCAAAGGAGGTTCCCACCAAGACACATAGCAATTAAAGTGGCAAAAAGTAGTGATAAAGCGAGAATTTTAAAATCAACAAGAGAAAAGAAAACTGTTACATACAGAGGAAACTCCTATAAGGCTATCTGCTGATTTTTCAGAGAAACTCTGCAGGCCAGAGGGGACTTGCATGATATATTCAAAGTGCTGAAAGAAAAAAAACCCTGCAAAAAGAATAATCTATCCAGCAAGGCTATCACTTAGAATAGAAGGAGAAATGAAGAGCTTCCCAGACAAAAGTTAAAGGAATTCATCACCACTGAACCAGCCTTACAAAAAATATTAAAGGACATTTTTTTAAGTGGAAAGGAAAACCATAAACAGAATTAAGAAAAGTAGAAATTATAAAAGCAGTAAAATCAACTATATTTATAAAAATCACTCAAAGGACTCGCAAAATAAAATGATGTAAATTATGACACCATAGTACCTAAAACATGATGGGGGCAGTAAAAATGTAGTGCTTTTAAAATGGGTTCAAGAGAACTATAGAGAAATATGGCAGCATAGGAGGACTCTGGGCTCACCTTGTCCTGCTGATTGCTTAGATTCCACCCACATCTGCCTAAATAACCCAGAAAACCACCGGAAGACTAGCAGAACAGACTCTCTGGAGCCAAGAGTAGACAAGAGGCTCACGGAAGAGGGCAAGAAGGGCAGAGAGGCGGTGTGTGCTACGCAGACTGGCGGGAGGGAGCTGGGGCAGTGGAAGGGCAGCCCACCTGGCAAGGCAGAGCCCCCGAAGTCTGGCTTGCAAAAGCGGAGGGGCCAAACTCCATGAGTTCTGACAGACAGCCGGACTTAACATCTGGAATGTTAAAGTCAACAGCTCTGCTCTTGGAGAGTGGGGAGGGTTAGAGGACACCGGGAGGGAGAGTTGTTGAGCCCAGGAAGACAGAGCTCAGCTTGGTGGGGGAACAAAGGCGCTGGCAAGCACCATTTCCATCTCCTATCCCCCAGCCGAAATTCCAAAGGGAACCAGTTCCCGTCACCAAACTTGCTTGCACCACACAAACACCCAATGCTATGTTTCTGTGGATCCATCCCTCTGACGGGCCTGCCTCCCTCCTGGTGCTGCAGGGCCCCTCCCGCAGGGGACCACTGACAGCAAAGTGAGCTAAGCCTGCCCCTCCTGCCCCTGTGCACCTTGCGGATCCACCCTGTCTAATATGCCCTTGGCCAGATCCCATCAAAGCAGCACCACAAGCTTGGCAGTGTGCAAGCAGCCCAGACAGGGGCCACACCAAACGACAGTGAGTCCTACTCCTGGGAGAGGGGAAGATAAGGTAGACACCAGTCTGACTGTGGCCCCAGTGGTGGGCTGGGGGCAGACATCAGGTCCAACTGCAGCCCCACCCACCAACACAAGTTTCTCCAGACAGCACAGGAAAAGTGCCCTGCAGTTTGGAGCTACCGCAGGGAATACCCAAAATGATGAAACGGAAGAATTCTCCTCAAAAGAAACTTCAGGAAGTAGCAACAGCTAACAAATTGATCAAAACCGATTTAAGCAATATAACGGAACAAGAATTTAGAATAATAGTCATAAAATTAATTGCTGGGCTTGAAAAAAGCATAGAGGACAGCAGAGAATCTATTGCTACAGAAATCAAGGGACTAAGAAATAGTCACGAGGAGCTAAAAAAATTATTAATTGAGGTGCAAAATAAAATGGAGGTGGCCATAGCACAGACTGAAGAGGCAGAGGAGAGAATAGGTGAATTAGAAGATAAAATTATGGTAAAAAGAAGAAGCTGAGAAAAGGAGAGAGAAAAAAAAACCCAGGAGTATGAGGGGAGAATTAGAGAACTAAGTGATACAATCAAACAGAAAAATATCCACATCATAGGAATTCCAGAAGAAGAGAGAGAGAAAGGGGCTGAAGATGTACTTGAACAAATCATAGCTGAGAACTTCCCTGATCTGGGGGAAGGAAACAGGCATTGAAATCCAACAGGCACAGAGAACTCCCTTCAGACATAACTTGAATTGATCTTCTGCACAACATATCACAGTGAAACTGGCAAAATACAAGGATAAAGAGAGAATTTTGAAAGCAGCGAGGGATAAACAGGCCCTAATGTACAAAGGTAACACATAAGGGTAGTAACAGACCTATCTGCTGAAAATTTGCAGGCCAGAAAGGAATGGCAGGAAATGTTCAATGTGATGAACAGAAAAAATATGCAGCCAAGAATCCTTTATCCAGCAAGTCTGTCTTTCACAAAAGAAGGAGAGATAAAGGTCTTCCCAAACAAAAACTGAAGGAATTCATCACCACTAAACCAGCCTTACAAGAGATCCTAAGGGGGACTCTGTGAGTGAAATGTGACAAGGACCACAAAGTACCAGAGACATCACTACAAGAATGAAACCTACAGACATCACAATGACTCTAAACCCGTATGTTTCAATAATAACACTGAATGTAAATGGACTAAATGCTCCAACCAAAAGATACAGGGTATCAGAATGGATTAAAAAAAATAAGACCCATCTGTTTGCTGTCTACAAGAGACTCATTTTAGACTGGAGGACACCTTCAGATTGAAAGTGAGGGGATGGAGAACTATCCATCATGCTACTGGAAGTCAAAAGAAAGCTGGAGTAGCCATATTTATATCAGACAAACTAGACTTTAAATTAAAGGCTGTAACAAGAGATAAAGAAGGGTATTATATAATAATACAGGGTCTATCCATCAGGAAGAGCTAACAATTATAAATGTCTATGAGCCAAATACGGGAGCCCCCAAATGTATAAAACAATCACAAACATAAACAACCTTATTGATAAGGATGTGGTAATTGCAGGAGACTTTAATACCCCACTTACAACAATGCAGAGATCATCTGGACACAGAATAAATAAACAAGGGCCCTGAATGATGCACTGGATCAGATGGACTTGACAGATATATTTAGAACTCTGCATCCCAAAGCAACAGAATATACTGTCTTCTCGAGTGCACATGGAACATTCTCCAAGACAGATCACATATTGGGTCACAAAACAGCCCTTCATAAGTATACAAGAACTGAGATCATACCAAGCACACTATCAGACCACAATGCTATGAAACTTGAAATCAACCACTGGAAAAAATCTGGAAAACCATCAAAAGCATGGATGTTAAAGAACACCCTACTAAAGAATGAATGGGTCAACCAGGCAATTAGAGAAGAAATTAAAAAATATATGGAAACAAATGAAAATGAAAATACAACAATCCAAATGCCTTGGGATGCATGCAGCAAAGGCAGTCCTGAGAGGAAAATACATTGCAATCAAGGCCTATCTCAAGAAATAAGAAAAATCCCAAATACAAAATCTAACAGCACACCTAAAGGAAATAGAAGCAGAACAGCAAACACCCCAAACCCAGCAGCAGAAGAAAAATAATAAAGATCAGAGCAGAAATAAACAATACAGAATCTAAAAAAACTGTAGAGAAGATCAATGAAACCAAGAGTTGGTTTTTTGAAAAAAATAAACAAAATTGACAAACCTCTAGCCAGGCTTCTAAAAAAGAAAAGGGAGATGACCCAAACAGATAAAATCATGAATGAAAATGGAATTATTACAACCAATCCCTCAGAAATACAAGCAATTATCAGGGAATACTATGAAAAATGGTATGCCAACAAACTGGACAACCTGGAGGAAATGGACAAATTCCTAAGCACCCACACGCTTCCAAAACTCAAACAGGAAGAAATAGAAAACTTGAACAGACCCATAACCAGCAATGAAATTGAATCAGTTATCAAAAATCTCCCAACAAATAAGAGTCCAGGACCAGATGGCTTCCCTGGGGAATTCTACCAAACATTTAAAGCAGAGATAATACCTATCCTTCTCAAGCTGTTCCGAAAAAAGAAAGGTAAGGAAAACTTCCAGGCTCATTCTATGGAGCCAGCATTACTTTGATACCCAAACCAGACAGAGACTCAGCACAAAAAGAGAACTACAGGCCAATATCCCTGATGAAGATGGATGCAAAAATTCTCAACACGATACTAGCAAATCGAATTCAACAGCATATAAAAAGAATTATTCACCATGAACAAGTGGGATTCATTCCTGGGCTGCAGGGCGGGTTCAACATTTGCAAATCAATCAATGTGATACATCACACTAAGAAAAGAAAATATAAGAACCATATGATCCTGTCAATCGATGCAGAAAAAGCATTTGACAAAATTCAGCATCCTTTCTTAATAAAAATCCTCGAGAAACTCAGGATAGAAGGAACATATTTAAACATCATAAAAGCCATTTATGAAAAGCCCACAGCTAATATCATCCTCAATGGGGAAAACTGAGAGCTTTCCCCCTGAGATCAGGAACACGACAGGGATGTCCACTCTCACCGCTACTGTTTAACATAGTGTTGGAAGTTCTAGCATCAGCAATCAGACAACAAAAGGAAATCAACGGCATCAAAATTGGCAAAGATGAAGTTAAACTTTCACTGTTTGCAGATCACATGATACTATATATGGAAAACCAGATAGACTCCACCAAAAGTCTGCTAGAACTGATACATGAATTCAGCAAAGTGGCAGGATACAAAACCAATGTACAGAAATCAGTTGCATTCTTATACACTAATAATGAAGCAACAGAAAGACAAAGAAACTGATCCCATTCACAATTGCACCAAGAAGCATAAAATACCTAGGAATAAACCTACCCAAAGTTATAAAAGATCTGTATGCTGAAAACTATAGAAAGCTTATGAAGGAAACTGAAGAAGATACAAAGAAATGGAAAAACATTCCATGCTCATGGATTGGAAGAATAAATATTGTTAAAATGTCAATACTACCCAAAGCAATCTACACATTCAATGCAATCCCAATCAAAATTGCACCAGCATTCTTCTCGAAGCTAGAACAAGCAATCCTAAAATTTGTATGGAAACACAAAAGACCTTGAATAGCCAAAGTAATATTGAAGAAGACGACCAAAGCGGGAGGCATCATGATCACAGACTTTAGCCTCTACTACAAAGCTGTAATCATCAAGACAGCATGGTATTGGTACAAAAACAAACACATAGACCAATGGAATAGAGACTCCAGAATTGGACCCACAAAAGTAAGCCAACTAATCTTTGACAAAGCAGGAAAGAATATCCAATGGAAAAAAGACAGTCTCTTTAACAAATGGTGCTGAGAGAACTGGACAGCAACATGCAGAAGAATGAAACGAGACCACTTTCTTACACCATTCACAAAAATAAATTCAAAATGGATGAAGGACCTGAATGTGAGACAGGAAACCATCAAAACCCTAGAGGAGAAAGCAGGAAAAACCCTCTCTGACCTCAGCCACAGCAATTTCTTACTTGACACATCTCCAAAGGCAAGGGAATTAAAAGCAAAAATGAACTATTGGGACCTCATGAAGATAAAAATCTTCTGCACTGCAAAGGAAACAATCAATATACTAAAAGGCAACAAACAGAATGGGAAAAGATATTTGCAAATGACATATCGGATAAAGGGCTAGTATCCAAAATCTATAAGAAAACTCACCAAACTCCACACCTGAAAAACAAATAATCCAGTGAGAAATGGGCATAAAACATGAATAGACACTTCTCTAAAGAAGACATCCAGATGGCCAACAGGAACATGAAAAGATGCTCAACATCACTCCTCATCAGGGAAATACAAATCAAAACCACATTCAGATATCACCTCACACCAGTCAGAGTGGCTGCAATGAACAAATCAGGAGACTACAGACACTGGAGAGGATGTGGAGAAACGGGAACCCTCTTGCACTGTTGGTGAGAATGAAAACTGGTGCAGCCACTCTGGAAAACAGTATGCAGGTTCCTCAAAAAATTAAAAATAGGTCTACCCTATAACCCAGCAATAGCACTGCTAGGAATTTACCCAAGGGATACAGGGGTGCTAATGCATAGGGGCACCCTATACCCTATACCCCAATGTTTATAGCAGCACTTTCAACAACAGCCAAATTATGGAAAGAACCTAAATGTCCAACAACTGAGGAATGGATAAAGAAGTTGTGGTTTATATATACAATGGAATACTACTTGGCAATGAGAAAGAATGAAATATGGCCTTTTGTAGCAATGTGGATAGAACTGGAGAGTGTTATGCTAAGTGAATAAGTCATACATATAAAGACAGATACCATATGTTTTCCCTCTTATGTGGATCCTGAGAAACTTGACAGAAGACCATGGGGGAGGGGAAGGGGGAAAAAAGTTAGAGAGGGAGGGAGGCAAACAATAAGAGATTCTTAAAGACTGAGAAGAAACTGAGGGTTGATGGGAGGTGGGAGGGAGGGGAAAGTGGGTGATGGGCATTGAGGAGGGCACCTGTTGGGATGAACACTGGGTGTTGTATGGAAACCAATTGGACAATAAATTTCATATTAAAAAATGGGTTCAAAATTAATATAGATGGATATACGCATAAGATAACTAAATGGTAACCACAAACAAAAACTGGTAACAGATACACAAAATATAAAGACAAAGGAATCCAAGTACATCAGTAAAGAAAGCCAGCAAATGATGAGAGACAACAGCAAGAGAAAAAAGGAATAGAGAAGAACTTAAAAAAACAAACATAAAACTAATAACAATATAAGTACATACCTATCAATAATTACTCGATTACATTGATGAATTAAATTGCTCCAATCAAAAGATATAGGGTGACAGAATGGATAAAAAAAATAAGACTCATCTGTATGCTGCCTACACGATACTCATTTCAGACCTCAAAAACATGAAGATTGAAAGTGAAGGGATGGAAAAGCATTTATCATGCAAATGAAAGTGAATGGAAAGCCAGGGTAGCAATACCTACATCAAACAAAATAGACATTGAAACAAAGACTATAACGAGACACAAAGAAGGACACTATATGACCATGAAAGGAACACTCCAACAAGAAGATAAAACAATTGTAAATCTTTAAGCACACAAATATGTAAAGCATCAAATAACAAACATAAAGGAAGTAATAGGTAATAATACAATAATGGTAAGTAATTTTAACACCCCACTTACATAAAGAGACCATCTAAACAAGAAAACAGGGCTTTAATGACACATTGGACCAGATGTATCTAACGGATATATTCAGAACATTCCATCCTAAAACAGCAGAATGCACATTCTTTTCAAGCAGCGTAGAACATTCTCTAGAATAGATCACGTTAGGCCACAGTAGTCAAAAATCTCCCAGCAAACAAAAGTCCAGGGCCAGATGGCTTCTACTCTTCTTTAAAGAAGAGTTAATACTTATTCTTTTCAAACAATTCCAAAAAAATGAAATGGAAGGAAAACTTCCAAATTCATTCTATAAAGCCAGTATTACCCTGATTCCAAAACCAGACAAAGACTCTACTAAAAAGAGAACTACAGGCCAATATTTCTTACAAACATGATTGCAAAATTCTCTACAAAACAAGTTTCAACAAATTCAAAGAGACTGAGGTCATACCATGCATCTTTTCTGATCACAATGCTATGAAACTATAAATAAACCAAAAGAAAAAATCTGCAAAGAACACTAATACACGGAGGTTAAATAGCATGCTACTAAGAGTGAATGGGTCAACCATCAAAGAGGAAATAAAAATTACATGAATAAAAATGAAAATGAAAACATAACAATCCCAAATCTTTAAGATGCAGCAAAAGTTGTTCTAAGAGGGAAGTTTTCAGCAATACAGTCCTACCTCAAGAAGAAAAATATCAAACAACCTAACCTTATACCTAAAGGACCTACGAAAAGAACAAAATGAAAAACCAATAGAAGAAAGGAAATAATAAAGGTTAAAGATTACATTAGAAATAAATTTAATAGAAACAAACAAACAGAAAGCAATAGAGCAGGTCAATAAAACCAGGAACTGGTTATTTCAAAAGATCAACAAAATGGGGAGGGGGGGGAGATGAGAGAGAGAGAGAGAGAGAGAAAGGGCTCAAATGAAAAAAAATCACAAATGAAAGAGAAGTAACAATCAACACCACAGAAATACAAAGGATTTTAAGAAATATTATGAAAAATTATATGACAACGAGCTGGACAACCTAGAAGAAAGGGATAAATGCCTAAAAACATGTGACTTCCCAAAACTGAATCAGGAAGAAACAGGAATTTTGAACAGACCAGTTACTGCAATGAAATTAAATGAGTAAACACAAAAATCCCAACACACAAAAGTTCAAGACCAGATGGCTTCACAGGTGAATCCCACCAAAGATTTAAAGAAGAGTAATATGTATTCTTCTCAAACTGTGCCAAAAAACAGAAGAGAAAGGAAATTCATTGTACAAGGCATCCATTACCCTGACACCAAAGCCAGATAGACACTATAAAAAAAGAGAACTACAGGCCACTATTTCTGAAGAGCATAGATGCAAAAATCCTCAACCAAACAGTAGGTAACTGAATCCAAGAATACATTCAAAAGTTCATTACTGGGATCAAGTGAGATGTATTGCCAGGATGCAAGGGTGGTTCCATATTTGGAAAACAATCAACATGATACATCACATCAACAAGAGAAAAGATAAAAACCATATGATAGTTTCAATGGATACAGAAAAAGCATTTTACAAAATACAACATCATTCATGATAAAAATCCTCAACAATATGTTAAGAGGGAACATACCTCAACCAAATAAAGGTCATATATGAAAAATCCACAACTAACATCATACTCAATGGTAAACAACTGAGGGCTTTTCTCCTAAAATCAGGAACAAGACAAGGATGCCCATTCTCACCACTTTCATGCAACATAGTACTTACTGTAAGTCCTAGTGACAACAATCAAACAACCAAAAGAAATAAAAGGCATTCACATTGTGAAGGAAAAAATAAAACTTTCACCATATGCAGATGACATTATACTATATATAGAAAACCCTAAAGATTCCACTAAAAAACTACCAAAACTGATCAATGAATCTATAAAGTCACAGTATACAAAACAAATATACAGAAATCCATCACATTTCTATACACTAATATTAAGGTAGCAGAAAGAGAAATTTAGAGAACAATCTCATTTACAATTGTACCAAAAATAACAAAATACCTAGGGAAAAACTTAACCAAAGGATTGAAAGGCCTGCACTCTGAAAACTATTTTAAAAAGATGGAAGAAATTTAAGATAACACAAACAAATAGGACATGCTCATGAATTGGAAGAACAAATACGGTTAAAAAGTTCATACTACCCAAAGCAATCTACAATTTAATGCAATCTCTTTCAAAATGCCATGAGCATTTTTCACAAACTAGAACAAATAATTCTAAAATTTGTATGGAAACACAAAAGTAGCCAAATACCCAAAGCAATCTTGAAAAAAGAAGAACAAAATTGGAGGTATCACAATCCCAGATTTCAAGATATACCACAAAGCTATAACAAACAAAATAGTGTAGTATTAGCATAAAAATAGACACACAGATCAATGTGACAGAATACGGAGTCCAGAAACAAACACTCAATTTTCTGGTCAATTAATCTTCAACAAAGGAGGCAAGAATATGCAATGGGAAAAAGACAGTCTCTTCCACAAATGGTGTTGGGAAAACTGGATCACTACATGCAAAAGAATTAAACTGGACAACTTTCTTACATCACACACAAAAATAAACTCAAAATGGTTTAAATAAGGGACCTGAAACCATAAAAATCTTAGAAGAGAGCACAGACAGTAATTTCTCAGACATTGGCCACAACAATATTTTTCCAGATATATCTCCTCAGGCAAGGGAAACAAAAGCAAAAATAAACTACTGGGACTTCTACACAGTAAACAACAAAACAAGAAGACAATCTACTGGATGGGAAAAGATATTTTCAAATGATATATCAAATAAGGTGTTAGTATCCAAAATATATAACATATACAACTCAACACTGAAAAAGAAAACAATCCAATTAACAAATGATCAGAAGACATGAACAGACATTTCTCCAAAGAGGACATACAGATGGCCAATACACACATGAAAAGATACTCAAGATCACTAATCATCACAGAAATGCAAATCAAAACACCACAATGAAGTATAACCTCACCCTTGTCAGAATGGCTAAAATCAAAACCAACAAGTGTTGGTGAGGGTATGGAGAAAAAGGAACCCTAGTGTTCTGTTGGTGGCAATGCAAACTGGTATAGCCAGTATGGAAAACAGTATGAGTGTTCCTCAAAAAGTTAAAAATGGAACTACCATATGACCCATTGTTTCCACTGGTGTATATTTACCCAAAGAATATGAAAACACTAATTTGAAAATATATACACCCCACTGTATTCAACAGGATTTACAATAGCCAAGATGTGGAAGTAACCCTTGACAGATGAAAGGATAGAGAAGATATGGTGTGTTTATATATACAACATATACAATATTACCTAGCCATAAAAAAATAAAATCTTGCCATTTGTAACATGAATGGGTCTAGTTGGTATATTACTAAGTGAAGCCAGTTACCAAAAGACAAATACCATATGATTTCACTCATATATGGAATTTAGAATGAAACAAATAGACAAACCAAAAAAGAGTCGGAAACTAGAGAGAACAAACTGATGGTTACCAGAGGGAAAGTGGGTAGGGATGGATGAAATAAGTGAAGGGGATTAAGAGTACAATTACCTTACTGAGCACTGAGTAATGTAAAGAATTAAGTAATTATATTGTACACCTTAAATTAACATCATATGTTAATTATGTTGGAAGTAAAATTTTAAAGAATAAAAAATTTTTAAATGATTAAAGGAATGACTAACAAACACATAAAAAAGCTCAGCATCATTAGCTACAGGGAAATACAAAGTGAGATACTAGTACACACTTATTAAAATAACTAAAATTAAAAAGATGGATCAATACAAAATTTGGTGAGGATTTAAAAAAACTAAAACTCTCATACACTGGTGGTACAAATGTGAAACACTGCATTCAATTTGAAAAAGTTTGGCAATTTCCTGTAAAGTTAAATATACACTTACTATCTGATCTAGCCATTCCACTCCCAAGATTTTATCCAATGGAAATTAAAGTATATCTCCATTTTAAGACTTGTGTCTGAATGTTTAAATAAGATTTGTTAATAGTAAAAAAACTAGAAACAATCCAAATATCCATCAACTAGTGAATATTAATAGATCAACTGTAGCATATCCATACAATGGGATTCTATGTAGCAATAAAAAGAAATAAACAACATAAGTGATTCTGAAAATAATCAGGTTGGATCTTAAAATGCCAGTTAGATGTGTACATAGTTCATGGTTCCACTTATGTAAAATTCTAAAAAAAATATAAACTAAATCTGTTGGAAAATAAGTTCCTGAGGATGAATAACAGAGAGGGAAGGGCAGCATTAATAAGGGACACAAGGAAATATTTTCAGATGTCCATAATCTTGAGTATGATGATGATTTCAAGAGTGTATACATATATGTCCAAACTAGCCATATTGTGCAATTTAAGTATGCGTAGTCTTCTGTATCACATTTATGCCTCAATAACACCATTACACAAGAAACTGCAACAAGTCCATACATGTATTTACTCAGCAAGATTTAAAAAAGTTTTAATTTAATTTAATCCAAATATAATATACAATATTATATTACTTTTAGGTGAACAATATAGTGAATGTGCTGATTCTACACATTACTCAGCACTCATCATTACAGGATACTCTTAATTCCCTTCACCTATTTCACTTACCCACCCACCCAACCCCTCTCACCCCTGGCAATCACCAGTTTGTTCTCTATATTTAAGAATCTGGTTTTTTCCCTCTTCTCTTGTTCCTTAAATTCCACATGAGTGAAATAATATAGTATTTGTCTTTCTCTGACTTATTTCACTTAGCATTATATCCTCTAGATCTATCCATGTTGTTACAAATGGCAAGATTTTATTCTTTTTTATGGTTGAATAATACTCCATTGTGGATGGGTGTGTGTGTGTGTGTGTGTGTGTGTGTGTGTGTGCGTGTGCGTGACACACCACATCTTCTCTATCCATTCATCTATGGGTGGACACTTGGGCTACTTCCACATCTTGGCTATTATAAATAATGCTTCAATAAACAATGGGGTGCATATATCTTTTCAAATTAGTGTTTTTATTTTCTTTGGGTAAATACCCAGGTGTAGAATTATGGATCATACGGTAATTCTATTTTTAATTTTCAGAGAGGTCTCCATACTCTTCTACAGGGACTACTCAGAAAGATTAAATGTAAACTAAAAGTAGCACTTCTCCACCCAAAGAGTCACTCAATTTTGAATATTCACAGAGTCCTTGAGATGCAGATTCAACTTCCTAATCAGCACCATTTTTCAAACCTTTGATTTTTTTTATTTTCCTTTTTTTTTTTTAAACATAGGAAGCATAGGCCAAAAGCAGCCATCCCATGCCATCAGTCAGGCTTTGTCTTTAATATTTAATTAAGGGGGGCGCCTGGGTGGCGCAGTCGGTTAAGCGTCCGACTTCAGCCAGGTCACGATCTCGCGGTCCAGGAGTTCGAGCCCCGCGTCAGGCTCTGGGCTGATGGCTCAGAGCCTGGAGCCTGTTTCCGATTCTGTGTCTCCCTCTCTCTCTGCCCCTCCCCCGTTCATGCTCTGTCTCTCTCTGTCCCAAAAATAAATAAACGTTGAAAAAAAATTTATAAAAAAAAAATATTTAATTAAGGAAGGAAAGAGAAGATCATTTGATTTTTTGCCCCCGTCAATTATTTTTGCTTCAAACAGCTAAAGTACTTCAGAAAGGGACATTGTTAGTTAAATCACACAAATATTGAGCAATTCACACCTACTTTCTGTAATCATGGCCTACACTTGGTTCACAGCCTGCATGGGGCAAGCGTTGGGAGGAAGAAGACCGCTAAGCAATACAGACAGCTGTGCCAAAGCATACACAAAGGCATCATTTGTACTTAACAATTGCTAACATTGATTATTTAATATTTACTATACATGACAGACACTGGGCTAAGCGTTTCAAATGCATACTCTTTTACAATCCCCATTTCTATTCTTTGAGCTATTGGTTTTTTTCTTAGCATCATAATCTTCATTTTATACATAAGAAGCTTGAAACTCAGAAGGCTTAAGACCCTTGCCTAAAATCACAAAGCTTATAAATGAGGGATGAGTCACATTTCAAATCCATACCTGCTTTGATTCTAAAATGAATGGACTCAACTGCTATGCAATATGGCCTCCCCATTTAAAGCCTACCCTATTCTTTGGAGGCGCTCTCTCCAAAATGTCAGTCTCCCCTGGTGGAGAATCAAAGGAAAACCAAGAGGAGAGAGAAAATACACCTTGTTGAGAAGAAAATAAATTCTGTGAGTAAAGGATCCACAACTGTCTTTGGCAAACTTTAGCTTGTGGTACTGTGCCTGTTGCATATTATTAGGCACTTAATATTTGCTGAACTGAATAGCTGAAGTGTAGCGCTTTCTTTTTGTTCTTGGTCTTTTTGAACTAACCATTCTTCATTCAAAGCCATGAATATGTAACACTTTCTGTGGGAGAAACAGGCATGTGCTAAAAGTACTGTTCTGAATACAGATACAACAGACATTCCAGTGGATGGCCAACTGTTAGCAGTGCAGACCCCTCAATGGGTCTACATTTGGGAAGGGTGGCACCAGGGGACCAAGAGTGTACCTACCACATAGCCAGTTAAGTGGTCCTGCTGAAATGACAATTCAGTCAGGTCAATTAGCAGGAAACTGTCACAATGATTAATTTGATCACAGTTCAGTTAGAAAGTTGATGCTGTGCCCATGTGGAAACACAGGGGAAATCCTTCCCTACCAAGGTCATCACCACTCACTCTTAGTACTCCCTTCCTTGCTGCTTCTGAGTCACTGCTTAGTACTAGTCCTTTCAATAATAGGAAAGGGACAACTTAAGCGTGAGTACTCAATCATTTTCAATTACATGTTAATTTCAATTAGATGTTCTATCTGACCATCACTGTGAAGAGTTCTGTATTAAGTAATTGAAAAAAAGGTAATATTACAATGAAAGGAATATTCCCTTTTGCATCAGACTAGTGTTTGAATCCTGAATCTACTTAGTAGCTGTGTGAATTGGGCAAGGCATCTATACTCTCTGAGCCTCAATTCTCTTATCTGCACAATGGGAATACTAATGACAGTCTCAGAGAATTAAGAAAATTATATTCAATAATGAAAAAATATATCAGGTTTTTAGTAAGATCTTAATGAATGTGGGTTTTAGTATTTTAGTCCATGTAAAGTATATTAAAAGCTATGGACATGCCCTCATTAAACTTTCAGTCTATCTGGAGAGAGAATTTTAGAGATTATCAGGAACACAAAACCAAGTGGTAAGTGGAATTGTATTTTTATCTACATTTTATGAACTTTCAGCATATTTTTAAGTGTTTGCCTTTTTCTTTAGTCATTCTTTTTCCCCCCATGAGTTCTAATAAGCTGCTTAGTTTACAAAGTATTTAACACATTTATAATCCCAAAGCTAGATTTCAAAATAGATGTTTAATTTGGCTATCATTTAAAGACTCCTTTTGGCTAAAGTATTAAAATCTACCTTTTAGCCCTTTAGGAATGTTTCTTTTGAATTTCCTACATTTTTTTATTATTCATATAATTTCCCTTGATGTAAGATATGTCCTAAGACAATTTATACTGAAACTAACCTACATCATCTTTGAGTCTTTGTGGCTTTTCAATGCAAATGAAATTGTAGATTGCTTGTTTCATGATTAAAATTATATATATAACACATGATGGACTGGTAAATAATAACCCCATATAACCTTTCTTAAAGTTGTAATTTTGCAATAATTATGGATTCATAGTAAGTTTCAAAAAAAATGTACAAAGAGATCCTAGGTATCCTTGACCTAACTCTCCCAATCCTAACAACTTGCATACCTATCTTGCAATATCAAAATGAGGATACTGACATTGGCACAATCCGCCAATTTTATTCAGATTTCAACAGTTTTACATGCACCCATCTCTGTGTGTGTGTGTGTGTGTGTGTGTGTGTGTATGTAGATCTATGCAATTTTGTCACATGTGTAATTTTGTGTACCCACCACAGTTAAGATACAAAATTGTTCCATTACAAAAGGCTCCCTCATTATTCTTTTAGGCCACACCAAACTCCTATCCCATTCCTATCACCTGGGAATCACTATCATGTTCTCCACATCCATAATTTTATAATTTCTATAATGATATATAAATGGAATCACACAGTGTATATAACCTTTTGAGACTGGCTTTTGAATTCAGCATAATATCCTGGAGATTGACCCAGGTTATTGCATATATCAATAATCCATTCCTTATCATTGGTATCTATCAGGAATAAGATACTTTGAACATTCAAATACAGGGTTTTGTGTGAACAAACGTTTTCATTTTATTTTATTTTATTTACTTATTTTTTAATTAAAATTTTTTTTTTTTTAATTTTTTTTCAACGTTTATTTATTTTGGGGACAGAGAGAGACAGAGCATGAACGGGGGAAGGGCAGAGAGAGAGGGAGACACAGAATCCGAAACAGGCTCCAGGCTCTGAGCCATCAGCCCAGAGCCCAACGCGGGGCTCGAACTCACGGACCGCGAGATCGTGACCTGGCTGAAGTCGGACGCTTAACCGACTGCGCCACCCAGGCGCCCCTTAAATTTTTTTTTCAACGTTTATTTATTTTTGGGACAGAGAGAGACAGAGCATGAACGGGGGAGGGGTAGAGGGGGAGGGAGACACAGAATCGGAAACAGGCTCCAGGCTCTGAGCCATCAGCCCAGAGCCCGACGCGGGGCTCGAACTCACGGACCGCGAGATCGTGACCTGGCTGAAGTCGGACGCTTAACCGACTGCGCCACCCAGGCGCCCCAACGTTTTCATTTTAGATAAGTGCCCAGAGGTACAATTGTTGTGTCATACGGTAAATGCATATTTACTTTTATAAGAAACTGTCAAACCATTTTACAGAATAGCTGTATAATTTTACATTTACAAAAGCCACACACAATCCAGTTTCTACAAATTCTTGTATTTGATATAACCTGGTATCATTACTCTTTATTTTAGTCATTCCAATAGCCATTCCATTTTGGCCACTTACTGTATAGTGATAACTTGTGATTTTAATTTGCATTTCCCTAATGGCTAATAATGCTCAAAACCTTTTTACGTACTTATTTGTTTGCATACAACTAATAGAATGTCTGTTTATACCTTTCCCCTTTTTTAGATAGAATTGTTTTTTTTGCTGTTGAGTTTTGAGAATTCTTTTAATAACCTAGATACAAGACCTTTCTTAGGTGATTTAAAAACATTTTCTTTGAGTCTGTACCTTATTTCCTCCTCCTCTTTGCCATTTCTTTCACAGAACAAGTCGTCATACTTCATTGAGGCCCAATTTGTCAATTTGTCCTTAATGAGTTGTTCTTTGTTGTCATATACAAAAATTTTTGGCAAGCCTCAGGGCCTAAAGATTATCCTATTTTTTTTCTGTAAGATTTTAGTTTTACATTTTACATTTTAAACCATGATCCATTTTGAGTTAATTTTTGCATAAGGTATGACATGTAGGAAGAGGTTATTTTTCTCCCCCTATGGATATTCAATTACTCCAGTACCATTTGTCAAAAAGTCTATCTATACTCTATTGAGTTGCTTTTGTGTCTTTGTAAAAAAAAAAAAAATTCAGTTGGGCATATTTGTGTGGGTTTACTTCTGAGTTCTCTATTCTGTTCCATTGACCTGTGTCTCTCTGCCAATACCACATTCTCTAGAGTGATGTAGCTATATAGTAAGCATTAATATTGCATAGAGTGATTGCTTCTTTATTCTTTTTCAAAATTGTTTTAGATACTCTTGTCTTATGTCATTCCATACAAGTTTTAGAATAAGCTTACACTATGTCTAAAATAACCTTACTGGTAGGGGCACCTGGGTGGCTCAGTTGGTTGAGCATCCGACTCTTGATTTCAGCTCAGGCCATGATCCCAGGGTCATGGGATCGAGCCCGATATCAGGCCCCATGCTGAGAATGGAGCCTACTTGGGATTATCTCTCTCTTTCCATCTGTCCCTCTCCCCCGTTTGTTTTCTCTGTCTCTCTCAAAATAAATAAATTAATTTAATAACAAAAATAAAATAATATATCCTTACTGGTATTTTAAGAGAAATTACATAAGTCCATAGATCAGTTTGATGGAAACTGACATCTTTTCTATGTTGAGTCTTCCAATACATGAATTGGGGAAACCTTTAAGCACTACTTTCCAACAGACATTAGTGATTCCAGCTCCAGTTCAGAGACATGGACAGCTGGAAAGAGCATTGCTCCTACACTTATAACAAATAAAAAGCTGGACAAAACTGCTAATAAACAACTTGTTTTGAACACATTAGAGAATTAATGTTACAGATCAAACTAACCAAAAATGTGGAGAAAGAAAAACATCCGCAGGAGAAATAGGACCTCAGTATTTATTCGCCTGAGGCAGATATGCTCAAACACCAGATAATCCAGGTAAAAGAATTCAAGTAAAAATTTAAATGGATCACCAAATGCCAGTTGTAGGCTATGGTAAGAATATGAAGCAGACATGGGAGGCTTAACACTCACTTGCAGGTTTATTCTCCATGAATTCCACAAAACAGACAAGGGGAAAATATGAAAGAATTCTGAGAAAGCTTCTGTCCTGGTACTGAAAAAGAATAGCAACAACTGATTAAACATTTCCCAGACTAACTTCTCCCATCTCTCCTGTGGTACAAAAGCCTTAATCTACAGGGGAAAGGGCAACAAGAACTATAGTAGGGCACTGGTAAAAATCCACTGAAGTTAGTAGAAGAGAAGAAAATAAAAGAGAAAGCTCAACCATTGAGGAAAGGACAGAAATACATGCTAGATCCAGGACTGGACCTCAGAGAAAGTGAGGAGCACTTGGAAATGCAAGACCCCCAAAACAGAGGGACACGAAGATTGCAGGAGACAAGGCTCAATGAGAACATCAGAGAAGTCTCCGCTGTTCTATTCTCTGCCAGTAGACTAGGAAAAATAAAGTAACAATGGAATACAGATGGGAAAGCATCAAGAAACAGATTCTCTCTAGGGCACAGCACAAAGTGAAGACACAAAGGGTAAGCAGATACTGAGAAAATAATCTCCTGCAAAGCACCCCACAGTCTAAAGACAAGGTAGTATCCCTAGAAAAATGAAGTCTGTGATAACCACAACAACCGAAAACCTCAAACCCGGACTAATGGCCATCTGGATTAACACAAACCACTGAAGTCTAGCAGAAGGTAAGATATGCTCATCTTCAGGAATGAAAAGTACTTCTCTCAGGATCTACTTTCCTATATAAGATGTCCAGCTTTCAAAAAAAATTATGATGCATAAAGGCAAGAAAAACACACCCCTGAGAGACAAAGTATTCATTAAAACGTGCCTCAGATATGACACAAATTTCAAACAGGGAACGTAAAATGACTATGATTAATATGTTGAAAGATCTACCTGAAAAGGAAGACAACATGTAATATCATATTTAGCAGAGTGATGGAATCTAAGATAGAATCAAATGGAATAACTATTACTAAAAATGGAAAAGAAATTGACAGAGATAAAGAATGCCTTTTGAAGGCTCATGAGTAGAATCACCAGTCAAGAAAGAACCAGTGAAACTGAAGTCAGTAGAAACAACTCAAGCTAAAATTAAAAAAAGGAAAAGGAAAACAAGGAATTAAAAAAAGCAGAATAGTCAAGTGCTGTGGGACAGTATCAAAAGATCTTAAACATACAGGGAATTGAAATTCCAGAAAGAACAGAGACAGAACAGGTCAGGAGAAATTTTGAAGAAATAATGGCCAAGAATCTTTCAAAATTATGACATATATCAAAGTACAGATCCAAGAAGCTCAGATGACCAAAAACAAGAAACTATTCAAACTTATAAAAACCAAAGACAAAGAGAGAACCTTGAAAGCAGATACAAAACAAAGACATATTTCCTACATAAGAATAAGAATGAGGATTACAGTGAATTTACTGTCAGAAACCATGTAATCAAAAAGACATGGAGGCTCTTCGAGTGCTTTTAAAGAAAAAAAAAACCTGTCAACTCAGGATTCTAGACTAGCAAAAATATATATTTCAAAAATAAATGAGAAATAAAAACTTACTCAGCAAAACAAAGACTATGGAAATTTACTGACAACAGACTTACTCTAAAGAAAGTTTAAAAGAATTTCTTCAAGCAAAAGAACTTGGATCAGTTAGAAAAATAGATCTTCACAAAGAAATGAAGAATATTATAAATGGAATAAGAGGGGCACCTGGGTGGCTCAGTTGGTTAAGCATTGGACTTTGGTTCAGGTCATGATCTCACAGTTCCTGAGTTCGAGCCTCACATTGGGCTCTGTGCCAACAGCTCAGAGCCTGGAGTTTGCTTCAGATTCTGGGTCTCCCTCTCTCTCTGCCCCTCCCTAACTCTCTCTTCTACCCTTACCAAACCAAACAAAAAAAGAATAAACACTAAAAAATAAATGGAATATTACATAAAATAAAAACAATTTCAAATTTATAATTGCTCTAAAAAGTAACTGTTTAAAAGAGTAATAATGTATAACTTACGCAAAAGTAATATATGTAAAACAGTAGCACAAAGGATGGGAGGGAGGAATTGGGAATACAGTGTTATAAATTCCTTATACTTGAAGGGGACTTAGATTATTTGAAGATAGACTCAGATTAATTAAAAATGTATAGTATAAACCCTAGGGCAACCACTAAAACTAAAAAAAGAGGTAAAATTATGAGTTCATAAAGGAGATAAAATTGAATTATAAAAAATGTTCAGTTCCCAAAACAGGACAGGAAAAAAAAGAGGAAAAAAACCAGATGGAATAGAAAATAGGAAAACAGCTGGCAATATGGTATGTTTTAATCCAAATATGTCAATAATTACTCTAAATGTGAATGGTCTAACACACCAATTATAAGAAAAATCTCACCAGATTGAATTTAAAAAGACCAAACCATATGCTCTTTACATGAAACCCACAAAAGCAAAGATAGATTAAAAGTCAAAGGGTGAAGAGAAATGTGTCATGCAATCAGTATTAGGAAAAAAGGAAAAAGCTGAAAGAGCTATGTTAGTGACAGACAAAGCAGACTTCAGATACAAGATACTGGTTATGGTAGGGGTGTGCAAAATTAGTTATGACAGTTTAACTATGACAGTTGTTGCCTTGAACTGGCTAAGGTAAACAAGTGCCCTAACCACTGGTTGGTAAGGAAGAACACCTTTCCAATTAGAGGCAGACCTTTTTTCTCTTCTTTGATCTAGCTCTTCTGGTAAGCCTGATAAAAGAGAATTGTCCAAAAGCCACCCTGTGAGAGACCCTAGATGGCCTGGACAAAGGGCTAACAGAGTCTGAATTGTCCCTGCTCCTAATCTGAGGGGATCCACCCAAACTCAGCTTTCCACAGGCCTGTGGTCTTCTCCTCTCAGAAAGGTGATTACAATTTCCCATAGGCCTGAAGGTCTCCAGGTGTTATGTAGTTACAGTCTTCTGTAAAACTCAATACTTCAAAACCCAAACTTCTTACATCGAGCTATCTACCTGATCCCAACAAGGTTGCTATCATGCTTGCACACAGCGATCAAATGTTGGAGGAAGAAGGTCTCATCCTGTGGGACAGAATCACAAATCAGCACCCACTGAAGTCTCATCTCAAAATGCTTCAGTGTGAGATGATGTGAGGATGGAGTTGGGAAAGGGGGACTCACCCTTTTTTCTCCTACTTATTCTCAATTCACATGAATTTCCACCTTCCCAATAAAGCCTATCCTTAACTCACACCGCATTATATTGTGCACAATTGATAGACTCAGCTGGCATGGAAACTTCTGGGTAAATTCTACTGAATTTTAGTCATTCCAGTGCTTACAGTGAAGCTATCTTAATGGGACTTTAGGAGACAATATTTTATAGTGCAAGCACCTTAAGAGTATCACATAAACATGTCAGAACTGATTACAGATACTAACTAATCTAATATGGAACTTCTCTGAGCTTCTGGTGGGACTGGGAGTCCCTGGCAATTAAATTATATGGGAATCATGCAAACAGAAAGGGCCCTGTAGAGATGTGAAGGGCAAAGTCCAATTTCATTTATGTATCAGTTCAAGTTCAAAGATGTCCCTGATTAAAAATAACATACTATGGCCATATAAGAAACTTTGTATATTTCCTTTTTACTTGAAGACCAGCAAAGGCAGCTATAACTTAGGAAAAAGGCTTAGAAATTTCAAATTTGTCTTGGGTATTAGAGTCTTTGAACTTCAGATGCAGTTCATATTACCCCTAGAGAATGGTGTTTGAACATTCACTTTGAATCCATTACCATAAATCCTAACAGTGCAGTTGCCTTATGAAGGGCATCTGGTCAGGTGGAGAATCACTTTGATAAAGTGTCAAATTTAATGAGCATCACTTCACTACTATTTCCACTAAAAAACAAAATAAAACAAAACAAAAAACAAAAACAGATGATCTTCATTGACGACGAAAGCCCTAACTAAAATCAGCTTCATGTCTCCAAGTAAGTAAAGAGTAAGAGTCTGCATAAGGCATGACAAGGAAAAAAAAAAGCAAAACAAACAGGTTTTCTTCCTATAAATTCTATTAAGTAGCAAGTCAAGTATATCACCAACTTACATAATTAAATTTGGATAAGGTCAGGCTGAAGCTAGGAAAAATTCTGAACCTTAAATACATTAAATAATTTTATAATTGCATTGCTTTCATACAAGCAAGCAAACAATGAGATTCCAGGTTAAGAACTATCTTGGTTTGGGTTCCTTCTGAAAGCAGAGCCTGAGACTAAAACTTGTTGCCAGCAGGGTTATGATGGGGGATAGGGGGTGGGGGAGGATGGATCCCAGGAAAGGAGAGTGAGGATGTGGGGAGAATAAGACAAGGGAGGAGGAGAAGCAGAATCCCATGGCTTCAGAAAGGCTGTGCGGCAGCAAAAATGCACTGAGCACCCAAGATGGGATGCTGTCAGCATGAAGTTAATCTAAACAGATGCTGTGGCTGAAATCAGAAGGTGGTTAAAGGGCTGTAATTGGGGCACCAGAGGCATCTGTTCTAGAGTCTTTTGGATATGCTTCAATGACTGACAAAACCAAGCATTCTAGATATTTGTAAGTAAATATTCCAGTTGTGGGACAGGTTTTTCCTAAGAAAACTTTTCAGCTGCATACTTAGAATCGAGTGTGCAAAGATACAACCATCACATGTTCTGAAGTTTGAATTAATGTTCTGTTACCTCTGAATCTCCAATAGGTTTATTAGATGTAATAGATCATCAGAATTCCAGACCACGTTCTTTATCAGAAGTCTTTCTGTGATGGGAACACTAAATATCTGGTCTTTTTTAAGGACATGGGATGCGAAGAAACTGAGGGGGCAATTTTGCAGATAGTAGGAATGTAACAAAATGAAAACCCAAAATACATTCTATTTTCCAATGGTATAATTAGAATAGAGTTGAAAAGTGATGGCAGGGCTTGCAGGTTCAGACCCAGTTATCATGACCTTTTCTATGTTCTGAGAGTAAGGTGAAAGACTGCTCCCCGTTCTCCTGAGCATCCCCTTGCATTCTCTCAAAGCACACTGTTTATCACCCCCACTCCTAACATTGTCCCACTAACGTGTGAGCAAGACAGTAGGAATTGTGCACACCTCTTGTTCATGTTTACTCTTGTTCATGAGCATAGGGTCTGCCACAAAATATTCAATATATAGTTGTTTCTAAGAAACTATAGGAATTATATAGTATGTTAACAAAAACAGTTTTCTCTGGTCCTCACAGGTCATGTTGGGATGTGCAGAGGTAAACGGTACTGTGGGATAAAGCACCAGACTGGGTCTTGCCCTCGCTCAGGAAAGGTGATCCAGGTAGCCAAGTTTGTAGCAAACAATATGTTCTCCAACCAAGATTTCATTTCTCCTGAAGAATTCAAGAAATTTACTTCAGAAAAACCTCAGGGATAAAGTACTAATTATAAAAACTAAGGAAAAACAGAATAATTTCTTATAAGAAGTGTCAAAGAATTAGCACAAAATTGTACACCACCATGTATTTGTATAAACAATGCTGAACTGGAATATTAAAAATGAATACATTTGATTAAAGATATATTGGTATTGTGGGTGTTTTATTTCTGGCATTGTTGAAAAATTAGAACAAAAAATAAAACATTTTTTTAGCACCAAAGATGTACACATATATCGGGATCTGACTATGTGTTACAAATATAGACAGCAAAGAGGCACTGAAAATCTAGCATAAATATTTTCTACTTTCTCAGCAGCTTAAAATAAACATGAAGAGCACACTACAAAAATGAAAAAGAAAAAACAGTCTCTAGTATCCTTGATGCAGCTCTAAGCCAATTTCACCTTAGCAGTCTGAAATTCCAGGAGCAGATGGTCCGGTGACACCAACAGTAATCACTTTATCATCAGCATATGGAAAGGGGGGCTCTCATACTGTACAGTCACAGCACTGCCATTTCTGATCCAGGCATGAAATTAAAACAAATTCCAAGTTTTCAAATTGACTGTGTCAGACTCTGTTTCTTAAAATGATTCACTGGATGCTGTTTCTCTTGGTCTTGACAAGAGATTTAAGACAAGGCTCACCCTTCTTTCTAATTGCTGGAAATTAACCAGCAGTGATTGAAGCCATGTGCTACCATGGTAACCTGGGTCTTACTGAGTAGCTCTTCTCTATTTCACAGAATTAAATCTCTCTGTTAATAAATTAGTGCTAAAGTCCTTTCCATCTTCCCACTCCATACTGCCCCTGATCCTTCTAGCCCACCAAACCCAACCGCTATTCTAAATTGCATGAGATGAAAATAACTCACAAACTATATCCTTCTAGCATTAGCAAGCAGATAGCAAATAAGTATTGAGGGATTTCTCAGAATTCCATCACTTTTTCTAAATAAAGAAGGTTTTTTTTTAACCCACAGCACAATTGACATTTTGGGCTGGATAATTCATTGTTGGGAAGAGGGTGTCCTATGTGTTATAGAATCCCTGGTCTCTACTTTCCAGATGTCACTAGCAACCCATATGCCAACTCCCAGTTGTGGTAACCAAAAATGTCTCCAGAAATTTCCAAATGTCCCCTGTGGAGCAAGTCACCTTTGGATGTGAACCACTGAAATAAAGGAGGGCCCAAGGCATGAGATACCTTGTTCAAAAATATATATAGAACACTGGTGCATTTGAGTGTGCACACATTATGGTCCCACTAAGGTAGTTTTATACAAGTTACATGCTCATTTATATTAAAAGTATGGTTTGGTTTTTTGGTTTCAGATCACTGTGGCTGGCCACATTTTAAGCCCAGTCCAATGGCTTAAAAGCTAACAAGGTACAAATCTATCCATTCTGCATTTCCTTGAATTTAAAAAAGCTTAGTAAAGAAATCTGAACCCAAATTAAGCTTTAGATATGCATCTATTTAGATATTAAAGTCCTGAAAAACAGAGATGATGTCTTGTTCATTTTATATTTGCTCATTTATCTTTGTATTACACTCAGTATGCTACTTCACATACAACACCTGGCAGAACATTTTGAAAGGACTTTAGAACAAAAACAAGACAGCACCCAAAATAATCTTATGGCCCTGCAGATCAAACATTTAGGTGGCCCAATTCTCAACCAACCACCTATTGACAAGGACACTTGTAGACATTGTAAACAAAAGGGACACTAAAAAAAGAGATTGTTCCATCTGACTAAAGAAAAAACAAACCAAAACAAAACCCCTCCATTTAGATCAATGAAGGTGCTCTGAGGAAGAAAAAAACCAACCAATGTCCTAACACTTAAACAATCACAGTGAATTAAGTATGAATATAAATAGTCAACCTAATCAATTACTGGTAGAGACAAGTGTTACTCTTTCTGTACTAAACCCTAACACCTTTATTCAGCCTCTTCCTAGGAGTAAACATACTAAACAGATATCAGGTATTTCAAATAACCCATAGATTTTCTCTGTTTTCTAGCCCTTAATTCTAACACTGCAGACCTTGATTGAAAAACATTTCTTCCTGCTTTGTGATACCACACCCGAAAATTTAATAGGGAGAGACTTGTTTTGCAGATAGAACTGTATTACTAAATGCACACCAAAGGGCCTATTTCTGGAGTTCCAGAGAACTCTTCCATTCATAATCAACTTGTATCTGTTCTGAATATATCTTTGCCTGCTCCATTTGATGCATATCAAGAATAAATATCTCACTTTATCAGCTAAAAATTCCACTGACATAGGAAAACTAATCACAGAAAAACCTATTAAAGTTCATATAGATCCCACCACGTTGTTACATAAAATTCCTCAATATTCCTTAAAGCCAGAAGAAAGGAAAGACACATATAGCTGAAGGCCTTCTACATGAGTATGTACCCAAAGAAAATGAAAACACTAATTCAAAAAGATATATGTACCCCTATATTTATTGCGGCATTATTTACCATATCCAAGATATGGAAGCAACCTAAGGTCCCACTGTCAGAAGAATGTAGTATGTGTGTATGTGTGTGTGTGTGTGTGTGTGTGTGTGTGTGTACACAATCACAATGCAATATTATGTAGCCTTAAAGAAAGTATGAGATTGTGTCATTTTCAACAACATAGATGGACCTAGAGGGTATTATGCTAAATGAAGTAAGTCAGAGAAAGACAAATACCATATGATTTCACTCATGTGGAGTCTAAAAAAATGAATAAACAAAAAAGCAGAATCAGACCTATAAATATAAACAAATTGATGGTTGCCAGAGGCCAGAGAGATGGGGGGATGGGGAAAACAGGTGAAGGATAGTAGGAGATACAGGCTTCCAATTACAAAGTGCACAGGTCACAGAAATAAAAGGCACCGCATAGGGAATACAGTGAGTGGTACTGTCACAATGTGGTATGGTGACAGATGGTAGATAAACTTGTGATGAACATAACACAAAGTATAGAAAAGTTGAATCACTATGTTGTACACCTGCAACATTGTGTGTAAGCTATACTCAAAAAAATTTTTAAAGGTCTTCTCAGACCTTCCACAAGTCCTTATAACACTCCCATTCTTCAAGAAACCAAAGGATGAGGAAATTGACTTTTCTGAGATCTCAGAGCCACCAACAAAATTATTATCCCTCAATTTCCAGTAGTGCCTAACCCAAATAAACATCTGTCATCAATTCCACGTAAAGCCACTTGCGTCACTGTAGTTAACTGATCCTCGCTCTGTGTGCCCCTAGAACAGAACAGTCAACACCTTTCTTCACCTCACATAGGACAAAAAAATACTTGGTCATGCACAGGAGTTCACTGAAGCCCCCTCCTATTTTCCCCAGCTCCTCAATTGAGACTTAAAAGCTATCTAAATTTCCCTTGTAATTCAATGCTGATAAATATGTAAATGGAATCCCCCACTTTGTTTAGGAAAAAAAAAAGAAGCCTCTAAAAAGGATTCCATTTACTTGCTCTGAGCTGTAGCAGGAAAAAGACAAAGTTTCAAAAGATGAATTATATCAAACCTCCATCTATTAGTTCAGGCATGACCCATCTCATGTGGAAAATTAATCTCTCCTAATAAACTAGAGTATCAAAACTTTTCCTAGTTCCTTTGTAAAACATCAATTGAGAGGATCTCTAGGTTTAGGTGGATATTGCAACCAGTGGATGCCAAATTTTCTTGGGATTGTACAACTTCTTTATTAACTAAGTCCTCAGTGAGAGACCCTCTGCTCTGGGAGCCCAAGTATAAACAGGCCTTCTGTAACCTGAAAAGTCTTAAAAGCCTCCTTCGCTAGGCATCCCTAAGTACTAAAAGACCTTTTGTCTACTTGTGTGTGAGCCAACCAGACAATTTCTGAAGGGTTTTGCTCATGAAAACTACCAAAAGCCCATCACTGTGGCCTCACCTTTGACCCATTTGCAAAGGCTGAACCCCCTTTTCTTAGAGCAATAGCTTCTGCTGTAAAACATGTTGATCCTTCTACTTAGTTTTGGGTCTACCACCTGATCTAATGGTTCTTCGTGTGATGTAGATATCACTTCTGAGGGTACACAACATTTTCATCCAGACAATTAACTTCTTATGAAATTCTGTTACTCTCTTTCATCACATCCTTTGCTGCACTATGTGAATCCGCTCTTCTATCTCCACCAGAATCATGGAACCTTATGGTCACCTTACCTTAGTTAGGATTACGTTACATCCTCAGTTTGATTAGAGACTCATATTCTGAATCTAGACCTAATATTCTTTTGTTGTTGTATCAATCACAATCTTCTGGAAAGATTGAAATAACCAATGACATCCTTAAACTAAAATTAGGCAAATGCTCAAAAACCCTTGAGCTGCCTTAGCAAAGGTTCTTCCAGTACCCCTAATGGCCTTCAAAAGCACACAGTTATCTCCCTATGAATTGGTGACCAGAAGTCCCACATATTCCAATCACTTTCTATCCACTCCACTGGTGAAAAAAGATCTTCTGCCCTAAATAATATGAGATGATGAACATGTAACACTTGGTACTGAAGAGATGAGATTTGCAGTAGTTTATTAGTCTACAATGTAGACTCACAACCTGGAGAGGGAAAATATCAAATTGCATGCAAGGCCACATCAGAGCTGTGCATGGAAACACAGTGAGCCACCACAGACTGTGGAAGGCAGGCTTTGCAGGGTAGATGATTTTTGCTTCCTACAGGAGGATGGGATTGGCTTGTTTAGATAATTTCACAGGTTGTCAGGGAGGTGAAACTCATTAAGTTGAGGACTGGATGGGTTGCAGCTGGACTGACTGATAGGGAAATCGCTGGATGGAAAGCTTTTCCCACTATACAGAAGGGCATGTGTGTCAGAAGAACTCATAGCTAGGTCTTTAGGTCCCTAGAGGCTCAAAGATACCAAGGCAACACATGAAATTTTAGGACTTACAATAAATACAACATGTGTTTAGGGAATTCATCTCTGATATTAGACTCTTCTCTGCTGCACATAAACGTGGCAAAGAAAATTGTAAGGAACTCATGTACTTAGCCATTCCTATTACCAACAGATTTAGATTGCACTCCCACACCTTACTAAAAAGCCTCTATATGATCTTCAACCAGGAGATTTTATCTCCTTGAAGAGATATCAGAGAAAAAAATGCTCTTAAACCTTGTTGAAGGTACTGTTAACAACAATACAGCAGTTAACTCCAGAGAGTCAATCCTTGAATTCATGGTTCACAACTAAGAAAACAATCCAGAATTCCACACAACTGGAATATTACTCCAATAGAAGATTCAAACTCAGGATTCTAAGAGATCCTCTACAGGCACATGATCTTTGAAAGCAAACAGATTACTTAAGATTTTTGAAAAAGCAAACAACCTGAGAGTGGACAGCTTCTACCCAAGACATCAGACTAAGACCTCTAATTCCTGCTTTGTTTTTCATCCACTTGCTTATAATCATTCTTCTCATTTTATAAAAAGATCTCTGTTGTCCACCAATAATGACCCTTTTTCTTCTCTACTCTTTTTTATAATGGTTAGGTCAGAACATACTCATTCGAATGCCTTTCTCAGATTACACTAGACAGTAGCCATTGCCAACTTACCAACTCTTGGGTATGTCATTCATCATGAGAATCTAATTATAACAACCTCTGGGTAATTCTATTCTCATCAAATGAAACTATAGGGAATTATAGCAGATAGTACTTCCACTTAAACCTATATGGACAAGCGACCTTTAAAAATCAATCTGTGTCTATGCTACAGTCCTCCTTCAGAAAAAGAATTAATTATTACAATCTATTGATTATACCACAGGTAAGTTGAATTCAACAACTTTTACAGGGCAATAAGTTAATTGCTTGCCACCAGGAAAAAAACTAAGAAAGAATCAAATATGAAACCCAGGTAATGTAAGACCTTGGTTCTTACCTCATGTCATGAACAACTACTATTTTTCCTGGTTCTTTATGGAACAATCAGATACTAATTCCTTTATAGCCAGGATACCTGGTCCTGTTTGCCCCAGACTAACACTTCATGTACTTTCAGAAGAATATTATAAGACTTATCTCTACACAGAAGCCCTCATTCTATAAATCACCAAGTCTGAAATATCCAGCTCAATCAAACACAAGTTCATACGCAGGGCCATTCTTGATTATTGAAGCACTCATCCTGAGAGATTTATTGACCCAGGCTGTTTTTGCAAACAATAACAGCATGTTGCCAACAGTAGGGGTCATTAAAAAGAGAGAGAAAGAAAGAAAAAAAGGCAAATAAATTTATCACTAACTCTAGGAGAAGTTATTAATAATGCCACTTCTTCCCTAAATGGTCTACAGAAAAGTCTCAATTGGTTGATGTAAGTTATGATGGGCATTGCTTTAGATTTCTTCTTGGCTAGAATGATGTCATCTATTCCACTGCAAATACTTCTCTCTGTATTTGGATCAATGAAATAGACAAGGTAGAACAGGGTAGAGCTCATCTTAAGGAAAACTCTACTTGGCTATGGTTGAACCTCAATCTCTACCAAATTTGGTATCTTGGCTTATGTTGGGAAATTAGAGTTCCTGGTCTGAAGCATCTTACAGGGAATATTGGTCTTATTTTTTTCACAGTGGTCATGATGCTTCTCTGGTGCATTTTACCCAGGGTGTTAAATGTTTCTGTGCATCTCCTCTTAATGAGATGATCACCATGGTGACACAACAACAACAAAATTAAGAAGATCTTAAAATACAATGGACTCTGGAGAAAACTGAACAATTCTTGAGCAGTAAAGATCTGGATCCCCAGAATTCCCTGAATTAGTCAACCTCTCACAAGTGAGAGAATAACCCAAAGGGGAAGCTGAGACTGAATATACAGTCAACAGCTGTACAATATATGACAACAGAACTCTTCCCACAACTTCTTCAGCAACCAAGTTGAGAAGCTAAAGCACTACTTCTCTTCAATAGATCCAGACCAGTCAGGACCTAGTCTGTGACTTCTCTGTCACCCCTGCTGCCAACTCAGGACAACCAGAGAAAGTCAAATGTATTCCCCAAACAATCATTTGAGAAGCCTCACTGCTACTTTCAGCTTCCCCACGCCAACAACCTTCAATTAGATCATGCTTGAAGCCTTCCCTTTTTTCCACTATAAAGCTGTCCCAATCCTTTGCCTGCCTTTGAGTCTCTGCCAGGTACAAGTGAAAGTGACCTGCCTCCATTGATAGAGCAAATTCTCAATAAATAGCCTCTGTATGTTCTTGTTCTGTGATCTTCCCACACGTAAGAGGTAATTTAAAGATAAGAGACCTGGATAAGGGGAAGAGCATTTCCAAAGACCCTGCCTTATAAAAGAGACTGAGGGTGCGAATGACTAAAATAAGATCATTATAATAGAAGATAGAGGAGTGGGAAGGCAACCTATGGGTTAAATTTGGTAGGGCCTTTCCTTAGGTCATGTCAACAAATTTGTTTTCATCCTGAGAGCAATGGGAAGCTGCTTACAGGACTTAGGATAATGGCAACTTAAGATGTTTTGTACATGTTTATTTTAATATTGAACTTACTAAAAAGTTGTAAAAATAGTATAAGGAATTCCATATATTCTTTAGTTGGATTCACTAATGTTTTTCATTTTGCTACATTTGTTTTATCATTCTCTTTCTTTGTATGTGTGTATGAGTTGGAGAGTAACTGGAAGATATCATACCCCATTATCCCTAAATATGTCAGTGCTTATTTCCTAAAAAAAAAAAAAAAAAAAAAAAAAAGACTTTCTCTTAAATAAATACAGTACCAAGAAAATAGCAGGAAATTTAACACTGTTGTAATACTACTATCTAATCCATAGCCATATTTAAACTCCATCAGTCATTCACTTATTCAAATAATGCCCTTTGCAATTATTTTTCTGAATTGAAATTCAATTCAAAATCAAGAATTACATATTTAGTTTTAATTTATCTTAATTTTGGGGGCACCTGGGTGGCTCAGTAGGTTGAGCATCCAACTTTGGCTCAGGTCATGATCTCACAGCTCGTGAGCTCTAGCCCTGCGTCTGGCTCTGTGCTGACAGCTCAGAGCCTAGAGCCTGCTTCAGATTCTGTGTCTCTTTCCCTCTCTGCCCCTCCCCGCCTCATGCTCTGTCTCTCTTTTACAAAAAGTAAACATTAAAAAATTTTTTTAATTCATCTTAGTTTTCTTTAAATTTAAAATAATTAATTAGCCTTTACCTATCTTTAAGCTTGACATCTTTTAAGAATACAGGTCAGTTATTTGGTAGAAAGCCCCTCATTTGTGATATCACTTCATTATTAGATTCATGCATGTTTATTAGATCACAGAAGTGACATTGCAACCTCCACAATGTGTTATATTAGCAGATAAATGATGTCAGTTTGTCCCAATATTGGTAACGTTAGCTTTTATCACTTGGTTAATATAGTGTCTGCCAGATTTATTCCCTGCAAAGTTGTTATTTTTCCCTTTTGCAATTAACAGGTGATTTACAAGGAGACATTTTTAAAGTCTGTACATACCTTTCTCATAAAGCTTCCACTAGTTTTAGCATCTTCTGATGACTTTCTAAATCTATTATTCTACCTTCAGTAGTTAACATACTACTTGATTAAAAAATTTCAAAATATATAAAGCGAAAACAATAGAATTTCTAAAGGGAAAATTAGATAAATCAATACTCATAAATGGAGACTTTAATAATCCTAATTGATAAAATGACTAGAAGAAAAATTAGTAAGAACATAGATCTAAAACACACTATCCACACCTTCACCAATTTAACGTTTGTAGAAAATTATACTCAACAACAGCCAATATAGTCTTTTCAAATGCATAAGGAATATTCAGCAAGATACAACAACATGCTGGGTCATAAAAATAAGTCTCAATAAATTCAAAATAAATTAAGTCTTACAGAATATATTTCTGACTACAACAGAATTAGAGATAATCATATACCTAGTTTTACAAAAATGTTCACTAATTCTTTAATACTCCTCAACTTCCATTGGAGACCTTAGTTCCCTTTGCCCTTGAGTGTGACCTGTATCAGTCATTCCCTTTAAAGGACTAGAATATGGGAGAAATAATGTGCCTAAACTTTTAAAGTAGGTGATAAAAGGCATTGTAACTTGTAATTTTTGTCTTGGCTCCTCTTTTCAATCACTTGCTCTGGAAACCAAATTGCCCTGTCTTATGGACACTCAAATAGCCCTACAGAAAGATCTTGTAGTGAGGAACTGAAGCCTCCAGCCAAACACTAGCACTAACCTGCCAGATGTGTGAATGAGTCAGCATGGAAGGCAATCCTCCAGCTAGTGAAGCCTTCAAAGTCTGCAGTCTTGGTTAATTTATTTTAGTATAATTTACTGTCAAGTTAGCTAACAAGAGTATATATACGGTATGCTCTTGGCTTCAGGAGTAGATTGCCATGATTCATTGCTTACATACAACACCCAGTGCTCATCACAACAAGTACCCTCCTCAATGCCCATCACCCATTATTTTCCTCTCTCCCCCACCTCCATCAACCCTCAATTTGTTCTCTGTATTTAAGAGTGTCTTATGGTTTGCCTTCCTGTTTGAAACTATTTTTCCCCTTCCCTTCCCCGCCCCACAACATGGTCTTCTGTTAAGTTTCTCAAATTCCACATATAAGTGAAATTATATGGTATCTGTCTTTCTCTTCCTGACTTACTTCACTTAGCATGATATACCCTTCAGTTCTATCCATGTTGTTACAAATGGCAATATTTTATTCTTTTTCATTTCCAAGTAGTATCTCACTGGGTGTGTGTGTGTGTGTCTATACACACACACACACACACACACACACACACACACACACACACACACACCCCATCTTCTTTATCCATCCATTGATGGACATTTGGTCTCTTTCCATAATTTGGCTATTGTTGATAGTGCTTCTATAGACACTGGGGTAAGTGTGCCCCTATGAATCAGCACTCCTGTATCCTTTGAATAAATTCCTAGTAGTGCTATTGCTGGGTCATAGGGTAATTCTATTTTTAATTTTTTGAGGAACCTCAACACTTTTCCAGAGTGACTGCACCAGTTTGCATTCCCACCAACAGTGAAAGAGCGTTCTCATTTCTCCATATCCTCACCAAAATCTGTTGTTTCCTGAGTTAATTTTAGCCACTCTGACCAGTGTGAGGCAGTATCTCAATGTGGTTTTGATTTGTATTTCCCTGATGATGAGATGTTGAGCATATTTTCAAGTGTCTGTTAGTCATCTGGATGTCTTCTTTGGAAAACTGTCTATTCATGTCTTCTGCCCATTTCTTAAATGGATTTGTTTTTCGGGTGTTGGGCTTAGTAAGTTCTTTACATATTTATCTGTATGTCATTAGCAAATATCTTCTCCCATTCCATAGGTTGCATTTAGGTTTGTTGGTTGTTTCCTTTGCTGTACAGAAGCCTTTTATCTTGACGAGGTCCCAATAGTTCATTTTTGCTTTTATTTTCCTTACCTTTGGAGACATGTCAAGTAAGAAGTTGCTGCAGCTGAGGTCAAAGAGGTTGTTGTCTGTTTTCTCCTCTAGGGTTTTGACGTTTTCCTGTCTCACATTTAGGTCTTTTATCAATTTTTGAGTTTACTTTTGTGTATGGTGTAATAAAGTGGTCCAGTTTCATTCTTCTGCATGTTGCTGACCAATTCTCCCAGCACCATTTGCTAAAGAGACTGTCTTTCGCCACTGGATACTCTTTCCTGTTTTGTCAAAGAATAGTTGACCAAACATTTTTGGGTCCAGTTCTGAGCTCTCTATTCTATTCCATTGGTCTATGTGTCTGTTTTTGTGCCAATACCATACTGTCTTGATGATTACAGATTTGTAGTAAAGGCTAAAGTCTGGGATTGTGATGCTTTCAGCTTTGGTTTTCTTTTTCAACATTACTTTCACTATTCAGGGTCTTTTGTGGTTCCATACAAATTTTAGGATTGTTTGTTCTAGCTCTGAGAAGAATGCCAGTGCAATTTTGATTGAGATTGCATTGAATGTGTAGGTTGCTTTAGGTAGTATCGACATTTTAACAATATTTGTTCTTCCAATCCATGAGCATGTAATGTTTTCCATTTCTTTGTGTCTTCTTTAATTTCTTTTCTAAGTTTTCTATAGTTTTCAGCATACAGATCTTTTACATCATTGATTAGGTTTATTGCTAGGTATTTTATGGTTCATGATGTAATTGTAAATGGGATTGATTCCTTGATTTCTTTCTGTTGCTTATTGTTGTATAGAAATACAACCAATTTCTATACATTGGTTTTATATCCTGCAACTTTGCTGAATTCATGTATCAGTTCTAGCAGTTTTTTGGTGTAGTCTTTCAGACTTTCCATGTAGAGTATCATGTCATTGGCAAAAAGTGAAAGTTTGACTTCTTTGCCAATTTGGATGCCTTTTATTTCATTTTCTTGTCTGATTGCTGATGCTAGTATTTTCCATATGATGTTGAACAACAGTGGTAAGAGTGGACGTCCCTGTCATGTTGCTGATCTCAGGTGGAAAGCTCTCAATTTTTCCCCATTGAGGATGATATTAGTTGCGGGCCTTTTATATATGGCTTTTATGATGTTAAGGAATATTTCTTCTATCCCAACTTTCTTGAGGGTCTTTATTAAGAAAGGATATTGTATTTTGCAAAGGTTTTTCTGCATCTGTCGACAGGATCATATGGTTCTTATCTTTTCTACTAATGTGATGTATTGCATTAATGGATTTGCAAATATTGAACCAGCCCTCTGGCTCAGGAATGAGTCCCACTTGATCATGATGAATAATTCTTTCAACATACTGTTGAAATCAATTTGCTAGTATCTTGTTGAGAACTTCTGCATCCATGTTCATCAAGGTATTGGCCTGTAATTCTTTTTAGTGGGGTATATGGTTTGGGAATCAAGGTAATGCTGCTGGCTTCATTGAATGAGTGCAGAAGCTTTCTTTCCATTTCTATTTTTTGTAACAGCTTAAGAAGAATAGGTCTTAACTCTGGTTTAAATGTCTGATAGAATTCCCCTGGGAAGCCATCTGACCCAGGAGTCTTATTTGTCCAGGAGATTTTTTATAACTGATTCAATTTCTTTGCTGGTTATGGGTATGTTCAAATTTTCTATTTCTTCCCATTTGAGTTTTGGTAGTATATGGGTGTCTAGGAATTTTTCCATTTCTTCCAGATTGTCCAGTTTGTTGGCATATAATTTTTAATAGTATTCTATAATAATTGTTTGTATTTCTGTGGTGTTAGTTGCGAGCTCTCCTCTTTCATTCATGATTTTATCTATTTCGGTTCTCTCCTCTTTTTGAGAAGTCTGGTTAGGGGGTTATCGATTTTGTTTATTCTTTCAAAAAACCAGCTCTTAGATTCATTGACCCATTCTGGTTTTTTTTTATTCTATATTGTTTATTTCTGGCCTAATCTTTATTATTTCTCTTCTTCTTCTGGCTTTGGGGTTTCTTTGCTGTTCTGCCTCTAGTTTCTTTAGGTGTGAGATTAGGTTGTGTATGTGAGATTTTTCTTGTTTCTTGAGACAGACCTGGATTGCAATGTATTTTCCTCTTAGGACTGCCTTTGCTGAATCCCAAAGGGTTTGGACTGTTGTGTTTTCATTTTCATTTGCTTCCATATATTTTTTAACTTCTTTAATTGCCTGGCTGACCCATTCATTCTTTAGTAGGAAGTTCTTTAACCTCCATGCATTTGGAGGCTTTCTAAATTTTTTCTTGTAGTTGACTTCAAGTTTCATATTGTTGTGATCTGAAAATATGCATGGTATGATCTCAATCATTTTATATTTCTTGAGGGCTGTTTTGTGACCCAGTATGTGATCTATCTTGGAGAATGTTCCATGTGCACTCGAGAAGAATGTGTATTCTACTGCTTTTGGATGAAAAGTTATGAAAATATCTGTCAAGTCCATCAGGTCCAGTGTATCATTCAAGGCAATTGTTTCTTTGTTGATTTTCTACCTAGATGACCTGTTCACTGTTGTATTAAAGTCGCCTACAATTACTATATTATCAATAAGATTGTTCATGTTTGTGATCAATATTTAGGTGCTTACAATTTGGAGGCATAGACATTTACAATTGTTAACTCTTCTTGATGGATAGACCCTGTAATTATCTCTTGTTACAGTCTTTAGCTTAAAATCTACTTTATCTTATCTAAGTATGGCTACCCCAGCTTTCTTTTGACTTCCAGTAGCATGATACATGGTTGGTTCTCCATTCCCTCACATTCAATCTGAAGGTGTCCTCAGGTCTAAAATGAGTTGCTTATAGACAGCATATAGATGGATCTTGTTTTTTTTATCCATTATGATACTCTATGTCTTTTGATTGGGGTGTTTAGTCCATTTACTTTCAGAGTAATTATTGAAAGATATGGATTTAGTGTCATTGTGTTGTGTACACACACACACACAGGTTTCATACTTGTGGTGATGTCTCTGGTCCTTTATAGTCTTTGCAGCATTCCACTCACAGAGTCCCCCTGAGGATTTCCTGCAGGGCTCGTTTAGTGGTCATGAACTCCAGTTTTTGTCTGTCTGGGAAAGCCTTTATCTCTCTTTCTATTCTGAATGACAGCCTTGCTGGATAAAGGATTCTTGGCTGCATATTTTTCCTATTCATCACATTGAATATTTCCTCCCACCTCCTTCTGACCTGCCACATTTCAGTGGACAGATCTGCTACTACCCTTCTCTGTCTACCCTTGCAGGTTAAGGCCTGTTTGTCCCCAGCTGCTTTTAGAATTCTTATCTTTGTATTTTGCCAATTTCACTATGATATGCTGTGGTGATGACTTGTTCTTGTTGATTCTGAAGGGAGTTCTCTGTGCCTCCTGGACTTGGATGTCTGCTTCCTTCCCCAGATTCGCCAAGTTCTCAGTTATAATTTGTTCAAATAAACCTTCTGCCCCTTTCTCTCTCTTCTTCTGGAACTCCTATGATACGGATATTATGTTTCATTGAATCACTTAGGTCTCTAATTTTCCCCTTGTGGTCTAGTATTTTCCCATCTCTTGTTTTTTTCAGCTCCATTCTTTCCATTATTTTATCTCCTATTTCACTTATTCTCCCCCCTGCTTCCTCCAACCTTGGGGTCATTGCACCTAGATTCTTTTGCATCTCATTTTGTAATTCATCGTTAACTATTTCTTAGGTTCTTGATCTCTGTAGCAATAGATTCTCTGCTGTCTTCTATACTTTTATTCAAGCCCATCTATTAGTCTTATGACTGTTATTCTAAGTTCTTGATCAGATATATTGTTTATATCTGTTTTGAGCAATTCTCTGGCTGTAATTTTTTCCTGGAATTTCTTTTGGGGAGAATTTGTCTGTTTCATCATTTTGGCTAGCTTTCTGTTTTTTTACGTGCTTTAATAGCTTGTTACATGTCCTGCACCTATGAGTACTACTATATTAAAAAAGGGTCATACACTGTCCAGGACATGACACTTCAGGAGGTGTTCTCAGAGTGTGTTGTGTGTTCTCTGTTGTTGTGTCTCTGGTTGCTTTATCTCCCTACTCGTAGTGGTGGTTTGGACCTTCCACCAGGTGTGCTTTGATTTGTTCATTGAAGTAACCCTGGAAAAAACTTAAAAAGGGGTGGTGGTGGTGGAAGAAACTTATCCCATACAAAGAGAGAAATGAAACGGTCAGGGGGGGAAATGACCAGGCAAAGAACAGGCAAAGAAATTATACAGCTTAATCCGGGGGGGGGGGGGATAAAGAAGAAGGAGATATAGAAGAGGTGTAAAAATAATGGATCAAAATGTCTGCTTAAACAAACCAACAACCAGAACAGAGAAGGGAAGAAAAAAGAAGAAAAGAAAAAAAATGCGCGCGCACACACACACACACACACACACACACACACACACACATATATATATATATATATATATATATATATATATATATATATAAAATAATAATTGACCAAGAATCAAATCAGAAATGCAAACTGCCAGACTGTTGTCTGATGGTGCCTTGTAACAGGTGGCTGCACTGGTCTGGAGGAGGGGCAGTCTGGTTTGGTCAGTGTCATTCTCACTCTGGTAGATATGCAGTTGCCAGGCACAGAGGGGCAGCATTTGGTGTAAGTGGGTCTGCCTCCACTGGAGACCATTATCCGGTCCTCTATAGCCCCACTGTGTTAGTAATGGGGAGAAAAATGGTGACACCTCAATCTCTCCTCCCCAGAGGAGAGTGGGTATCCCAAACCACACTATTCAGGCAGTCCTCACAGTGCCACATGGACACTGGTTTGTCCTGCTTCAGTCTCCCACACCTTCCAGGCACTCAGCTGGGATTCAAACCCCAATGTATTAAAGAATCCCACTCCGTGAGCCCCAGTTCTGGGGTAGTGCCAGACTGCCCAGCAACAAAGGGCCTCTGGCTGGTGCTTGTAGCCTTGGAGCAGTGATACACCCTCTTCCCACAGCACTGGAGGGAGGGGACTGCTCTACCAATGTTCCTCTGCATTGTGCCTCAGCTAACTACCGAGCCCAGGGCTGGCACGCCCTCCCCGTGGGCCAGGCACACACACGGGCAGCTCTGGTCAGTCCAGAGAAAGTCACGCAACTCTGCATCATTACTCCTAAGGTTGTTTGCAAGTGAGAAACTGGCACTCTCCGCTTTCTTCTGTCCCCTGGTCCGTGGTCTGGAGAGGTTTTTCTCTTGTCCAAATACAATCCCATACCTCCACAGCCTCTTTCTCTTCCTTTTGTCTCTCCACGGAAAGGGTTCCCTCTTTGGTCTGTACCTACTCTGCCTGTTTTATCTCTCCCAATTTGCAAGCACGCACCTCTGTTCTGACAAGCTGTCCCTGTGGGCTCCTGAAGATGTTTCTGTCACTTTGTAGCCTGGATTCCTGGAATTCCAAAACTTCTGGCCTCAATACTGCTGTGTTTGAGGAATGAGGGAACTTTAGGCCCCCTACTTGTCTTCCATGTTGATTCTTAGTCCTGGCTAACATCTTGACTAGAACCTCATGTGAGACCCTTGAGCCAGAACCACCAGCTAAGTCCCTCCCAGATTCTTTATTCATAGAAACTGAGAATGTTTGTATTTTGCTAAATCTTGGGGTAATTTTTGTACAGCAAAAGAGCAACATATTTGAAAAGTCTCAAATACTTAAATATTAAGTGGAATACTTCCAAATCCCTAGAAAGTCACAAATATTTGAATATAAACAATGTACTCCTAAGTAAAAAACACAATTTTAAGTATCTTTTAGGACAGCAGATGTCTGAAGACTTGCCTGGACTGGAAGATTCACTCCCATGATGACTCTTTCACATATCTAGCAAGTTAGTGATGGTTTGGGGTCACAGAAAAAAGTCGTAAGTAAATTCTTTTCTGTGGCAAATAGAATGGTATAGAAAACACAATACCTGTGTATCAAACTTTGGGGGATATAGTTAAACAGTGCTTAGAAGATATTTTATAAAGTTAAATAATATTTTTAAAATTTAAAGCTAAAAATCATTGCTCATAATTTCTCTCCTAAGAAACTAAAATGATCAATTAAATACATAGAAGGAAGAAAACATTATAAGACCAGAAAAGTCAGATAGAATGCCAATGACTGAAAGTTGACAAAACCAAAAGTGGCTCTTTAAAACATTAATGGAAGTTGATAAACCCTTGACAAGACTAACCAGGGGACTGAAAAAAAAAAAAAGAAAATAAAAATTACCAATGCCACAAATTAGGAGAGAACATCACTGGAGATTATAGCCATTAAAAGAACAACTATATGTATGATGAATAAGTTTCTGATAGTAGGTCCAATGACCTAAATGAAACAAAAATTTCTTCATAAAGCACAATTTACCAAAACATTTCATAAAAGCAATAACAAATATGATAAACTTACTATTAAAGAAACAGAATTATCAGAAACCTCCCAACAAGGAAAACTCCAGTCCTCAGTGGCTTAACTAATGAATCACATCAAATATTTAAGGAAGAAACAATATCTGTCTTAGAAAAACTCTTTTAGAAAATACAGAAGGTGGGGCGCCTGGGTGGCGCAGTCGGTTAAGCGTCCGGCTTCAGCCAGGTCACGATCTCGCGGCCCCGTGAGTTCGAGCCCCGCGTCGGGCTCTGGGCTGATGGCTCAGAGCCTGGAGCCTGTTTCCGATTCTGTGTCTCCCTCTCTCTCTGCCCCTCCCCCGTTCATGATCTGTCTCTCTCTGTCCCAAAAATAAATAAACGTTGAAAAAAAAAATTAAAAAAAAAAAAAAAAAAAAAGAAAATACAGAAGGAGGGAATGCTTCACAACTTATTTTGTGAGTTAAGCATAACCAAGATACCATAACCTCATAAAGATATTACAAGAAAAGGATGTGGACATTGACAAAAATCCCTTAACAAAGTATGAGTAAATCACATTTGGCACATGATAATAAATTAATACGTGTTTATCCTCACTGCATGTCTCACATATTCTCTCTTTCATGTGTAACCTAGAAAAACATGTATGCATATACATAATACACTATATACTGGGATGTTTACTGCAGCAGTTTTTTAAATTTAAAAAAGAGTAAATGACCTAACTATTTGTCAGTAGTGAAAAAGCCACACATCAGCACTCTATGAAATATTTACTGGAGTAGGGAAAACGTGCATTAGTTCCATATTTAGTAAGTTATATATATAGTATGCAAAATGTACCATTAAATGTAAAATACAAGTTGTATAATACAAAAAACAACTTACAGAATTATAGAAAAACAAAACATTTTACATTTTCTAATATAAATATATAGGCATAGTAATGCATAGAAACACAGCTGGAAAGTTACATATCAAACTGCTACAAAGGGTTATTTCTGTGAAAGTGGGAAAGAAATCAAGATTGGAGACAGGTAGGTTAGGGTGTGTCAAAGGGAACTTGAGTATCATCTATAAGATTCTAAATTTAAATATTTTAAAATTAAAAATACAGACTGTCGATTTCTTATAGAATTAAAAAATCAATAAAAAGACTATGGTGATGACAAAAAAAAATGAGAGGCAGAAGGAGAGAGGAAGGCTGAAAAAAATAAATGGTGCTAACATCCTCATTGATCAAGTGGGGAGTGAAAAAATAAAGAAAAAATATATTGTACCATCTGAAGTTACAATGGTAAACAATCAAGGAACTAAAATCTAAAATCAGTGATAAAAATATATAGGAAAGAAGAATAAGAAGAGTTGAAAGGTGTAAGTAATCTTCCTGATTTGTCTAAGCAAGACTCAATATAAAAATCCAGACATGGAGATCAGCAACAAGAGTTAAAGTAGGTCCTCCTAGAAAGCAGGCCAGCATAGGGGCAGGGACTGTGGCTTTTCATTTTAAGTCCTTCTATTAATTTGTTACTTGTGTACACTATCACTATTATTTTAAATATAAGAAGATTACAAACATTCAACTCCGTATTTTCCACAAAAACCTGAATTATCTTGTTTCATTTGAGTGCAGTGATATGGAAAAAGGGAGGATTTAGTACTTATTTGAACAATAATATAATGCCTTTTGATTTACTTCTCAGGTGTGATTTCTTAACAAACCTTTCATTGTAGAAGTTTCAAATGCATAAAAACTTGTGAAGATGGTACAGAGTTCTCATATCCAATTTTTTTCCTATTATTAACATCTGACCTAATTATGGCACATTTTTTATAATTAATGAATCAGTATTGACAGAGTAACTTAAGCCAATAATTTATTCAGGTATCTTTAGATTGTATCAATTTCCTTTTTCTACTCCAGGATCACATCACATTATATTTAGTTTCATATCTTATTAGGCTCCTTTTGACTGTCAGACTTTCCTTATTTTTGATGACTTTGACAGGTTTGAGAAGTACTGGTCAGTATTTTGCATAATTTCCCACATTTGGGATTTGTCTGATATTTTCCTCATGATTAGACTGGGGTTGTGGGTTTTTGAAAGGAAGACCCCAGTATAGTGCCATTCTCATTACATCACAGCAAGGGCACATACAATCAGCATGATATGCAACTGTTGATGTTAACCTTGATCACATTGTTAGGTAGTATTTGTAGGCTTCTCCACTGTAAAGTTACTGTTTTCCCCCTTCTCTATATTGTATTCCTTGGAAGGCAGTCATTGTGTATAGTCCACACTTAAGGAGCAGGAAGCTATGATCCACATTGTTGAGGGCAGATAATGTATTTGTAATTATCTGTAATTCTGCCACAAGGAAGCTTTGCCTATTTTCCCACATTTATGCATAACTTGTTAACAGCAGTATGAACATATGGATATTCTATACTTTGGGTTATATTCTAATGCTCAAATTTATTTTGTTGCTTAAATTTTCCCAGCTTTGACCATTGGGTTTTTTTCATTTGGAGCTTCTGGCCCTTACATAACCCATCATTGCTTATCTGTGTATGCACACACGTGTGCACAGTTGTTTGAACACTTCTTGCATAAGTAACCCTCTACCAGAACCATGGATGGTTCTGGGGATTCTAGTTCAAGAAATTCTAAACTATACAGGAATAAGAATAGAACTGCTCTAATTATCATAGAGCTCTTGGAAAACTGCCATGCAACTGCCAACCAGGACAGCAAGATGCCCAACTATAGCAGCTCTGACTTTTATCATATCCTGTTGTTATGCACCAACATGACAAAAATCATGCTCTATTGCTACGGACACTAACCGAAAATGTGTCTGAGATCTTGATAGATGATAGAACTCCTATTCCACTTGTCATTTTAAAATGCTGTCATCTATACTGATAACGAAAAAAAACGGATCAGATAGTCTACTTTTGAACTTGTAGACAAAAATTTTCTAATTTGAAACAAAAACACCTAATGCATCCAACCACTACCAGGCTGACTGGTAGCCTGTCTGTGTAAGGACCCTCAGCTAAGACTCTTTAGCCTCCCTGTAATGACACTTATATATTCCTCTCTGCAACCGTTGTGTCAGTCACCTCTACCAACTCCTGCACTCCAGTTCCTTAGCTCATTAATTGGATGACTGTGAGTTGGTGATAGCTGAGGATCCCTGTCCAAACACATCCTCATCATTTTTATCATTAGCAATAACAGCACCAGTAAGTTCCAAACATATTCAGGACACAAAACAGAACACAGAATTGGACTCAAGACCTGCCCCGTGGAGTCAGCATCAGAATTAAAATGCTAAAACAGAAACATGAGGCCAAAATGGTAATGACTTCAGAGAAAAAGAAAAATTCCTTGATGAGGCAGAAATTTCTGGGAGTTCTGTCAAAGTAAGTCACTCTGCATTGGAAATGGTTTGTATGGATTCCCTTTAAATATGTGACGACAGTATGAAACTGACAAGCACTAGCACACATGTAATATAAGTTAGACTTTCATTTGTTATTTCCTTGCCTTGAGTTCAATAAAAACAGGGGAGAGGGGGTGTATAACTTACTCAAAGGCAGAGCAGATGTTGTCGCATTAAGAGTTTCTTATGCAGACTGCCACCCAATTACATGACCAGGACCTAGCTCTAAATCCTGCCATCTATCACTCCCTCTAGCTCCTCCTATGTTCCTGCTTCAGGTCACAATTCTTTCTGCTTTTGGAAAGGTTGAGACAATTTTGAGATAAGATCCCTGTCAAATTCTAGCACTATGCTTTAAGATAATTAATGTCACCTGGGAATTGCTCCCTACAGCACTCCCTAGGACACGAGATTACTAAAATTTGGAGGAGATGGAGGAAGGAGGGCATTGCACAGCAGGTAAATGTGACTGAACATCTGAATTTCCACAGGTTGCCTGTAAGCTTGGCTCCCAGAGTGGAGTCCTGAAAAGCCCTGCTTAGCCCTGACTCTGTCCCTATCTGTAGCCAACTTGTAAAGGAAGCTTGCTGTTCCCCTTTAATGGATATGCCTAAAGATACAAAGGACAATAAAACATCCTGATCAGAAAAAAACAAAAAACAAAAAACAGGCTATGTAAAAAGCTTTAGATTGTACTTACACATAGAGAAATCTAAACAATTGCAATCTCATTACAATCGACTGTAAAACTTTAACAACGTTAAAAGACATCTTTTGTAAACTAAATAATGACCTTTTGTATTAAAGAAATTTTGTCAAGCTAACACTTCCACATACTATCTCTCCACAGTGTGGGACAAACTACAGACAGCATGTTATCTGGTGTTATGGATCTTGAGTATTTCAACTACAGTCTAGCTTATCTTTACTTTCACATTTGATCATAGACTTGAACACTCTCTTTCCTGTTTAGGCTCACAATTATCCTTATCTGTGTGGATCTGCATTGGTAAAGGGGGATAGATTCCATTAACAATGACAGAAAATGAAATTCCTGGGATACTTGGGGAAGAATTGAGGTAGTGAACACAGTATCTTCAGAAATATTAAGAATAGCTATATGACGTAGGGTAAGTCATTCTACTTGCCATCCCTTGTTCCCGGTCTCTCCATCTTTCCACTTTCTTTTTAAAATGGGGCCAAGATTTTCTTCTCTCTTTATCTGACAGATAAGCTGTGAGAATCAAACATGTGTGAAAGCATCTTCATACTGACACAGAAGCCCAGCCATTGTAACCTGATATTAACCAAATCCATTTACTTATAAGTTCTGCTTCAAGGTTGTTTTTTTTATCTGTCAACCTTTTTCCTAACCACTCTCATTCTACTCTTATCCTTGTCATTCCTTCCAGCTCTTAAGCATTCGAAAATAAACATGTTCTTTGGATTTGAAAAAAGGCTCTGCCTTAATGCAAACCCAAAGCTTTACTCTTACCTCTGTACTTTCTATTCTGATGACCACAGCACAGTGTCCTCTAATTGTCACCCTTCAAATCCATCCTGAAATACATTGAAAATCATTCTTTTTACCATCTGAGTTCTCCATTTACTCTCTCTACAGCTATAATGGACCATGCTCCTCCACACTTTCATGAGAGTGGCCCTGTTTGCCATCCTGCCCTACAAAGCTCTTCTAAAGGGCACACTCCCTTGATGCTTATTTCCTCTCTATGGCATTGAGGTGGAAGATGAGACCACTGTCTAGCCCACATCAAACCCAACACTAACAAGCCTGTAGTAAATTTGTGGAAGCAACAAGGAATGCTGATTTGTCTGAGCCCAGTCACCATCAATTACATTATTGAACAAGGGACAGCACCATCTACTGCAGGGACTGCTCATGAGAACTGCTTAAAGACATCATCTGAATGCTTATATTAATGAAGGTAAAATCCCAGCATGATAACTAGAGGGCAGCTGCAAGTACTTCTCGTTTTTGAACTTAAGTTCTCTGTTCCAAATACAAGACAAAGTTGAAGATTTAAAAACAAACAACCTCTAAGACAGTATGGTTCATTCAGGTCTATAGACAATAGTTTTGTAAATTTGGGTGGGTCAGCAAACTTCTCTATCTCCATTTCCCCATCTGTAAAATGTAGCTAAGATCTAGCTCATAGGGATTTGGATTTGAAACTGGACCGGATAAACGATATTTGAGTGGCTGCTGTATATAGTTGTAAATGGTTTATCGTACCTTCTTAAGTTGCACTTCTATGGGGGGGAGGGTTGATAGAAGTTTTTAATCACAAAGTCACAGGACCTTTTTCTTTTGTAACTGAGCTAAAAAAGGGCTGCTTTTTGGTGGGAGCAGATGAAGGCTCACAGGAGCCCTTTCTCTCAGAGGGGACAAGTACCCTTCCTTATTTCTTTCAGTTGAGAAATGTATGAAGGAACAGTTGTAGTCACTGAAATGTTACTGGAGTTGAAAAAACTTGACTTTTCTTTCTCTCTCTCTCTCTCTCTCTCTCTCTCTTTCTTTCTTTAAAAAGAAAAACAACAACAATCTACTTGCCCCTCTTTGGGAAACTGTGTGCCAAGGAACCAGTGTCATACCCCCACTCCCTCCTGTTGAGCTGACATCGCATTGTTGCATATCCCAGCTACTCTGTGGGTTTTGTGAAGCTGTGTGTGAAGTCTCTAACTCATTGTAGTATATGCAGGCAAGACTGCACTCTCCTGCAGACGTGTGGAGTAGGCTGTGGTGTAGTTTTTTTTTGTCACATAATAAACACGTTGCAGCAGGAAAAAAAGGAAGTTTTTAGGATTAAAACATAGGGAAGTTTAAGGATTAAATTAGATCACCAATAAAGAAGTTGGCACAACACCTGGAACATAGTAAATCTTTATTATGGACTCTCTTTAGTAGATTCAGTTCATTAAGAAAAACACTTCCACCTTTTATATCTAAATGTGAGAGAGGAGAGAGAGGAGAGTGAGATTAATGAGATAGAACTAAGGAGAGACAACCACCTATGGGTGATTCTTCCAAGTGGAGATGGGCTCCCATAGACCCACTATACCCCAATTTAGTACAATATCCAAAAGAAGGCACTGAAATGGCATCCTAACAGATTTCTGCCCCAAACTTTACCTAACTCCCTCTACTCTCCCCAGGTGTGGCCTGCATTTCTTGGTAGCTTCTAGATACTCTGACTCTACATCCCTTTGCAAAAGGATGGTATAGTAACCTAAATGCATTAGGGAAAGGGAAGACTGATTCAAATACAGTATGTTCATACAATATGATTCAGATTCAAAGGCTCTCACAATACAGACACCAGGGGACGGCACTGTACTTTGGGAAATGGTGGCTCAGGATATGAATGTCACCAAAGAAATTGTAACCCTGAAGCCTTAGAGTAGCATGTGTATGAAATCTACATGGGTCTGAGCTGGTAAGTAATGGCTACAGAATGGTTACACTCAACCAGGTTTTCTCTAGTCACACTAGAGAATGGATTGGATGAATCCAGTAAATTGGATCTGAACTGATTAGAGAATGGCATTATAGATAGAGGGAAGAAGTAAACACACATGAAGTGTGTTCTGGGGAGATGGGATATTCTAGCCAAGTGGAAACAAAGCACACTTAACAGAAATAGAGATGAAGCTAGATGGGTCAAGTAAATACAAATGGAGGGCAGGCTGATGAGTGTAGGGTACAGTTTGATAAGCAACAGAAAGAAACCAAAGCTTGTTGACCAGGGCAAAGATCTGCTTACAACCACCCTTAATAAAATGATTAACTCTGAGGTATTGAGTAAAGCACTGTAGAGGGAGTGGAGGCTGCTATTTCAGGTTGAGGTTATAAGGATTTGACTAAGGCAGAATTACAGGAAAGAGTGAGTGTAAGAATAATGCAGAGGTCAAATCCATAAAACCTAGGAATTTAATGCATGTGAGAATTTAGGACAAGAAAGAAGGGCAGAGGGGAAAAGACTGACTAATGGAGAGGATTAAAATAACAAATGTAAACATGTTTTGTCAACTATAAAGTGTGGCACAAATGAATTGCTGATAGCATCATTAACAGACATTGTTGGACTTAGGAAATCAGGTATGGTCTTCTTCATGGTGAAAGTTATGTACATTTTAGAATCAGTTGGCAGAATAACACCTGTGTGCTAATGCCCTTAAGGCAGATGAAAATGGGGTACAGGTCCAGGGCTCCAAGGAATACCTAGGACTAAAGGGAGATTTAAATACTGACTGCAGGGAAGTGGAAGGAAGAACTAAGAAAATGGAAAAAGTCTCTATGGGACACGGTGAAGAAAAAAGATCCAGAAATGGTCCTTTGTGGTCTATATGCATTTAGGGAATATGAGTGTAGAGAAACCTAAAATGTGCCTTATTGCAACTACTGTCTGCCATTATAGTGTGGAATCAGCCATAGAAACTACGTAAGCATGGCTATGTCACAATAAAGGTTTACCTAAAAAATAGAGTAGGTCAAATTTGGCTTCTGGGTCACAGTTTGCCAATCCTTGATTTATACAGGAGAACCATGATAATACAGCATATATCAAAAGAGAATTTCAGAACGAATGAGAAATTTCAGTTATGCTGTATAAAAGATCAGGAAGACTGACAAAAGCTATTAAATTTGAAGATCAGTTATGCTCTGCAAAGCACTTCCTATAAAGGGAAAGAAACAAATGCCTGACTGCCAAGGAGCACGAAACAAATGAATGGTGCAAAATGGGTTGCAGAGCACTGAGACTTGTCTCATGAAAACCACAGTGGGAAAGAAAAGGTCAAAGAGCCATGGAGCTAGCATTTGGGGAAAAGAAGATGGCTGGATGACATCTTTTAGGACCAGAGGGATTTAAGCTTGTTTGCAGGTTTGAGGGACAGAATGGAGAAGAGAAGAGAAAAGATACAGATACAAATCACTTCCAATATTTATGTCAAAATGGAAGTCGTTCATTTGGATAGAAGAACAGTGGAGAATGTCACTTTTTGGAAAGGCTCATAAAAGGCCCTAAATGCTTTACTCCCATGGCAGTCCTATGACATGCAGAAAGGAGTTATGCTCAGGTAACCCAATAAAACAGAAAGCTAAAAAGCAAGCACTGGGGTTTTGTTCTAATTCCAGGCCTTTGCCTTACAACAGAGTGACCTTGGACAAGTCACTTCACTTCTCTGAAGCAAAATGGGGTGGTACTAATCATACTCCTAAAGTTATTGTAAAGGTTAAGTGACATTTAGCATAGTGCATGAAAAAGAACTTAATACATAGAAACAGTGTTGCTCTTCGTAACACTCAGAGTCTTTATGGGGGACCTGAGTTGTCTTGCCCAGAATAGGATCATGTGAACTGAAGGAATACTGTGAGCTTACTTCTGAATCTAAGACACTGGATCCTGCAGAGAACACAAATAAAAGTAACCCTCACTGGATATAGTATAGTTAGATTTTGAATAGGCATTTTACAAGAGAAACACTTTGGAAAATTCCACATTTCAATATGGAGATCTTAGGCTGATGAGGAACAAATGCTAAGAGAGAAATCACTCAGCAATCATTCACCAACAGGTGAATTCCAGAGCAATAGGAGAACTTGGGTCTCCACTGTTATCTCTAACTTGTCTGCATTTGTGGGATGTTGTCTTCTTTCTACTGTACTGGTAGGGAAATGGGTGAGAGAAGAATATTGATTAGACCATTTAGCAAACTCTGAGTCATACTTCTCCTGCAATAATTTTTCTGTCCTTAGTAAGAATGAAAAACAACCTACGAAATTCATCATTTTGGGTGATGCTGTCTTTCCAGCTGGATCCCAAACCTAAACATAGATCTATTCCACCCAGACATTAATTTAAAATCACCTTTTGATATAAATGATAAAAATTAATCCCATGATCATCACACTGACCATTCATGTGGCTAGAGGAACTGTAAGTGTATGTGCGGAGGCAAGCATGTGCACACATGAGGTCATGGCACTCCTGGGTACAGTTAAGGAGTTATGCAGCTAACTAGAATTTCATTTATATCCTCTCAATTTAAATTCTATGCAAGTGTAGAAACTGTAATTTGCCATCTTGTTAATCTCTCCAGTAGATTCCAACAAGAGACCTATATTTACTTTACCCAGTTTGCATTAGATATGAAATATAATCATTTTTCTATACTCCCACAGTCAAGTAAGTACTTAACATATGTTTCTGTTGAAGAAATTATGATGCTCATTTCATTCCTATCACAGACTGGTAGTTTGGGGAGAAATTTTTATTTTAAATGTACTGCAGTGATTTTCTTGCTCTGTTATTTTTCTGTTGCAATTTATCTCTCAGAAAAAAAAATAACAAAAATAATTAAAGCTGTGGCTTTCTCAATAATTTGTATTCCTCTCCTCCTGGCTGCCTTCTGTAATCTCTTAGACAAGGAAGCAACTTCACTGCAATGTTCTTTGAAAATTTTTCTGACAGAAGTTAGTATTTATGACTTTGGAAACTTCACCTTTAGTGAACTTTGTGTGTAGGCACTCACTAGGAGAAGTAACATATACCATCTAAATATAAAAGATGTTGGGAGAAAAATTAAATCATCAGCTATTCCTCTAACCATGTGTGACAAGCTCCTGCTGATCTGTCCTACTGGGAAAGAAAATAAATCATCTTTGTTGATTCCCACTTCACTTATTCTATTCCTTTTAAGTGAGCTCAGCTATCTTTGCTAACAAGTAACAGGCAGTGATCTGGGTCTCTGCCTCAATATCTACTAACCCAACCCAATTTACAAAAGCCATCCAAACCTGGGAAATGAGCTCTATAATTTTCCAGTGCTTGGACTTCATCCTTTGTATGGTACATGCTGGATATCTACTTTATACAAGCATGCATTTGCCAATGTTAATCACTATCTTGAAAATATACAGAATCCTGTTCTCCTCCTAGATTCCTATCAAGCAGTATATGCAGAACAACATGTAGCAGTATATTCGAGGCCAGAGGCTTGAACCAGAGTGTCTCCCCTGTTAATGAAGAAAGGAGATGGCAGACCCTGATCTCTTTGGAATGTTGGCCATGCAAGGAGGGAAAAAGCTACAGATACTTACTATAAAAGTTTGCTTCATGTAGATTCCAGCAGTGGATTCTTTGTCCAGTCTGTTGCTCCCTATGCATAATTTCCCCTAAAAAACCTATGTCTTGATTGACATCTCCAGGTCATTTCTTTGGTCTCACCAGGCATCATCCACCCTTGGCTTAGAGTCTGGCTGTGATATGGCTTGATACTCTTAAAGCCAGACCTACCAGGTAGGAGAGAAAAAGTAAATGTACTAGTGCCTAATTTATTGATAAACTATGATCACGTCATTTGGAGATAAAGCAACACAAGTCTATAGCCCTTTGTGCAGGACTTGTAGTCAAATATTTAAGGATAATTTTGGACAAAGATACTGGTATCAATCAAATGGCTTCAGGCTCTGATGATGAAGCAGAGAACTAGAAGGCTACTATGTCAAACTTTCGCTCTTCTATTACTGGATCACAGGTAAGTCAAGGATGCCCTCTGAAACAGTAGCTCCAGGCAGAAGCTTCGTTCTACGAGTACAGAAGCATTTTAGCAATTCATAAACTATAGTAATGGAATACCAGAATTCCTTGTGATCTCATCCTTCCTCCATTACACAGAATTCTCCCAAATACTTTATGAGATCATCCCCTATTTCCTAAGAGGGAATTATTTACAATACATATTAACTCATATTTAATTACTATCTGTTTTGTATGTTGATTTTCTCATTAAATCACTGACCTCAGAAGAAAAGCTCATTAACTTCAGCATCCAACAGATCCATATGAATGAATTGGTCCCACTGTATCACTGACTCTTTTCTACCTTATAGCTTCATAAATGTAAACACTCTGGAGTTATGCAATTATCACATTTATGTCACTCTTGAAATTAAAAAGTTAAGCCATACTTTTTCATCTAATTTTAAAAACAGCCTTTATTTCACTATAGATTTTTCTTCTGATCAATATTGGACAATTTGTCTCCTCTGGATTTCCTGGTAGGTGTGTAGATCAGTAAAACTCCCTTGATATCTGTCAGCATCAGTACTTCAAGGAGACTCCATTATAATTATGCCATAAAAATCATAAGCCTCAACCAAACAACAAAAACAACTTGCAATAATATATGCAACCCATCCTGTACTGGTTGCCTTCAAGGTTTGTATATCCAATTAAATGCCTTTATACCTTCATTGAGATGTAATGGGCACATAACATTTTATAAGTTTAAGTTATACAATGTGATAATTGGATACATGGAAACATTACAAAATGATTACCACAACAGGGTTAGTTAGCACCTCCACCACCTCACATATTTATCTTTGTGTATGTGTGTGTGGTGAGAGCATTTAAGACATATCTTCTTAGAAACCTGAAAGTATATGATACAGTATCATTAACCATAGTCACCATGCTATAAATTAAATCCCCAGAACTTATTCATTTGTACTCTTTCACCAATATCCCCTTGTTTCCCCTCCCCCCACCCTCAGTCCCTTGCAACCCTCATTCTATTCTGTTTCTGTGAGGTTGTTTTTTTTTTTTTACATTTTTTTTTTCCACATATAAGCGAGATCACCCAGTGTTGGTCTTTCTCTGACTTCTTTCACTTAACATAATGTCAACTATTTTTCTGTGTTGAAACAAAAAGATATTCTTAGGAAATATTTCACATACTTTTTAAAAACACAGCCCAGCCAACTGAGAGAAAAATGAAAAGAACTTAAAGACCAGGTCATATTATGAAATACAGAAGTGAAAAGTGAAATCCATGAAAGATAAAATTAAGTCCAACTATTTCATACAAAGTTAATTACAAAAGTAAATATAGATTTCTACTATAGACCATAATATATACTGGACTATCCTTCTTTCCATAAGCAACCAAAATACTAGACCAAACTTATGAAAGAACAATAGTACAGAACTAAAAGAAGGAAAGTAATAATGTGAGCTACATAATCAACCTTGGTTTCTTCCCAAAGGTATTTGAGACCCACCAGGAGTTAAAAAGCAGAGATGTAACAAGGTAATATTTACTCTGTCAAGCACCTAACAGACAGGTATGCAAAGAAGCAGAAAAATATATCCCATAACCAGGGGAAAAATTAATCAATTAAAACAAAATGAAAATAAGATAAAATTAGCAGCCAAAGACTTAGAGTATTATAAATATGTTCAATAATATAAAGAAAAAAACATGAACACGAAGAAAGCAAAACTATAAAAATGGAAATATAGAGCTAAAAGTAATTCTAATATCTGAAATAAAATTTTCAATGGTAGATTTAACAGCAAATTCACATCACAGAAGTAAAGATAACTTGAAAACACGGCAAAAGGATCTATGATTACTGAAGTATACAGATGCAGAAAAAAATGCCATTGTCTCAGTGATATGTGAGACTATATCCATAGGTCTAACATATGAATAATTGGAGTCCCAGAAAAAAAAATGAGAGGCAGAAAGAAAAGAAAGAGGAAAATTTGTAATTTTAAATGCATACATGAGAAAAGTAAACAACAACAACTAAAAAGTTTCAAGTCAGTCACTGAAGCTTCCACTGTAAGAATCTAGAAAAAGACAAAATCAATACCAAGTAAACAGAAGGGAATTACTAGTAAGAACATAAATCAGTGAAAAATCAGAAAGGAGAAAATCAATAACAGCAAATGTAGCTTCTTTGAAAAGAAATAAAAACTGTAAGTTATTAGTTTGACTTACCAAAAAACAAAAGCCAGACGAAGATGATATCAATTTCCAAAATCACCAATGGAGTAGGGGGAGAAAACCAACATGACCCTACAGACTACTATCATCTTAATTATATATATGATTATTGCCATACTGTCAAATATATTATCAAAAAATTCAACAACTTGGATGAAATGGACAAATTCTATAACAACATTACTAAACAAAAAAAATACTGAAACAGTTAAGAAGAGACAGAAGTTTGAATAGCACCATAACTATCAGAAAAATTGAATTTATGGGGCACCTGGGTGGTTCAGTCGGTTAAACATCCAACTCCTGATTTCAGCTCATGTCATGATCTCACAGTTCATGAGTTTGAGCTCGATGTTGGGTTCTGCACTCAGGGTTGTACAGAGCCTGTTTGAGATTCTCTCTCTCCTTCTCTCTCTGCCCTTGCTCCTGCAGGTGTGCACTCTTTTTTTCAAGATAAATTTTTAAAAAGAAAAGAATCCATGGAGAATTCTATTAAATATTTATAGAATAAATAAAGCCAATGTTACACAAAATGTCTTAGCAAATAGAGGAGGAGGAATAATATTCCAAAGCTTTATCCTGACACCAAAACCAGACAATGACAAGGAAATAAAATTGCAAACCAATATTCCTTAAGAACATAAATACAACATTCTAATTATCAGAAAATTAAATGTAAAAATATACAAAAAGGATATGATTAATAAGTAATACTTATCCCATAAACATAAGATTACTTTAATATTTGAAAAAGAAACCAATGTAATTCATGAAAAAGAAGAAAAGAAAATTTTCTCTGATACAAAGCATTTGACATAGTTCAACATCCATAATAAAAAGCCACAAAAAATAATTAAAAAAAAAACTTTTCTCAACTTGATCAAAGGCAACTACAGGGAAATACATGAATCTACAGTTAATATAAAACTGAATGATTAGGAATAAACACCATCCTGCCAAAATCAAAAGAAGGAAAGAATATAAGCTCTCATCCTTCCCAATTAATATTCTACTTGAGGTTCTACGCAGTGCAATTAAGCAAGAAAAAGAAATAAAAGACCTACCTCCTGGCAAGGGAATAACTAAAACTATTTTCATTTTCAGTTAACATGATTGTATACATAAAAAAATCCTAAAGAACCTATAAAAGAATAGAACAAAACAAAAACTCACTAGAACTACCAATTTTACAAGATACAAAGTCACTACATAAAAATTATTTTCTATATACTAGAAATAAACAATTAGAGAATAAAATATAAAATAAAGCAATACAACTTATACTAGTATAAAAATATGAAATATTGAGAAATAAATTTACCAAGTGATACAAAAGGCCCCTATATCAAAATTAAAACACATTGCCACAATTTCAAAAAACCTATATAAATGATATTGTTTATCAGAATCCATATTATAAAAATGACAGTTCTGGGGCACCTGGGTGGCTCAGTCACTTAAGCTTCCAACTTCAGTTCAGGTCACGATCTCACAGCTTGTGAGTTTGAGCCCTGCATTGGGCTCTGTGCTTATGGCTCAGAGTCTGGAGCCTGCTCAGATTCTGCGTCTCCCTTTCTCTCTCCCCTTCTCCTACTTGCACTCTTTCTCTCTTTCAAAAGTAAATAATTTTTTTTTAAATGACCATTATTCAAACATTAATGAGGGGCACCTGGGTGGCTCAGTCGGTTGAGCATCCAACTTTGGCTCAGGTCATGATCTCGCAGTCTGTGAGTTCAAGCCCCATGTTGGGCTCTGTGCTGACAGCTCAGAGCCTGAAGCCTGCTTCGGATTCTGTGTCTCTCTCTCTGCCCCTCCCCTGCTCATGCTCTGTCTCTATCTCTGTCTAAAATAAATAAAACATTAAAAAAAAAATGATGAATAAACTCTATGTCAATACCAATCAAAATCCCAGTAGGCTTTTTTTTCCTGTAGAAGTTGATAACTTAAACCTGTATTTTTTTTTCTTGTTTTTCAACGTTTATTTATTTTTGGGACAGAGAGAGACAGAGAATGAATGGGGGAGGGGCAGAGAGAGAGGGAGACACAGAATCGGAAACAGGCTCCAGGCTCTGAGCCATCAGCCCAGAGCCTGATGCGGGGCTCGAACTCCCGGACCGCGAGATCGTGACCTGGCTGAAGTCGGACGCTTAATCGACTGCGCCACCCAGGCACCCCGTAAACCTGTATTTTTGTATAGAAATACCAACAACTGAGAATAGCCAAAATAATTTTTAAAAAATAACAAAATTAAAGGACCTATACTATGTGATTTCAAGACTTATACTGTGCTACATAATCAAGAGAGTATAGAAAATTTGTCAAAATTCTTCAAAACTTATTTTTTAAATTGGTAAATGATTCTATATGTAAATTATAGTACCCAGAATTTCATTTGAAAAGACCAAAGACTGAGCTGGGTGGCTCGATAGGTTAAGCGTCGGACTCTTGGTTTCAGCTCAGGTCATGATCTCGTGGCTTTGTGGGTTTGAGCCCTGCATTGGGCTCTGCACTGGCAGTGTGGAGCCTGCCTGGGATTCTCTCTCTCCCTTTCTCTCTCTGCCCCTCTCCACTTGTGCTGTCTGGCTCTCTCAAAATAAATGAACTTAAAAAAAAGCCAAAGTAAATATAGATTTCAAAAATTAAGATTTACATACATGTTGAAAATAACCTTTCAAGAACATATATCATATAAAAATAACAACCCAAATTTAAGTTCCAAGATTACATAAAGAAGGGCAAGTAACTTAGTCAAGCTCCTGTATGTGAAAACATTGTACAAAGGGTGCATTATTTTTTACTTTGTTAATTTCAAGCCTTGAGATTTAAAAGATTCCTACAGGTAAAAACTAGAACTTAGTACTGTCTACCTACCTTATCCCTGAAGATAAGAGCAAATAAATCGCAATCCACATAGCAGAAGTGGAAAACAAAATGAACATCAAGATTTCAAGAGAGAGAGAGAGAGAACATGATTATAGACATATAGGAATAAAACAATCAGCTATATCAACTATCACTTATATATGATTGAAAATGGTTTTGGTTTTGACTTAGAAATTTAAAATGAATTATTTCAAAGAATATTTGAAACACACATATTATAAAAGCAGGATAAAAACTGTGTGTGTGTGTGTGTGTGTGTGTGTGTGTGTGTGTGTGTGTATGCAGTAGGTCCACATTTTATTGTAGTTCTCCCTATCTTTTATTTAATTAATTTATTTAATATAATATAATTTATTGTCAAATTGGCTAACATACAGTGTGTAAAGTGTGCTCTTGGTTTTGGAGGTAGATTCCCATGGTTCATCGCTTACATACAACACCCAGTGCTCATCCCAACAAGTGCCCTATCTTTTAAAAGATCTCTCATGAAATATAACCTGGCTAACCGGAGAACAGAATTCTAAGTGATTATATTCTTTATACATTTCTAATTATTTGTATAAATAAGAAAGACAAGAATTGTGATGGCATTAAATGCCCCACATTTTGCATTAAGCAATACTGTAGCAAGTACATTAAATGTACTTTCATACTTGAGATATAAACAATTCTACAAGGTGGAAACTGAATTTTCCTTTAGCATACAAATAAGAAAAACTCTTTGTAATTTGAAAGTTAAAACATTATCATTTTTTCTAGTGTTAAACATCAGAGGGAGCAATTTGGAAAACCCTGTCTCTATTGTTCTGAAGGAGTCCTGGAACCTAGCTTTGTCAAACTTGCCCTGTGCTTACTGTATGTACTTCTAATTCTCCTACCTCCCTCATATCCTCTTCCCTGTTGGAAGTCAAATACTTTTCTCTAAAAGTACTTTGCCTCCACAGCTTCTTGTCACAGGGAGAGGTCTGTTCAAAAATGCAGAGCAGCTTCATAGCAGCAAAGAAAAGTGGTAGAAGTCTTCCTGAAATTAAGTAGTAACTCTATTTCATTTAAAAAAAAAAAAACAGCATAGGCAGTTAGTTTCTGTTTTGTATTGCACTAAGTCCATTAATAGAGTTTCTCTCATTGTAGGAATTGATTAGAATGTTTTTGAGCCTTCTGGTTACCTTGATAGTCAGAAGGCAGCAGGGTAAATGTTAAAGTGAAGCAGATATGCATTTATCCCTACAGTTAAAGGAATGGCATTTCATAGATTTAAACATTACCATTTTACAGTCATATTAATATTTAAAAGGTATGCTCCCACATCAACATAGTAAGTGCTATATACATTTTCCTATCTGAAAGGCAGAAAATTAAACCCACTTTCCTTCTCTCAGTGTTCAAAATTATTTGATAATATTTCTTCTGTTGATGTTTTAGTTTTTTAAATGTGGTAATGGAAAGACAATAAAGATAGAACAGAAATGGTAGAAAGATCACCAGAGGGGCATCTGGGTGGCTCAGCTGGTTAAGCATCTGACTCCTGGACTTGGCCCAGGTCATGATCTCATGGTTCGTGAGTTCAAGCCCCACTTCTGATTCTGTGCTGACAGCACAGAGCCTGCCTGCAGCTCTCTCTCACTCTCTGCCCCTTCCCAGCTCTCTAAAATAAAATAAACATTAAAAACAAATGCATTCTCTAAAAGATCACCAGAGACTTGAAGTTCAAGATGGCTTGCTCAGCACAGTCTCCTTCCCAAAGAACCACTAAAATGACAAAAGTAATATCGAAAAATAAAAACAGGTATGCCTAGGTGGCTCAATCAGTTAAGTGTCTGACTTTGGCTTAGGTCATGATCTCAAGGTTCCTGAGTTCGAACCCTGCATCTGGCTCTGCATTGACAGTGCAAAGTCTGCCTGGGATTCTCTCTCTTTCTCTCTCTCTCTCTGTTGCTCCCCACTTGTGCTTTCCCTCTTACAAAATAAACAAATACACTTTAAAAATAACACCAAAATCTTATAGTTCAGAAAAGTTAATACAGAGGTACCACTACCAGACAGACCATAATGTTATGAGTTATAGGCAGGGTATAAAAAAGATGGAGAAAAATTGAAAATACAACTGCACAGGGCTAGGGGAGGACCCATAGTCCCTACATGTCCAAAATGAACCTTAAAAAAAATGAAACTTCCAGGCATACTTTTAGACTAACTACAACATCAGAAATCCAGCTACTATTGACCTACATCTACATTACCACAAGCCACAGAAAGAAGTGCTTAACTACCCACTTTTCTCCAGCAAACCACCAGGCTAATCTCCTATCATGCCTCACATTTCTACTTGCTTCATCATTTCCAAAAGCCTAATTTAACCAGATCATCCACTAACTCGCATCTCCAAACTGCAGTGCCAGTGTACATGCCCTAAAGGGCTGACATCGTATCAATCTCTAGCTCCTCTCCCTCCAAAATACTTCACTGTGCCCTTTGCTGCTCCTGATCTAAAATAAGCAGACTCTCCTACAACTTCAAGCTCCTCTCTGAATATACCCTTCACCTCCTGGCCTTAAAGGAAACCTAGAAGTCTTCTAAGCACTTGGGGTCTGATGACACACTCTCAAGAGAGGCTTCAAGAATAGGATGCCAGCAGGTGTCCTCCTTGTCACTTTAAAAGCACATTTCTCCTTCCACCTTTTCAAAGCCAAGTTCCTCTGAAGTACAGTCAATTCTTGTTCTTGGTGATTAGTTATGTTCTATAAAGTTATAGCAAATACTGATTTAGCAATTACCAAACCATTGTTTCTAGGGGAAATTTGGTGTTAGGTTCCTGCAAGCCCCTGGTCACATTTTCATTTCAAACATTTTCAAATTAGGAAAATGAAACAGATGTACAAAACAGAATGGATAAAACTGAGAAACAAATTAATGAACTAGAAAACTGAGTTGAAATATTTACCCAAAATATGACCCCATGGAAGCAAAGATGAAAAATATGAAACACATAAAAGATAAATACAGAAGTTCCAATATCCATATTATGTTTTCCACAAGTCAACCACAGAGAAAACAGGGGAAAAAAATAGATAACAAAATATCTCTAAGCTAAAAATAAACATGCATCTTTAGATTTAAAGAGAATGTTAACAGATGATCATGAATAATGATAAAATATGGAAGTAAGAAAAAACCCAGTGAAATTTCAGAGTTCTAGATACAAAAAGACACTAAATTCATCTGGAGAACAAGTGGTTACCTTTTCTGAGAAATCTGAAAAATCAGATTGACTGCAGTCATCTTATTTGCAAAATAAAATACAAAAGAGGGGGATGCTAGAAGACACTGAGTCAATGTCTTCAAAATAATAAGAAAAAAAAGAAGAAACAATGGGGAACCTCATAGCAAGAGCCTCCCCGACACCACAGTGATCCGTGCCTTCTGGTATCCAAGTCCTTCTGTAATTCTCCTCTCCTTAACAGCTGGACTTAGTGAATCATTTCAGATAAATACAATACAGAACTGATGGGATGTCAGTTCTGAGATTAGGTTAAAAACTTTGTTTTCTGGGGCGCCTGGGTGGCGCAGTCGGTTAAGCATCCGACTTCAGCCAGGTCACGATCTCGCGGTCCAGGAGTTCGAGTCCCGCGTCAGGCTCTGGGCTGATGGCTCAGAGCCTAGAGCCTGTTTCCAATTCTGTGTCTCCCTCTCTCTCTGTCCCTCCCCCGTTCATGCTCTGTCTCTCTCTGTCCCAAAAATAAATAAACGTTGAAAAAAAAATTAAAAAAAAAACAACAACAACTTTGTTTTCTATCCTGGGGACACTCTCTTTCTCTCTCATGCTCCCTAGCTCTGAGGGAAGCACCTGGATAGCTCAGTTGGTTAAGCATCTAACTTCGGCTCAGGCCATAATCTCAAGCAAGGTTCACTGAGTTTGAGCCCAGCATTGGGCTCTGTGCTGATAACTCAAAGCCTGGAACCTGCTTCAGATTCTGTGTGTGTGTCTCTCTCTCTCTGACCCTCCTCTGCTCACACTTTGTCTCTCTCTCTCTCTCTCTCTCTCTCAAAAATAAACATTAGAAAAAAAAATTTTAAATGGGGGAGGACATCAGAAAATATTAAAAACATTAAAAGAGATAAGATCAAGAATAATTATATCAATTCCTATAAGCAAGGACTACATGTTAAATGACTATAATATTCAAAGACAATGATTCTTAGATTGAGTTTTTAAAATTAGCTATATGCTATTTATAAAAAGTATACCAAAATAACATGAAACAAAACCCCTTTTGTGGGTGAGAAAAGGTGATGGGCAAAGATAGACCTGGAAAAGGGTAACAAAAAACATTTGAATGGCAATATCAAAAACATAGTCTTTTTAAGGTGGAAAAAAAATTTAAACGAAGAGATTATTTAACACTGATAAAGAAGATATATCATAAAAAAGATACATCATTAAATTTTATGCATCTAACATTGGCATATATGCAAAACAAAATCTGTTAGTAACAAATAAATGACAAATCCACCAGCATAGTACAAGACTTAAATGAACCTTAATATCACTATAAATTTTGATTTTTCTTGTCCAAAAAATACAGATTACACATTATTTTCTAAAAAGCTTTTAACATTTACTGAAAATGAACATGCATTTGTCAAGAATAAATTCCAAAAACAAGAAACCATATTTTCTCACTGCAAAGCAAGAATATTTTAAATTAACAAATTGAACAAAAAATCTATCAATTAGAGGGGTGCCTGGGTGGCTCAGCCGGTTGAACATCCAACTCTATCTCAGCTTGGCTCAAATATGACCTTGCAGTTTGTGGTTTCGAGCCCCATACTGGGCTCTGTGCTGATGGCACAGAGCCTTCTTGGGGTTTTGTCTCTCCTCTTTGCCCCTCACCCACTTGTGCTCGATCTCAAAATAAATAAACTTAAAAAATAATCTATCCAGTTAGAAACTAAAACTTATCTAAGGTATATTAAAGGTAAAATCTATGCAGAAATTAGAAACTATGGAAAAATGCATGTTAATATGCCATCTTATAGGCTAAAATATAGGGTAGACCTTAATTGATATTCAGTGGAGATTATATACACCTAACTGTACTTATTAGAAGATTAGGAGATTATATACACCTAACTGTACTTACTAGAAGATCTTAAGAACCTGTAATATGAACAATTAAATAACCTCTAAGTAGAAAGAAATAGCAAAGATAAGAGCAAAAACTGATTATAGCTTGTGTTGATCAGGGTGTAAGTTAAGACTGCACTTTCAGGTGTCAGATTATTGAAGCCTTTTGAGAGGCCAATGGAGAAAAATCTATTAAAATTTCTAATATGTATATGCTTGTGCTTTGTGGAAACCATCCAACAGTCACCCCCTGTCCCCACACATATAATGAAAGGCTGCTCATTCCAGCATTGTTTTTAATAACAACATTTGGGAAAGGTATTTAATGCCCATTAATAGGAGCCTGATTAAAGAAATTATGATATATTCATGTACAAAATATTCCAAGTGGTCGAAATAATGACTGCTCTCTGATCTGATAGAAAATTATCAGTAATTTATTATTAAAAAGGTAAAAAACATGCAACAAAGCAGTATATTTAATATGGTACCATTCAAAATTTTTTTTTTTTTTTTTAATTTTTTTTCAACGTTTATTTATTTTGGGACAGAGAGAGACACGGAGCATGAACGGGGGAGGGGCAGAGAGAGAGGGAGACACAGAATCGGAAACAGGCTCCAGGCTCTGAGCCATCAGCCCAGAGCCTGATGCGGGGCTCGAACTCACGGACCGCGAGATCGTGACCTGGCTGAAGTCGGACGCTTAACCGACTGCGCCACCCAGGCGCCCCTATAAAGTTACTTTTAAATAACACAAACATTTAACTTAAAACATTTTGAATGGAGGGCGCCCCTATAAAGTTACTTTTAAATAACACAAACATTTAACTTAAAACATTTTGAATGGAGGGCGCCCCTATAAAGTTACTTTTAAATAACACAAACATTTAACTTAAAACATTTTGAATGGAGGGCGCCTGGGTGGCGCAGTCGGTTAAGCGTCCGACTTCAGCCAGGTCACGATCTCGCGGTCCGTGAGTTCGAGCCCCGCATCAGGCTCTGGGCTGATGGCTCAGAGCCTGGAGCCTGTTTCCGATTCTGTGTCTCCCTCTCTCTCTGACCCTGCCCCGTTCATGCTCTGTCTCTCTCTGTCCCAAAAATAAATAAACGTTGAAAAAAAAAATTTAAAAGTAACTTTATATAAAAATCTACAAGACTATATACCAAACTGGAAGTAGTTTTTCCCTGTGAAGTACAGGATTAGGGAATGTCCTTTTAGGGAAGTACATGAATTTTTTTTTTTTTTAAGTCAGAAACCATGCTTAATTTTTGTAATAAAAAAACAAAAGAATCAGGAGTATCATTAGTATTTCCTTGACATGACACAAGGCCTAGGCTTCTGTTCCAGCTCTATTTTTTAATATGTAACTTTTAGCAAGTCATAAACTGTGTGTGTCAGGTTTCTCATTTTTTGAATGGGGATAATATAAGCTGTCCTATCTACCCAGCGGGATCATCAGGAAGGATAAATGGAATAATGAATGTTAACACGCTTTCAAAATCTGCAAAACACTGTTCAAAAGCTAGAGACACAGGGAACTGAAGTAAAAGAGTCATGAAATGTCACCCAAAGTAATGGAAAGTAATATCACATGACTTCTTTCAACCCATTACTTGTAAATGGAGACATGGATTCTTCTGACAGCTAAATGTGTCAAAAAGAAAATACCCCCAAAGAGGCTAAAGAAGCTGCCAATCCCTAGAAGCAGGTTGATGATGTATAGGAGAGGGTCAAGATGCCATCTTAGGAAGGAAATAAATAGATAGCATGATTTAACTCTTGCAGAAATCAACCAACCTTTTGTTCCCCCTCTCACTCTTGAGTAAGAGTATTTTTTTAATGTTTATTTATTTTGAGAGAGAGAGCGAGTGTGCACACATGTGCGTGGCAGAGGGTGGTGGTGGGCAGAGAGCGAGGGCAAGAAAATCCCAAGCAGGCTCCACCCTGTCAGCACAGTGCAGAGCCCTAGGCAGGGGCTCAGTCTCATTGTTCATGAGATCATGACCTGAGCCAAAATCAAGAGTTGGATGCCACATAGGCACCCCTATTGAGTAAGAGTATTGTTTTTGCAAGCTCTCACAGAAAGTACCTTTGCAAAAGTTTGTCCTCACTCTTTGAAAAGTTTTGGCCTTAAAAGATTAAAGGAAGACCCCAAATACCACCCATTAGCCTACCTGATTTTGCTGGTAAGGAGAATTTCACTTTTGTAGAGTAATCAGATTCCAGAAAACAATGGAGAAATGACTTGTGTGGAGATTACTCAATTTGTGTGCAAATTTTCTCTGAAATTTATACCTTAGAGAAACCCTCCACAAGTGTTTTGCTAGCCCACAGCAATAAATACATATAAAAGATTAATGTCCTGAGACAGAGTAAGTAATTTTAAAACTACATATCTTGATTAATACTTTTATTTTAAAATTACCTTGTTATACTTGGCCTCAGGACATTAAACTTTCAGGTAGAAACAAAGACAGTAATAGCTAATAAATACATGGCAATCTACTAGGCAAAAAACTGTATTGTTTGCCATTTTCTGCACCACCTTCAGGCCAGTAGTGCTAATTATTGTAAAACTTGACCTTAAAGGAAAGGCCTATGAAAGGGAGAATAGACCATCTCAAAACCTTACCAGAAGCATTTACAAGACTTCTGGTGGTCAGTGCAAGTAACTAAATAAAATAAAAACATAAAAGCCTCCTTGGTGGTCAGATTTACCCCAGTTCCTGAACTGAGCTTTCAGTTCAGTGGGTGTCTTTCTGTGCCCTGTTGGATCTCTGTCATAAGCACACTCTGAAGGCACACACAGGGGTTGTGTCTTTCTACAATGTCAGCTTTATTCAGTAAACAAAGCAAGGTTAACTATTATAAAGCAGGTTCAGGATTCCAAACTCAATGACACTCTACTACGTGTTTAACTCGCCTTCTTACACATCACACAAAACAAAGTACAAGACAAGATAGAACAGAGGGTAGGAAGTTAATGAACCAAACGCTAAGTCAGTCTGTGAGTGCAGATGAGATAAGGCCTCAGTCTGGTCCAGGTCAGCTCTCAGCACTTACTGTAGTGTTCTAGCAGTCAAGGATCTCTGTTCTTTTTGGAGATCAATCTGGTAGAACCCTTGGCACCAGCTGCCTTTTTGAAGTTGTCAAACATAGAGGGTTCAGTGTCTGAGGAGTCTGACAGTTTGCTGCAAAAATTCTCTCTTTTTTAAAGGTATTTAATCAGTCTTGAGTCTTTGCAGACCTCCTCTGTTTCTACTGGTTACCCTTTCTGAATGCATCACCAGCTGATGCTGGTCTCAGCAAAATCTGGTCTTAGCTGCAATGCCCTTAGCTGCTTGTATCATTGCTTCCCATAGGCCCCTGTTTGATACAAGTGACTCCCACATTGCTCTTTATAATCTCGCATGTCTAGCACAGTATCTGGCGTACAACAGGCTCTCTAAACATTTGTTAAACGTATAAAGAATTCTAAAGGTTATGGATATTTTTCCTCTTCTTGTGAATCATCTTTATAGAAACTAAAAGCTTCCTGAAGCTCTGACCTTTCTTTATGAATTATTTATTGAAAATTTGGAGAAGACAGTGAGGGAATGGATTAAGTGAGGAAGGAGATATGTGGAAATTGGTAAGTGGTTCTTTTTATCTCTGATAATGTCCGGGGTGTGAACAGGAAGCCATCACTACCTAATATCTTATTTAGGGGATAACTTCTACAAGCAAAGGGTTTCAGGCATTCAATACTGGCCAAGCAAGTCAAAGGAGAATGAGGCATCCAAAAAAAGGAGAGTGGAAATTACATGAGAGAAAAGAACAAACACAGGCTCCACACAATTCAACATGTCTAAAATGAATTTATCAAGATTATCTTTAAACAGCTGCAACTTCATACTTTCCCTTTTTGCCTTCATGATGTTCCTATTCATCCTCTGAGACATCTATTGAGACACCAGCATCTGATTTTCCCTTTCCCTGTATTTCTTCATTTATTCATCTTGGGAGCATCTGCTATCATTCAGGCTTCATGTTATGTTCTAGATAAGGTGCAGACGTGACCTCTACTCTCAAAAAAATTCATGCTCTAGCCCCCAAGGTAACACCTACCTTAACTGCTTAATAACTGTAATAGTCTCATACCTGTATTTTCTCATGTGGTGTATCTTCACATAACCCATCATTCACTCAACAGATTTATCTTTCTCTTCAGTATTGTGTGTGCATGTGTGTGTGCACATATATATAAAATACTTCATGGCCCAGATATTTACACTGTGACAGGCACTGTTAGTAATGCATAATGAATAAGTATCTAAAAGCATCTTGATTATTTTAAGCAGCTAGCCTCACACAATTCCTAGCTTTCCCTGAAGCCTTGCATGTGACTCCTCTGAACCACACCTTCTGTTTCCTCCCTTCTACTGTCAAGCTCATCTACTTACTGTCACTAAAATGGACCATGAGCTCCATGCCTTTGTTTTTTCCCCTCATAGTGAATATAAGCCCTCTTCCCTTTTTTTCCCCCTAGATATCTAACTCCTACCTTCTGGTATAAGGGCAAGCTTACAGGGTAGAAAAAGCATGAGCTTTTCCATCAGGCTGACCTAGGTTTTAATCCTAGCTCCTCTGCTAACCAACATAGCAATCTTGGACCTTAATTTCCACACCCCTCATTTTCCTCATTAGTAGGACAAAGATGAGAATATTCATCTGGTAGGGTGCTTTTGAGCAACGGTCAGAAAACTATACCCTGTATGCCAAATCTGGTCCATGGCCTACTTTTATAAGTAAAGTTTTATTAGAGCACAACCATACGTGTGTATTGTCTATGACTGCCTTCATGCTACAACAGCAGAGATGAATAGTTGTGGCAGAGACCCTGTGGTCTGCACAGCCAAAACTTACACTCTGGCCTTGAGGGTTGAGTATCAAAGGAGGAAATGATGTTAAAAGCTTAGAATAGCATCCACAGGGAGTAGAATGCTCAGTAAATGGAAATGGTGAGTAATGGATGGAAGGGGCATGTGTCAGAGGGAAGTGCTAAGCGAAAGATCAATGGACCAGTTGTTGGTAGGTCTTCCAGGAAGTCACTACAGATTATCGAGTCAGGTTTTGAGTTTTTCAGGTCGAGAAACAATTTGGTCCATGCTCTGGGAATAGGATCCTGTCCCGGGGCAAATAAAAAATAAAAATAAAAATAAATAAAAAATAAAAACTAAGCTCACAAGAGACAAATGGATAATACAACATAAACTTGCTACAGGAAACCTTTGGCATTCTTGGAAAGAAAAGTCCTTTCAACGAATTGGAAGTAAATGTAATTGTAAGTAACTGTTACTCAAGAGACAGTAACATGAGATAGTAACAGATCATTGTTTTTGTTAAGGAGTGAATTTGCATTGAGTGTACAGAAACAAGAGACTTAGCTAGTGAGCCAACCTGTTAAGCACCTATGCACATCTCAAGGAGACTTTTATTCACCTTACCACCACTTAGTTGTTAAATCCTGTGGTAGAATGTGATAGAGACTTTATTTCTAAGTGAAAACATGTCCCCAGCTCCCCCAAAATAAACATAAAAATGAACAAAACACCAACTGATCATGCTGCGACAGAAGTAAAATTACAGGAAAATCAAGTAAGGTGATATTTCCTAGCCAAAATAAAAAGTTTTGTTACCTGAAAAGTGGAACTTCCTAATATATAGACTCGTTATACGTTTCCTAGTGGGGAAAATTATATACTACATATGGGGGAAATTACTCTATTTTACAAGAAAAAACATATGCTATACGGGTACTTGCAAATTTGAAAGGAAGGAAAGAAGAAGTTCCCCAGAAACACCTGGAGAGTATGTTCTGGTGAAATATTTCCCAAAATTGTTTAAGTTGTAATATTAACATATTCTCCACCAAAAAAGGATCTTATGGTCAAATATATTTAGGAAATGCTTAATAGCCGTCCTCTCTTGGGGAATCACCATGAATATCAGCATATCCAATGATTGCAAAAGCCTGTAAGAAAAAAACAAACTTACATACTCGATTTGATGTAGCATTTTTTTCAAACCTGTTTCACCACTGTGACCTTTTAACTAAAAGGTCTATATACTAAACACACTTAATAAATGTCAACTTGGTCTCAACTAAATAAAGTTTATAAAAACTATGCTTATCTTTTTTATCTTCCATTTTCCTTTCATTTCTCATAAGGTTATAAGAGCAAATGAAACACAATAGTCAAACCTTGGCTCAAACATCTCTGTCCAGGCTAAAATAGCACCATTTCAGAAACTGAACTACTGGCAGTACACATTGCCATGTTTATTTGTATCTAATGTGTGAAAGTGTGAATTTCTCAAAAGTTAAACATGAGAACATTAAGAACCTCTATATGAGGTAAAGGACTTCAAAGATGTGGTCAATGCTTCTGAAATACCAGGAAAAGTCTCCAGTTAAAAGGTGTATCTTGGGGGCGCCTGGGTGGCGCAGTCGGTTGAGCGTCCGACTTCAGCCAGGTCACGATCTCGCGGTCTGTGAGTTCGAGCCCCGCGTCGGGCTCTGGGCTGATGGCTCAGAGCCTGGAGCCTGTTTCCAATTCTGTGTCTCCCTCTCTCTCTGCCCCTCCCCCGTTCATGCTCTGTCTCTCTCTGTCCCAAAAATAAATAAACGTTGAAAAAAAAAAAATTAAAAAAAAAAAAAAAAAAAAAAGGTGTATCTTGGGCCAGTATTCAAAGATAAACCACCAACCCAGAGAGGAACAAGTAAATCGACAGGAAGGCCTTGAGGCAATATGAATAAAAGTACGTAAGGGTCACCCACTGATTCAGGTATATAGCTTATATCAACTGTTCCAGATTATTACATTAACATTTGATATTGAAAAGTTTGATGGCCCTTATGCACAATTAAAATCTAGCTTCCGTTTATGGGATCCATAAATCATAGGAATAAAGAGCGCAGAGTAAGGAATATAATCAATGATATTGCGACAGACGGTAGCTATACTTGTGATGAACACAGCACAACGCATAAACTTGTCGAATCACTGTTGTATACCTGAAACTAATGTAACTTGGTGTCAATTATACTCAAAAAAAATTTTTTTAAAAACTAGCTTAAGCACTGTGATGATCATAAAAAATACATGTTTGGTCTAGGTCCCTTTTATGTTACAGAGCTCTTAAAACCCTTGGAATTTCCTAAGTGAAGAGAACCACGGAAGTATCTTCTGTTACATTAATAAGATGACTTTTGGAAAGCACCTAAGGTAATGGAAGCTGGTTGCCAGGGGAACCAACCTTGTGAAAGGAGGACTGCAAGCTTCAGCCCCACACCTGACCTCTGGGCCCCCACTGGCCAATGATTTAATCAAGCATGCCTATGTAATGAAGCCTCCATAAAAACCCAAAAGGATAGGGTTCATAGAGCTGCTGGGAGATTGGTGTGCTCTAGGAGTACATGGAAGCTCTGCACCCTTTTCCCATGACCTTGCCCAGGCATCTCTAACATCTGCGTATTCCTGAGTTACCTCCTTCTATAATACACTGAGTGATTTAGTAAGTACAGTGTTCTCTGAGTTCTGTGAGCTCCAATCTAGCAAACTAATAAAGCCCAAGGAGGAGTCTTGGGAACAACTGGTTTATAGCCAATTACTTGGAAATATAGGTAACAACCTGGACTTGCAATTGGTATCCTGAGTTGGAGGGGGTCACTGGAAACTCCAATCTATAGTAGCTTGGTCAGAAGCACAGATGATAATGTAGTGTGCAACTACAATCTGAAGTAGGTGGAAGGGAGTCAGGCGGGTAGTGGTATGCAGTATTGTAGCACTGAGTCCTTCACCTATGGAATCTGATGCTACCTCCAGGTAGATAGTGTCAGAATTGAACTGGATCATAGGACACCCAGCTGGCGCCTGATTATCGCTTGTTTTATGTGTGGGGATTTGCGTGCACACACACACACATGGAAATTGGGTTTAGGAACCCAGCTTACAGGCATGCATTCTTCATTTCAGGTGACTTCACAAGTTCATGTTTCATGCTCAAACTGTCCCTCTCCCAGCATCTAAACCCTAAGTAGCTACTTCTTTAGATTTATTCATAATTCTGAAATGGCCTCCATCTCTTCTGGGTACAGAGCCTTGAGGCCACCTGCATTAGACCACTCCTGTCCTAAAATGTCCTCTGGCTATCTGCAGAGATTTTCCAAAAGCCCCAAGTTGATCATCTCATCTGGGGGACACAGAATTCACATTTTCTAGGTCTTATCTGTCTAATATAACTAGGATTCCCCCACAAGTCCTCAAGCAGGATAAAAATTAAAGGGTAGCTACACTTGCGGTGAGCATAATGTATAGAGAAGTTAATCACTATGCTGTACACCTGAAACTAATGTAACGTTGTGTCAACTACACTCAAATAAAAAAAATATTATTTGTAATGAATAAAAAACAAAACAGATCAAAGAATTGTGAGCATTTGTAGTAAACATGTTTATTTGCTCTAGTTCTGCTCATATAACTGTAATTGTACTTTGTCCCCCATTCCTTACCTCCATTCACCTTTCCTTATTCCTCACCCAATGGCTTCCCAGCTCTCCGGGGAGCACCTCACATTATTTTGAAGTGGTCCCCTCAAATAGTATATGGTACATGCTGTTTCCCTTCTCTTGCTCCATTTCCCTGTGGCCAAGTCTATTGCTCAAAAACCACTATTCATATCAAGGTACTGATAAGGACACTTCAAAGCTACTTCCTATTGCAGATAAAGCACTTTTGTCAATGCCAAAGGTTCTAGTTCCAAAGCTGTGGCATCTTCCCATGTTCAAAGAGTCTTTCCATGTCCCAGAATTAAAAAAAATATTTTTCTATGTATTATAGCCCTTAAGGCACTATATTAAATTCAGTATCATCCCCTTTTAGTTTTTCCAAATCCGAGGCATTGGTCATGGGTAGGATGATGATATATACTGGTTTGCTCCCAAACAGTCCTTGTCTTGGGTTTAAATATTAAAAGTGTCTCATTCTCACAGGTGCCCTGGTTTGACTAATTTATAGTCATCCTATCCACTCAATGCTGTATACTCCATTCTCTTATCCTCTTAACTCTTCAAATAGGCTCATGCTAATGTATTTCTGTATTGTATCTTCAACTTCTGTAAACATACTTTGGGATACAAAACTGGATACCAGTTACATTAGTATTACATAAACATTATAATCTATTTAAATTTCAATGTTAGTCCTTTCCATTTATTCAGGTTTATATATGTTCAATCCAAATAATTTGCATTATCTAAAAATAGCAATATGAATACTCAACTACCCAGTATAATTGACCTGTCTCATTCAAGTTTTCATAGTATGATCATGTAAGTAAACAAGACATATTCTAACAGTGATACTTAAACGATTGGTGTTCCCATGGGGTTTTCTCATAGGTACACTTCACCATTTCATATATCATAGTAACAGTCATGAAATCATAATTAAAGGGTAGTAATAATCCAATACTATATATATACATATGGCTTTGGTGATGGGGTTGACTTCAGGATTTCCTATGAAATTAACCACCAATCAAAACAAACATTGAAAATGCCCTTGAAATATCACATTAGGTTAAGTAAGAGCCTGTAAGAGTTTTAGTGAGGGATTCACCTAAGTCATGGTTTCTCGATCTGGGCACTACTGACATTTGGGGTCAGATAGTTATACTGCTTCGTAATTACCAGATTACACTGTTGTTGGGGACTGTCCTATGCATTGCAGGATATTTGCAATATCCCTGCCCTCTAACCACTAGATGCCAGTAGCAACCCTGTCCTTTCCACCACGCCTCTGCACTGTGGAAACCCCACATGTATCTCCAGCTATTGCCAAATGTCCTCTGGGAGGCACAATTGTTTCTGGCTGAGAACCACTGGAATAAGTAGTTGCAGTGATAGCTCATTCAAATAGCTGCAGAATTATGTCAAATCCATATTATCTTCTTAGGTGACAGTTAATGTATTTCATATCAACAGAGGTCTGTTGAGCATCTACTATGTTCAAGACACTTTTCTAATACTTCAAGGGATTTAAAAAACCAACCTGAAATATGGCTCCTTCCATCAAAAACTTCAATAGATAAAAAACCTCTGAAGTAACTGACTTTTATTTCAATTCTAAATGTTTTTATTTAATACCCGTTGGGAAGTTGAGTGATGTATTTACTGAACATCTAAGGGAATATCTATTACAATATTTTGTTAGCGAGTCTTCTAAATACAATGGTCTGAAATAAATCAAAAGCACAAAATTGACACATATTATTCCATTAACAAATATTTCATGAATGAATAAAGAAATCCATACAAACTGCTACAAGGAAGGTTTCAGAGGAGATAGATTTTCTTCTAGTCTAAAATACATGACAGAGAAATGCTGGTCCTTTTCCAGGGATCAAGAAAGGGCTTATAGAAAAGCTCATACTTTAGCTTGGAATTTATGATACTTTTCTTTGGAGCTTCAGATATTAAACTCTCATAAGTTAAGTTGGAGAGTTCTGACACAAAGACCAAAGATAACCATGCGGATTGGTTGAAATCTGGTCTTTGAGTGGAAGGCCAGAGATGCACTCTTCTAGGCCTAGTATGGATAACACAGTTATAGGAAAAGAACTAGCCTGGAAGGCAGGACACCTTGGTTGATTCTGATATTACTCTGCTGTCTCTTGGTCATTTAAAACCTAAATATGCTTTCCTAAATTAAAACCTAAATTATGTCTTCTCCGCCTACCTTAAATTCAGTTCTGTATACGAAAACGTGAACTGAAATTGGCTGTGTAAATATAAGCTGTTAATGTTCTATAAAACTGAATAACTGTACTGAATGTCCTTTCAGGTTGTTTTCAGCTCTGAAAAATCCATGATTTTACCATAAATCTTGCTCATGTCTCCAAGATAGCACGTATATTTGGAAAAAACAACATATATGTATCAGCCTCCCAAGATTCACAGGTTGACTTCCCTGAGTAGGCTAGCCTGAGATCTAGATAGAAATGGTCAAGTGATCGGTATTTTTTGTAAGGGACAAAACTGCAAATGAATGTCAGATTCCTCATGGGACCTGGGGAAAACCCCACTTGAGTTTTGACATTTAGGAGGAAAATGTGTCCATAAAAATTTTTTTGTTCTGACTTGTCAATGTAAATGGATAATAGAGAGTCATAACCCAGGCCTTGGTACCCTGCATGTGGTAAGGGCCACAAAGTGCATCTCGTCTATTCCAACCAAGGTGTGCTTGAATGCAGTGGAGAAACCCTGTTGGACTTGACTTTTGGGATCTGACTAACCCAAACATTCCCGGGTCTGACTTCCACAGTGTCATCTGTGCCCAGCAGATAGCTGAGTGCCTCTTCTTTGGTTATTACAAAGATTTCTTCATCAGGAAAGAGGAAGCCACTGGGCCTGGGCTTGAACACAGAGCAAAGGGCAGCATATTTATAGACTGAGATGATGAACATGCATTTGAATTCATATTCTCAAGAAACGTACTAACGGTAGCAATATTGCTATCTCTGTGTAGTATTTTACAGTATCCTAACATACTCTTATTTTCATTTTTAATGAGATGAAACTCACTTGGTCAAGAGGATTTGTTTACTTAATATGTATTAGTATACATTAAAAGCAGACTCTCACCTTTGTGATCGCTCTTTCAATTTTTCCTGAGAGAAATCAGTCCACTGAAAAACACCAGAAGCTAGTGAAATATTGATAGATTTTAAAAATTATTCCTAAGGCTGAGTTAAATCTCAGTCAAAATCAGATTCCCACTTCCATCTGTTCTTCAGGATTCATGGAAAGCTGGGGTGCCAGTTGGACTGGAAAGTTCTAGTGTAAGATGAAATTTTCTTACTAAAAACCTAGACTTCATAGGCTGTCAGCAAACATAAGGTTCAGATATTTTGTGAAAATATTTCCCCAAAATAGCCACAGTATGCTGCTTCGGAAATGTTTGAGAAAGACGAAAGAAATCAGTCAGGGAAGTTTGTGACCATGAAGAACAAGATGTTCTCTAGAAGTTCCTTGATTTGTCTAATCTTGCACCCATCCCTTTCCTTCTCTCTCATGCATTTTCTTTATTCTTTCTGATGCATCAGCTCAATAGGGGTACATCTATATTTAGTATTTACCTTGTATAAATGGGAATCTGTAACTTCCTCATACTTGGCAAGGATGATTCACTTTCTTGTTTTCTTACTGTTGTTGCTAATGGGAGATGTACCTCACTGCAGCCTTGTGCACAAACTATAGTTCCTCTCCAGGCTGAATCTACATTAGGTAAGAGAGATGCTAGTAAAGGCAATTCTGAAACTACAACATTTTAACTCAAATGTTTAATTTAAATACTTAATAAAGCATCACCATTTGGTGATTTTCATGGAAGTTCTTCAAAACACAAAACTTAAAAAAAAATTTAAAAAATATAGAAACTAATCCCATGCTCATTTTAAATACAGTGGAAAACATTACTACCAAATAGTTATCGAGTTTCCATTTGCCAAGAAATTATGTCTTGGGGGATAAAATAGCATCTATCCACAAAGAAAGTGTGATCTGGTGGTGAGAGAAGTCATATAGCCCAAAAAGTTTAATGTAAATACAAATTGAGTGGTAAATTAACCAACATTATAAGAGCCACCTAAAATATTACTTGAGGAATTACCACAATTGAGTTCAGAAAATGATGAATTTATTGGAGCAAACATCTACATAGAGTATGGAAAACTTCATAGAAGGAAAATTAAAGGCTGGATCTGAATGGTGACTAAACTTTGTCCAGGTAGAGAAGAAAGAAATTCCTTTCCAGATGAAGAGGCTTATAGTCTAATTCCAATTAAGTGTATACTATGCACTGCGCCACACCCTTTCCTAGGTCATAGGCCGCAAGGGTACCTAGAGCAGGTATAATCTCTGCCCTGGTAAAATTAGCCGTCTGGTCCCCTAAAACATGGCTAAGGCAAGCAATGGAGAGAGTTACCAGATAAGCAAGCAGAAATAGAAAGGTCCTGTAGGGACAGAGTAGGGAATAAAAATAAATGGGTATGTTGGGTTGAGATGGTAGAAGGTCTGGTACAAGTCTGTTCCCAAGGGTCCTAGGATCAGGCAAGTCTCAGTATCTGACAATCCTGCTATCATCCTGATCCTCCAAACATGTCACACAGATGAAGCCAAATGAAAATGAACAAGAACAGTAAGAAATTAGAAAGAAATTATAAAAGAGCACTGGAATTTGGGGCAGGGAGGGACAGAGTTTGTGCTCATTTCCCAAATCTGGTCTAATTATCTTTTAACCTCCACCAACAGTACTTTTCTTCCCTCCCCATCTGTCCTTCTGCTTCATCCACATTTGAATTCCTGTTCTCACTAGCTGTGTTAACACACTGTGATCACTAAGTCTCAGTCCCTCCACTGTAAACTGACATAAAGATACACTTGTTATGAGCATTAAGACAATGGATGTAATGAGCACCCAGCAGAGGAAGGGGGACAGTGTGCATGTTTGCCCCTCACCATCCCCTCCCTCCACCTTTAATCACTATCCAGCCTTGAGAAGTACACCCACACCCACCCTACTGATGCCTCGAATGACTGTCCAGTTTCACTTAAACCCTAGGGAATATTCCAGCTTTGACAACCAAACTGCTACACTTGAACCCTATCCTATATGGACAATAAAGAGCAATCACAGATTTGTGAGCACAGGACTGGTTTGTTTTCTCTCATCTCAATTTGGGCATTTCATACTCTCATATAGCAATTCCATGGAAGAGTGGAAAACATAAGGGAGAGATGGTGAAGACAGTTCTGAACCTCCTGAGGCCATCTGTTTAATTGTGGGTTTGAGGAGTAGATAGTGAAATAACATACTGAAATAACATTCAGTGTCATACTCTAAGGAATGGAGTCAGAACTCAGAACCACAGTCAGCTGGTTCTGTGCTTTGCCCCCTATGCCATACTGCTTGTTTGGAAATGGACCTCTACGTATGCCTTAACTTTGCCTTAGCACTCCCAGAATATCTGCATTTAGAATCCATCTTTAATTATAAAATAAAACAAGTTTATGTTTAAGGATTTCATGGGTTACAAGAGATAAGGAGGTTTATAAAAAAAAAATGAAAGGAACCACATGGAGTTGCTCTGAAATTAGATAAAAGAAGGAGAGAGAGAAAAAGTAAGTTACTTCTCTCTACCAAGGGTTAGTTTTGCCCTGGGATACTTTGTGGTTTACAATTTGTATGTAGATTCCTGGAAAGTGTGCTCCCTACTCAAAATCCCCCATACACTCAAGTAGCGTAGATCACTAGGAACTGATGTAGAAAATACCCCCCTTCCCCTGAACTGATGATAATCACATCATCACTAGGTTAGTTGGTAACTGGGGGGAAGGGGACAAAGCTAGCAGTTCAATAAAATTTAATAGCTTTGGTTGGCTCCAGGTGAAACTTATATAGAGGCTACAAATCTCAAAGTATCTGCCCTATTGATCCTGGACTCAGTTCAAACCTTCAGGATACAGTAAGTGACGATCCAACTGATGAGCCTGGAATCTTGTTGGGTTTTTTCTTAGAAATCAAAAAGGATTATCTAATGGACTGTGACAGATTTGAAGAGAAATAATACTGAAATCTAACGCTGTTCTTCAGTTTTTCAGTCCTACATTAAATTTCTCAGACAATAACTACTTTTTTAAAATGTCATTTTTAAACACATACACACACACACACACTTTTCCACAATTATAGGAGTAGCAGAGCATTAACAATGAAATTTTTAAAATTCAATAAAAATATAAAAGTGTTTCAGATTTTTAAAATTAAGAAAATGTCTAATAGCCCTGACCCAACCTTAAGAGAACCACATGTAGGTCATGGGCCAAGTGCTGTAATAGGTCTTCAGGGACACATTTCCACTATTTCCTTCAACCTAAACTCTGATTGCTGTTCATTATCATATCCCAATGGAGGGGAGCGAGGAGGTGCTTCTCTTTTGCTACCAAAGGCTTGAGTTCCCAAGACTGGATGTAGGTTCAGCTGAATAATCATGGGACATGACCAAGCAAAGGCACCCAGTTGGAATCAGCTGAATTTTGAAGCCTCACTGGACCCTTCTGGTTTCTTCCTCCACTTCAGAAATTCCTGCAGAAAATATTTCTTTCTCCTTGCTTGCCTCCACTCTGATATTTAGATAAAATATAGCCAGCAGGAAATGTTTACCTTTAATTAAAACTAAAAAGAACCTAAGATCTTGGGGGCGCTTTAGTTGGTTAAGTGTCTGACTCTTGATTTCAGCTCAGGTCATGATCTCACAGTTCCTGGGATCAAGCCCAGTGTAGGGCTCTATGCTATCAGCACAGGATTCTTTCTCTCTCTATCTCAAAATAAATAAACTTTAAAAAATAAACTTTCAAAAAATAAAAAAAATAAAAAGAACCTATGATCTTCAAACTGAGCAGTCATTATGAAAATTGCTAATGGTACCAAGGCCAAGGAAAATGTATCAGAAAATGACTATGGGAAAAAGTGATAACCCCCAGAATACAAAACCCGGGGAGTATTATCTGGTGCTTTAACAAGGAGCTGTACTTTACAACTGGGAGTTTTTAGAACCTATGGGGAACAGAACAACAAATCCATTCACAAAGGATGTACTACCCCAACTTGTACTGCACCTGAATAATTATGTGTTAATTTACTGAGGAAATCTAGTATAATTTTTTTAATGAAAGTTTACATTATATTGTAGGTTAATATTAAATGTTCTATAATTTTTTTATTTGCAATGAAATGTGTAAAAATTAATGTCTAAACTGGAACTAGCATAATATGTTAAGATACTGGCAAAGTCAGCCTTCTGCAACAAGATTTAGCTAATGATACTCAACCACCCAGGCTACCCTCAGTCTGACTATTCCTTGTGAAATACTTTTAAAGAAACCCTAGGCTGTAAATTGATCTGTAGGCTTCAGCACAGGGAAGTATACTGGAATCATTAAATCTGGATTAAAGTCTCTGTGCTGCTACAATTTAACTTCTCCAGAACTCAAGTGGTTCCTCACAATGTGGGAGAACTGGACAGGAGGTCCAGCCCCAGAATTGTGTGAGTCTACGGTTTTTGGGGGGATGAGGCAAAGAATCCTCATGACTGGCACATTTAAGTAAAGAGCATGTACCACCATGATGCAGTCACTAACAGAGAGAAATCTGCCTGGAGGTGATTTTGCAACCCTTTCTACTGTCTCCAATAAAGCCTCCTGCCAATGCCCCTCTGGTCCTGGATACAATAAAAAAAATCAACAGTCAGCAAACTTCAGAGGTTGTCTAATATTAAGCAGGCCTAGTCCAAACCTTGTTTTTCATTTCCAGTGTGAGTTTCTGGGACTTCAGGGTGGGGAGCGCAAATACGCAACATGTACCTAGGAAGCACTCTGTAATAGTACAGGCACTAGGTCCCCTGTGCTAATTGCTATGGAAGTCTACTTTCTTCTCCCTACTTCCTGGCTGAAGCCTACAGATAATGAATCCGATAGGCATAGTCTCAGCCCTTAGAAAACTTAGTCTAGACGAGAAGACCTCGACATACTAGCCTGAAGGATATAGATCAGCAGAGGGATTTGCATCAATGTTATGGGACACAGAGGTAAAGTACGTATCCTGGGAAATCAAGGTGGGCTTTTGGGAGGAGGTGACAGTGAAGTTAAGCCTGGATTATGTGTGGTCAAAGGTGCACTGACATTCAATAAAATGAAATTTTTATGGGCACAATTGATCTCTGAAAAATGACTTGTGAGGCTGTACTGATAGAGAATTTATAATAAGCACAGACAACAAACCATACAGAATAAGAAAATATGTATGTTTAGGCAGAAAACAAAATCTACTTTTTAAAAGTCTAGGCATCTTAGTTATTATTCTGACTTCTCTCCTTTTCCCTCTTCCCTCTACAAGAGGTAGGGGAGGGTGGAGAACAGGAAGGAAAGTTGGAATTTGACAATCACAGCAGGTGGGAGAGATTGGGTAGTAATCCAGTCATGTCCCTACAGGTGTGGTTCCTCCTGTTCCAGATTTGAGGAAGCATCAGTTTATTACCAAGCACTTGAGGGTGCTTAATAAACATTACTTAATAATTAATGGGACTTTTGAAAATAAAATAATAATTAATGGGACTTCTGAATGTAACTTTTCATTGTTTGGGGCACATTTAGAAAGGGCAGAACCTAACACCCCATGCTCCGCAGGAGAGATGGAACAGTGGAAATGGGTCTTAGGAGCTTCAGAGAGTAGTTTTTCCATGTGTGAACAAAGAGAACCAAGAGTACAATGGAAAGATGGA